>NC_133455.1:38550638-39183522 GCF_048565385.1 Saimiri boliviensis | reverse complement strand
GGCAGGAGAATCTCTTGAACCCAGGAAGCGGAGGTTGCAGTGAGCCAAAATCACACCACTACGCTCCAGCTTGGGGAACAAGAGTGGAACTCCATCTCAGAAAAAAAAAAATACCTGACACTTTGTAACATATAAAGAAAAGAGGTTTAATTGGCTCACAGTTGTGAAGGCTGTTAAGGAAGCATGATTCTGGCATCTGCTTGGCTTCTGGGGAGGCCTCAGGAAACTTACAGAAACATGGCAGAAGGCAGAGGGGAAAGAGGCACACCTTATGTGGCCTGAGCAGAAGCAAGGGGTAGGGGTAGGTGCCACACACTTTGAAACAACCAAATCTCATGAGAACTGATTCACTATCATGAGAACAGTAATATGGGAAAATTCCGCCCCCAACGTCCAATCACGTCCCCACAGGCTCCACCTACAACATTGGGTATCACAGTTTGATGTGAGATTTGGGCAGGGACACTGATCTAAGCCATATCAGATAGTATGTTTCCTTTTCCTTCCACACATCTGATATTCTTAGGCCACTGTGAGAAACCCATTTGTGCCAAATGGAGGTAGGCCACAATCTATAACTACTTCTGTCTTTTCCCCTCCCTTCCACTTCTTGACAATGGGTAGGCTTCTCTGAGTAAAGAGAAGCATATTTCAGCCCATATTTTATTGATAGCCAAGTGGTACCCTGGGCATTCCAGCATTCATATTCCCATTATTATAGGAGAAGGGACATGGACATTTTTTAATGGCTTGATTTTTTTTGCCTGTTAAATCAAACACAATCTCCACTTTCACATTAATAGCCACTATTTCGACTGGGTCTGGTGACTCACATCTGTAATCCTAGCATTTTGGGAGGCCAAGGCATGAGGATCATTTAACCCAGGATTTCAAGACCAGTCTGTGCAATACAGTGAGATCCTGTGTCTAAGAAAAGAAAAAAAATCCGCTATTTGTTCAACGTGCTATGCTTCCTGTCTAGCTAGTATGTGGATTGGATGCATGCCCACTTATCAGCAAAAATGGGAGGGAAGGGAAGCTCCCTCTTCTAGGCCAATGGTTGTATTTGCTTTATTAAGATGCAGCGGGAGCTTTTGATGGCTTATTGTCAGAAAGAACAGCCCAGCATTAATTATGCAGAAAGAAAAATAGTTATATTTAGCAGTCATTGTTAAGTTTTTAAATGAACTTTATTAAATAACCCCAGATAAAAGCTTTGTTCATTCAGCTACTTGGGACATTTACTGAGAAATCATCCTGGCAGACCTGTGATGATGTAATTCTGATTGGAAAGAAATTCTCAGTAGGGTCCCTGGTGAAGTCCTTTTGTGGTCAATATGGCTAAATAAAATACTCAGGGATTTTTGGGGGTGTGGGAGGATGTCAAAATAATTTCTTTATGCTTGATGATGCCAAGTTCTGTGATCTCCAAATATTTGGCCATCTTCTGAAACAGGTTCAAACTTATTTTGTTGTTCATTGAGAAACATCTTGGCCCTCTTCCCTGGTACCAGTGCACCCTGCTTCTATGTCCCTTTGCTTGAACGAGAATGGAAGATTAGCTATTAAATTGCTCACCACAAAATGTTAAATCAGTCCCTTTCATTTCTGCTATCTGAACTGTATGTATTTCTCTTCCATCAATGATATACAATGTCAGCCCAGTAGATATTCAACAGAGATTTCAGCTATTAAATTTTGCTATTCAGAACACCAAAATCCAGGGTTTAGTACTTGAAAGAATCTAAGTGGCATTCACTTACTAGTTTCTTTCAGTCCTTGGATGTAGTTACATCACCAGAAAGTCACTACCTGGACTGCATTATCTTGTGCTTTATATTGGGTTACCTCCAGAAATGTCATTTGCAGAACATTTTAGTATCTTGTGCAAAATAACACAAGAAAATAACAGTTTGTTTACTTAGCTGATGTTCCTTATAGAAAGAATCATATGATAAATTCCTACTTGAAACCAGTACCAGAGAAATACTAGTCCCTTCAGGTGACTCAGTATATTTTCTTTGAGAGATGAGAACTCTACAACATGAATGATGTTGTCTTTTTACTGTGAGTGCCAGGAAACTAAGAACTTTTTAAAATATGTCCTTAGACCTTTTTGTGTCCTAATATCTTAAATTCTTGTTTTTTAAAAATTCCTGCTGTTATTTGTTTATTCATTAATTTATTTTTTTTGAGATAGAATCTCTCTCTGTTGCCCAGGCTGAAGTGCAGTGGCATGATCTTGGCTCATTGCAACCTCCACCTCCCAGGTTCAAGCAATTCTCCTGCCTCAGCCTCCTGAGTAGCTGGGATCACAGGTGTGTGCCATCATGGTGGGCTAATTTTTGTATTTTTAGTAGAGACGGGGTTTGGCTATGTTGGCCATGGCTGGTCTCAAACTCCTAGCCTGAAGTGATTCACCTGCCTTGGCATCCCAAAGTGCTGGGATTACAGGCATGAGCCACTGCGCCTGGCATCTTTTAAACGTGTGTAGTGCAGTTCTATAACTCCTGCCAAGTCTTTGGAAAAAAACTAGGAGAAAGGTCATCTTCTCAGAGAGGCTTTCTCTGAAGACTCAATTAGAATCAACTCCCCTCTCAGCCCCTGGACCAGTTTATCTTATTAAAGCACTTTTCCTTCATTGCCCTTATAGCAATTTGTAATTGTTACTTTTGTTTTGTTTCCTTGTTTAAGTGTGTTTTCCTCACTGGATTCTAAGTTCCATGAAGACTAAAAGCATCTCTGTCTTTCAGTGGGTTATCCCTAACTGATCATAGCATGTAATCAATGCTCAACAGAAACTTGTTGCTATCAATTATTAATAAAATCTAATAGTCCTGATATTAACAACCACTAAAGTCTTATGGTATAAGGCTTCACATTTCTAGAATTGTTGGAGTTTTAAATTAGTATATGGCTGGGTGCAGTGGCTCATGCCTGTAATCCCAGCACTTTGGGAGGCCAAGGCAGGCAGATCATGAAGTCAATAGATCAAGACCATCCTGGCCAACATGGTGAAACCCCATCTCTACTGAAAATACAGAAATTAGCTGGGTGTGGTGGTGTGTGCTTGTAGTCCTAGCTACTTGGGAGGCTGAGGAAGGAGAATCACTTGAACCTGGGAGGCAGAGGTTGCAGTGAGCCGAGATCATGCCACTGCACTCTAGCCTGACGACAGAGTGAGACTGTCTCAAAAAAGAAAAAAAAAATTAGTGCATGATAATCTGCATAATAATGTATTTGGCTCTTTTTTTTTTTTGAGACGGAGTTTCGCTCTTGTTACCCAAGCTGGAGTGCAATGGCGCGATCTCAGCTCACCGCAACCTCCGTCTCCTGGGTTCAAGCAATTCTCCTGCCTCAGCCTCCTGAGTAGCTGGGATTACAGGCACATGCCACCATGCCCAGCTAATTTTTTGTATTTTTAGTAGAGATGGGGTTTCACCATGTTGACCAGGATGGTCTCGATCTCTTGACCTTGTGATCCGCCCACCTTGGCCTCCCAAAGTGCTGGGATTACAGGCTTGAGCCACCGTGCCTGGCTTATTTGGCTCTTTTAAAAGGTTTTTGTAAATAGTTTCAGGATTTTTACAACAAACAGTAATTAAGATGAAAATTAGATAGCAAAAAATTGAATTATTAGAATTCATAACTTAGTAAAATAATAATTTATTAATGTAGATGGTATCATCTACAGCCTAATATCTTAATCAAAAGGTATACAGTAAGAGACAACACTTGCATATTCCAAGTTAGTTTTTTTTTTAAGGATTTACAGTTACAGGAATAGATTTCTTTTCTTTTCTTTTTTTTTTTTTTTTTTGAGGCGGAGTTTTGCTCTTGTTACCCAGGCTGGAGTGCAATGGCGCGACCTCGGCTCACCGCAGCCTCTGCCTCCTGGGTTCAGGCAATTCTCCTGCCTCAGCCTCCTGAGTAGCTGGGATTACAGGCACGCGCTGCCATGCCCAGCTAATTTTTAATATTTTTAGTAGAGACGGGGTTTCACCATGTTGACCAGGATGGTCTCGATCTCTTGACCTCGTGATCCACCCGCCTCGGCCTCCCAAAGTGCTGGGATTACAGGCTTGAGCCACCGCGCCCGGCCCTCTTTTCTTTTTTTTTTTTTGTTAGATGTCTGTATTTCTTTTGACAAATTCCTATTTTATCTCTTTTTGGGGAGGGTTGGTCCGGGGAATAGAGACTATATGAAATTCTATGCTGCATGTCAAGAAAATAGCTAAGATAGGCCGGGTGTGGTGGCTCACGCTATCATCCAAGCTCTTTGGGATACTGACGCAGGTGGATCACCTAAGGTTGGGGATTTGAGACCAGCCTGATCAACATGGAGAAACTCTGTCACTACTACAAATACAAAATTAACCAGGTGAGGTGTTGTATGCCTGTAATACGAGCTATTTGGGAGGCTGAGGCAGGAGAATTGCTTGAACCTGGGAGGCGGAGGTTGCAGTGAGCCAAGATGGCCCCATTGCATTCCAGCCTGGGCAATAAGAGCGGGGGTCAGGTGGTGGGAAGGTAAGATAAAATGGGGAATAGAAATTTAGGCCCAGAAGTTTTCATTTCTTCCTGACTATGGGCAGTCCTTTATGGATTTCCTTCTCTCCTTTCTCCTTTCATCCTCCTTCTTCTGCTCCTTCCCTTCCTCGAGCTGTCACACCTCTTCATCTCTTTCAATCTGTAACAGTTTCTCCATCTTTCCTTGTCTTTCATGACCTTGACCCTTTACTTGACAGATATTTTGTAATGGCAAAAACCACAATTACTTTTGCACCACCCTAATAGAATGTCTCTCAGTTTGAGTTTGTTTTCTTATAAAAAGACTGAGGTTATGAATTTTGAAGGAGAATATCACAAAGGAGATATGCCCTTCTTGTGACATCGTATTGAAGCACATGATACCACCATGACTCATTACTGGGGATGTTTAACCTTGATCACTTGGTAAGGCGATGTTTGCCAGGTTTCTCTAATATAAAGTTTCTTTTTTTTTTCTTTTTATATTTTATTAGTTATACATGTGTGACCTTTTTTTTTTTTAAACACAAGGGGTTAGGAATTGTTTTATTTAGTTTCCAGATTTATGGAAGTGATCCTTTTGTCAGAATTCCTAATTTTATTGTATAATTATAGAGTACATAGTTTATATGCTATTGATTTTCAGGAATTTGTTAACACTTCTTTGTGACCTGAGTTATGATCTATTTTAATAAATGTTTCAACCATGCTTGAAAAGGTTGTTTTTCCCCATGACTTAATTTCTACATCAATGAAACAGGAACAATCAAAACATCCAATTCCTTTGATTTATTTTTTGAAGGCTGCAAAACCAAAGACCCAATTGAAAGAGAAAAATACTGCATTTGTTCTTTCTGACTCTTCCTTTCGCAGACTCACAATAGGGATATCTTGACACAAGTAAACATACTAGGGGAGAGAGAAAAATGAAAATATCTGTCTTTCCTGAAGATGGATTTGTTACCACTGGGTAACAGGTGCTTAATCCTCTGTGGGGGTACAGTTCCAGACTACAGAGAGGCGCTGGCCAGAGAGGAGGAGTAGCCACCTGTGATAATGATGCTGATCTGTGTTCATTCCTTAGAAGCCCTCCTGCCTTAGCTAATCTGTCTATGTGAAGCTGGGTCTTTGGTGTGCTGCCACGAAGTATCGCTGTATGCTAAGGTGTGTTGGCTGATGGGAGTGGGCTAGTTGTTTAGCCTAGTTGCTTAAAAGACAGCATGGATACTCATCTGTATTTGCCATGGGAAGAGGAATTTGATGGCCAAAGGCTTCATGTTGTGGATTTAAGAGTCAGATCTTTAATGGCCAGACTCTCAGGTTGTTTGCTGTAGGACGCCATGCCCCTTGGTTGCTGCCCTGACACTCTCCTGCTATCTCTTGCTGATTCTCTTCGGTGAACTCTCGCAGATCCTACTGTTGGCTCCTCACCTCCTCCTGGGCACTGTCATCAAGGCTCACCTTCTAGCTCCTAGGAGATCGCAAGCCTTTCCAAATATGATGAGTCATTAAGAAACAGGAAACTTTATATGGGCGTTTATTGCGCTATTTGTTTCAACTTTCCTATATGTTTGAAAATTATCAAAGTTTATAGTTAGAAAAAAAAATCCACTT
The DNA here is from genome assembly GCF_048565385.1 of Saimiri boliviensis. Lineage (NCBI taxonomy): Eukaryota > Metazoa > Chordata > Mammalia > Primates > Cebidae > Saimiri > Saimiri boliviensis. Next base: position 39,177,378 of record NC_133455.1, on the reverse strand, counting down.
GCTTTTCCTCTCCAAAAAAGTTAGTTTGGGTTGACTATCCCTTACCCAAAATGCCTGGGACCAGAAGTGTTTTGGATTTTGAATTTTTTTTTTTGGATTTTGAAATATTTGCATATACATAATAAACTTGGGGATGGGACCCAAGTTTAAACACAAAACTTACGTTTCATATATACTTTATACACAGAGCCTGAAAAGAATTTTATACAATATTTAAAAAAATTTTGCACATGAAGCAAAGGTGTGTGTTTTGACTGAGACTCCTTACCCAAGGTCAAGTGTGGGACCTTCCACTTGTGGCATCATGTTCACACTCAGAAGTGTCAGGTTTTGGAGCATTCTTTTTTTTTCTTTTTTTTTTCTCTGAGACAGAGTCTCTCTCTGTTGCCCAGGCCAGAGTGTGGTGGCATGATCTTGTTTCACTGCAACCTCCACCTCCTGGGTTCCATTGATTCTCCACTTCAGCCTCCTGAGAAGCTGGGACTACAGGCATACACAACCATGCCTGGCTAATTTTTTTTGTATTTTTTGTAGAGATGAGATCTCACTATGTTGCCCAGGCTAGCCCCAAACTCCTGGGCTCAAATGATCTGCCTTGCTTGGCTTCCCAAAGTGTTGGGATTACAGGCATGAGCCACCACTCCCAGTCAGGTTTTGGAGCATTCTGAATTTCAAATTTTTGGATTAGGGATGTTCAACCTGTAAACCTCAACACTTGGCAATGTTGCAAGCAGTCTGCATTTTATCTGGATGAAGACAAAGAATGTCTCTAACACTTGTTTATTTACAGATAGGAAATCTTGCTGAGGAAAAGACAATGATTCTCAAGCAAAAGGGGAAAAGGGAGAGAGAAAAGAGAGCACCTGGAGCTCAAGAGTATCAAGAATAGGAGGTGGCAACAGGATGATTTGCAAATAATATTTGACTATCATTAGAACAAAAAAACTCTTCACTATACAGGGTTATATGGAGTACTGGAAAGAGCATGAAATCAGAGACACTTTATTAGAGTTCAAGTTTTGCTCTATATTAGCTGTGAGATTTTGGCTAAGCCAATTGACCATTCTGATTCCACAGTCTTTACACATGCGAAATGCTAACACAGTTATATCAGTGAAGATACATTGTGAGAAATGCATCATTGTGCAAACAAAATAGGGTGTACTTATACAAACCTAGATGGTATAGCCTACTACACACTTAGGCCATACAGCATAGCCTATTGCTCTGATCACTGTCATATATGGAGTCTGTTATTGACCCAAATGTTGTTATGCAATGAATGACTGTAATAATACTCGCTACATGATAAAAATACTGTCATTAATGGTGTAGTAAAATGGTAACTGGCATAGTAATACTGTAAATTGAATACAATTTTAGAAGGTTTTGAGGAGGGAGGTTCAGAACTGTTCTCCATTGATTTGCTTACAAAGACATTTTTATTTTCCATCAAAGGTTTTAGCTGTGAAAACTTTGGCAGAAATAACATTTTAGGAGTTTTTTCCCCTGTACTGTCAACTAAATTTTAGTAAGCGTATGACTTTCTGTATGTATCATCCAATTGATTTTAAAATGAATCAATGAATGTATTTATCGATTGACTGCCCCACTTCACAAAGGAATGTGAGGAAGGACACTTAATTTGACATCCCTGTGTTTCTCTATATTTGGGTCATGCATTTTGTCTTGCTTTCCAAATTGAAAATGTGGTGGATGCAGTAGATTGGCCTTTAGTATCAGCCCTTCCCTCATTTGGTATACCTTTTTGTGTTTCACAAGCTGGAAAGCTACACGCTTTAGACATCCTTGCTGCTAATTCTGCATGTGAAATTGGTCTCACCAATTGCACACAATAGAGCAGGATTTGCAGGTGCCATTTTCATGCTGCTAGCAAATGCAGCTGTCGAGACCATGGTGTTTTGCAGCAGTGTTCCAGTGTCCTGTTAATTGTTCTGTTGGGTGTTGAGAGGACGTTGTGGACAAGGCATGGCAACTTCCTGATGCCATCTTCCTTATTGTGGGCAGGAGCCAGTATGGCACTCTTCTCCAGGTAGTCATCCGTGGATATTCAGCCCTTCTCCAGCCTTTCCAATGATCTCTAATGTCTCCAGTCCCCACTGACAAATCCCTTTCTGACTAGGAGTAACTAACTAGCTGAGTGCTGCAATGAAATCCTGACCGACAGATTTGTAAACTCTTCGTGGGCAGGAACCCTTGATATAAAGAAATGAACTTGCATTTTAATGGAGGGAAGCAGAGGGATAAACAAATGAATAAGTGAAAAGTTTTAGTAAGATGGTGATATGTAAAAAATAAAGTTGGTTAAGAGAATGGGGAGTGCAGGAGATGAGGGCGGCTATGTTGCAGTTTTAATCACATAGGTCAGAGAAGGCTTCTCTCCTAGGGTGATTTTTGACCTGACTCTCTGTCAGGTCAAAAATTACTCCATTACTTAGATACCCTCTAAGTGATGCTACTGTTGTCCAGCTCCCCGCGATTGACTGTTTACCCACAGTAAACATGGCGGGAAGAGCTTCAATCCGACCCTTGAACGCTCAATAAAAATGGCGACAGCACTTCCTGTGCTTGCCCTCAACAAAGATGGCGTCAACACTTCCTGTTTAAGGTTTTCGCCTCTAACAAAGATGGTGCTTACGATGCAGGTTCCCTAACAATCAGGATTCCGGTTGCCGTTTTTCTCCCCCGCCCCAAAGATACGTGGTTGCAGACGTAAGTAACAGGAATCCATCTTTTCTTGAAAGTCCTGCACTGTAGCATCTGCGACCTGGGCCTGCGGGGGCTTCCCCGCCCCTCTAACTTGCTCCCCATTTCCGATCCGGGCCAAGGCTGGGTGGCTGCGGCAGTGCCGGAGGCCCGCTGTCCCCGTGGTCCGCTCTTAAGTTTATTCCCAGCACTCCCTCTTTAGCGAGTCGAGTTGCCACAGAAACCGCCCATAGTTCTTCCTGTTTGATACAAGGGTTCCAGCGGCCGAGGCAGAGAATTTTTAAGTTACCAATGGGCGCTCACAGCCAAATGGGAACACCTCCCTTCTTCACCTGCCACCTGCCTAACTTCACAGGGTTGCGAGGGGGCGTGTGGGCTTGGGTGTTGCCCAGCAGTAGTACTGCCTGGGGGTGTCTGAAGCCGCATCTGTCATCCCTACCTCCCTTCCCTGTCATTTATTCTTCACTGCCTTACACACAACCAAGCCACAGCACACTGGGGCAGGGGTGGTGAAACTGCACCTTCAGATCGTGCCTGGCTACTGACCAGTGCTGGGTGTGAGCTTTTTTTTAAAGAAAGAAAAAAAAAATCCCATAAAATGTCCCATGCAGGGGTGGCCACGATAATGTGCAGCAGTCTGAATTCTTAGTGGGAAGGAATGGAGTTTGTGACTGTATATTGTGTAAGTTTTATTGTAGACTGGGCACAAAACAACCTTTTTCTTGAAGGTGATGGTGTAGAGGACTTTTAGCAAAAAGAGCTTTAAACTCTGTGCCTGCTGCTGATTTCTGCCCTGCACTCCTATTACCGATCAGGTACTGCAAATACTTGCGGTCAAAAGGGCACCTGCGTCCAGTGTGGCAGTTTCTGCCGTGGTGGTGGTGCAGGTCTGATGAGGGCAATGTTAAAGCCACCATTTCTTCTCCAGCATGTTAAAATTAATGCTGCTCTGTGATCTTCAGATAAAAATTGCTTTTTCAGAAGGGTCTCTGACCCACTTTTTTTTTTTTTTTCTTTTTCCAAATTTCATTCTTGAGTAAGGAATTGAGCTGGGACTCCATTGTGTGAAAAGCAGAAACAGAAAAGGTGATTAATCTTCGGTGTTGTTCATTATGTCAGGAAACATTCAAAATTAACTTGGTTTCACCCGTGTATTAAATACCATGGCCTGGCACTCTGCTACGGTCTGAAGATATGCCTGACTTGAAGGAACTTATATTTCAGTGACATTGTCGTTAGGGGCACATCGGCATGTCTGTAATTTGAGCTGTGATTTTGGCTTTTTCCAGGGAGAAATGGAGGCCAGAGACAAACAAGTGCTCCGCTCACTTCGCCTGGAGCTGGGTGCAGAGGTATTGGTGGAAGGACTGGTTCTTCAGTACCTCTACCAGGAAGGAGTCTTGACGGAAAACCATGTTCAAGAAATCAATGCTCAAACCACAGGCCTCCGGAAAACAATGCTGCTGCTGGATATCCTACCTTCCAGGGGCCCTAAAGCATTTGATACATTCCTAGATTCCCTACAGGAATTTCCCTGGGTCAGGGAGAAGCTGAAGAAGGCAAGGGAAGAAGCCATGACCAGCCTGCCTGCAGGTAGGGCTCAGAAAGATCACTTCAAAGCAGCTCCAAAATGTTGGAACTATGCCCTTTGAGTTTGTGTTTGTTGGTTGGTTTGTTTTTGAGACAGAGTCTCGCTCTGTTGCCTAGGCTGGAGTGCAATGGCATGATCTCAGCTCACTGCAACCTCCACTTCCTGGGTTCAAGCAGTTCTCATGCCTCAGCCTCCTAAGTAACTGGGAATACAGGCATGTGCCACCATGCCTGGGCCAATTTTTGTAATTTTAGTAGAAATGGGGTTTCATCAGGTTGGCAAGGCTGGTCTTGAACTCCTGACCTCAGGTGATCCACCCACCACAGGCTCCCAAAGTGCTGGGATTACAGACATGAACCACCATGCCTGGCCAGAACTATGCCCTTCGGATTTGAAGTTGAGATGTAGGGCAGGACAAGGGTCAGCAGTTGATGAAAGTGAGTAAGGAGTTGGGACTGAAGGGACATGATATTGGAGGCATAGCATCAAGAGGTGGCATTAGGAAATGGTGGGAAGGAAGAATGGACCGTGACTGGGTGGTGAAGGTGGGGGGCGGCTCAGAGACTGCATTTAGAAATGCTTCCAGGGAAACCTGGCATGTCACTTGGGAAGCATGTTCTCATTAGAGAGCCAGGTCATATCTCAGCTGTTGGCATCAGGAGCCATTTGGAAAGCGCAGATGGAAAGCAGGCATTCAGCCTACTGACAACTGATCTGTGAGGTGCCAGAGCTACCAGCTGGAAAAGGTCAGATTCATGGAGCAGGAGATAGCCTCTAGGAAGACATGTCCTGCACCTGTCCCCTGGGCTGCCCTGTGTGGCCAAAGGGGATTACGTTGAAGGCTGACTTGGTTTGTTTTGAAAGGTTATTCATTTAAAGTAGCCTTTTTAGTTTAGCTTAGTTCAGACAACTGGCGTATTTAATTTTACGAAGAGCAATAGTTTGGGGAGGGTTTCGGTTTGATTTGAAGGAGAATTAGAAGCTGGAGAAGAGAGAAACAGTTCTGGTTCTGTTAGCCTGGCTTGTAGCAGGAAGAATATGTGATACGGAAACACCTGATGCTCTTAACTTCCCTTGACTCTGTTTTACAAAGATGAAGGAGCAGAGAACTGAACTTAAACATTGAAAAAAAAAAGTAATTGAAAGTTGACTTGCACGTTTTTAACAAAGTTAGAGAATCAGGGTTCTCTGGGGTTTCTGATAACAGTGATAGAAGTATTCCAGTTCAGTGGGCTCCAGACCTTGTGGTTGCTGTTATTTATTTATTTTTTATTTTTATTTTTATTTTTAGACGGGGTTTCACCATGTTGGTCAGGCTGGTCTTGAACCCCCGATCTCAGATGATCTGCCCGCCTTGGCTTCCAAAGTGCTTGGATTACAGGCGCGAGCCACCATGCCCGGCCGGTTGCTGTTTTTTAAATACTGATTTAAAAAAAAATGAATACTGATAATAAGACCACTTTTACTGTTTTTGTTTCATGGACCTCATATTTTAACAATATGTCTGAAGAGCTGATCAGCATGAGATAGTCAGCTAACTTTAGGAAGACCTGGCAGGATTCCAGTGGAAAAAGCAAAAATATTTTCATTTCTAGCTTGGGCTAGTTACAGGCAAATATATCTTTTAGGCTTTTTTGAAATATTAGAAGTAGCTGGCTTTTGAAGACCACTGGAATTCACTGCTTAGTTTGTCCTTACAAAATTAAATACTCCACATATCTGAACAAAAATGTATCTAAGATGTTTTTATGACTTTATTGAAAGCAGAGTAGAAAACATAGAGTTGGAGAAACGTTAAAAAATTATTGGTGTTTTCCTGATTTAGAGATTTCTGCTGGCAACATATAGTTGGAAACAACAAAACAGGCAAACTGAAAGCCTTTCACTATCAAAATACTGAACCTAATTTTATGGTCATTTTGGGTGATACAAATCATGCTATTGTATGTCATTCATAGAGGTATAACCCCATTTTTATTTCTTCAGATTCATTCAGACAGAAAGAATTAAGGTGTTTTTTACAAAATGATGAAAGTTACATAGAAGCTGAGGAAAAATAGTTTTTTTACAAAAGCAAACAGAATGAAGGAGTACATAATGGGAAAAAATTGAGCATATCTGTGTAGAAGTTTAGAAAAATAAGGTTTCTCTCAAGATTTGTTAATTCTGTAGAAGGTTGGCCCCGGAACAAGTTCGTACAGTCATCTTAATTGTTTTACTTTTTATTGAGTAACACTACTATTGAAAAAAACATTCTGAAGTGAGGGTTTGAATTATGTATGTCTTTGAATACCTTCCACAGTGACAATCACACAAACTCATTTAAAAAAGACTTGTATTTATTAAATATTGACTATTTTAAACAATATTACAAAATATAAGTAAGGTACAGAGAATAGTGGTACATCACTCCATCACTCAGTTTAAGAAAAATAATATTATGATGGCCTTTAAGAACTCCAGGCACTCCTTCCCAATCCTGTCTCATTCCCAACCCCACTCAGTGAAAAGCCCTGAATTGGGAGTTTATCATTCATTCACTTCTTTACTTTATAGTTTTCTATCTCATAAAAATCACTTTAAAAATCTTCATGTGTTATTGAAAATCCTGTATACTGTAAGTTCTAGAGATGTGTGCATTTTATATATATATAATATATATAATATTATATATATTATATATATATTAAATATATATTATATATAATATTATATATATTATAATATATAATATATATAATATATAATATATATTATATATAAAATGCACACAAATATATATAATATATAATATAATATATAATATATATTATACATATATAAAATGCACACAAATTATATATATAATATATATAATATATAATATATATATTTAATATATATTATATATATGTAATATGTATATATACACACTCACATATGTTTTTTATGTATGTGGGAAGGAAAGGATTGAAGAAATGGAAGAAATGATGCATTTAAACTTGATAGTTAAACACCTTCTCTTGTGTCAGACCTTAAAATATTATTTGTGTGTTTAAAGTAATTAATTTGGTGGCAGTATCCTAATTCTAAAATCAAATTGGGATTTACTGAATTGGAAACCTAGGTTTTGTTTCTTTTTTAAATCCTGGGAAGAGTATCAGAGTTGAAATCCCTTCAATTTAACGTTCCTGTAAAAAAGAAATCCAGAACCTGCTGCCTAAGACCTCCGTGCTTCTCCACTGCTGTAATAGAGTCATTTTAATAAGATTTAAAATAGTCCACTTTAATTTGTGTAAAGATCTCTTTGAGTTTTGAGGAACTGGACTCTAGGAGAATGTGGTGCTTATATACATGTATGTACACATTAACCTCTTCTTACCTTTTCCTCATTTTGATCATACTTATTAATTAATTTGTTTGGATTCAGTAGTCTTCTTTTGGGAGGCCTTGAGAACAAATGGGAAGGAATGGCCTTTTCTTTAGCCAAGAGGTTGATCCTTCTCTAAGAATGAACTGATTTTATTTTGTTAAAGTTTTCTGGTTGTCTTCCCAGAGATGCTTGGTTTCTCCTTTATTGGTTTGTTGTCTTAATTTTTGTTGTTTCATTTGGAAATTTTGAGCTGTCTCAGAGGCTTTATTTTGGTGATTGATCCTGGTTATCAGCTTTTCACTTAGGTGCTGGGTGTCATTTTTTAGAGAAGAATTGAGCTGTATCTTGTTCTTTAGCTCTACTCTTCTAAACCCCGCCCCCATCAAATCTCAAAACACACGAAAACACTCTAAAACCTTTTGATTCTCTCAGAATCTGCCTAGGTTGGCAGATGCCCAATCTCTGTTAGAAAAAAAAGTCTAAGTTGTTAAAGTTGTTAATGGATCATTGTTTTTCTCACCCTGTAAAGACTCTTACCTTTTAAAAGAGGAATTCTGGTGATAAAATGACTTAATCCACCTTGGCACAGTGGAAAGAACACTTCATGGTGTGTCATTCTGGCCAAGGTCACATACTAGACATTAGATCAGCTGGAAACCCTCTCTGGGCTCCTGTCAGGTCATTTAGGAGATAGGGATAGTGCTGTGTCTGGGTGAAGGCAGGCTGTGCCTGCCTGCCTGGCTTCCCACTGCTCATGGGCCCTGTCGGCACTGACAAGGTCCTTCCAGTGCCTGAGCTAATCCGGATTTGGAAAGGAGGTTGATGGTAGCCCAGTCTCCCCATCTGGTGGGACTCAGCCTAAGTCATGGTGGGAGTAACTTCTGGGCCACAGGACTCCCTGTTCCACTGTGTTGGCCCTGGCTGTGGGTCTGGGTGTCTGCCATGATTCTCACTTAACTGTCTGCCTGGTAACCCTGCCTTTTACCCCAGTCTTCCTTTAAGCTTGGGAGTGTTTTTGTTTTTCTCTCCTCCCTTGGTTTGATTCCTGCTTTATGTACTCTTAGCCGCAGCGAGAGCAAAGAACAGAGCTCTGGGAACACAGCTCAATGTTTCCGGCATCAGCATCAGATGTCTCAACTCTTGAGCCTGTTAGAATGGCTGTCCCTAGCCTGACACTTGCTTCAACCTTCCCTGGGCTTGACCTTGTCCTTCCCATATACCCTGTGCCCTGGACCCCCAGCTGCTCTTACAGAAGCAGTGCACAGGACTGGCTAGTCCGTTTCCCCTCTACCTGTGGGCTCCAGGGCTCTGCCTGCCCCTTGTGGCGCCAGCCTTGAGTGACGACACAGAACCACACCTGCCGCCCTCCTGAGATACACTCTAGCTTTGAGTTGCATACCTGGAGGCATCTGACATCACTGAGCTCTTAATGGCAGACGTTTTAGACATTACGATGGGTTTATTAGAGATGTTTCTAGCTTGGGATTGTTTTCATAGGTTCCTCCAATCGTACCATGTAATTGACCCTGCTTTGCATGAAAGTTCAGTGTTGATCTCAGCGTATCTAGCTTGCGGTCTATCCACGTGCTTCCACTGTGACTGAGTAGTGTTTGCTTAGCGGTGTCCTGTGTACTAGAGTGAGAACAGTGGGTCAGTATCCATAGCAAGACCCTTCCCTCCGGTAAGGGGAAAGTCTGCAGAGAGCCCAGGTTTCTGTGTATACCCAGCCGGATTTTCATAAACTTCTTGAGGACCTCCTAAATGCCAGGCACTTGGGTATATCAAGGCAAATGGAGGATCTTCAGATCAGCTGAGGGCATTCATGCGTTCATCCAGCAAATATTTACTGAGTATTGACCATGTGCTAGACCAGAGGTCCCCAACCTTGTTGGCACCAGGGACTGGTTTTGTGAAAGACAATTTTTCAATGGACAGGGAAGTCGGGGGAAATGATGGTTTGGGGATGAAACTGTTCCACCTTAAATTATCAGGCATTAGATTCTCATAAGGAGCACATGGCCTAGATCCCTTTCATGCACAGTTCACAATAGGATTCCTGCTCCTAGGAGAGTCTAATGCCGCTGCTGATAGGACAGGAGGCAGAGCTCAGGTGGTAATCCTCGCTTGCCTGCGCCACTCACCTCCTGCTGCGGGGCCCAGTTCCTAACAGGCCATGGACTGTGGGGTATGGGGGTTGGAGACCCTGTGCAAGACAAAATGCTCAAGATAAAACAGTAAACAAAACAAAGCCCTTGTTTTCATGGAGTTCCCTATATTCTAGTAGTGGGAAGGGATTAGGTCAGGGACAGATAATAAGCAAATGAATAAATATATTTGCTGGTGATGAGTGCTCTGAAGAGAAGCAGTGTGGGTGGTCAGGGAAAGCTTCTCTGAGTTGTGCGGTAGAGTTGATACAGGGAGGAGAGCTTTCAGATAGAGGGGACCACAAGTGCACAGGAAGTCGAGTGGGAGCCACAGTGACAATGTGGCTAATAAGACACCTTCCTCCCTGGGATGAATCACATTCCACATCAGCAGAGGCTCAGTGGCTACCATTGTTGTGCTTCCCAGCATGTGAGATGTGTGTGCACCCATGGTCTGGAGTAGCTCTTAGCATGACTTCACTTGATATGTGGATGTGGGATTAAGTAATATTCAATTACACGATGAGGAAGTTATTTCCTTTCTATTTCTGTTTCAGTTCTGATAAGAATGATAAGAGGTCCTCGTGCTTACAACCTTCTGTGGGCAACAGTATTTAGCTAGAATCTTGTTGTATTGCCTTTTTTTGTGTCAACTTAATGGGTTCCTTCTATTTATGGCAAGAAAACTTTTCTATTTATGAAGTTCCTTTTAAAAATACATGACTTCTAGAGAGTAGAATTGTGATTATTAGAAACTGGGAAGGGCATGAGGGAGGCAAGGATAGGGGAGGTTGGTTAATGGATACAAAATTACAGCTAGATAGGTGCAATAAGTTCTACTGTCTTAGCTCTGTAAGATGAATATGGTTAACAGGAATTTATTGTATATTTTTTAAATGCTAGAAGGAGGATTTTGAATATTCCTAACACAAAGAAAGAATAAATGTTTGAGGCTATGGACATACTAATTACCCTTATTTGATCATTACACATTGTATGCATGTATTGAAATATCACCCTGTGTCTTATAAATATGTACAATTATTATGTATCAACCAAAAAGAAAAAAGTTACATAGGATTATTGAATAGGAAATAAGATTGAAAGTATACCAAATTATTTAGGAAAAAGCTATTACTTATATTTAAGTAGAAATGAGTCAATATAAAGGAGAATATAAGAAAATAATGGCCAGGCGTGGTGGCTCATGCCTGGAATCCCTGCGCTTTGGGCGGCCAAGGTGGGTGGATCACTTGAGGTCAGGAGTTCGAGACCAGCCTGGCCATCATGGTGAAACTCCATCTCTCCTAAAAATACAAAAAATTAACCAGGCGTGGTGGCAAGAACCTGTAATCCCAGCTACTTGGGAGGCTGAGGCAGGAGAATGACTTGAACCCAGGAGGCGGAGGTTGCAGTGAGCTGAGATTGCGCTACTGCACTCCAGCCTGGGCGGGGGTGGGGTGGGGTGGGGTGGGGATAATAATAGTGTGAGAATGTGGCCAATATTTGCTTTTCATCATATATTTTTTTAATTTAAAAAGAAAGACAGGCACTTGGGGGAGGAGCCGTCACCTGGCTGGCTTAGTTAAAGCAGGAAGGTGCAATTCTATTGTAGATAGAAGATAGAGAGCTATATTCATGATGCTTCACAGTTTTGCTGTTTCAATTTATGCACAGTGACAGGAATTGGTTAAATTAACTAGAATTTCTAAATTTATAAGTTTTCTAAATTTTAAACACATTTACTTGCTAGTGAAACAAAGTCAGCAAGATGGAGCCATATCCTGGTATTATGAATTTTAGAACTGGGTGGGACTCACAGATCATGTAATTTTTCCCTGAGAAAACAGAGGCCTAGGGAGATTAAGTCAATTTGCCCATGATCACACAGCTAGTTAATGTAATTTATTACTGGGACTAGAATCCAGGCCTTGCAACTCTTGATTTAGGACTTTTTCTGCTGCGCAATCTTGGCTTCCCACTGAGTTTGAAATGGAATTGTATTATGCTGCAGTGTTAATAATTGAAAGAGGCTTTTTAAAAGTTGTACTAATGTATTTTTTTTTTTTTTTCATTTTAAGAGGGGAATTTCCAAGGGCTTTTAGAGGTATGCTGGAATGAGATTTTACTAAAACATTTTATTTTGATGAATGCTAATTTTAATAACTTAAAAGAAAATGATGATGGTTCAGTACTGCATTTTATTAGGAGAATTTTTTTCTCCCTGCCTCTGCAAGGTTGATATAAAGGAAAAACGGAAGACTTTTATCGAGTATTTATGGACTGATGAAATAATGCATCTGTTGGCAGCTAATCGCAGCTCTTTCTAGGAATAGCAAACATGTGACAGGTCTTGCCCTAGCAGAGATGCCTCCGTTTCACTTTAAAACATGGATTTGGTATTTTTTGGAAATTCTAACTATGCCTTTTTTTCTCCCTTCTGTGGATGTATGGACCATTCAGCCGCATCAGATACTGTATTGACCATCAGGGTTGATTTAGCTCAGTGTTTCTCAGCTGTGGTTATGCTTTGGAATCACCTGGGGTGTTTTTACGAAACTGCTGCTGCCCAGGCCCTGCCTCTGCCCCAGGTGAATCCACACACAATTTCCGGAGGGTGGGGTCTAGGCAATGATGTTGAACGCATACACGGGTAAGTCAGGCACACGTACAAATGCCTCCTGAGGTTATCTTAAATTGCAGCCAGGGTTGAAAACCTTGAAATCTGACCAGCTGGTTAGGGGCATGCCTCCTTCTTCACTCACTGCTTCCAAGTCCTGGCTTCCCAAAGCTGTGTACTTGCTTGAAGTATGGTTCTTATTTTCAGGTAGCAACAGGTGGAAGGGTGGTAGGAATCAGGGTGCAGAGGGACATTAGTTCGCAAATCCTTTTATTCCTTGATTTTCCTGAGCATTGTTGCTCAAGAATGTTCCAGAATATCAGACTCCATACAGCGGGTGATGCTGCTACCAACATTAAAATCCATTAGAACTCTATGGGGATACATGGGCTAGATACATATGAGGACCAATTGGAGGATTTTGAGTTGCCGGTGAATTTGAATTTGGGAATTATTTTTATGGCTATTCACATTGTTTGGTACAATAATTACAAACTACATACAGTACATTGTGCTCTGTAGATCAGGATATGTCCAAATGGAGACAGAATCTCCTGCTGAAGAATAAGTTGGATGCTCCTCTCAGATAAAAAGTGAGTGTAAGATGGCTTGAGGATGGAAGAGTGAAGAAGAGACAAATGGCTAGTTGGGCAGAATGCGACTGACTTAGTCTCTCAGCCTGGCTGGCTGTTCATGGTCTTTGTTTGTAATTAAAAATGAAGTGCAGGCTGGGTGTGTTGGCTCACACTTGTAATTCCAACACTTTGGGAGCCCACTTTGGGCAGATCACCTGAGGTCACGAGCTCAAGACCAGCCTGGGCAACATGGGAAAACACCGTTTCTACTAAAAATACAAAATGTAGCTGGGCATGGTGGCACATGCCTATAATCCCAGCGACTTGGGTGGCTGAGGCACAAGAATCACTTGAACCCAGGTGGCAAAGGTTGCAGTGAGCCAAGATTGCACGCTATCCTGGGTGACAGAGTGAGACCGTGTCTCAAAAAAAAAAAAAAAAAAAAAAAAAGAGTTCAGTTTTTTCATGTCTCACAAAGAACTAAAGATAACATCAGTAAAATAATAATCAAGATAGCTATTGGGGACTTACTGTCTACCAGCTATATTCTAAATCCTTTGTGTTTATTAATTCATTTAATCCTGACAATAACTTGATGAGGAAGGTGGTATTATTATCCTTTTTGAACAAATGAGAAAATGTAAGCACAGAGATGTAAAGTCACACAACATAAAGTGAAATTTGACTTCAAGGCCTACTGATTCGTATCCTACAAAAGTCCTTTCTCAGTATTCAGTTTTCTCCTCTTCCTCATTCTGATAACCTGTGGCTGCTCCAGAGCCCTTCACCCTCATTCTTCTTCAGAAACTCCCCCACCTCCAGTTTCTTCCAGACACACAGCCTCGGGAGCCTTTCTCTTTCCTGCCTGTTGTCCTAAGGCTGATTCCTGGTTGATCTCTCTCTCTCTCTCTCTCTCTCTCTCATTTTATTTTATTTTTTATTTTTTGGTTGGGGGAAGGCGAGGGTCTAATGGAAGACCATACAGTGGGGAGGGGTCAAGGAACAGAGCCCCTGAATCTTTCCCATTGCAAGTTGCTACTTTGAGAGTAAAAAAAGACTCAATCTCCTTGGCTGTGATCAGGAGATAGTGGGTTGGCTCCCCTGATGCTGGAATCCACTCCCACTTTTGCAGCTCTTAAATCATGCTATCTAAAGCCATCCAGTTCCAATAACCAGCTTTTCTGGTGCTGCAGCTTCAGAGTTTAACCAAATGCTTAGCAAGGTAATGTTCTCTTTTTATGGGTATAGTTCAAACTTGTAGGCTGTTGTTATAGCCAGCTGCAGGAATGTTTTGCTTTACATAATTTTAATAGGCAGCTGTGTTTATACTTGTTCCTCAGTTTAAGCAGTAAGGAGTATACATATACTATTCTTTGAGGGCATTTCCCCCCGACTAAAAAAACAAAACAAAACGGTATGTTGTGTTTTTTCAAACAGTAAATTTTAATTAAAAAGGAATGTAGCTTCTAGAAGTTTGGGGCAGGTTTTACTCCTAGGCTTTATTTTGTTAATGCTATGAAAGAAACTTTTAACTCCTTGTAAGAAGTGCCAAGTTGACAATTCCTGGAAATGTTCACGTTCTATTTATGCTCAGCAGCATAGCAGAGAAGGTGGCGATACCATTACCAAAATAATACTGCCGAGATGTAATAAATGGCAAATGAGAGACGTGGTTTTATAACTTAAATACAAGACTTTAAAAGCATCTCCTAATACTGCCATTTGTTGATAAGGTGTACGGGTGCTGAGTAGTAATGGTGAAGTTGCTATGGAGAATTATAGATCAAGTAGAGCATATCTGCAGGGACTTGTCCTGTTACTAGAACTATAGAAGGTTAGAACTGGAAGGGATCTTAGAGAACTCTACTTTATAGATGAGAAAACAAAGGGATAGCCAAGTCTAACAGCATGCTTATGGGTTCTTTTGTTCAATTAGTAGAACTTGGTGCTAACATAAACAAAAATAGGAATTTCTCTGAACTGTATTGAGTACTTCATAACTTTGGGGGAATGATAAAAGTTTCAGGGCTTAATAAGGGCAGGAATGAGGCAACACTGGTGGAATCTCAGGCCATCAGATGGTCATCTCCAATCAAGTTTCTACACTGTGCTTTCCCTCTAGATTCAGACTACTGGCCAAACTTGGGTCATGAGCCCTTCCCCTAGGACACCAGAATCACCTGAAGTGGGGAAAGGAAGTTCCAAAAGAAAGAGGTGAAAGCTGATTGAAGCAAGAATTGTCTACTGTGTCATCCTCTTTCTTTTTGGATTGAATATGTCTTATCCCCATGGGCCTAGAAAAAAATGATAGCCCTTTAAGGGAGGAAGATGCTCTACATCTTCTTCATATAGCAAGGCCCTGATTGAGGGCCAAAGCGGGTAGATAAAATCCTGGAGAGCAGTTTTTGGAGCAGGATAGGTCTGCTTAAACCTTTCCAAAATCAAAATGTACTGGGGAAGAAAAATGGATTGAGAATGTCAATGTAAAGAAGTTTAGAAAGAGAATTTGAGTTGGGTACTAGCCTAAGGGCTTTAGACATATAAACTCACTTTATCATCATAATAGCCGTTTGAAGGAGGGACTACTGTTAGCATTTGCATTTCACATATGAGGAGACTAAGGCCTTAGATAAATTGCTCAAGGTCACACAGCCTGACAGAAGCAGAGCTGAGGTTTGAACATTGACAGTCTGGCTCACACAGTCTATGCTTCTAATCACTAGGCTATCCTGTCTCCATCAGTCTCCTACCAGTTCTTAGATCTGATTGGAGTCATGTAGCTTAGATGACCTGACCTGGGCTAGCTGCAGCTTCTTTATTTTCTGACCCTTGCTTGCCTCAGGTCTCACATATAGCCGGCATTTTCATTATGTGTTTGTCAATCTCTTTTTTAATAGTTACCAAATTTAAAAAAATACCAAAGAAGATGAAAGATGTTTTCTAAGAAATATGATCAGATTTAAAAAAAGAAGAAGAAATACGATTAGATAAAATAAAGGTTTTGAATGAGATTCACATGGACATTTTTGTTTATTTAGTCTGTAAACGTATGTCTTCCCTTTCAATCTCTTTATTATTAATTAGTCATCTGCTATGGGCAAATGTGCCTTTTCAGGCCTTTCATATTTGTTTGAGCCCCTTTATTCCTTCATGTGCCAGTCAGGATTCATTCAGGAGACAGAAACCACACAGTAATTTAAACAGAGACAACTTAATATAAAGAATTTTTTTTTTTTGAGATGGAGTTTTACCCTTGTCGCCCATGCTGGAGTGCAATGATGCAATCCCGGCTCAGTGCAACCTCAACCGCCCAGGATTCAAGCAATTCTCCTGCCTTGGCCTTCCCAGTAGCTGGGATTAAAAGTGCCTGCTACCACACCCAGCTAATTTTTGTATTTTTGGTAGAGATGGGGTTTCACCATGTTGGCCAGGCTGGTCTTGAACTTCTGACCTCAGATGATCTGCCTCCCTTGGCCTCCCAAATGCTGGGATTACAGGCATGAGCCACCGTGCCCAGCCAAAATAAAGAATTTTTAACTGTTGAAAAGCAAACCATGGTTAACCGTTAAAGGGGTAAAAGAGGTCCCTAGATAATACAGGAATCACAAGTGGCAGAAGCTACTTTTTCTGAGGTTGAAAGGTAGTGCAGGATATAGTCATTAAGAATGTGGAAGAGGGCCCTACCCACCCCTAATACTGAGATTCAGACTTCAGTGGAGATGAACTGACTCACACTAGCTGGTGTGTAAGAGCAGCCTACCTGGTAGCTAATTTCTTTTCTTTTCTTTTTTTTTTTTAAGACAGGGTTTCACCATGTTGGTCAGGCTGGTCTTGAACTCTTGACCTCAGGTTGTCCGCCCGCCTTGGCCTCCAAAGTGCTTGGATTACAGGCGTGAGCCACCACGCCCAGCCCCTGGTAGCTAATTTCAAGAAAATTCAGAGAAATAATTCAGTGAAGTCAGAAAAATAATAAATGACCAAAATGAGAAATTTAACAGATTGAAATTATTAAAAAAAATTAAATAGAAATTCTGGAGCCGAATTAGGAAAAATAACTAATGCATGTGGGGTTAATACCGAGGTAATGGGTTGATAGGTGTAGCAAACCACTATGGCACTCATTTACCTATGTAACAAACCTGCACATCCTGTACATGTAGCCCAGAACTTAAAGTAAAAATGAAAATTAAAAATAATTCTGGAGCTGAAATAAAAATGAATGGACTGAAAAATGCAATAGAGAGTATCAACAGCAGAATTATCAAGCAGAAGAAAGAATCTGTACACTTGAAGACATTATTTAAAATTACAGTTAGAGAAAAAGAATGAAAAGGAATGAAGAAAGCTTATGGGATTTATGGAACAGCATCAAAAGAACAAACATTTGAGTAATAGGAATTAATGTGGAAGAAGAGAGACAAAGTGATAGAAAGCTGTTTTAAAGAAATATTAGCAGAAAAACTTTCCAAATCTGGGGAAAGATACAGTATCCAGATACAGGAAGGTCAAGGTCTCTAGATCCAATCCAAACAAGACTACACTAAGCCATGTTATAATTAAACTGTCAAAAACCAACAAAGAGAAGACCCTGACAGCAGTAAGAGAAAAGAAGCAAATAACATGTAGGAGAATTTCAGTAAGGCTAGCAGTACATTTCTCAGCAGAAACTTTATAGGTCAGGAGAGAGTAGGATGATATGTTCAAAATGTTGATGGAAAAAAAATCTGCTAACAAGAGATACTGTAGCCAGCAAAACTGTCCTTTAGAAGTGAAGGAGGGAGTGATAAAGACTTTCCCAGATAAAGGTGAGGGAGTTCATCACCACCACACCTGTTTTTATAAGAAATGCTAATGGAGCCTTCAAGTGGAAAAAGAAATGGAAGGTTAATAATAACATGGAAACATATGAAAGTATAAAACTTACGCGGTCAAATTCAGAATACTGTAATACTTTAATGGTTGTCTGTATATCACTTACATCTTTAGTTTGAAGGTTAAAAGATGAAACTATTAAAAATGTATGTAACAACTTAAAAAGGGCTATACAAAATAAAAACACATAAATTGTGCCATCAAAGACATAGAATATGGGGGTGATGGTGGAAAAGTATAGAGTTTTTTTGTGTCTGATCAAAATTGAGTTGTTACCAGCTTAAAATAATCTGCTATTTATAAGACATTTTTGTAAGCTTCATGGTAACCACAAAACAAAAACCTGTGGTAGATTCACAAAAAATAAAAGGTAAGGGATCAAAGGATATCACTAGAGAAGATCACCTAATCACAAAGGAACATAGCAAGAGAGGAAGGAAAGAACAAAGGATCTACAAAGCAACCAGAAAATAGTTAACAAAATGGCAGAAGCAAGACCTTATCAATAATTATGTCAAATGTAAATGGATTAAAATTCTCCAATCAAAAGACATAGGGTATCTGAATGGGTTTTAAAAAAAAGCGCAAGACCCAACTATATGCCACCCACAGAAGATTCACTTTCTTTTTAAGAACACATATAGGGTGAAAATTAAGGGTCAGAAAAAGATTTTCCATGAAAATGGAAACTATCAGAGAGTAGGGGTAGCTATACTTATGCCAGACAAAATGGATTTTAAGTCAAAAATTATCAAAAGAGACAAAGAAGGTCATTATGTAATAATAAAGGGGTCAATTCATTAAGAAGGTATAATAGTTATATATGCACCCATCAGTGGAGCACCTCAATATATAAACCAAATATTAATAGATCTAGGGAGATACAGACTAGCATATAATAATAGTAGATAACTTTAATACCCCACTTTCAGTAATGGACAGATCACCTGGATTAAAAAAATAAAAAAAGAAACAGTAAATTTAAACTACACTTTAGACCAAGTAGACCTAATAGACATTTACAGAACATTCCATCCAGCAGTATCAAGAATACATATTTTGATTAGCCTAATGAATAAGGATATTGAATCAGTAATAAAAAGTCTCCTATTAATGAAAAGCCTAGAACCTGATGGCTTCATGGCTGAATTCTACTAAACATTTAAAGAACAAATGCCAATCTTTCTCAAACCCTTCTACAAAATTGAAGAACAGGAAATACTTCCAAGCTTATTTTGTAAGGCCAGGATTTACCTTGATATCAAAGCCAGATAAGGATATAAAGAAAGAAAATTACAGACCAATATTCTTGATCAACTTTGGTGCAAAAATTGTCAACAAAATACTGGCAAACTGAATTCAACAGCACAGTAAAAGAATCATTCACCATGATCAAAGGATGCAAGGATGGTTTAACATACGCAAATCAATAAATATGACATAACACATTAACAAAATGAAGGACAAATACTATTTGATCGTCTCAGTAGATGTAGAAAAAGCACTTGACAAACTTCAATAAATTAGGTGAAGAAGGAATATACTTTAACACATAAAAAGGTTATATGTGACAAACTCATGGCTAACTTTATACTCAACAGTGGAAAACTGAAAGCTTTTTCTTTTAAGATCAGGAGCAAGACAAGGATGCCCACTCTCACCACTCTTACTCAACATAGTACTAGAGGTTCTAGCCAGAATAATTAGGCAAGAGAAAGAAATAAAAGGTATACAGATTGGAAAGAAAGAAATTACATTATCTCTGTTTGCAGGTGACATGATCTTAAATACAGGAAACCCTAAAGACTCTACCAAAAATCTATTAGAAGTAATAAATAAATAAAATTGTAGTATACAAAATTAACATACAAAAATTAGTGGTGTTTCTGTACACAAACAGCAAACTATCTGAAAAAGAGATCAAGGAAACAATCCCATTTTCAATAGCTACCAAAAGGAAAATACTTAGGAATACTTAACCAAGGACATGAAAAATTTGTATACTGAAAAACCACTAAAACATCGATGAAAGAAACTGAAGAAGACACAGATAAATGGTAGGAAACCTCATGTTCATGGATTAAAAGAATTAATACTGTTAAAATGTCCATACTACCCAAAGTGATTTATAGATTCAGTGTAATCACTATCAAAATTCCAGTGACATATTTTATAGAAATAGAAAAAACAATTCTGAAATTCATATGGAACCACAAAAGACCCTGAATTTCCAAAGCAGTCTTGAGCAAAGAAGAACAAAGCTGGAGGCATCATGCTCTTTCCCTTTCTTCAAAATATACTACAAAGCTATAGTAGTCAGAACAGCATGATATTGGCATAAAAACAGACACATAGACCAATGGAACAGTATAGATAGTCCAGAAATGAATTTACATGTTTATAGTCAATTGATATTCAACAAAGGTGCCAATAAGACACACTGGAGAAAGGATATTCTCTCAGTAAATGGTGTTGGATATGCAGAAGAATTAAATTAGACCCTTATCTCACACCATGTAGAAAAATAAACTCAAAATGGGTTAAAGACTTAAATATAAGACCGAAATTATGAAACTACTAGAAGAAAACCTAGGGGAAATGCTCCATGACATTGGTCTGGGCAATAAATTTTTTTTGATATGACCCCAAAAGCACAGGCAACAAATGTAAGAATGGACAAATGGGATAAACAAAAGCTTCTGCACAGGAAACAATCAACAGAGCAAAGAAGTAACCTATGAAATGGGAGAAATTATTTGCAAATCATATATATGATAAGGAATTAATGTCCAAAATACACAAGGAACTCTAAAAATTCAATAGTCAAAAATAAACCCAATTAAAAAATGGGTGATCGGGCATGGTGGCTCACGCCTGTAATCCCGGCACTTTGGGAGGCCAAGGTGGGTGGATAGCCTGAGATCAGGAGTTCAAAACCAGTCTGGCCAGCATGGTGAAACCCTGTCTCTACTAACAATACAAAAATTAGCCAGGTGTGGTGGTACATGCCTGCATTCCCAGCTACTTGGGAGGCTGAGTCAGGAGGCTGAGCCAAGACGACAAGAGCAAAACTCCATCTCAAAAAATAAATAAATGGGCAAAGGATCAGAATATACATTTCTTAAAAGAAGATATACAAATGACCAACAGGTGTATTAAAAAAATTATCAACATCACAAATCACCAGGGAAATGCAAATTAAAATTATAATGAGATATCACCTCACACCTATTAGAATTCTAGGTGCTTATTAAAAATATGAAAGATAACAAGTCCTGGCAAGGATGTGGAGAAAATGGAACCTTTGCATACTTGGTGAGAATGTCAATCAGTATAGCCATTGTGGGAAACAGTATGGAGGTTCCTAGATAAATTTAAAATAGAACTCTACGTCCTAGCAATCCCACTAGTGGGTATATATCCAGAAGAGGCAAAGTCAGTATGTCGAAGAGATAACTACACTTTCATGTTCATTGCAGCATTGTTTACAATAGCCAAGGTACAGAATCAACTTGAGTGTCCATCAACAGACAGGATAAAGAAAATATAGTATATATACATAATGAAATACTATTCCGTTTTTAAAAGAGGGACATACTGTCATTTGTGACAACATGGATGAACCTAGGTGATATTATGCAAAGTGAAACAAGGCACGAAAAGACAGATACCATATCACTTATGTGTAGAATCTAAACTAAAAAAGCTAAACTCATAGAAGCAGAGAGTAGAATGGTGGATACCAGAAGCTGATGGAGATATGGTTGGGGAGGTGTTGGTCACAGAATACAAACTTTAATTAGGAGACATAAGTTCAAGAGATCTGTTGTACAACATGATGACTATAGTTAATTAACAATCTGCAGTTGGCCCTTTGTATCTATGGATTCAACCAACCACAGATAGAAAAGATTTGAAAACAACCACAATAAAAAATAACAACACAGCAATAAAAAAGAATACAAGTAAAAATATAGTATGACAACCATTTACGTAGCACTTACCTTTTATTAGGTATTATAAGCAATCTAGAGATTATTTAAAATATATGGGAGGATATCTGCAGGTTATATGGAAAAACTATACCATTTTATATCAGGGACTTGAGCATCCATGGATTTTGGTATCTTGGGTGGTAGTGGAGGCCTCCCCCTGCAGATACTGACAAATGACTGTAGACTGTATTGCATTCTTGAAGATCACCTAGGTAAATTTTACTTGTTTTCTTTACAAAAAATGATAAGTATGTGAAGTAGTGCCTATTTTAATTATCCCTATTTAGCCATCCCACAATGTATAAGCTATGGTCTCAATGTCTCCCAAAATTCAACTTAATCCCTACTGTGTTGGTATTGAGGGGTGGTATTAAGGGGTGAAGTGATTAAGTCATAGGGGCCTTACTCTCATGAATAGATTAGTGTCTGACTAAAGGGCCGGAGGGAACGAGCTTAGGCTCTTCTTGCTCTTTGGCATTCTGCTGTGTGAGAACACAGTGTTAGCCTCTTCGGCCACAGCAGGAAGATAGAGAGGAAGGCCCTTACCAGACACCAAATGCTTGATCTCGCACCTTTATCTTGGACTTCAGCCTCTAGAACTGTGAGAAATAGATTTCTATTGTTTATAAAGTACCCAATCTGTGATATTTTGTTATAGCAGCAGCAATGGACTGCCACTGTTCATATTTGAAAACATCATGTTATGCATGATAAATATGTACCATTTTTATTTGTCAATTAAAATTTTTTAAAAATTTGTTAATTTAAAAAAGAGATAGCCAGTATTTATAATAAATGAATCATCGTAACATTGGAGTTTTTGCTGTAGGGGAGGAAAAGTCTCTTTTCCTCATTCATTCTAGGTTCATGACTGAGGCTCTTTTAACAAAGGACAGATAAACAAGAGACAAGCATAGATATTTATTTAATATAAATTTTACATGACACAGGCACTTTTATAAGGGAGTGAAGACCAAAAGAGATGGTTAAACTTGTTTATTTTTATGCTAGGTTTGATGGCATGTGGATGGTTGTGGAGAAATGGGATTAGAAAAAGAGTATGAGCTCTAATGATAATGAGCTAGGGTAAAATTTGCTGGGCCTATATGTGCCCATTCTCTCTATGATCTGCATCTTCGGAAATAAGGACGCTCCTTTCCTCTGGGGATAGAGAAGGCATTGCACATGAGAGTCACTTTACCTGTTTCAGGGAAGGTCAGAAAATCCTTTCTAGGATTTACAACCTGCTTTAGGGGAGAAGGGTGGGAGCTGAGGGGTGGTTACAGTGATCTGCCTGCTTATGCTGTTTTCTCAGATTCCAAGTGCCATATCTTGTCCCGAACCCCATCATTACCATAGGAAATTCTGTTTCAGAAGCCCACTCTTTGCTGAACTCCAGTTACTTCTAGAACTGGATACTGATGCTCAAATCTGGAATTTCTTATGTGATGCCAAATAAAGAAAAAAATGTAGAAGATTATGTGTATGTGTGTGTTTAACAAAGTACATGTACTTCTTTTCTTCAGAGAGTAAATACTTCTGAATTGACTTGAAGTCTTTTCAAATTAAGATCAAGGCATGCTACTATTTCAACTTTTAGAGGGGTAGCATGGGACTTAAATGACCTTCTCCAAATGACTGTTCAGGAACTAGGAAGAGTATTTTTCACTTTGCTGTTTAAAGTCTTTTGTTTGTTTTTCCATGAGTATACTGTTTCAAAGTGCCTCACTAGATTATTATATAACCTGATTTTTTCAGTGTCTTCTGTTTGCATGCTTTTAAGTTTCTAAATCTTTTCTCTTCATTGTTTTTCCCTAAATTGTTAAGACTCTAGGTGAGTAAGCTCTTGCCAGTGGCATTTTAAAATATATTCGTATCTTTCAGATGCTAAAAATACTTTGTACGCTTTTAAATGGTTGAAAAAGAAGAGTACGTGATGTTTGAAAATCACATGAAATGCAAATTTTAGTGTCTATAAATAAGGTTTTATTGGACCACAGCCATACTTATTTATCAACATGTTGTCTGGCTGCTTTCATACTACACCAGCAGAGTCAAGTAGCTGCAATAGAGACCTTATAGCCCAGAAAACCTAAAATATTTACTATCTGGCCCTTTACAGAAAAAGCTTACCACCCCTGGTATAGAGTGAGAAAGGCCAGAAACCAGTAAAAAACTGCGGCTTTTCCCAAAAAAGCTTTGGTTTTTTCTTATGACTGGAATCAGCTTTGTTTACCTTTCTTTACTTGGTGCCTAACTGAGTGCTGTATTAAAGCAAATGCTTAGTTCTAAAATTGTTTTGAGTCAAAACTTAGGGAGGTCTTTCTTCAGGGTAAACTTTTCCTATGAATATGTATCATTATCTTTGCCATTTTTTTTTTGAATTACATTTTGCCAGAAGAGATTTGTCATACCAGAGCCATTGAAGCTTTTCTTTCATTTCTAAAATTGTACATAAGAGAAAAAGAATTAGGTAAACCAAACAGATAAAACCCCTTTGTGCTCTGCACATTCACACAAGGATTTAGTTTCAGCTTATCCTGTGTGCTTACTCACGGTTTAGTCTCAAGATTTTTAAGTATCGTCATGATGAGATAATGTTAGCATTTGAATACTAACCACAGAAAGCATTAAGCAAGGTTTGCAGTCCTGAAGCATTTGCCTTTTGTTCCCATCCATTAGGTATTCACTGTATTTTTTATACCCCCCACTTTGTCTTTGTTTTCACCTCCTTTAAAGGAAATCTTTTGTCATTGAGACTCAAACCTTCTGATGAGTAATGCTAAGCAAGGGTATGAATTTATTCCCATTCCCTGAGATAGCCATTGTACTATTATTAATATTTCTGTTGTTCAGAAGTGTAGCCTGTATTAGGTTTTTCAATCCCCTAAGGAATTTAACATTTTAAGTGCATAGAGAGTGCTGTGGGCTCTAAAAGGTATCAAAAGCATTGCATCAGAAATAGAAGTTAGAGAGCCCTTGTCCATCAAGGAGTTTGAAGTCTGTATGGTGAGAGAGGGCTAACATGCATCTGAATTCCGAACGCGGACTAGCAGCCTACAAAGTGAATGGAATTCCACCAGAGCATGCAGCATGAAGGAATGATCTGAGGGGAAGGGAGTAAAATAGGGAGTGTTTCTAAGGTGAATCTGGGTTTTATGGAAGGTAGAGTCATTGGTTCCAGGGGAAGAAGCCAGTCCAGAGGAGATGCGGAGTTCTTCCCTGACATCTCAGCATGCCTTGCTACAATATTAAACCCAGCATGTTGCAGATGGAATGAGTTTTTCTCACTGAATCTAGTTCCTGCCCCTGCCTTCAGTATTTTCATCAATGTCGTTATTATTTTCTCAGTTATGCACCTGCCTCTTAATTTAGGTTCTTATTGCGTCTCCAGACTACTTTGTAACTGGTCTGCCTGGACAGAGAAATTGCCAGATTTGTCTTCCAAAGCTTTCTTCCCATCACTGTGACCCCTGTCCACCATTCCAGCATCATATTGTGCCATTCTCTGGAGAACTGCTCTTCCACCTACTAGCCAAATTTGACTTCCTTCAGTTTTTTTAAAAAAGTTTTTTTGGCTTAAAAAACATTTTTTAAAAAATATACTTTAAGTTCTGGTGCAGAATGTGTGGGTTTGTTACATAGGTGTACACCTACCATGGTGGTTTGCTGCACCCATCAACCTGTCATCTACATTAGATATTTCTCCTAATGCTTCCCTCCCTTATCTCCCTACTCCATGACAGACCTCGGTGTGTAATGTTTTCCTCCCTGTGTCCATGGTTCTCATTGTTCAACTCCCACTTATGAGTGAGAACATGTGGTGTTTGGTTTTCTGTTCCTGTGTTAGTTTGCTGAGAATGACAGTTTCCAGTTTCATCCATGTTCCTGCAAAGGACATGAACTAATCCTTTTTTAAGGCTGCACAGTATTCCATGGAGTATATGTGCCACATTTTCTTTATCCATCATTGATGGGCATTTGGGTTGGTTCCAAGTCTTTGCTGTTGTGAATAGTGCTACAATAAACATATGTGTGCATGTGTCTTTATAGTATGGGATTGCTGGGTCAAATGGTGTTTTTGGTTCTAGATTCTTGAGGAATCGCCACACTGTCTTCCACAATGGTTGAACTAATTTACACTCCCACCAACAGTGTAAAGTGATCCTATTTCTCCACATCCTCTCCAGCATCTGTTGTTTCCTTTCTTTTTAATGATCGCCATTCTAACTGACATGAGATGATATCTCATTGCAGTTTTGATTTGTGTTTCTCTAATGACCAGTGATGATGAGCTTTTTTTCATATGTTTGTTGGCCACATAAATGTCTTCTTTTGAGAAGTGTCTGTTCATATCCTTTGCTAGTTTTTGATGGGGTTGTTTTTTTCTTGTAAACTTGTTTGACATCTTTGTAGATTCTGGATATTAGCCCTTTTATTTTCTCTTATCCTGTGGGGTTGCCTGTTCACTCTGATGACAGTTTCTTTTGCTGTACAGAAGCTCTTTAGTTTAATTAGATCCTATTTGTCAATTTTGGCTTTTGTTGGCATTGCTTTTGGTGTTTTAGTCATGAAGTCTTTTCCCATGCTTATGTCCTCAGGGGTATTACCTAGGTTTTCTTCTAGGGTTTTTATGGTTTTAGGTCTTATGTTTAAGTCTTTAATCCATCTCGAGTTAATTTTTGTATAAGGTATAAGGAAGGGATCCAGTTTTAGTTTTCTCTATATCCTAGCCAGTTTTCCACTTATTAAATAGGAACACCACTTATTAAATAGGAAATCTTTTCCCCATGTCTTGTTTTTGTCAGATATGTCAAAGATCAGATGGTTGTAGATGTGTGGCATTATTTCTGAGGCCTCAGTTCTGTTCTATTGGTCTATATATCTGTTTTGGTACCAGTACCATGCTGTTTTGGTTACTGTAGCCTTGTAGTATAGTTTGAAGTCAGGTAGCTTGATGTTTCCAGCTTTGTTCTTTTTGCTTAGGCTTGTCTTGGCTATATGGGCTCTTTTTTAGATCCATATTTTCTAATTCTGTGAAGAAAGCCAATGGTAGCTTGATGGGAATAGCATTGAAATAATAGGAACTATTTATAACAAACCCACAGCCAATATCATGCTGAATGGACAAAAGCTGGAAGCATTCCCTTTGAAAACTGGCACAAGACAAGGATGTCCTCTCTCACCACTTGTATTCAACATAGTATTGGGAATTCTGGCTGGGGCAATCAGGCAAGAGAAAGAAATAAAGAGTATTCAAATAGGAAAAGAGGAAGTCAAATTGTCTCTGTTTATGATTGTATATTTAGAAAACCCCATCGTCTCAGCCCAAAATCTCCTTAAGCTGATAAGCAACTTCAGCAAAGTCTCAGGATACAAAATCAGTGTGCAAAAATCACAAACATTCCTATACACCGATAATAGACAGAGAGCCATATCATGAGTGAACTCTCATTCACAATTGCTGCAAAGAGAATAAAATACCTAGGAATATAACTTGTAAGGAATGTGAAGGACCCCTTCAGGGAGAACTAAAACCACTGCTCAAGGAAATAAGAGAGGACACAAACAAATGGAAAAACATTCCATGTTCATGGATAGGAAGAATCAGTATTGTGAAAATGGCCATACTGCCTTCAGTTTGTTGTTTAATGTGCTATGCTGTTGGGTTTTGTTTGCTTGATCTTTGTTTTACCTCAGTTTCTTTGCTCATAGTGTGACTGTTCTCACCTTTTTCTTTGCCATGTTAACTCCAGCTCCTCCTTTGGGGTTTAGTGTAGATGTTTTTTCCGCAAGCCTTCCCACAATTTCTATGTTGGATTAAGTCCTTGTTACGTGCTTCTGAGCGTCTTGCACTTCCTATTTGGTGTGCTTCTCTATAGTTTGTAACTTCCAGAGGGCAGGGACCTAGTGCTATTGGACACATGATAAGTGCTGGAATAAAAGATTTTTTTTTTCTTTTCTCTCTTTTTTTTTTTTTTGAGACGGAGTTTTGCTCTTGTTACCCAGGCTGGAGTGCAATGGCATGATCTTGGCTCACCGCAACCTCTGCCTCCTGGGTTCAAGCAATTCTCTTGCCTCAGCCTCCCTAGTAGCTGGGACTACAGGCGTGCGCCACCATGCCCAGCTGATTTTTGTATTTTTAGTAGAGACAGGGTTTCACCATGTTGACCAGGATGGTCTCGATCTCTTGACCTCGTGATCCACCCGCCTTGGCCTCCCAAAGTGCTGAGATTACAGGCGTGAGCCACCGCGCCCGGCCAAGATTTTTTTTTTCTTAAAATATATTTAAATTTTCCTCATTGTCTAGAAAATTAATTTCAGACATTTTTGCATTCATTCGAGACCTTCTGTAATTTGGCCCCACCTTATCTATATTAGTTGTTGAATTAGATTTGGCAGCATCTAACAGAAAACCCAAATGACAGTGATTTTAACAAGGTGGAATGTTTATTTTCCCCTTATCCTCCTCGTTCTCCTCTTCCTCTCTCTCTCACACACCCACACATCTGTAGGTAGTCCCCAGGGTTGTGGGCTGGTATCACTGCTCCACGGTTACCAGAGGCCAAGATCCCTTCTGTCTCTATGCTTTGCCATCCTTGACACATGACTTCCATTCTCAAGATTCCCCCATGGTCCTAAGCGGCTGCTGGATCCCCAGCCATCTTGTCCCTTGTGGGAATAGTGTTAGCAGAGTAGAAGGGAGACTCAGAGAGAGGAAGACAAAAAGAAAGCCAACATGAAAAAGAGATTGGCTAGTGGTCCTCTAGGGAGAACAGACTTTTGATCAAATCCTAGTTCTTTGACCTTTTAGGAAGAAAAGAGTTTCTAGGAGACCATGACTTTTACTGCTTCGAAGATTCCAAATTCCTGAGAATATGATTCAGTTAGTGAGTAACATTCTCTATGCTGGGAAAGGAGGAAATTACCTGGATCTGGACCTATCTTTGGAGGATAAGAGAGAAACCATGAACTTTATCCCCTGATACAGTGAGGCTCTAATGTCTCTTCAGTAGGCATTTGCCTGAGCTTTTTTTGAGGGGCTCTAATTCCCCCTGAACCCACTTACCTTCTTCTAATCTCTGCTTCTCAAAATCTTAACTATTCTTCAGAGCCTAATTCCTTTCTTTTCCCAGAAGCCTTTCCACATTCTCCTCTACTGGGATTTTTTTTTTTTCTTTGAACCTTCACAGATTTTTATGATGATCTTTCTCCATGTTTTAACTTAGTTACCTGTAACCTTATCTAACTCTTCCCTAGCTCCCTCTCACCATCAAATGCCATCCTCTTAAGTCAGGGACTATGCTCTGTTCACATCTGCTGCAGCCGTCATAGAACCTTTAACAAAGTAGGTTCTTAAATCTTAAACAAGTGCATGCGGTGAGGGAAGGAAAGCAAATAGACCTTTTGGCTCAAATAAAGAATTGACATGTTTCAAAGAGAGAGACACAGACAGATAAAGAGAGAGGGGATGAGTTGTTGGATGATCTTGATATCTAGGCATTGGATCTGGGCTTGGTAGGGTAGGTGAGTGAGCCTTGCATATAAGGGAACTGGCCTGGGAAGAGAAGAAAGCCATCACTTCAACTCCTATCTTTCAGGGTATTTACTTCGTTAACTGCCCCACATCCACCAAATTTCCCCAGATTTTAGATGATATAGAGATACTCATTCTGTTTCTTTTGTTTTGTTTTGTTTTGAGACAGAGTCTTGCTTGTCACCCAGGCTGGAGCGTAGTGGAGCGATCTCAGCTCACCACAACCTGTGCCTCCCAGATTCAAGCTATTCTCCTGCCTCAGCCTCCTGAGTAGCTGGGCATATAGGCATGCACCACCATGCTTGGGTAATTTTTGTATTTTTAGTAGAGATAGGGTTTAACTATGTTGGCCAGGCTGGTCTTGAACTCCGCCTGCCTCAGCTTCCCAAAGTGCTGGGATTACAGGTATGAGCCACTTAGCCTTGCTTATTTTACTTCTCACCTTAAAAAAATTCAACCTGAGTTAGCTTCAGGTAGGTGCTGCAGCTAGGCCTGATGGTGATAGGCTTTGGGAGGAACTGGGAATCCCATATGCCAGGTGGTATCTGAATGTGGCGCAATGTGATATAATGCTTCCAAGTCTGCAGTTTCTCTTGTAAGAGGGAAAGAATTAAACCTGTTTTTTGACTCCTTTTCTGGGTTTTCTTGGCTCCAGGCTTCTTAGAACACCTGTCATACTGTTCCACCACCCCCAGTCTTTACTTCCGTTCTTTCTACCCCACAACCCCCACCAAATCACTGTTCTTTTCAGGCAAGTGCACCATATCGTTGTTCTGGTGGTCCCGTGAATGAGGATGTAGCTGCCAGCCTTTTTGCAGTATTGACAGTTCTCTGCAGGCTCTTGAGAGCAGTGGCTTTGGTTAAATTGGACAGTGTCACCTTTCTGGTAAATTCCCT
This sequence comes from Saimiri boliviensis, assembly GCF_048565385.1. Classification (NCBI taxonomy): domain Eukaryota; kingdom Metazoa; phylum Chordata; class Mammalia; order Primates; family Cebidae; genus Saimiri; species Saimiri boliviensis. The sequence continues at coordinate 39,147,068 of NC_133455.1, read as the reverse complement.
TCTGATTCATTTCACAAATGGCTTAAATCATTTGTGTTGTTTTGTTCAGTCCACTCAGGAAATGAAAGCATTGCCGTTTTAATTGTTTTAGAATAGCATTTTACACCTAATATAGACTCCCCAAACCAGCCAAATGCAGATTTTGGCTCCTAGATTGCTGACCGCATGCTGACTTGTGTTCTTGAGCGCGGGAGCAAACAGATCCAGCCAAAGACTGATTACCTTCCAAAAGGACACAGAAGAAATTTCCCTTTATCTACGAAAGAAAATAGGTGCCAATTAGGTATTGATTTTTTTTATAGGTCCTTTTAATTTAAACAACATTTGAATAAAAATTATGGTATAGTCAACCACAAATCAGTTGATCAAGTCTCAGATGTTGGCAGTCTCCTTTGGTTCTGTGTCCTTGGGCAAATTTACTTTCTTTTTCTTTTCTTTGTTTTATTGAAACAGGGTCTGGTTCTGTTGCTCAGGCTTGAGTGCAGCGGCAATCTTGGCTCACTGCAACCTCTGCCTCAAGCAATTGTTCAGGTGATCCTCCCACCTCAACCTCCCAGTTAGCTGGGACTACAGGCACACGCCTGGCTGATTTTTGTATTTTTTGTAGAGATGAGGTTTCACCATGTTGTCCTGGCTGGTGTAGAACTCCTGAGCTCAAGTGATCTGCCTACCTCAGCCTTCCAAAGTTCTGGGATTACAGGCATGAGCCACCATGCCCAGCCTCTTTTTTTTTTTTTTAACAATAGTTTTTTACTTTGAAATAATTTAAGACAAGAAGCTGCAAAAATAATACAGAGAGATCCCAGGTACCTTTCACTCAGCTTCCCCCAATGATAATATCTTACATGACCATAGTACATTGTCAAAAGCAGGAAATTGTCATTGGTGTGATACTAGTAATTCAAGAACAGACCTTATTGGAATATTTTTTACATACAATCTGTTTTTAGTGTGTATAGTTTTGTGAAATTTTGTTAACTTTGTAGATTCATATATGTTTTTGATATTTAATGCTCACGTATCATCAAATTATTTGAAGCCTTTTTTGGGGGGGTGGTTTCCACCATGTTTCCTAGGTTGGTCTCGAACTCCTGAGCTCAAGGGATCTGCCTGCCTTGGCCTCTGAAAGTGCTGGAATTACAGGTGCAAGCCACCATACCTGGCCTATTTGAAACCTTTGTGTGAATAATTAGTAATAGCAAAACTGGAAATTATTTAATCTGGAAATCTCAATTTAATACTCTTAACTAAAAGACTACTGGATTAGAAAGTAGAAAGTCAGGTTCTAATTCCAGTTCTTCAAGTAGGCAGTTAAGCTTTTCTGGTTAAGTCATTTACATACTTGGTAAATCATGTACTCATCTCTGAAGTGAGTGAGCTAAATGGAACAAATCTTGATTCCCATTTTCCCTTCTCTAAACCTTGTGTCTACTGTATTTTAAACGTCACCACTGTTTACCAGATTGTTCTAGCCAAAAACTTAGGCATTATCCTTGTTTCCATCTTTGCTGTACCTACCCTCCTTCCCTCTGACCATTGCATTAGCAAGCCTTCTACAACATTCCCCAAAACTGTCTACTTGACTCTATCCCTTGCCTGAATTACTGCAGTAGCCTCCACATGTACTTTCCTATAAACCATTTTCCACATGGCAATCAGAGCCATCTTTTAAAAATAGAAAGCAGACTTTGTTATTCCTCTGCTTAAACCCTTCTCAGAGGACTTTACATGGCACTGAGAGTCAGAGCTCCTCACCTGGGCCCAAGGGACCCCTGTGACCTGGGAATTCCTGCTGGCTTCTCCAGTCACATCTATTCTTCCCTGCCTTCTCCCTGTGGCCCAGCTACACAGCCCTCCTCTGTTGCTCCAATCAGCCAAGTCAGTGCCCATCTTGAGGTCTCTGTTCCGGTCTAGCTGTTCTCTGTGCCTGGTGTGTCCTGCTTTCAGTTTCGCTCTAATAAGTGGCTCCCTCTGGTAATTGAGGTTTCTGGCTTCCTCAATGAGGGCTGCCTGATCAGTCCAAATTAGCTTCCTCCCAAGTCACTTGCTGCAACATTATCCTATTATATTTCTTGCACAGCATTTAACGCTATCTAGAATTATCCTCTGCACTTGATTGGACTTACTTGACCAGTGAATTTCCCTTCTCTAGACTGTAAGCTCTTTGAGAAGTAGAGCAGTTTTAACTGCCTGGTTCATCCTGCATCCCCAGACCCCAGGACAGTGCCTGTCCCATCAATAGTTATTTGTTGAGCAAACATGGTCATAGACCAGATCATCAGAGAGGATTTTGAAATTGAAAAAAAGTGTTTAATTAAATGTTTAAAATTATTAATTTTTTTTCTTATTTGGAATTCTGATTAAATATCTGCGTACAACAGGTTGCCCTTTGTATAGCTGTGTTTTAGTAAAGGGTCTTTTCCTGAGGCAGGACCACTTCAGATGGAAAGGTAAATTTTCTAGTGACAGTCTCCTGTATGCCCCAAACACATTAGACAGACAACCTTAATGATTGGAAGAGATGTGCTGGAAATACGTTCCTTTCCCCCATCAGCAGTGCTTTTTGCACTAGCATTGAGCAGGGTTTGACTTCCTTGGTGATACAGAAGGTAGAAGAAACTTAGTGTCATATGGTTTGACATTTAATTAGACTACTTTCCTTGTTAACCTAAAGGCCTTCCTCTTCTTTGGAATTTAATGTGTCAGCAATGGCTCCTAGAGCTGGAAGACATGGAGCTACTGATGTTCTCATTTAAACAAAAAGAACACGACGTATGTCCCCAGCTTCATTTCTTCAGTTCTTGTTGAACTTTCATTTGATTGTTAGAGCCACATAGCTAAAATACCATAATATTTGCTTTTGATGGCATTCCATCTACTTTTGCTTTTTAAGCAGTTTTAGAAACGTGATGTATTATAGGAGTATGAGTACATGTTTTTAAACATATATTATTCTGAATTAATGATTCACTGCTGCTGAAGGAGTGGTTTCTATGTGAAGGCAATGGTTATTTTTTCATTAAATATCCTCATCAGAAGTTAGTATGTTTTGCTTCTCTAATTCTGGAGTTCTCTTTTTAAAAAATATATGTAGCCTCCCACAAAACAAGTGTTGACATTTTGGTTTCTTTTGTTATGATTTTATTGTTGTTATTGCTAATGCATTATTTTTGAAGCAGATATGCACTTTCAAGCAAATATGTGCAAATACGAAGTTGGAAGATATTTTCTCTTAAAAGCATTTTACCATTTTCACGTTGCCATGCCCTTAGCTTTTAGATGTTTTCTCTGAGTCATTATTTTCTTTTGTTGATTCTTTAAAATGTACCAATGGTGAGTGTGAATTCATAGTATGAAAGATGTGGGTGCTAGACTATGATTAGACATATTTTAAGATAGCAGTTTATATGAAAAAATCGATGCTCTAAAGCATTTACTACCACAATGTGTGTGTGTGTGTGTGTGTGTATGTGTGTGTGTCTGTATGTGTCTGTGTGCGTGTATGTGTGTGTTACCTTTACTCCTCTCCTTGGGTCCACTTACTGGTTCCGCATTTTTTGGAGAGCCAAACCTGACTTGAAGATTGTGGGAGAGAGGGAGGAGGAGCAATGTGAAATGAATATGCTGTTTCATTAAAAGCTACTTATTCAAAGGGCCTGGAGTGACTGCTGTTGGGAGAAGTGATATTCACACTGATGGGGGTGAAACTGCCTACTCATTCTGGGGAGCTTTTGTTTTCATAATATAACTTCTTTGTACAAACAAAGGACGTCCTAAAGGAGAGGACTATTTGCAATTGAGTGTTTTCCATTCTGGCAGCATCTGACTGAAAATCATTTCAGGAATTCTTAGTATTGCAGGCGATCATTGTTTAGTAGCTGGATCTTTTTAACTTTATGATAGAATTGTACATTTCATTTCTGTTTTAAGTCCTACCCATGTTTTTAAGTAGTGTAATAAATTATTTTCTTGCCAGCAGGGTGACTGAGTGAAAAAAATATGTATAATTTGGCCAATAGCCGAATTCTGTGACTTGTACAATCCAAATGGATGCTGTGGCTTTTACCTTGGTTACATTTCAGATGACTTTCATTGGCCTGAGATTCTATTAGTGTGATTGATTCAGGAAACTCATTCAAAGTCACCTAATCTGTCTTTGTCATGCCCCATGGACCAAATCTCTGGGGAGAGCAGTCATTGAACCTTGCACAAAACTCAGACTGTGACTGTCTGTCAATTTTATAAATGATTGAGAGGAAGGCACTTTTGTGAGTTGTGGATCAGTAGTGATATGATTCTCTTTCTGTATTTTTTTTTTTTAATCTACTGCTGCATATCAAACTACTCCAAGACTTGTTACCTTAAAGTAACTATTTTATTTTGGTCATGATTTCGTGGGTTAGGAGTTAAGAAATGGTTCAGCTGGGCAGTTTGTCTCTGATCCACGTGGTGTGAGGTGAGGAATCTGGGGCTAGAGGATCCACTTTTGAGATCTCAGACTCAGATGCCTGGTGCCTCGACTGGGATGCATGACTCTGGGCAGGGGGCGTAGCTGGGGTCCAGCATGCCTGAGCACTGGCACTGGCACACTCTGGTCTCTCCATGTGGCTTAGGTTTCTTATAGCATGGGAGCTGGGTTTCCCAAAACGTGAGGATGGAAGCTTCAAGGCTCAAGTTTCTTATGACATAGACTCATAAGTCCCAGAACACCAGTGCTCCTGCCTGTTATTGGTCAAGTAAGTCACTAAGTCCAACCCAGACTCAGAGTTGGGAGGGGGTCGGGGAGGGGAGTAGCAGTATCCTTCACTTTTCAATGGGAGAAGAAACAAAGAATTTGAGGCCATCATTAATGGCTAGTGATGGGATCACATCAGAATAGCATTTATTTAATAGCAGTTTATTACTTTCCTGAGGTTCAGGTAGCTTAAAGTGCAAATATTAGCAAGTAGTTCCATGTAAGGGACTCCCATTCCAAGTGGCACAGCCTTCATTTAAACAAAAAATCTGATGTAATTCATTCTAGTCATTCGATGGATGGAGACTCTGAAAGTGACATGAATATAATCTCAACATATCTAGAAAGATGTCAGTCCTCTGAGTCATTGTGCAAACTAGTTTGTTGAGACAGTTCAAAGGGATCATAGATCTTACAGCTAGAAAAGATTCTAAGAGATTACATCATCATTATCATCTTCCAAGAAGATTTATTGAGTGTCTCTTAGGTGCCAGGCCCTGGGAATACAGAGGAGAATATGACTGGTTCTTGCCCTTGAGATGTAGTTGAGGACATAGAACTGATACACAAGAGATGAACAGAAATCCATGGAATATAGACTAACTGGTAAATAGAAGTACAGGTGATGAGAGCACAAGAAGAAGTAATTAATAGAGGCTTAGTGAAGGGCTGGGAAGGGCTGTACGGAGAGACTTACCATCACTCTGAAAACTTAAAATCCAGTGTTGACCATTACAGGTCCCTCTGGGATCTGTCTCCCTGGATCCTCTCAGATCCCTTTGCTGCCTCCCTTTTCCTCACTCACTGGCCTCCCATGGGTGTGTAGGCATTTGAGGATCTTTGCTAGTTGCTCATTCCTCTGCCTGGAATGCTCTTTTTTCCGATATTCCCATAGTTTGCTTTCTCACTTCCATCAGAACTCTGGTCAACCATGCTCTCCTCCAGCCTTCTCTGACCACCCTATCTACTTCCTGCTCATCAACACAGTTTATCTCCATGAAGGCAGGGGACCTGTGTGCCTTATTAATTATTGTATCCTGAGCACCTAGAGTAGTGCCTGGCATCACTGGTGCCCAACAAAATTTACTCATTGAATGTGTGAATGAGTAAATGAATGCAGAATCTTGAAACAGGGTGTGCTTTTGGGTTGCTATAACAAAATAGTGTAAACTAGGCAGCTTATACACAATAGAAACTTACTTCCCACAGTTCTAGAAGCTGGGAAGTCCAAAATCAAAGCACCAGCAGATTAGGTATCTAGTGAGAGTCCATTTTCTGTTTCATAGATGGTACCTTGTTGCCGTGTCTTCACATGGTAAAACGGTCAAGGTAGCTCTCTGGGGCTTCTTTTATTGGGGTACCAATTCCATTCATGAAGGCTCTGCCTTCATGACTTAATAATCTCCTATTGCATTGGTGATTAGGTTTCATACGCAGTTTGAGGGGACATAAACATTCAGACCATAGCACAAGGATAAGATGCAGTGAAGTGGAGAACAGATGATATTGCTGGTTGCCTGCAAGGCAGAGTGAAAGAGAAGCAAAAAAGTACATAAAATATTCATAGATCATCTGCATCAGCTCTCTGACATCAGGGGTCCTTATTTTACAACTTTGAGTCCTACAAACCATTTTGTGAATATGGTAAGCATTGTAATAGGGCTTGTACAGGAAGTGATTCATTTTTTTCTTTATTTTTAACTTTTTTTATAGGTTTGGGGGTACATGTGAAGGTTTGTTACATAGGTAAAGTAAACATGTGTCACAGAGGTTTGTTGTACAGATTTTTTCATCACTCAGGTAATTAAGCTCAGTACCCAATAGTTATCTTTTCTGCTCCTCTTCATCCTCGCATCCTCTCCCTTTAAGTAGACCCCAGTGTCTGTTGTTGCCTTCTTTGTATTGGTACGTTCTTACCACTTAGCGCTCACTTAAAAGTGAGAACATGCAGTATTTGGTTTTCTGTTTCTGTGTTAGTTTGCTAAGGTTAATAGCCTCCAGCTCTATCCATGTTTCCACAAAAGACATGATCTTATTCTTTTTATGACTGTGTAGTATTCCATGGTATATATGTATCACGTTTTCTTTATGCAGTTTGTCATCGATGGGCATTTAAGTTGATTCCATGTCTTTGCTGTTGTGAATAGTGCTTCAGTGAACATTCATGTACGTGGGTTTTTATGGGAGGATGATTTATATTCGTCTGGATGTATATCCAGTAATGGAATTGCTGGGTTGAATGGTAGTTCTGCTTTTAGCTCTATGAGTAATCACCATACTGCTTACCACAAGTGATTCATTTTAACTAGAATAGCTGGATCATGACTGGTGGCAGTTACTGGAGAACTTGCCTTTCTTGAAAAATATTCTGTACTATAACATTTCTTTGTCTTTGTTCCTGTTCATATTTCTATCTGGAATATCCTGCTTTTTGTATTGACCTGTTGAAATGCCACATGAATGTTCCAAAACTTAGTGACTTAAAACAACAATTGATTATTTCTCTCAGTTTGGTGTGTTGGCTGGGTTCAGCTGAGTGGTTTTTCTGTTCCATGTGGTGGTGTCCACTAGCATCACTAATACAACGGATGTTTTCAGTTTCAGAGCTTGGCTGTACTAGAATGTCGAAGAAACCTTTACTCTCATGTTTCCTGTTGACTGTGGACTAGAGTTCCTTAGTTTTCTTCTATAATGTCTCATTTCCTTTGGTATCTAGATCAGTCACCTTATAGCATGGTGGCTGGCTTCCAAGTGTGAGAATAAGGAAGCTTCTACTTCTTTTGTCTTTTTCTTTTTTTTTTTTTTTGAGATGGAGTCTTGCTGTTGCCCAGTGCAGTGGTGCAATCTTGGCTCACTGCAACCTTCACCTCCTGGGTTCAAGCGATTCTCCTGTTCAGCCTTCCTAGTAGCTGGGAACACAGGTGTGTACCACCACACTGGCTAAATTCTGTATTTTTAGTAGAGACAGGGTTTCACCATGTCGGCCAGGCTGGTCTTGAACTTCTGACCTCAGGCAATCCACCCTCCTCAGCCTCCCAAAGTGCTGGGATTACAGGCCTGGCCAGCTTCTATTTCTCTTGAAGCCTAGATCTAGAACTGGCATATCACTTTCATCACATCCTGTTGGTCAAAATGTGTCACAAGAGCAGCCCAAATTCAAAGGGAGGGGAAGTAAACTCCCCTTCTTGATGGGATAGATGGGCTGCACAGACAGGGATAGGAAAAATGATTAGTGGTGATGTTTTCAGACAGTCCCCCTCAGCATGCTTAGCTATTTGTTAGTATTATCTTTTCATTAAGAGATAGGTATTGCTAGTGAAGTCCAAGGCCACTGAGTATTATTTCAACCCTTTGGTTTTGAGAGCTATGAATTGTTTATAGAGAGAATTGCTGTCAACATTTTGAGCTTTACTGAGCCACAGCTGAAGATGATCATTGATTGACTGCCCCCTGCCTTATTTTTTTCTTTACTTGCCATTCATATTGTGTTGTACATGTTCCTCTGGGTATATTAGAGGTTGAAATAAAAAGCCAAAGGAATCTGAAGGGGGCCCTCAACTCTTCTCTGGGTCTTACTATAACCTAGAGCGAGTGACTCCATCAGCAGGACAAGGAAACACAGGGAAAGAAGCAAAAAAGAAATAAACCACTTGCTTTGGGCTGATATTACCATGTTAACAAATGGCAGAGGGAAGCTTGAATTACTCAACTGCTGCTTGGCTTCTGTCTTCTCCCTCCTTATTTCTCTGATTCCATTCTTGCCTCCTACAGTTGATTTCTCACATAGCAAGCAGAAGGATCTTTGAAAAATGTAAATCAGATCATGTTATTCTCTAGCTTGAAAACTCTAGGGGGTTTTTCATTGTACTTGTAATAAAATCCAGACCCCTCATCATAAATTAGCTCCCACTCTTGCCTCTTTACCTCCTCTCTTACTAGTCTCCCCTCCCTCTTTATCAGCTACGTTTTATTTCTTTCTGTTCTTTGAGCCCTCAAGGTTCATCCTGCCAAGTTCATCCTATCTTAGAAGTTCTGTACTTGCTGTTCCCTGTCTCTGGAACACTCTGACCCTAGATCTCTGTGTGTGGCTGGTTCTTCATTCAAGCCTCACCGCAGAGGACCTCATAGAGACCTTGTGTAACCTCTTAGACTCTTTTTTTTTTTTTTGAGACAGAGTCTCATGCTGTCCCCCGGGTCCCCGGGTTAGAGTGCAGTGGCACCATCTTGGCTCACTGCAAACTCCGCCTCCTGGGTTCAAGTGATTCTTGTGCCTCAGCCTCCTGAGTACTTTGGATTATGGGCGTGAGCCACCATGCCCAGCTAATTTTTGTATTTTTAGTTGAATTGAGGTTTCACCATGTTGGCCAAACTGCTCTTGAACTCCTGACCTCAGGTGATCTGCCCACTTTGGGCTCCCAAAGTGCTGAGATTACAGGCATGAGCCACTGTGCCTGGCCTCCTAGACTCTTTAATAGTGCCTTAGACACTCACCCTCTCATAGTTCCTCTGTTCTGTTTTTTTTTTTTTTTTTTAGCACTGACTGCCCTTTTTCTCAAATTTTTAATGCATAAAGGTGGGGTTAATAATAGGGGCACATACTTGGTAGAGTTGTTAAGAGGATTAAACTAGTTAGTATTTAGAAGAGTATGTGGAGCATGATATTACTCCGAAATCTTAGCTTTATTGTTATATCATTCTTTACTACCTGAAATTTTCCTGCTTAGTTATATGCTAATTGATTTTCTTTTATTCATTGCTAGAGTGTCAGCTTTTTGCAAGCAAGGATGTCATTTACATATCTTTTTTACAGCTCATTTGTATTCCCAGTGTGTTGTGTAGAGTAGTAGGTCCTTGACAAGTACTCATAAAGTCAATAAATGAAAGGCAGGTCTGTTTATTTTGAGCAGGCCAGAAAAAACATTAGTAACATGAAGTTAAAGCTTGCGAAAGTTGAATGGATTGTAAAAGATTGTTTAGTTGTTCAAAATGGGTTAAGGATTTTTGGTCCAGAAGCATTCTGTTCCAGGAAACTGAAAGAACTTAGGGATAATTCATTGTTAATTTTTATTTTTATGAAATTTTGAAGAGTGGGAAATTGTTAGAATTATGAAGACAGGTAAATGCCATTCTGATTTTCAAGTGTGAGGAATGTGGGTGTAAAAACTGTAGACTAGGAACTTTATGCTACTTGTGGGCAGAGTTCTAGAATGGATTATTAAAAGGATGGTTTGGGAATGCTTAGAACTGTGTTGTTTAGTGGGAAAGTGGGGCACCCTTAGAGAAAAGAGGCCTGGAGAAATGAACTGATTTTTTTTTTTTCAGGTGACAACTGAGTTTGGTGGGAGAATTGAGAATAAAGACTTTCTGTCTCCAGACCAGTGCTCTCTTTGCTCCAGTAGTAGGGTTTTCAATCTGGGACCACAGAGCTGCTCAAATTCAAGTGAAATAGATTTTGTGGGTGTGTGTGTCTTTATATTGAAGATCAGTTTTTTAAAAAGCCACTTTTGAAAATAGTTTCTCAGTTGGGGGTACATTGGCCTCTGGGAGTTCAAGGACATAGTCTTAGGAGCCCATGAGATTGAGTTCTCCTTCCCACCACTTTAAAGAGGTCTGTGCAGTAACTCTAGGTTCAGAAACTTGGCATCATGATATTTTACCAGTTTATCTGATTAACTGAATGCTGTCTATCGTTGCTCAGCAAAAAACAGTGTTATGTTCTTCTGTCAGACCTGTGCCGTTCAATGTGGTAGCGCCCAGCCGTATGTGGCCATTGAGCAGTGAAAATGTGTCTCCTCTAAGTTCATTATAGACTAACATGTAATACAGTCATCTCTAGTGTCTAAGGGGTATTGGTACCAGGACCCCCTTTGCATACCAGCCATGGATGCTCAAGTTCCTCATATAAAAATGGCATAGTATTTTCATATAATCTACATACAGCCTCCTGTATACTTTAAATCATCTCTGGATAATTTATAATACCTAGTATAATGTAAATGCTATGGAAATAGTTGTTATACTATTTGTTTTTTTTAAACTATTTTTTTCATGGTTGTATTGTCATTTAAAAAATATTTTCAAGTTTGGTTGAGTCTTCAGATACAGAAGCTGTGGCTATGGAGGGCTGTTGGTATCATACACATTAGATTTCACAGACTTAGTATGAAAAAGAATGTAAATATCCCATTATTTATTTTGAGTATTTGTTGAAATGATAATATTTTTAGATATATTGGGTTACATTACAAATATTATTAAAATTAATTTCACCTGGCTTTTCCTTTTTAAAATGTGGCCATTAGACAATTTAAAATTATTATGTGACTAGCATTCATTAGAAGTTGACGCCTCTCTTAAGAGGAAAGGCTGAAGAAATTGGTGGATGTCACTGTGCAGACGAGGTGACATGACAGCTGTCTTCAACTCTTTGGATGGCTCTCATTCATAAAAGAGATTCTCTCTGTTCTGTGTTTCTCAAATGGTAGAATGAAGAATAGAAAAAGGAAGTTAATGTAAGATAGACCTTTCTAAACTAGTTGTTCAAAGATGATAATAGGCTCCTTCTAGAGATAATGAATTCCTTGTCACTGTACATAATTCAAGCGGAGGCTAAATAGCTGCCTAATGAGGTTGTTTAGAGGGAGATCAGGTGGTTAAAAGTAATGCCTTTCCGATCCTGAGAATTTGTGACTCGATGAATTTGGGCAAAGGGCTGATTTTACAGCTACATGAAATCAATGGATTCTATGGGTAGGAGAAGAAAGCAGTTTATTTCACTCCCTGTTCTTTTCCTCTAAACTTTCACATGAGTATTTTCCAGCGAAGGAGCTTTGCATTCTTGGTTACAGAAAGATGTTGCATTGTCTAATCCCAGGGAATCTGGTGAACAGTGTCTCAGTTAGGAATGTGCTCGACAACAAGTAAACAAGCAAACGAAAATGACAATGGCAAATAAGCAGAGATTTATTTTAATCCTATAACAAGAACTCTGGAGGTCAGCTGCTTCTGGCATTGATTCACTGGCTCAAAGGCATCCAAGCAAGTGTCTCTGCATTCCCAGCCTTCCTTTTCCTCCTGCTAGCAAGACAGGCACAGCTACCAACAGGAAGAGTCGGGAAAGGGGCTTCCCCAGCTGCGTTTGTCGCTTTTCTCTGGAAAAGCGGTAGTCTTTCCAGAAATCCCCAACACAGTTCCTCTTCTGAATCATTGGCCAGAATTGTCTCATGGCCACTCCTCGCTGCAAGGGAGGATGCAAAATGAATGTTCTTCTAGACTCCAAGATTGAGACAGGACAGGAGGAGGAGGCTGGGAATGGGATTTGTGTCAGCCACAAGAACAGGGTCTGCCACAGATAGTTTTAGGCGTGACTGAGGGCCCCACTCCTAAGTCAAACATCAGTTGCTTAGGAGTTGAGACATCATCCAGTATTCTTTTCTTATTTTAAAAAATTCTTTCACTAAGTAGTTTTAGCTGCCATTGATAATGGTGGCCTCGGTTGAATTTTATTAAACAATTCTTTCTTTTTAGAGAGGAGAAAACTGAGGACCCAAGAAGTTCATGCCTTTGATTTCTATTTTAATTACTCACAGGGTAAGAGTAGGAGGAGTTCTTGCTTTGCCCTTTCTATCTCCCTGACTTCATTAGCAAAGAAGAGCATATTGGTTTTATTTTTCATTATCTGAAAATGATATGTACGTAATAGTAGCTATTTGTCGCAAGAGTACTTCACAAGAACATTGCTAAACAAATACAAGTGGTAAGAGTTCTGAACAGGCATTTATTATAGAGAAAACTGCTTGTGATGAGAAATATGAAAGAATTGAGACAGTGGGCCTCTACCATAGAGAAGGTAAGAAACTAGTTGGGTAAAATTTAGTGTTAGAATTTTTTGTCAAAAAGATATTTTTGGGAGGCTAAGGGAAGAGGATTGCTTGAGCCCAGGCGTTCGAGACCAGCATGGGTGACATAGCAAGATCTCATATCTATAAAAATAAATAAATAAAAATTTACAAAGTATTTTTTTCACCTTTAACATTAATGACAAATGTCTACACCTATATTTAATGGAAGTATATGTAAATTGGTGGTATAAACAGATTTTTTCCAACTTCTTTTTACTTGTAATCTCTGTAGCTGTAACATATTTCCACCAGCCTCTTGGGAGTTTCTTAAATCCTTTTTCTCCATTTTCTTTGGTCTATGGTAAAGAAGTAATCTGAAGTAGAAAAAAATTATTGAGGCCGGGTGCAGTGGCTCACACTTGTAATCCCAGCACTTTGGGAGGCCAAGGCAGGCAGATCACTTTTTGGTCAGGACTTTGGGACCAGCTTGGCCAACATGGTGAAATACAAAAATTAGCTAGGCATAGTAGCAGATGCCTGTAATCCAAACTACTCAGGAGGCTGAGGCATGAGAATCACCTGAACCTGGGAGGCGGAGGTTGCAGTGAGCCGAGAACAACGGAAGAAGACTCTGTCTCAAAAAAAAAAAAAAAAAAAGAAAAAAATTACTTAAATGAGCTAATTTTTGAAGATGGTCTTACAAAGTTTATTTATTTTTTATTAATACACTTTATTTTTTAGAGCAGTTTTAAGTTCCCAGCAATACTGAGTAGAAAGTTTGAAGAGTTGCTATATACTCTTCCCCTACAGATGCACAGCTCCCCCACTACATAGCTCCCAGGAGAGGTGTGACATTTTTTATCATTGATGAAATTATATTGACACATCATTATTACCCAAAGTCCATAGTTTACCTTAGGGTTCATTCTTGATATTGCACATTCTCTGGGGTGGGACAAATATATAACAACATGTATCCATATTTATAGTGTCATACAGAGTATTTTCACGGCCCTCTGTGAAGAAATTCTCTGTGCTCTTCACTATTCATCCCTCCTTCTGTGCAACCCCTGGAAACTGCTGCTTGTTTTACTATTACCGTAGTTTTGCCATTCTAGACTATTTTATAGTTGGATCATGTAGTGTGCAGCCTTTGCAGATTGACCTCTTTTACTTGGTAATATGCACTGACGTTTCCCCCATGTTTTTTTTATGACTTAATAAGTCATTTCCTTGTAGTGCTGACTAATATCCCATTGTCTGGATATCACCGTTTATTTATCCATTCATCTATTGAAGGATATCTTGAATGCTCCACGTTTTGGCAATTATAAATAAAGCTGTTATAAACATCTGTGTGCAGGTTCCAGTGTGGACATACATTTTCAGTTCATTTAGGTCAATACCAAGGAGCATGATTGCTGGATCATATTTTAAGAATATATTTAGTTTTGTGAGGCATTACCAAACTGTCTTCCAAAGTGGCTATACTGTTTTGTGTTCCTACCAGCAATGTATGAGAGTTCCTATTGCATCACACCTTACCAGCATTTGGTGTTGTCAGAGTTTTGGATTGTGACCATCTAATAGGTGTGTAATCGTATCTCATTGCGTTTTAATTTATATTTCCTTAGTGATATATGATGTGAAACGTTTTTTTTAAATACATACTTGCCATCTGTATGTCTCGTATTTCCACTATACATATGTTAAACCTTGTAGAGTAGTCCCACAGTTCTTGCATAATCTGTTTTTCAGTCTTTGTTCTCTTTGCTCATCAGTTTTGGAGGTTTCTATTGATACATCCTTAAGCTCAGATGTTCTCTCCTTAACCTTGTCCAGTCTCCTAAGAAGCCCACCGAAGACATTCTTCATTTCTGTTACAGTGTTTTTGATCCTTAACATTTTGTTTTCTTACGATTTCTCTTTGGTTACATTGCCTGTGTGTCCCGGCATGCTGACTATCTATTTGAGCCCTTAACAAGTTAACCGTTGTTGCTTTAAATTCCCAGTCTGATAATTCCAACATCTTTGTCATGTCTGTTTCTGATGCTTGGTCTGTCTCTTCAAACTATGTTATTTTGCCTTTTAATATGCCTTGTAATTTTTTTCTTGATAGCTGGGCATGAATATGGGGTAAAAGTCGGCTCTTACGCAGGCCTTTAGTAATGTAGTGATAGATGTGTGAGAGGAGTGGGAGTGAAACCATTTTTGCAAAAATTGCGGCAGGGAGAAAAATCTGACATAGGAAAATTATGGCAGTGAAAGAAATCTAACCTATCTCCATGTTGCTTCTCCCCTCTCAGCTGCTCCTGTTCATTCCTAGGGATAGGCCAAGCAATATGATAAATATGAGAGGAATTTACTTTATAGTTAATTTTGAATCAAAGATGATAACAGTCCCTTCCTGAGGAAAACCCCCTCTTTGCTTGGGGATGAGACTACCTTTGTAAAGCTAAAAAATTAGCCACAAGATTAGAAATTATGGCTCAGGAGTCATGCAGCCAGAGGCCACAAGATTCCTAAACTTCCCAGTTGCTTCTATAGATAACATCACTATTGTAAAACCTAAGATTGGTGTTTGAGGTGTTTTTCTGAGTCTGCATTCTGATGAACCAACCAGCTGGTGCCACCCAGACTGGTAAACTGGCTCATCTGGTCTTTTGGCCCCCCACCCAGGAACTGACTCAGTACAAGAAGACAAACTTCCATTCCCTGTGATTTCAACCCAACCAGTGAGCATTCCCTATTCCCTACCCTGCTGCCTGCCAAATTATCCCTGAAGAACCATAGCCGCTGGATTTTTGGAGAGGCTGATTTGAGTAATAATAAGCTCCTGTCCTCTTGCTTAGCTGCCTGTGAGTTTATTAAACTCTTTCTCTATTGCAAAAACCTCTTGTTCTAAGTGCATCGGCTTTGCTGGGCAGTGGGAAAGATGAAACCGTCTGGTGAATACAGAAGTGTTCTCTTGTCCTATGAGTAGGTCTCAGTCTTTTAGTGAGCCTGTGCCTCTGGGCTATGAACCTCACAGTGTTTCCCAGGTTTTATTTCCTCTTAGGTGGGAGAGGGTCACTAGGCTCGGTTGGAATTATGTATTTCTGTTCATCACATGGAAGGCTCGAGTGGGCTAGAACTGAGAATTGCTCTTCCCCCAGGCCAGTTAGGCTCTGGTAAAAATCTGCTGTTCCCTGAGGCTCTGGTTAGATAGCTTCTCCTGAGGACAGGCCTTGTTCAGAAGACCCCAGTACTCTGGCATATTTCAAAATGGTTCCTTTTCCTCCTCCTCCTGCTGGAAGGGGATTTTTGTTGGGGAAGTGTCTGCTCCAGGCCAGGCACAGTGGCTCAGGCTTGTAATCCCAGCACTTTGGGAGGTCAGGTTGGATGGATTGTTTGAGCCCATGAGTTCGAGACCAGCCTGGACAACATGGAGAAACCTGGTTTCTCCTAAAAATACAAAAACTAACTGGGTGTGGTGGTGAATGCCTATAGTCCCAGCTAGTAGTCAGGAGGCTGAGTGGGAGGATCCCTTGAACCTAGGAGGTCGAGGTTGAGGCTGCAGAGAGCCCTGATCGCGCCAGTGCACTCTAGCTTGGGTGACAGAGCCAGACTCTGCCTCAAAAAAAAAAAGTTTCTGTTCTAGTATGTTGTGTTTCTGTGTGTCTAACTGTCTGCTGCTTCAATTTAGGAGGCATCAGTTTACCTGTGATATCACTTTGTAAGAACTAAGAAGACTTGCTGATTTTTCAGTTTGTTCAGCCTTTTTACTTGTTAGGATGATGCGGCGACTTTTTAGCTCCTTAAATATAGAACTGGAAACCAGAAGCCTCTTGACCTTTCATTTTTTTGCCTTTGGAAAAACTCAGGTGGTTAATAATTCTCTTTTAAAGTGCTGTTTGGAAATTCTGTTATGCAAAGACACAATGTAGATGATTTTTATTCCCAATAAATGATAAGGCACACTGGATATAATTGTCACTGTCTTGCGTTTTTTTAGCATAGTTTTAGATGTTTTATTTTGCCACAAAGGAATTTTGAGCAGATGTAAAGAACAGACTTATTATTTTTTATGTTCATCTCTCTGTTAATTATCTTTCACTTACAATACTCCCTTTGCTTTTCCTTTTTAACTGGTGGTCCAATATGGGTATCAGTGGAACAATATATGTCATATATATATATATATATATATATATATATATATATTTTATTGTACTTTAGGTTGTGGGGTACATGTGCAGATCATGCAGGATTGTTGCATAGGTACATAGATGGCAATGTGGTTTGCTGCCTCCATCCTCCTGTCACCTATAACTGGCATTTCTCCCATGTTATCCCTCCCCAACCTCCCTACCCCCCAGCTCTTCCTCCCCTAGTCCCCAACAACAGACCCCAGTGTATGATGTTCCCCTCCCTGTGTCCATATGTTCTCATTGTTCAACACCCGCCTATGAGTGAGAACATGTGGTGTTTGATTTTCTGTTGTCGGTTTGCTAAGAATGATGGTTTCCAGATTCATCCATGTCCCTACAAAGGACACTAACTCATCGTCTTTTATTGCTTCATAGTATTCCGTGGTGTATATGTGCCACATTTTTCTTGTCCAGTCTATCATCAATGGGCATTTGGGTTGGTTCCAGGTCTTTGCTATTGTAAACAGTGCCGCAATGAACATATGTATGCAGGTGTCTTTATAATAGAATCATTTATACTTTGGATGTATACCCAATAATGGGATTGCTGGGTCAAATGGAATTTCTATTTCTAGATCCTTGAGGAATTGCCACACTGTCTTCCACAGTGGTTGAACTAATTTACACTCCCACCAACAGTGTAAAAGTATTCCTGTTTCTCTACATCCTCTGCAGCATCTGTTGTCTCCAGATTTTTACATGATCGCCATTCTAACTGGTGTGAGATGGTATCTCAGTGTGGTTTTGATTTGCATTTCTCTAATGACCAGTGATGATGAGCATTTTTTCATATGTTTCTTGGCCTCATACATGTCTTCTTTTGAAGACATCAGAATCTACAAAGAACTAAAGCAGATTTACAAGAAAAACGAACAAACCCATTCAAAAGTGGGCGAAGGACATGAACAATATATGTCTTAAGAATAAAGCGATTTTAAACCACCATAACTAGTAGCAGCATTAAGCTGAGTTCTGTTTCCCAATTGTCACCAACTGTGGTATCTACTCCCTAGATATGCAGATGCATGGTCTCAAACTGTTCTCTTTTGAAGAAAAAAAATTTTTTTAAAGTAGAATTTGAACCAAATGCCATGACTGTCTTTATTGCCTTGAGAGGCTCTCATTCCACCCAATCCTGCCCCACTCCTCTCACCCCAATTTCCTTGTGAACTGCTTTGGGAAATGCTGCTGGTGGTGGTGTGATGATATTTGTAAGCACGAAAATAAAAAGCCGGCAATATGTAAGAGATTCAGATTTTGCTGAAGTGGAGAATTTAACTTGTGGAGTATTGTAATGCAGAATTTTATGCACTGTTAATGGAAAGGATTTGCTATATAGCTACAGGCCCATTGTAGGTTGAGAAGCCGGGAACATTTATTTTACTATTGACTGTGTAGAGAATTTGAATAGGAAAGTAGGTGGGTATAGAGTGCCTCTCTGTCCCATTCATTGTTAGGCTTTATATATATCTTTCTCTCTTAATCCTCAAAACTCCCTTCCTATAAGGTAGTTTTTATTTATTTTATTTATTTTCCCCAATTTGCAGATAAGGAAGCTCAGACAGATGAACTTTTCCAAGGTCTCAAAGCTAGTTTATCTTGGAACTGTATTCAAACCCAGGGCTGACTTCAAGACCCATGATTCTTCTACTAAATTAACCTGAATGCTTGTGAAGTCTGTGGCTCTAATTGTTTCTGTGGCTAATTAATGTTCATGAACTGGTAAAGAGTAAATAGTTTTTAGTTTTCTTTTTTTTTTTTTTTTGAGACAGAGTTTCACTTTTGTCACCCAGGTTGGAGTGCAAGGTGCAATCTTGACTCACTGCAACCTCTGCCTCCTGGATTCAAGCGATTCTCCTGTCTCAGCCTCCCGAGTAGCTGGGATTACAGACACCTACCACCATACCCGGCTAATTTTTGTATTTTGAGAAGAGACAGGGTTTCACCATATGGGCCAGGCTGGTCTAGAATTCCGGACCTTAGGTGATCTGCCCACCTTGGCCTCCCAAAGTGCTGAGATTCCAGGTGTGAGCCACTGAGCCCCGCCAGTAGTTTGGTTTTTTAAAATAACTCCCTCAACTTTGTTAGGTCTGTTTATTTGGGAGTGTGTATTTGTTTGGGGCCATAAATGTATTTTTACATTTCCCTATTTTATTTTTCTCAGGTCTTGCTTTTGATATTAGAGAAGGAAGCTTTACCAGGAGCACTCCAGTTGGAGGCGTACATCTCTTTATCAGGCAAGGAATCTTATCCACATAAATACAGACATTATATTTATTTATAAATACAATGATACTGAAGTATAAAGAACCACAATTTATTATTTTTTTCCTCCCTCCTCCCCAGCTGTGAAGCTTACCAGGTAGAATTCTGGCTTTGGTACTAGGAAAGGACAGGTGGCAACTTTGTGAATTGTGGCATTTGAGATTAGACTGCTATTCAAGATGGTGTACTACAGCACACTAGTTAACAGAAGGGAATAGCACTGTTGTCAAAGGCACAGGAAGGTCTCTTTTAACTGAAAGAGCACTCTTTGGCATTTGGCCATCTTGGTTTCACGATAACATGACGAAGCAGGAACCTTGAAATTGCTCCTCTTTCTATTCCATTCCTGGATAATTACCATCTATACTCAGATTTCGAAAGGTCCTTTTATTTTGTGATTGCATCTTTCAGCAACAACTCTTATTATCCTGTTATGCAATTTGCCTTATTTATGTTGCTCAGGTGGGAAAAGGTTCAACCTCCACAATTGAAAAGATCGCCCTGATTGAGCATTTTATGGTGCTTTTGCTTGTTTTGCTGATGAGCAAACAGCGTTCAAGACAGGTGAATTTTTTCCAGATGTGCATTCGAATAATTGGACAGATCCCTGCGGTCTCTTCAGTAATAACACAAGTGATTGCTTATTCTCACCTTCTTCCTCCATGCATGGCTTCCTGTGGTCACAATGCAAAGGGCCATGTAGTTGCAGGATGACTCCACAGTTAATATTGAGCTCACAAGGAGTAAATAGCTCATCCAAGCTGGGAATCTCTGACCTTCATTAGGTCTGCTTATTTGGGTACCAGAACCTGTCACTATCCAGGAGACACACAGCAGATCAGCCTTCATTTGCTTTGTGGCCATTTTAGGCATGAAATAGAACCATTTTCTCTCAGAACATGGTGTCCCTGTGTAGTAATAAGTGATAGCACTTTATGGGCTTGAAGGAGTCTAGAGCCAGGCCGGTTAGCAACTGAAGCTGTAATGACTCAGCTGGAAGCCGACAGCCTTTTCCTGAAGTGATGTGAGTAGAGGTCAGTAAGGGAAATGTGGCTCAGTGACCCGCAGTGCTCAGTGCTCAGTTCAGTGACAGGCAGCTGGGAGAGCCGAGCCACGGAGAGGCCAGCAAGCCAGAGGGATTTGCTGCCATGCTGTGACATGGAAGGCAGGGTCCACTCAGCTCTGTATTGATGGCGTTCTTAAGTCTGAAGGAATTAATGCAGTTTCTGGATGTGCCTCTTCATCACTACACCTATTCAAGGAGGAACCTGGGACCCACCCCACGAGTCAGCTTTATAGAAGTTTTTCGTGACAATACTCTGTACTCCTGAAGGTAGACTGTGTTTTTCTCCTGTACTCTCCTCTAACACAGAACTTGTGATACTCTATGTGACCTGTTTATCTGCCCTCTGGACTGTGAACCCTTGAGAACAGAAATATTTGTCTTATCACTCTTTGAATTCTCAGTGCCGGCATTCCACCCTTCCAAGGAAAAAATTATAGCAGCTATCTATAATTGATAATCAGAATTAATGAAATATGGTAGCACAGGTATGAATAGAGTTGAAATTATCAGAGTGAATAAAATACATAGGAATAAACTTAATAGAAATTGGGCAAGACCTTTATGAAGGACACTTCCAAAATTAATTATGGCACATAAAAGAACACTTGAATGAATAGAGTTACATGTTCATTGGTGAGAAGAGTCAATGTAGTAAATATGTCAATATCACTTTTTGTCCATATTAACCTAAAATTTAATACAATTCCAGCATAGGTTGTAATGTTATTTTTATTCTATGGAATTTGATAAAATATAGTAAAGTTCAGAAAAACTTTTTGTGTATATTAACCTAAAATTTAATAAAATTCCAGCATAAGTTGTATTGTTATTTTTCTTCTATGGAATTTAGTAAAATATAGTAAAGTTCTGAAAAACATTGCCTGAGACCAGTGAAACATGAAAAAGAGGAGAAAATTTTATCTCATCAAGTATTAAAACATAAAGTATAATAAATATAAACAAAATGGTAGACAAACTAAGAAATTAGGAGCCGGGATAATCTGGATACCCAAACTTGACAAAGGCATCATAAGAAACAAATGCAGATTTAAGCATAGATGCAAAAATCATTAACAATATATTAACAAATGGAATCCAGCAAAACAGAAAAAGGATAATATATCATTACCTAATGGGGTTTATCCTGGAAATGCAAGATTGGTTTAGCATTTGAAAATCAATGTAATTTATTCTATTAATGGAAAAAAGAGAAAAGAGAATAGCATAGCTACAACAGGAAGTTTAGAAGCAGGCTTGAGTATACATGGAAGCCTAGTACAGGTTCACAGTCCTTTCTTTATCTGAAATGTTTGGGGCCAGTTATATTTCAAAATTAGGGTTTTTGACAGTATCTCATAATCAAATTCATGTAAATCTCCACAGTAGAAGAGATTAATGACACTAAATGGGACAGTAAAGACCAGAAATAGCCTCACATTAGCTCAGGTCAACTTTTGCCACCAAATGAATTTAAGTTCCAAACTGCAAAAAACAAAAGACTCTTTTTTTAGAGCTTTATGATTTCTGAATTTCAGGTTAGGAATTGTCCACTCCTTAATGTCAGGGTGGCTCATCAAGTCAGTGATGAGAAGATTTATAAAAGGCATTGGGAATATATACTAGTCATTTCGTGGAAAGAAACGATAAAGTTAAATTCTTCCTTAATAGCAATATTGTTTATGTTTCAAGATTTTATGTTAAAAAACTAAAGAATCTATAAAAGCGCAAAATATATACTAAATATTTATAATCTTGTGGTAGTGGATATCTTTGTAAGCATGATACCAGTAGCAGAAACTAAATATATTTTAAAAAGACATCTTAGAGCTGGGCGCAGTGGCTCACACCTGTAATCCCAGCACTTTGGAAGGCCAAGGTGGGCAGATTACCTGACATTGGGAGCTTGAGACTAACCTGACCAACATGGAGAAACCCTGTCTCTACTAAAAATACAAAATTAGCCAGCCGTGGTGGTGCATGCCTGTAATCCCAGGTATAGAGAATTGCTTGAACCTGGGAGGCAGAGGTTGCGGTGAGCCAAGATCGTGCCATTGCACTCCAGCCTAGGCAACAAGAGCACGACTCCATCTCAAAAAAAAAAAAAAAAAAAGATCTTAGATTTAACTAAGCCAAAATTACAAAGAACACCATAAATGAAATTAAAAACTAATGTCAATGTGGAGAAAATGTTGGCTACATATACAGTGGCTAAAGGTTTATTGCCCGTAGTTTATAAAGAGCTCTTATAGATTGATAAACAAGAGATACATTCTCCAGGACAAAACCAGACCAAAGATATGAAAAGGTAATTTGCAAGAGAAGAAATACAAATGGCCACCAGATTCTCCTCTGCTACCATATCACCATCACTACTACTAGCAGCTACTATTTACTGTTCATTGTCTACCAAGCACTGAGCTAGTATCATATTGTGCTTTAGAAAATACTATGAGGCAGGTGCAATTATTTACATTGTGCAATGAGGACAGTCCAATTTAGGGAGCTAAAGCAGCTTGTCCTAGATCATACATTTAGCAGAACTGTTGCTGGGCTGTCTGCCTCCAAAACTCTTGCTCTTCAATATAACACTGACCTACTGCCCCTATATATCAGTATTTGTATAAAAAGAAAATTCAGTGAAAGGAACCAGAAGTTGCCATTTGTTTTGCCTATCAGATTGGAAGCAATTGAAAACGAATATTCATAGCCAGGGAAGATCAGAGTGTGAAGCCTGTACTCCCACCTATTGCTGATGGCAGTGTCAACTGGTATGGTTTTTCTGGAAGACACTTAAGCAGTATGTATTGAAAACTACATCCTTTGATGTAGTTTTCTATAAAAAAAAGGATAAAAAAAGGTATTTCTACTTTTTTTTTTTTTTTTTTTTTTTTTTTTTAGTAGAGTTTTGCTTTTGTTGCCCAGGCTGGAGTGCAATGGCGTGATCTTGGCTCAACGCAGCCTCTGCCTCCCAGGTTCGAGCGATTTTCCTGCTTCAGCCTCCCAAGTAGCTGGGATTACAGGCATGTACCACCATGCCCAGCTAATTTTGTATTTTTAGTAAAGACAGAGTTTCTCCATGTTGGTCAGGCTGGTCTTGAACTCCCAGCGTCAGGTGATCTGCCCGCTTCCACCTCCCAAAGTGCTGAAATTACAGATATGAGCCACCGTGCCTGGCCCAGTGTTTCTACTAATAATTCGTCTGAAAGGACTGCTTTGATAAGTGCTTATATGTACAAGGAATTCATTCCAGTATTGTTTATAAAAGTAAAAGGTTGAAAGAAACTTGTCCATCAGTGAAAGATTGATTAAATGAGTCATGAGAGAATTGAAGGTGTAGAGCTATGTTTATTATTTAAACATTGACCCTCGTTACTTTTTTTTTTTTTTTTTAATGGAGTCTCGTCCTGTCACTGAGGCTGGAGTGCAGTGGCACAGCCTTGGCTCGCTGCAACCTCTGCTTCCCGGGTTCAAGCAGTTCTCCCACCTCAGCCTCCCAAGTAGCTAGAATTACAAGTGGGCACTACCACACCTGGCTGATTTCTATATTTTTAGTTGAGATGGGGTTTCACCATGTTGGCCAGGCTGGTCTCGAACTCCTGACCTCTCAACTGATCTGCTCGCCTTGGCCTCCAAAGTGCTGGGATTATAGGTGTGAGCCACCACACCTGGCCGAACCTCATTTACTATTGTATTGGATGGAAAAACAAAACAAAAATAAAACAAAGCATGTTGCAAAACGGTTCTGTGGTGCAACTGTATATTTGAAATACTCCAAATCATATACATATATGCCAACAAAAAAGTCTGGGGAGGCTGTGAAACTCAGTTCTTAGAGTGGTATAATTATTAGTGTTTTATTTTTTTCTTCATGTTTTTCTGCACTATTTATTGATTTATTTTTGCAATATGCATATACTCTAGTTGAAAAAATATTTAAAAATACATACTGTAATTTTCTCAGACTGATAGAACATCTCCATTTGAACATGAAGCACAGAACTTGAGGATGTGCGTCCGACTCTGTATATTTACTTTGCTTTCATTAGGGAGTATTTAGGTACTTCCTGTACTTATATTTTACTTTTTGAAAGTTGACACAGGCATGAACTCACATATACCTTATTTCCCACGGTACTCCAAGAATTGCTAGACTTGTATTTCACCGACTGTGTTTAAAGTAATAGTTTGCCGGCCACTTGGTTTGCATATCCGGTCAGCGTGAAAGTTATGTGAGAATTCTGCTCTGTAGATACAAGAAGTCCTCTTTGCCCAATCAGTAGATCAAGAAGGTAAACACCTTCTTAATTACAAATGAAGTTTTAAAAAGTTGGCTTAACAAATATAGCTATAAATTTGCTTAACAGATATAGCTGTATAGCTTAACAAATATAGCTAAGGAGACCTACCTCAGGATTCTCATGGTTTAGAAAAGAATTATTTCTAATAGGGAGACAATCATGTTGGGTGGGTCTTAAAATGCTTGAGATAATCTTCAAAATATATTGTGAAACAGTGAAGTCTAGTATTTTATTTATATGACATGAGCAATTTGCCCAGTGACTTTGAACATTATCCTGAGCATCAAAGAACATAATTTAATAAGAATTGTGGACTAAGTAACTTTAGTGTACATTTTCATAGCATCTCTAAAGATTTGGATGCAGTTATGAGTTCCATTTGATTGAACTGGTAGTTTTCGAAACAGATTTTTAAATTACCTACCCAGTGAAAAAGGAAAACACTTGTATTGAAAACCCTGGTTGTAGATCATTCTAAAGGCCACTTGGGACAGCAGAATAAGGCAACAATCTCAGAGAAAATGGTTGGTAATGGGCTTTAAGAGATGGTGTCTTAATGCAGTGGTTATTTTGAATTATCTTTAAAATGGTTTATTGACCCTGTTCTTCTGTTTTGACATTCTCTTTTGAGGCATACAAGTTATACCGCTGGTATTTGAATAGCGGAACTCTTGTGTACCAGTTAAGAGGGTGCATTTTAGAGTCAGACAGACCTGGGTTAAAATCCAGGCTCTACCTCTTAGTTGTTTTTTGAGATCTGGCAAGTCACTGCAGTCTCTCTAAGATTTAGTTTCTTCATTTCAAAAGTACAGACCTGACAGAGTTATTGAGAGGATTATATGAAATAATTTTTGTAAAGAGCACAACAGTACCTGGCACATATTAAATGTTCCAAGAACATTTTAAGGCTTTTAATATTTTTCCTCTTCTCTTTTTAAAACAGTGGTTGCTTTTTTTTAATCACAAGTAGTCCAATTTTTTTAGATTTTCGTAATAATATGTAGTAATGGAAAGAATGCACACTATGTTGTCTGATAGACCCAGATTTGAAGTATTAAGAAAAACAGCGTGAAATCGTGCTGTCCTTAACAGCCTCCTAACTATGGGCAAATCATTCTGCTCTGTGCCTCAATTTTCTTCCCCAAGAAATGGAGTCAGAATGCTGACCTTATTGGAGGTTGTAAGGATTTGAAGTGATGACAGGCTAAGTGTCAAACTCTATGCCTGCAGGGAAGTTAGTATTCAGTGAATGGTTACTATCATTATTGTTATAAAGCTAATAAATATCAAAGAACATCTTAAGCTTTTTAATGTTTTTCCTCTTCTCTTTAATTGTAATTCTTTAAGAAATTGGGTACACATAGCTAACACTGTGCAATATAAGAAAAATTTTAATAAGTTATGTAAAAATGTATCATAATACTACATTTGGTAAACACAGAATAAGAATTTGTAGGTAGGGATTATATGAGTAGAGAATGATGTGTACTTAGGCCTGGCTTTGGGGTGCTTGTCAGAGAGGAGTGTATGCGGAAGAAGAAGCAGGAAAAGGCAGTGTTTCATTTCTCAATACCTTCTCACCAGCCACAGCGAAGAGGTGATGTCATGGGCTTCTGATGCTGTGCTTGCCCCCATCACCCAGCCATCTGGAATAGCTGCTGGAGGTGCCCAGTGTGCCAGCACTGAAGGAAGGCCTGGCTGCTTGGCAGGCATTGGTGATGCTGTGACATCGAGTTCTGGGGAGGCTGCCCGCCCAGGTGGACTGCCACATGCTGTATGTCTTGCTTTGTATTTGCACAGTGTGGTGCTTGATGTGATTCATTCATCCGTTCATTCATCCTTTTT
This sequence comes from Saimiri boliviensis, assembly GCF_048565385.1. NCBI lineage: Eukaryota > Metazoa > Chordata > Mammalia > Primates > Cebidae > Saimiri > Saimiri boliviensis. The sequence continues at coordinate 39,120,828 of NC_133455.1, read as the reverse complement.
TTTTTTTGAGACAAGGTCTCACTCTGTCACCCAAGCTAGAATGCAGTGGTGATCAAGGCCCACTGCAGCTTCAACTTCCCAGGCTCAATCGATCCTATACTGCACCGCAGCCTCCTGAGAAGCTGTGACTACAGGCGTGCGTAACCACACCTGCTAATTTTTTATATTTTTGTAGAGACAGGGTTTCACCATGTTGCCCAAGGCTGGTCTCAAACTCCCGGGCTCAGGCTATCTGCCTGCCTCAGCCTCCTAACATGCTCGGATGACAGGCATGAGCTACCGGCCTGGCCTGTTTGTTTATTTTTCCCCTTCCTCTCCTTCCCTTTTGTTTTTATTTTTTCTTTCTTTTTTCCCTTCCTCTCTTCCTCCCTCACTTTCTTTCATCCAGCCATCTATCTGTTCATCAGTCCATCTATCTGTCCATCCATCCCATCCATCCATCCATCCATTCATCCTTCCATCTTCTAGGTCCTAGGTATAGTAGTGAACAAAATAGTCAAAACCCCTTCCCTCAAGAAGCTTACATTTTAGAGATTCAAAACATTTTCAAATGTGTTGTTTCATTTGCTTTTGAAAAAAAGTATATGAATTTTGAATTTTTTAGTATTTTCATTTGCTAGATGAGGAAACAAAAATATTTTGAGATTAAATGACCTACCCAGGATAATAGTGTTATGAATAAAACCCACTATTTTAAATTTTCGAACCCTTTTATCTATAACACTTTTTGTATTCTAAACAAGTTTTTAATCAATGAAACATGTTTTCATGCTGTTTTTCTTAATATTTTAATCACAGATAGCCAAGGGAATTTTAAAGAACATTAAATGCGCTCAACTGAGCTGCTTTAACCTTTCAACATGTTCCCGCTGCTCTTAGAATGAGATTTGAAATCCAGAACGTCACTGCATCATGGGGCCAGTACTTCCTTCTCTTCCCAGCTCTGTCTCCAGACCCTGTCCCTCGTGTTGCCTGTCGTCTGCAAATGCTAGCCTTCTTTCCTGACCTCAGAGGCATTCCTGACCTCAGCTTCAGCCCTTTTCATATACTGTTCCCTCAGCTTGTAATCCTCCTCTCTGTTCCCCTTCTTGTCCCTCCTCACCCTATCTATCTTCGCCAAGCTAATCCCACTCAACTCATAGATCTCAGCTTTCATGCCACTTCTTAGGGAGAGGCCTTCCTCATCCCCCTGCCAAGGTCAGGTCCCTGTACCATGGTGCTTTCTCATGGCACCCTGTGGTTTTCCTTCATGACTCACCTATCACAATCCAGGGTTTTGTTGACTGCCTGCCTCTTGTCCTGAAAAGGTTAGAGGGTAAGCTCCATGGGGCAGAACGCTATTATATCTTTTTCACCACTGTTTCCCTTGGTAGCACTGGGCCCCCTATAGGCCCTCCAAAATATGCAAATAAATGAATGAATGAACACCCTGACAGCATGGAAACCCAGAGCAGCACAAGTGAGTTCAAATGCTGTGGTTAATTCCATCTCACTTCCCTCTAGGATGCGATTTTAGCAGTGCAGGCAGCTTACGAAATGGTGCAGGTTTCTTGTGCTTTACTCAGGTTTAAATAAAGAGAAAGTGTTAAGATATGGAAAGTTTGCAAAGTGGCAGCAGAAAGTGGCAAGGGGTGGGGACCCAAATACAGAGCCTAGGGAAAATAGAATAAACCAACTTGTTTGTTTTTAATGTCTCTTTTCCACTAGACTGTGAGCAAGTTGAAGTCAGGTACCAGAACTTACTTATGTTTATATTCTCAAAGAAAACTGTAGTGCCTAGTTCATAGTAGCTATGGAATAAATGTTGAATGAATGAATGAATGATATACCTCTTACCTTTGAAGCTGAGTTCTTGTGTTCTTCATGCTGATATCAGAAACAGGAACAGTTAGTCGGGTACAGTAGCTCATGCCTGTAATCCCAGCCCTTTGGGAGACCAAGGCAGGAAGATCACTTGAAGCCAGGAATTTGAGACCAGCCTGAGTGACAAAGTGAGACCCCATCTCTACAAAAAGGGAAAAAAAAAAAGAGAAATTGGAACAGTATTATTTATAGAAAAAATACTAGGTCTAAAACCAGAGAGACCTAGGTTAAAACTGTATTTAAAATGAGAATAATTATTTTTACCAAGTGGAGTTGTTGGGAGGGTGGTATACATATAGATGGTGTACATAAAGTGCATAGCAAGCCGGGTGTGGTGGCCCATGCCTGTATTTCCATCTACTGGGAGGCTGAGGTAGGAGGATCCCTTGAAGCCGGGAGGCAGAGTTTGCAGTGAGCTGAGATTGCATCACTGGACTCCAGCCTGGGTGACGGAGGGAGACTGTCTCAAAAAAAAAAGTGCATAGCAGGAATCAGGCACATCTGACAGCTCCTCAGAACATTTAAGCTCCCCTTTTTTGTCTAAACTTTCCCTTTGGTACAGTTTTAGAAAGACTTTTGGGGAGCATGACATAAATCATTAAAAAAGAGAGAGACTCAAAGCAGAATTGTGGCAATTGAACTATGACTTGTATTTATCAAAGCAAGCATGATGCTGGGATGCTTAAATAGCAGTACAGTACATTGCAAAGGAACTGGGGAATAATGTTCCTATTATTCTTGTCCATGGTGAGCCTATTACTAGAAAAGAGTTGACCACATTGATTTCTAAAGTCTTTACATTCAAAACTGTCTGTGCTGGCCACCATCATTTATGTTTTTCCATCTCTACTTAAAAACATCAACTAGCCCCAACTTTTCCTCGAGTTATTTCTTTTATTAGATTTATTCTGTTCTCCGCAATAAAATCTGTCTTCTATTCCTATCCATGCCGGTTCAAATAGTTACAATGGGTGGATATAGGGTGTGTTGGTAAATACACTGAGTTCATTGAGCTCCACATTGATGTCCCTTAGGATGCGGCTAGGGATAGGCTAAGTATTTTCTAGTCTTTCAGCTCCTACCCCGGTCTAATTATGATATAGAGACCAGAGAAGCGTCACGCGTTTTTCTTTCTCCTCTGAATGTAGAGCAAGAGCAAATGATTTCAGATGATAGCACGAGACGTTGGATCAACCACCAGGATTTATGTGAGTCTTGTACTAGGCCCATTACAGTTAAAAGCTCTAAGTCATTTCATGGCCACATCAGTTTAGTTCTCTTTTATAGCACTTATTATGTGATACAAAATACGCAAGGCACTGGAGATACAAAAACAATTAGTTGCTCAAGGAACTTTAACTTAACTAGGGATCACAGACATAGGAGCAAACATGAGGCTGTCTGGTGAGACCACATAGATACATGTGCAAGGGGCAGAGCAGGTAATGATGACTACTGGTCTGGGGCAGTTGAGGGAAGGTAGCATATGCTGCCTAATGAAGAATAAATTAGAGCTTGCTGTGTGAACAGGGTTGTAGAGGAAATAGTACATGGAAAAACGGGGAAATGTGGACCCATATATTTTGTGCAGGGATGTCCAAGTACTTAGGTATTGCTATGTTGCAAGTATGAAGGCTTTTTTGAGATCAGACAATCCCAAGGTAGGTTATGGACTCTCTTTGGCATCCCCAAAATAAAAATAAAGCATTCACATCTGCTGAAGATAGCTTGAATGGTATTTTTGCTAAAGGCAGAGTCATATACTGTATGTGCCAGATAAAAGTCAATGCCTATTATAGAAGCATTGAGCTTACATTAATTGATTTAAAAGAAAGGATTCAAGCTTTGCACTTTACTAATCTGCATCCAGGGAACTAATCTGGTATGTGTTAATCTGGTATGTGTTATTTTCAAGTCATCCGGCTAAAGCAGTCTGTTGTATGGAACCTCTGCCCCCTCTTAGTCAAACAAATGCCATCATAAAAAGCAGTGCAAATTAAGTGTCACCTTTTCTCAATGGGATGGGGTGGTTTCTTTTGGAGCAGAAGTAGCTTCCGGAGAATCAATATAGTAGCCAGAAGGAAAATGGAGGGTGGCCTTAACCTTGTCCACTCCGGGCTGCCTGGGAGTGAAATGGCACCTTGGATATTGCACTCCTTTCAATTGTCCATGCTGCCTGTTTCACAGCCTTCCTGGGCCAGGAAGCTGGATAGTCAGTTTATAAGAGCAGGACTGTTGTGCTAGCAATTGCATGCTTTTTATGAAACAGGGAATGTTGTTTAGGGAATCTGGGCAGCTGGAACCTGCCACATTGGCAATTTGGACTGAGGAAGAATTTCAGGGCGATAAAATAAAGCTCATTATATAAATTCGTTTGGGTATTTAGGAGGCCGAGAAGGGCGGGGATGAGAGTATTCCAAAGGCAACTAGGAGAGTTTCGTAAACAGCTCCCTCTCTGTTCGTTTTTACTGTAAGTGTTGAATTGAGCTAGGAGGATCACATGCCTGTTTTGCAAAGGGCAGTCATGTTCTGCTGTTTCTTAGCTGTTTTGTCAGTTGGAACAAAACAACAGTGCTGCTCATTTTTTGCAGGGTTAGAGGAAAAAGGAAGGGCTGGCCGAAGAACGGGGTGGGGAGCTGGAGAAGAGAAGGGCCAAAAGTTTCAGACTGTGGGGATGAGGACCTGAAGGAGGCCCATGAGACCTCAGGCATGGGCCCTGGAACTCTGCCTTTTTGAAGCCTGTTGACAATCTCACCCTAATTTAACCTTTTGTGGAATTATTCCATGAGATGCAGTTACCAACGTCAGGCTTCCTAGAAAATTGAGCCTACCCACTCTGTTATGAAGTCTACCCGGAAGAGCTGGCAGAGTGGGCCCCCTCATTAGAACTGCAGCAACACTAACCGAAGCAAAGCCCTCTCGGAAGAAACAAACTCATTCCTCACACCTGCCTCACCCCACTCCTACCGCCAACCCCTGTGCAACACGCCAGCCCTCAATAAAAACTAAAACTGATGTCATTGCAACCTTTGCTTATTCGTTTTTGTGCATAAAGTGTCAACCTCCTGTTTTATTCTCATAAATAATGGAAATCTTACTCCATTCCAGAAAATTATAAAAGATAACAGGGACCCAATTCAAACAGAGTAAAAATAATTAGTAAGTCACAAACTGACTAGAAAGAAAAAGAGAAAAGAGAGAGAGGGAAGGAGATAGAAAGAAGGAAAGAGAGAGAGAGAGAGAGAAATGAGGAAAGGAAGGAAGAAAGTGAAAGAAGAAAATCTTGTTGGTGTTAAAATGTGTCTTTAAGGTGTTAAAATGTGTCTGTAAGGGGAAACTATCATTTAGGTTACTAGTGGTTTCTTTCTTTATCATTTTAATTTCCATTAATAAAGTGTGACTTTCAAAGGATACAGAGAGTTCGGGAATAGAGAGTTTTATATTTTTGTTTTTGTTTTTTCCCTTCTCCCAGGAAAATACACAGGTATCTGACTATGTAGAAACACGAGCCCACCTATTCTGACTGACCTTGGCAGTGGCCAGGGGACAGGAGGAAGTGTAGTGCCATAGGAGGGGCGCCAGCCCTGATGAAGGACCTGACTTTCTTTCCTTCTCTCTCCTGCATCCAAATGTTGAGGCGACTGAGCAGTAGTTAGTGTGGCCTCTTCTTCTTTTAAAAAATGTGCACGCTGCTTATTTGCAGTACAGATTTGAGGTTGGTACCTACTAATCTTACCAGGATATATATGTATCAAAAACATATAACATATTATTTAAAAACTAATGTATTATTTAGGTTTTATTAAATTATCCTGTTTTTAGGGTATGCTGATGGGCTAAGTTTGCCTAAACTCCCGAGATTTAGATTCCTACTTATTGGCATTAGAGGATTTCTTTAAAAAAAATAAAAAAGCTATTAAGATTAAATATTATAAAAGTCTTTCTAGGAAAATACAATCAAAAACATCAAGGCTGTCTCCTACAGTTAGTGGTTTCTTTCGTTCTCAGAGCTATGACAATGTCGTTGGATTTCAAGAATTCAAAAAGACAAAAAGAAAACTCATAAATTTGAAATGGGGAAAGGGAAAGATCTTGGAAGTCTTCTGTTTTTACAATAGTCATGCTCATCTTTAAAATAGGAAAAAAGATCATTATTTTTTATTTATCAAGGGAAAAAACCCAGTCTGTACTTTTAAATTAATGCAGAGACTAATATTTTATAGGGAGAACATTAATAATCATTGTAGAGCCCATTATTCACAACTCTGCTCTTGATTTATTGTAAATATGCCTTCCATTTTCCTCCTCATTACCAATCACCTTCTTTATTTTAAGAGGGCTTTCATTAAAACTTTTGAATCATTTATTTTGGAGCACCCAACTTTAGAAGACATTTACTAATTTTTGTAGCATTAAATACAAATGTTTTTATTTTAGAAAACATCATAAACTAAAACTTTACTAGAGAAGTTTGGCTAAAGATACAAAAATATATAGAAGGAAAAATATATTTAAAACTGCACAGTTTTTACAACAGCATGTATGGTATTTGGATTCAGAATTTTAACTAGTAATAATCTCATCTGTTTAGTAATACATTTTAAAATAGAAAAAAAAATCTGCCAAAACAGACCAGTTGTTTACTAGCTGTTTAACTTTTATGAGCTGAAATTAGATAGCGAAGCGGAATAATTAGAACAATTTTTTCTCAACATCTAAATATTTTTCTTTTTCATTAACATTTCAGTAAAGTTTGAAGAAATTCCAAAAATGAGATTCTCATTAACTAAAAGGAATTGTAAGAGTTATAAGCCATCCACGTTTTTCTATGACATTAAGATTTTTCTTCGAAAAACAATTTTGGAGGAGGATTGTCAGATTTGTTAATTTTCCATAATGTGGTTTACCTAAGGTTTTGCTTTTTAATTTAAAAAAAAAATTTTAAAGAAGCTTTCTTAGTGATTTTTGTCATCATTTTTATTTGTTGCCATGGAAATAAGAAATTGGATTCTATTTCTGTGAAAGCCTTATTCTTAACATCAGTGCCTATCTAGAAAATATAGGAGTCACACTTGATCATTCAGAATCATTTTGAAATTCTCTGGTAAGTTTTTAAAAAGCCAGCATTGATTAGTATTATGTGGCTAGTTATATTTATTCTTATTACAGCAACCTAGTTATTGTTTGTATAACTATAGTTTTTTTCTAATAAAAATAAAATGTCTATTTGCAGTATAAAAAGAAGTATGTATATTTGATAATTTTGTTGCAGAAAATACTTAATACCTGTTAAAAGCTGTTTGACTTTCGGTTTTAAAACAGCTGTGTAGTTTGGTGAGTCCTGCAGATTCCAGCTTTCTCTGTGGTCTTCGAGCCAAGTAATTTTTTGCAACATTTTCCTTTGCTTTTTTATAAACACTTAAAAATTGTACTTGCTTTTCCTGAAGGCCAGCCATTGAGTTAGAAAGCACCAAAGGTGTTATGAAATTGCCCTTTATTTTTTCGTACATTTGGGGGGAATGATAGATTTTGTGTATCTCTTGTGAGTTGTTAGAACAGAAACATTTAGGGCTGCTAACTCCTGGAGCTGTATACTTACCTTATTACAGATGTAATGATTTTGTCTGACTGCATTACTTTAAGATGAGTTTTGTTACTTTCATGCTTTGGTAAGGATCTTTAATTTTATTTTTGTTTAGCATATCTTGTTGTAATATACTTCTCCCCCATATCATGCTCCTAAATTTGGGATAGGCATAGAATCATTTTAGGACTGTAGGTTTACTAGACAGCATGGCATATATAAATTAGTGACTAAGGATTAGAGAGTCCCTTCATAAATATGGTCATCATGAAAAAAAGTTAAAATGTCAAAGAAGGTGCTACTCCAGTAAAAACTATTTCCTCTGTAAAATCCTCATACCTCATAGGAAGCTTTGGATCTTGTTCTCAACTACCAAAATTCTTTAAATATGAAAGTTAACATGAAAGTGGAATACACTCTGCGCTGAAAACCCACTGTTCGAGGTGTGTGGTTATTAATCTGGGTTTGAATTTACAAATTATATGGTCTGATTAATTTGTAGATAGGGATGGTGGAGATTAGTTCATGGGCTTTAGAACAAAGAGACTGATAAAAATATTACTCATAGCCTTTCTGCTTGTTTGTGACTCTCTGGAAATGCCATTAGACGGTTCTCATAGATATGGTCAAAATAAGTAGGCATAGAAGTAAAAGACATTTTCTCCCCTGTAAAAGGAGGCGGCTGGCCCGTGCTCTTTCTAGGCTCTTCCCAGAGACAGGAACCTCTGCTTCGGAACCCTTAGTGCTTATTTTGTGCTCGTGTCTCCACTACACGCCAGGATCTTTGTTATCTGATTTGCTAGCCATTGTTATGGAAAGTTTTCTATTGTAATGCAGAAAGCTCAGCCAAGGCTCTTTGCTAATATCAGCAACCCAAAGGCGCTCTTCCACAAACCACCTCAAAAAGAAAAATCCTTTAAAAGATGGCAAACTCTGCTTTGATGTTAGCCCAGAGCCCTAAAAAAGTTCCCGAGCAGCATCTGGCCAAGCAGGGTAATCCAATTTATTTTAATGCAAAGATTTTCCAAGAAGGCAGGAAGCCGTCAAGGGGAAGGCTTTCAGGCATCTGCTGTTTCGTTTCCAGATCCCTTGTGTTAATTTAATGTTTCTAGGGAACCCGGCTCTTTCTTTTTTCTCGGAATCCCTGCTCTAGGAACTGGTGAGTGCGGGGGCGCTGTGCGAGCCGCAGATAAGCCAGCGCTTGGCCGGACACCCGCGGGCTGCGCAGCGGGGCAGGGAGGTGCGCGGCCCTAGCCGCCCTAGAGCGCCGGCTCCTCTGCGGCCCGGGGTTGCCTGGCCCAGAGCGGGGAGGCGGCGCCGACTGCCGGGGGGCGCCTGAAAGACCTGTTTATTTGCCTTTGTCCAATTTGGCCCGAGTGAAAGGTAAATATGGAGCGATCAGCTTGCCGTCACTCAAGCAAACCAGAGAAAGTCAGCTCAATCTCCAGGAAACAAACCCAACCCAAACCTGAGTGAAACGTAAATCTTGCACAAACACACGCTTGCATTTGCTTCTGGGAAGCAACACCGGAGAAATGGGCATTCCTTCCGAGTGCCCGTTGCCTACTGTCAATAAAAATGAGCGATCACAGGTTGCTGGCAATTTCTTGTTGTGTCCTGAGCCGGCCCGCAGATCTTTCTTTGAAGGGGTGAGCTGTCCGGGTAGACTCACGTGTTCGTGGGGCTCCAGATCCTGAACAGGTTGTGCGCTGGGTCCCTCCTCATGGGGTGGGGTGGGGGAGGCGGGCAGGCCGCCCTCCTATTCTCATCTTCCGCCCCACCCAGACCAGAAGGCTCTACAACAAGCTTCACTTTTGAAAAGAACTCTTGTAGAATTAAAAATACATGTCTGCCCTTTAAAATAGTTTCGTTTTAGTATTTAGCATATTTCTGTTTAGAAATTTGTAATACTAATAATTTATGTTGCTACGACAGTTATCTTGCATGCCTAATATTAAATTTAATGAGTTAATGTAGCCTGTAGAATAATAGTAACTTAACTAGTACTCCCGCAATGCCAGTATTCCCTGTGTTACTAAGTTAATAGAATCAGAATTTTGGAGTTTATAGAGTGTAGAGGTTTTTTAAGGCCAATTGTTCTATGGGATTCTAGAAATATTTTTTATAACATTTCTGCTTTTCGAAGCAGCCCATACCATTTCTGGAGAGCTATAATTATTAGGACGTTATTTCTTTTTTCTTTCTTTTTCTTTCCTTTCTTTCTTTTCTTTCTTTCTTTTTTTTTTTTTTTTTTTTTTTTTTTTTTTTTTGTTTGAGACAGGGTCTTGCTGTGTCATCTAGACCGGAATGCAGTGGGGTCATCTCAGTTCATTGCAACTGCCACCTCCTGGGCTTAAGGGATAATCCCACTTCGGCCTCCCCAGTAGCTGGGACCGCAGGCCCTCATCACCGCCTGGGTTAATTTTTGTATTTTTAAGTAGAGACTTGGTTTCTTCGTGTTGCCCAGGCTAGTCTCGATTAGAATGTTATTTCCTGTAGTAAGCCGAATTCCCTGTGTAATGATTGTTACTCCCCCTTAAAGATAACAAAAGCCTAAAATTATTCTTACCCGTATATTTTAGCAAGGGTGGTGCATGCTTAAAAGCCGTGATGAGTGTTCTGTTCTTATATTCAGGGTAACTATAACCACATATTGGGCTCCAGATCCTTGCTGCATGCATCTTCTTTTGAATTGCTTAGAAACAATGCCAGATTTTCCAATTTCAAGGTAATACTTGAAATTATGCAATAAAATGTTATGTTAGCCACATTTTTTAAAATTCCTTTATTTCACACTTATATCCTGTTCTCTGTTATGGTAATTTTGTTTTATTTTTAGTTTCTATGTAATTTATTATACTTTAGCTGAAATCAGTAAAGATAAATGAGTTAAACAGATTCATATGTGCTCATTTTTGGTTCTTTTTTTGCTTTACCCATTGTATTCACTTTCTATTACTGGCATAACAAATTACCACAAATGTAGTGACCATATCCATTTATTTTTCTCATCATTTCTGTGGGTCAGAAGCTTGGCACAGGTTGGCTTTCCTGGCTTCTGTGCCCAGGGCCTTCTCAAGACTGAAGTAAAGAGAACAGCCGGCCTAGTCTTGTACCTGTAGGCCTTCCAGGGGAGAATCCACTTCCAGGCTCATTGGCAGAATTTAGTTCCATGTGTAGTTGTACTGGGGGCCCAGTTTCCTTTCTTGGAGAACACTGACTGCTGGTTGTTATTCCAGGGTCTTCTAGAGGTTGCCCACCTACATCTTCAAAGGCAGCCAGAGTGTGCAGAATTTGCTTCAGATTTCCCTGACTCCCCCTAATTTGTTTCTCTTCTATTTTTAAAGGACAAGTAATTACAGTGGCCCAACTGGATAATCCAGGTTAATCTCTCTAGTCAACTGATTAGTGACCTTAATCACACTCACAGTGTCCCTTTATAGCAGTACCTAGTTAAGTGCATGATTGAATAACTGGGCAATGGGACTTCTGGGGAGAGATTGTTGACATTCTGCTTATCATACCCCTCTGGGTACCACTTTGTTGTGATAGTAACATCATAAACAATCATTTAAAAGAGATTTTAAGCATCATTTAATTTTCAAAATTTTGCAAGGTAAAATTAAAATAAACTCAAGTAGCATCAAATATTACTTACACATAATTTTAGAGGTTTAATAAAAACAATAAACATTCACCATAACTTGTTGTTACTTTTTAAACTCAAACTTTTTCTACCTTGCAAAATCCTCACTGATTTTCTTGTTTTGTTTTTGGCATCAATAATCGTTAAGTTTCCAGTACCACCACTATATAAAATAAAAGTAATAATTGCATTTTTAAAAGAATGGTTTTCCTTTGCACTCTGATTTTAGTCGTGGAAAGTTTTTGGTATATTCAAGTATAATTCTATTAAATTCCAATTTTGGAAAAGAAGCCAGGTCCCCTGACCTCGCTGCCACTTATTCATATCTAAAAGGTACTTGAATTTGCAACTTCCAAGTTATAGGGCACATGTAAACCCTGTCTTCACTTCTTGCAGAGCTGCATAGTTCTTAAAGCTTGTTGTGGTGAGGGGAGGGCAGGCTTTCTTATATGTCATCATTTACTGTTTAGGGATCTCAATTAGTATTTTCTACTTAAAAAATTCTATTTTTTTTCATACCTTAATTTTAACTGGACAACTATTCAGAAGTTGGGCAAATTCTAGTGTTTGGAATTACTGGGAAAGAAAATCGATGGTCAATAGATGCAAGGGACAGAAAATGTTTGGCTTTTAGCGGAGTTTTATGAATACTCTTTTGGACTTCCCCGTTTTCTTTTAGTAACTCTAATGTCTTCCAGTAACTCTAGCAAGTAGGAGGCCCAGGGAGAGAAGGGGGAATCTGACAGTCTCATACTAGGAGGCTGTGCTATGGGGAAGTGACAGGTAGTCTGGAGATGTGAGGAAGAGGCATAGGCAGCAGGTAAGTTGACACTTGAAACCAGACCTCCTCAGCCCGTGAGAGGAATGTGATGATCCCATCTTAGCCATATCTCAGGTGGCTGTATATCTGAAACAAGCAATGTAGGTAAGGTACTTCTGTTGTTTCTTCAAATTGGTGATTGTTTTCATATAATGAATGATGGTCGTGGGCATTTTGGTGTAGAAGTTTCTAATTATGGCTCAGTATTTGTGTAATTAATCAAGTGGAATGATTTAGAGTTCTGATATTATGGAACTCTTTACAGCTGGAAGTAAATGGATCCATGCCAGTACATTATTAAGTATACTATTACTTATTTGCCTATTTATCCCTTCTCTACCTTATCACAAAATGATATAGAGGAAATTTACACACATACACATACTGTTACCACCACCACCACCACCACCACTTAAAATGAACAGATGAAATTAAGGCAAAGGGAAAATAAGGCTAGGAGAAAAATAACCACGCTGGGATGAATAGGGTTAGGGCAAAGAACATGTAACATAAAATTCTGTATAGGGCTAGAGCTGTAAATTTGGCTCTGGATTTTCTAGCACCCAAAATGAAATGGGAGAAAATTAATGAACTACAGGATTCATCATATTCATAAAATGATTAAAGAAGATTGAGATTTTTCCTTTGAACCCATCTTGTTTCGGGTGGGGCATTTGATGCTTTCCTTCTGCTAGAAAGGTTAACTTTGAGTTGCAATAAACGTCATAAAAATGTAACTTTGGCAGAAATATAAATGAACAATATGACAGAATGGGAACAGTTCACAGCATTTCTAATATTACCTCCCTTTTTTGCTTGGTCCACTTTCTAATACTCCAGTATGCTCCTCAGCACACAGAGAGGTCCAAGAAAATCAGCCCTTCTGTTCGGAAGTTGGACTTTCCTGAAGATTATGTGGGAATGGGAAGTGGAACCTGATAATTTTTTTGCAGAATGAAAACCTTTTATCATGAAGAATTTTTCTTTATTGTATACTTTTATAAAGTTAGGTTCAAACCCAGGAATTAGTGGTATTCCAAAAGTTCCTTTTTAAGTTGCTTGTTTGAAATTAAGAATGTATTTCACCCCCCAAAATGATGTTGGCTACAATCTAATTTCAGACTTGCGATGAACCCAAGGTTCAAAGAGGTTAAATCTGAATAAATACAGTTCTACAATTCTGTATTCAAAACCATTGAGACCAGATTTTGCTGAATTTGGATTTTTTTAAAGAAGGATAATATTGTGCATGTACCAGTTATTACATAGCACAGCAGTGTGGTCTGGAGCAGGATCCTATAATCAAACACATTAATATTTCTACAGTGAAACTGATGAATATTCACACTCAGTGGGATAAATAAAAACTATAAATAGCCTCATGTCAGTTCGGGTCAGGTTTGTCACCAAATGAATTCAGGCCAAATGAGTTCAGGTCAGGGCAGGTTTTGCTGCCAAATGAATTATTAAAAAAAAGAATGGTTTTCACTACTTTTGGGGTTTCAGATTAGCGGATCTTTATTATACTTTTTATTTTTTAAATAAAATAGCCACAAGTATTATAAACCTTAACTGCAATGTAATGTTGTTTTATGGAAAAATGTATTGAATTCCTATTAGGGAAGCCAATTAGAGTCATGGCTCTATTGTGTCCCTGCAGCAAAAATGGAGTGTTTCCATCAGGCTGGAGTCAGAGCAGAAAAGGCTGTCTTCTGTAACTCAGGAGAGAGAGTGCTCTTGTCAGGCAGGTGCTAGTGATAGTGCTGGGAGACCTAGGGCTGGGAACTGGAGAGGGGCGTGAGAGGGGGAGACGGGAAAGCAAGGGTGAGTGTTATTCTTTTCTTTCTCCCTTACTCATTTCCCTACTTTTTCTCTTTTTTCCTTCCTCTTAATTTTTCCTTTCCTTTTTTTTTTTTTTTTTTTTTTTTTTGAGACAGAGTCTTACTCTGTTGCCCAGGCTGGAGTGTAGTAGCATGGTCTCAGCTCACCACAGCCTCTGCCTCCCTGCCTCCCGGGTTCAAGTAATTCTCTTGCCTCAGCCTCCCGAGTAGCCGGGACTACGGGTGCCCACCACCATGCTGGCTAATTTTTGTATTTTTAGTAGAGATAGGGTTTCACCATGTTGGCCAGGCTGGTCTTGAACTCCGGACCTTGTGATCCGTCCACTCGGGCTCCCAAAGTGCTGAGAATACAGGCGTGAGCCACCGTGCCCAATCTAATTTTTCCTTTCCTTTTAATGCTAGGGCAAGAGCATGGCAGTGGTGACAGGGGCGTGACCCTCCCCTCTTCTCCCACTCTTTCCTCCAAATGACCTATAAAGACACTGGAGAGTCTTCTGGGAGTTGATTGGAAACAGGTATCTTTGGAGCTTACCCAAAGTTGTTTGCAGATGTGAGGGCTGATAGTGCCTTGCCCTACCCCATGGCCAGGGCCTGACAGGAGTAGCAGTAAACCCTCCAAGAAGCCACTAGCAGTTGCACAGCTATTCTAGGACTTTGACATGGGCCCTGTTTGGTACTGCGATAGCTCTTCATATTAACTGCACGCAACCTTTCAATATTCAATATTCAATATTAAGTGCGTAACATCTGCCAGATACCATTCTGAGGACATGATGGTCAATGACCTAGACAAGATCCCTGCTCTCACAGAAACAAATGAAGGAACTATGTTGGAAAATAGGCTGGTTGGGTGGGTGAGGGCAGTCGGAGGAGGTAACATTAAAGCTGGCACCTAAAGGATGAGCAAGAATTAGCCATGCCGGTAACCTCCTAGCTAGAGAGGCCCACAAGCCCAAAGGACTAAGATGAGGAGGAGCTTGGAGTGCTCTGGGACTTGCCAGAGAGTCATGTTTTTGGAGCTTCTTAAGCAAAGGGGAGAGGATTGAGGATTGGGCCCGACTTTGCTGAGCCCTTAAAGTCCTGGATAAGAGAATGGACTTTGTCCAAACAAGAAGCCCCTGAAGGTTTTTAGGTAGGGCAGGGGCACAGTTTGCATAAAAGAGTCCACTTGCCTCTCTGGTGGATGTCATGCAATATTAAAAACCGAAAGAGTGCTAGGCTTCTTTGGTGATACTCCAGCCTTTCCCTTCTTTTTAAGTCAAATGTAAATAATTTTAAAGTCACTTGTTCCTCTTTATTTTTTAGGTTTTCTTTTCAAATCCAATTAACTATCATCATTAATGAAAGAATATATGAGCAGTCATGTCCATAGTATTGCGCAATTCTCCTGTTATCTGTTTTTTGCTGTTATGGGTTTTATCTGTTTATCTCTCAACACACCTATCGTTTGCTGCCAGCATTGGCATGCTTTCTCTTTTAAGCTTTTCTCTTTTCCTCCCTGTTTTAGATTTGTGATAGACTCTTCTTGTGTTTGTCCATTTATCCCATGTCCTTTAGGGGCATTTTCTCTTGTCTGTGCTGATTTGCTTTACAGAACTTAGTTCAGTACAAAAACCTAACACAGCTGCTTGTACATAGTAGGTACTCAGGACGTGTTTGCTACATGAATGAATAAACCTTTAGGGGCAAGATCTTCTGGGCTTTTTAGAAGAATATGAAGACAAATACATTGTGTTCCTGCCCTTAAGCAGACTACTGTTTAAGCAGGGCTACTTCAGAACCTAAAGTCAATGTTTGCACAAGAACCCTAATAAAAGAAGGATGTAGAAATTTACAGTGTAGAAAGGAGCTTTGGGCTTATAAATCTGACTCCTGAACCTCAGATCCAGCCTCTGTTCCAGCTGTTTAATAGGCGGGTTCTTCAGGGTGAGGGAAGTGTAGTTATCATGGACAACTGAATCAGGGCTTTATTCACATTAGGAAAAATGACCCGAAACTTGGTAATAAGATGAAAGTATAACCTTTCAGAGTCGTAGCAGAGCATTGCCTGACAAGACCCAAGGCTCATCTGATTCTGTAGAGGATTGACTTCGTTTTAGAAGTTAACTTAGAGAAAATTGATATGATGCAAATAATTTCTGGCAGGTAGAAAACTCCAAAGGTTTTGTTTTATTGTCCTATAGAATATTCATCAGTTTTTGTTTTTTTTTTGAGACGGACTCTTGCTCTGTCGCCCAGGCTGGAGTTTAGTGGCATGATCTTAGCTCACTGTAACCTCTGCCTTCTGGGTTCAAGCGATTCTCTTGCCTGAGCCTCCTGAGCAACTGGGATTACCAGTCGTGTGCTACCATGCTTGACTACATTTTTTTTTTTAACATGTATTTTATTGCTTTTTAGGTTTTGGGGTACATGTGAAGAACATGCAAGACTGTTGCATAGGTACCTACATGGCAATGTGGTTTGCTGCCTTCCTCCCCATCACCTATATCTGGCATTTCTCCCCATGCCATCCCTCCCCAAACTCCCTACTCCCTGCTGTCCCTCCCTTAGTTCCCCCGCACAGACCCCAGTGTGTGATGCTCCCCTCCCTGTGTCCATGTGTTCTCATTGTTAAACACTCGCCTATGAGTGAGAACATTAATTTTTGTATTTTTAGTAGAGATGGGGTTTAACCATGTTGGTCAAGTTGGTCTCAAACACCTGACCTTGTGATCTATCTGCCTGCCTCGGCCTCCCAAAGTGCTGGGATTATAGGCATGAGCCACGGCACCCAGCCTATTCACCAGTATTGTATGTAATTTAGAATCTTAATGCAGTATTCTTTTTCTAAAACTGACTATATATATCAGTTTCTTAGCTGATTTGCTGTTTTCATTAATGAGGTATATGTGTCTTTGACATGCTCACTATATATTTGCATGTGGATTATATTTTTTAACGTTTTGAAAATTATATTTTGACGTTCATGTTTAGTACAGTCTTTAGACATTAATGTACACGTCATTATCGAAATTACCTAATTATATCATACCATGTAATTTCTAAATGGACACATCACAGATGTCACAGTAAGGGGAATTATGTCTGTTAGGGCATTTTCTCTTGCTGTGTTGATAGAGAAGTAAACATTTTACTTACAGAAAACTTGAACTTTAAGAGCTTCTCTGAGGGCCTCCATCTTTGTAGAAGTTCAATAGAAACAGTTTTAGTTAATTTTAGGCCAGCTTCAGGGAATACTGTCACTGAACTGACCTGGTAACTTGCCTGCATCTCCTATACTCTTTCTTTTATTGTGGAAATATAAAAATTAGAAACTTGAGAAATATTCTACAAATACAAATCTTGCTTCTTTTGCTTAAAAATTCTGAATATAATTATAGAAAAAAGTAGATTCTGGTTGTTTACCATAAACAATTACTACTCGGCAAATAGCAAAAAAGTTACAAAGCACAGATCACAAAAATCTTACCAATCACATCAGAAGTTCAGCCCTGGATGGTGTTTATTTTCTCAAAGATACTTTACCTACAGTGAGGGAGGCTGTCACCAGCCGATGCCCTGTTGAGAGCCTCTTGATCTAAACAGGAAGTTCAGTCAGTCACTATTAACTGAAACCCACATTCATATGTATTCTTCTTCATTAAACGCTGTTAAGAAAATGAAGATTAATACATGCTGTATTTGGAACAAATGACACATAAAGAGAAAAACTAAGAAAGTAAAACATTCATTTAGTACCTGTTGGTAAAAACTTCTCAGTCACTGCTTAAACAAATCCTAGTACTGACCTCAATCAAGGTTTTAGTATAATACTTTAAATACTTGATTCTAAATCCTTTATCTTGGGCCAGGCATGGTAGCTCATGCATGTAATCCCAGCACTTTGGGAGGTGGAGGCGGGCAGATCACTTGAGGTCAGGAGTTTGAAACCTGCCTAGCCAACATGGCAAAACGCTGTCTCTACTAAAAGTACAAAAATTAGCCAGGATGGTGGTGTGCACCTGTAGTCCCAGCTACTTGGGAGACTGAGGCCAGAGAATCACTTGAACCCAGGAGATGGAGGTTGCAGTAAGCCAAGATCATGCCACTGCACTCCAGCCTGGGTGACAGAATGAGACTCGGTCTCAAAAAAAACAAACAAAAAATCCTTTATCTTTACTTTGCTCCTTTCAGAATAGCTCTGGAATTTGAATTGCTTCCAGAGTTTTATTCTCACTGGACAGCAGCATTTTTCATACTGTAGTTACTTGAGGGTGGAGGTAGCCAGGCAGGCAAGTAATTACCTGCCGTGTACTTGAGAACCTTTGAAAGCATCTGCACTTGCCAAGGGTGGGGCATGATGGTTCCCATTCCAGGGTTCTCATCCCTACTGAACCCCAGTGGAGGGTAAACAGGGCTTTTGCTGAGTTTTCCAGGTAGCATTCCAAAGTAGATTAGCATAAAGGCCTGGGGATGCTGACCATCAAGCTAACTCATGGTTTGGAAGCCCTGTGGGTCCACTTATATGTGTTTTACTAGAGACAGTTCTGATTTATGCCTGCTTTTCCAGCATCATTTTAAAAAATGATTTCAAATTTTATTTTAGGTTCGGGGGGTACATGTGCAGATTTGTTACCTGGATATATTCAGCATCTTTCTTAATGGGGCTCCTTTTTTCTCTCAGAAGTACCCAGTTTGTATGTTAATTTATACAGCCACCTTACTTTACCCTGACAAGATGTGGTTAAGGCTTATTAACCCAAGACTTGTCTGCCTTCTTTGGTCTTTCTGCCCTTTTTCTTCCCCTTCCCTACATGTGGCAGAGGCCAAAAAAACAAAAAAACAAAAACAACGAGTCAACAGCCAAACAAGTATGTTTTCCCAATCTGTCATTTTTCCCCTTCACAAAGAATGGCCTTATTTTAGTCATTCAGACATCATAATAGCTAGCATTTATTGCAACTTACCATGTTCCATTCACTGTTCTTTCCTAGGATTAACTCAGTTTTTACAACAGTGTGATGGGACAGGTACTGTTATTACCTTACGAGAATGGAATAGATAAATAACTTGTCTTGGACCACACAGTGTGGAACACAGATTTAAACCCAATCAGTCTGACTTTAGAGCCCATTTTGTTGACCACCAATGTATATGTATTGTTTATTCAAATGCATGTAGAGCTGGACAGAGTATGAGTTGATAGTTAACATCTGGTGGTTCATTTGTCAGCTGGTAACTTAACAATATAAAGTTTATATTAGTTGTCTATTGCTGCCTAACAAATTACCTCAAAATTTAGCAGCTTAAAACAATAACATTTATTATCTCATAAATTTCTCTTGGTCAAGGATTTGGAGTACCTTAGCAGAATAGCTCTGGCTTGGGGTCTTTCATGACCTCTCAAGATATCAGCTGAGGCTGGAGTCACTTAAGGCTAGACTGGACCCAGGGGTTCTGCTTCCAAGATGGCTCACTCATGTGGTGCTGGTTGATGGCAGGTCTCAAATTTTTCCCATTTGACTGTTTTTATTAGCTGCCTGATGGACCTTGAGACGTGGAGGCTAGTGTCTCTACAGAGGGAACACTCCTCCCAGGGGAACACTCCTTGCACTCCTAAAGCAAGGTGGAAGCCACAATGTCTTTTATGACTTGGCTCTTGGAAGTCATGCTCCTCTGTCATTTCACTAATATCCTATTGGTTACATAGGTCACCCTGGGTGAGGTGAGGTGGG
Organism: Saimiri boliviensis; assembly: GCF_048565385.1. NCBI lineage: Eukaryota > Metazoa > Chordata > Mammalia > Primates > Cebidae > Saimiri > Saimiri boliviensis. The sequence continues at coordinate 39,101,360 of NC_133455.1, read as the reverse complement.
GTAGGTCTACAAAGGGGTATGAATACCAGAAGGTGGGAATCACTGGGTCATTGTGCAGTCTGGCTATCTGTATTAGTCCATTTGCACGCTGCTGATAAAGACATACCTGGGACTGGGTAATTTATAAAGAGAAATTTTTTATAAAAAAAAAATAGATTTACAGTACCACATGGCTAGAAAGGCCTCACAATCATGGAGAAAGGCAAAAGGGATGTCTTACATGGTGGCAGACAAGAAAAAATAAGAACCAAGCAAAAGGGAAACCTCTTATAAAATCATCAGATCTTAAGAGACTTGTTCACTACCATGAGAACAGTGTAGGGGAAACTTCCACCATGATTAAGGTATCTCCCACTGGGTCCCTTCCACAACACATGGGAATTATGGGAGCTACAATTCAAGATGAGATTTGGTTGGGGACATAGCCAAACCATATCACTATCACAAAAGGACTAATCCAGTTTAAAATAAACAAAAGTTTTAAGGCTTAACATTTTAAAACTTAAAGTTTAAATTCTTTTGACTGTCAAATTAACAAAGCTTTTGAAAAGTTTACTCGTATCTGATTGTTTTGCTTAGCTTCCACTGACAGGAAATTTTGGGTATTATTAATTTTCTGGTATGGACTGAACTCAGAATTTATATCCAGAAATGTGTGTCAACGAAGAAGCAGCTTCTGAATATCTGACAACAATAAATGCATGGAGATAGGCACCTAGCCCTGCAGAAGACCCCTGGTAGCGATGACACAAAACATAGGGTAGTTCTGTCTTTGAGGGTTGAGGTAGACAGGCAGGCAAGTATGCTTGAGAGCCCTTTAAAACATCTTTACTTGCCAGGGGGGCCATGACCATTCTCATTCCTGGGACCTTCTTCCCACTGGGACCTCATTCCCCAGTGGTGGGTAAAGCAGGGCTTTTGCTGATGGTGTCCAGGTCACCTCCCAAAGTACATTAGCATAAAGGACTGGAGATGCTAACCATTTGGCTATCTCATGATTTGGAAGCCCTTTGGGTCCACTTATAAGGCCATTCTATTTAGGCCTACTAAGGATGTCTGCCATGTTAATCTCAAAAGCAGGAATTTTAGGTTATATTAGTGATCAGTGAGGAATTTTAATATGTTGTTTTGTCAGCTACTGAGGCTATAGCCCCTTTTAGGTCGTCAGGAGAAATAGACCAGTAAAATAAATACCACTGTGTGTTTAAGCTATGAGAGCCCAAAATCCCTCTGCTTAGTAGGCATGAGGCACTTGGACACATATTTGTACTAAGAGTTGTAGCTTTTACTTATCTTGGGTAAAAGATATACTCCAACTTAGGACAAAAAAATATATCTGATGGTAAAATGGATACTGTATTAGTCCATTTTCATACTGCTATGAAGAAATACCTGAGATTGGATAATTTATAAAGAAAAAGAGACTCACAATTATAAATGGACTCACAGTTTCACGTGGCATGGGAGGCCTTATAATCATGGCATAAGGTGAAGGAGGCATGTTTTCATGTTGCAGATAAAGACATACTTGAGACTGGGCAGTTTACAAAAGAAAGAGGTTTATTGGGCTTACAGTTTCACATGGCTGGGGAAGTCTCACAATCATGGCAGAAGGTGAAAGCACATCTCACATAGTGGCAGACAAGAGAAGAGAGTTTGTGCAGGGAAATTCCCCTTTGTAAAACCATCAGATTGTGTGAGAGTCATTCTTTATCATGAGAACAGCGCAGAAAAGACTCACCCCCATAATTCAGTCACCTCCCACGTCACATGGGAATTGTGGGAGTTGTAATTCAAGATGAGATTTGGGTGAGGACACAGCCAAACCATATCAAAGAGCAAAGCCATGTCTTACATGGTGGTAGGGAAGAGAGCGTGTGCAGGTGAACGCCCTTTATGAAACCGTCAGATCTCATGAGACTTACTCACTATCAGGAGAACAGCATGGGAAAAAACCCACCCCCATGATTCAGTTACCTCTCACTGGGACCCTCCCATTACATGTGGGGATTATGGGAGCTACAGTTCAAGATGAATTGTGTTGGGACACAGCCAAACTATATCATTTCGTCCTGGCCCTTCCAAATCTTATGTCCTTACATTTCAAAACCAATCACGCCTTTCCAGCAGTCCCCCAAAGTCTTAACTCATTTCAGCATTAACCCAAAAGTCCACAGTCCAAAGTCTTATCTGAGACAAGGCAAGTTCCCTCTGCTTACAAGCCTGTAAAATCAAAAGCAAGTTAGTTACCTCCTACATACAGTGGGGGTACAGGCATTCAGTAAATATACCCATTCCAAATGGGAGAAATTGGCCCAAACAAAGGGGCTACAAGCCCCATGCAAGTTGGAAATCCATTAGGGCAGTAATTAAATCTTAAAGGTCTGAAATCATCTTCTTTGACTCCATGTCTCACGTCCAGGTCCTGCTGATGCAAGAGGTGTGCTCTCACAACCTTGGGCGGTGCTCCACTTGTGGCTTTGCAGCCGCTTTCACTGCTGGTGTTGAGTGTCCGCAGCTTTTCCAGGTGCATGGTGCAAGCTGTCAGTAGATCTACCTTTCTGGGGTGTGGAGAATGGTGGCCCTCTTCTCACAGCTCCACTAGGAAGTGCCCCTGTGGGAACTCTGTGAGGGGGCTCTAACCCCACATTTCCCTTCTGCACTGCCCTAGCAGAGGTTCTCCATGAGGGCTCTGCCCCTACAGCAGAATTCTGCCTGACCATCTAGGCATTTCCATACGTCCTCTGAAATCTTAAGTGGAGGTTCCCAAACCTCAATTCTTGTTTTCTGTGCATCTGCAGGACCAACATCTTGTGGAAACTACCGAGGCTTGGGGCTTACACCCACTGAAGCCAAGACCCAAGCTGTACCTTGGCCTGTTTTAGCTATGGCTGGAGTGGCTGGGACACAGGGTACCAAGTCCTAGGTTCACACAGCAGGGGGGTTCTGGACCTGGTCTCTGAAACCATTTTTTCCCCCCTAGGCCTCTGGGCCTGTGATGAGGGGCCACTGCTTCAATGTTCTGACATGCTCTGGAGCCATTTTCCCCATTGTCATGGCAATTAACATTTGGCTTCTTGTTACTTATGTAATTTTCTGCAGCTGACTTGAATTTCTCCCAAGAAAATGGAGTTTTCTTTTCTATTGCATTGTCAGCCTGCAAATTTTTCAAACTTTTACGCTCTGCTTCCTCTTGAACACTTTGCTGCTTAGAAATTTCTCCCTCTAGAGATCCTAAATTATCTCTCTCAAGTTCAAAGTTCCACAGATCTCTAGGGCAGAGGCAAAATGCCACCAGTCTCTTTGCTAAAGCGTACCAAGAGTCACCTTTGCCCCAATTCCCAAGTTCCTCATTTCCATCTGAGGCCACCTCAGCCTGGAGTTTATTGTCTATGTTACTACCAGCATTTTTGCCAAAGCCATTCAGAAAATCTCTAGGAAGTTCCAGACTTTCTCACATCTTCCTGTCTTCTGAGGAAGACATTTTTCTATCTTCTTTTGAGCCCTCCAAACTGCTCCAACCTCTGCCTCTTACCCAGTTCCAAAGTCACTTCCACATTTTCAGGTATCTTTACAGCAGCACCTCACTCCCAGTACCAGTTTACTGTATTAGTCCATTTTCTTACTGCTATAAAGAAATCCTCAAGACTGGGTAATTCATAAAGAAAAAAAAGCTTTAATGGACTCATAGTTCCACATGGCTGGGGAGGCCTCACAATCATGGCGGAAGGCAAAGGATGAGCAAAGGCACATCTTACAGGGTGGCAGGCAAGAGAGTGTGTAAAGGGGAGCACCTTTATAAAACCATCAGAACTCATGAGACTTATTCACTACCGTGAGAGCAACATGGGAAAAACCTTACCCCATGATTCCATTACCTCCCACCAGACCCCTCCCATGACATGTGGGGATTATGGAAGCTACAATTCAAGGTGAGATTTGGGTGGAGACACAGCCAAACCGTATCAGATACAGTTTCCAAATATTGCCTCATCCCTCACAGAGGAGTGGTGGGCTTATAAGGCCACATGTCAGAAGAGTCCTGCATCTCCTCAGCCTAGGCTTCTATCACCTTCTAATTTGGAAAATTTTAAAAATCTCTGTTGTAACCTTGTCATGTGCTCTACATGACAGTGGAAATAACTACCCTCTGATTTTCACCTCAACCAGGCTTAGTCTTCAGGTTACAGGTGTTAGTTGTCTAACAGCATCACAAAACCTAGGGTTCCCAACATATTAATATAGAAACTTACAAATAAGACAGGTATTTCACAGAAGAACGTCTAGTGTTGGCCTGCCTCACTGTCATACATCCTTTAGCTCTAATTCTTTGGAATCCCAGTCAGCCTATTTAGGAGCCTAAGTGTATTAGCTCATGGCCAGTGCACTGTAGCCACATACTGTAGTTTCCTCAGGTTGACGTTTATCAATCTTTTAGTTTGCTCTGCATAGCCATTCTCTGCCTCAGGTAACTTAATTTCTGATGGTAACCTTTTGATTCAAAATAAATAACTTTATTTCAATAAAAGAAAAAGTAGCATATGATTATTTTAAGGAATAAGGTACAGATTGGATATTTTTGGAAAATTTGCTGCTTTTTAGGCAGATGAACTGTTAGGTAGGTGTGAGTCATGTCCTAAGCCCAACTAAATCCATCAGCAGAACAAGTGTACACAGAAAACAGAGAAGATAAAGTTATCAAGTCATAAATGTATACTTGTTTACTGAGCATAGTTTAACATTTTAATCAGCCTACCTGACCCCTGGCATCCTTGATTCCCCTTACTTTGTTGCACTTTTTTAAAAAAAAACACTAATGATTATCTAAAACACTAAACAATTTACTTATGTTCATTGCTTATTGAGTATTTGTCCCTTCATCCCCCAACTAAGTGGCACAGGTCAGGCATCTTTTTTTTTTGTTCACCAGTATATCTGAAATGTGTATTACAGTGCACATAATAAATGCTCAATAAATACTTGTTAGTGAATGTGGGGAATGACTCACCATAAATTCAGTGATATTAAGATTAGTTAAGCCATGATCCAGTGAGTATGTCCATTTTTAGGAAAGTGATGCTTACCTAAAATATAATTTTGTTGTAAGACTTAGGCCCATTACTCTGCCCCTGGTGAACTGGACCAGACCACCTTTAGCCACACAGGGACCTGCCACAAAGATAAAAGAGACACTGAAGAGCCTGGATCCCTAAGGTCTAGAGCAGAGCTGGTGTAAGCTGTTTATTCCAGGGCCTTCTTGTTCACTGCTGCATCCTCATCATCCAGAACAGAGACTGCTGTGTAGTAGATGATCAATAAATATTTTTTGAATGAAGAAAGGCAAATTCTTCTAAGCAGTAGGCAGCCTTTCTGTATAGGAGTAGAAGAAGGAGGAACAATCCAAAGAGGAAACAGGTCCAATGAAATAGGTTACAAGAACATGCCAGATAGGCACAAAACCTTAACCTCTTGGCTCATCAGGTAACAGGGAACTTCCAGGTAGTGCAGGACACAAAACCTCCTACCTTTCATCCACAATGGAAGACCTCCTTCTTTCTCCTGGCATATCTGCAGGTGGGAAGCCTTGAGCACTGTCTTGAGGCTGAACATGCTGTTGACAGAAATGATTCCATTTAAAAGAAAATCAGTTCATTTCTTTGCCATTCAATCTGTTTGTTCACTTGATTACCACTGTCATGGCTGAGTGAAATTTTCATTTAAGGGATGAATGAATTGTAACCTTTCAAGCACCATCACTTAAAACTATTCCAATCACTTTTGTTAGAAAATGTACTAAAACACATTGTATATTTCCCCCATCTTAATAAAGTATTAGGAATATAATCTAATATTTTCATATTATCTCAATATCATTTGGGAAATAGCGTGCTGTTATGCAGTGGTACACTTTGAGTCTACTCCAGGTAGAGTTTTCATTATGTGGAAGACCACATATTGTATTTTTTGAATTCTCATGCTTATTTTTCATGGTTTTGCTGTCTTCTTTCTCCAGTAGGCTATTTGTGTTCATTTTCTAATGCTATCTACGTGGCTGCCCCAAGAGTCTCCAGTCCCCCAAAATAAATTCTCCGTGGTTATCTGTAGAAAAATAGATGGCAGAGTTTACTAGATTTGTCTAAAATACAAAGAAAATTTAATATATAGACTTCGTGATACCCACAAGTCTCCTGTTTCATCTCTCCCATCCCTAGTTCTTCTCAGCAGTGTTCTGGAAAGTTGGGCTCATCAGACATGTGGCTTCTGGATGAATGAGTTATTAATAATTTGTCATTTTTCTGTTTCAAATTTTGAGAGTAGCAGGATATCACTGCTTAAAATGTGTTAATTTTTGAGATGACTTTTCTTAGTCTGGTACTCATTAGAGCTTAAGAATGAGACAATGGCAATAGTAAGTTGTTTGCTCAGCCTCTCCATTTCTGTAGGAAAAGAATTGTTAGGAGGAGGAAGGTTAGGGAAAAAAGTACAGGGGAGTGTCATGATCTGTTAGACAGTTTTGTGGATCACGAGGTCAAGAGATCGAGACCGTCCTGGTCAACATGGTGAAACCCCGCCTCTACTAAAAATACGAAAAATTAGCTGGGCATGGTGGCGCGTGCCTGTAATCCCAGCTACTTAGGAGGCTGAGGCAGGAGAATTGCCTGAACCCGGGAGGCGGAGGTTGCGGTGAGCCGAGATCGCCGTGAGCCGAGATCGCCTCCAGCCTGGGTAACAAGAGCGAAACTCCGTCTTAAAAAAAAAAAAAAAAAATTCCTCTGACTTCGGAGTAGGAAAATGAATTGCAGAGGATCCAGGAGAAATCAGAGAGGCTGTTGAAGAGGCTATGGTAGCTGTCCGTGTGAGGGACAATGGCTTGGATGAGGGTGGCAGTGGTGCAGATAGAAAAGGATGGTTGGACTCAGCATACATTGGAAGTAGAGCCCACAGGACCTGGTGTTGGATACTATGGTACATTGATCTATCGTTAGAGTTTAGTAATGTATATTCACACTCTACATTTGTTTCTTCTAAAAAATGCAGTGTATCAGTTAATCCTCATTGCTTTTGTTATTTATCATGGTTGGATTTGCTCCAAAAGGTATGTTACCATATATAGAATTAAAACCAGTCTCTACTCTGTGGGCGAGCAATGCAGATGTTTTGAGATTAGAGTTTAGAATCTGGTTCCAAAGACCTGCCAGAACACACGTTTAACAATGAGCATGAGAGTTTTCCCCATTGCCATTCTTATTTTGTTTATCAAACAAAGATAATTTGGGGGCTTGTTTAGAAACTCCACAATATTTAAGAAAATAAACACAGATCTGCAAGTCAATAACCAGATATTTCTCATGGGATACTAAGAAGTATAGCTTATAATCTGGCTTACTTCTTTTAATTAAAATATTTGTGGTTCTTTATAGTACAGAGCAGTTTTGAATAAAACAATTGTTTTCATGTTTTAAATGCAGTGGAAGGTTTTACATTTGGTGTTACTCAATTGATAAAGCAAATTGCTTTGTTATTAGCTTGATTTACATGAAAATTTGGATTCAGTTTTAGATTTGATAAATTTTAATCTGATATCAGTTTGTATTGATGTATATCTGAAGGTTTCATTAAGATCATGAGTGTACACAGTTTAACCTCAAGCATATAGTCTTATTATCTTATATTATTTTATTATAAGAAACAGAAATATGGGAACTGGAGACTGGGACTGTTCAGAACTAAATCTTATGAAATCAAATGAGTTCTTGTAATCATTTTGCAGCCATTATTTGTTGTGCTTTTGTGGTATTTTGTCTCTTTTGAGCTATCCTCACAGGTTTCCAGGAATTCAGGATCTAAGAAACATTCTACTAAGAACTTGAAATACCAAGTCATTTAATTTTTGGAAGTGTAGAATGTTTTATTACTTTTGAAGTTTTGAGGACCAGCAAAATAGAAAAGTGTATTGTTACACAATGCTGTGTTATAAATGTTTACTTTCAGTGCACATGATGTAACTAGAATAGAAAAAAACCACAGAAATAATAATTGTTGATATCATCTTGCCTTGGAGGTGTTGATGGGCAGGGGAACAGGGAGTGGGAACACAGCAGGAGAGGAGAAAAAAAAATCTGTTACCAATTATAGCAAAATTATTACAGTTAAAAGAGTTGCATATATGAATAATAATAAAACCTTCACCTAGATTTCCTGAAAGTTTACAAACTTCTTTCTTTGCTTAGAAGCTTGGGAAAGGAAAAAAACATTCCTCTTAACTAATTCCTTTATTTTTCTCTCTGATTCTCTTCATCTTTCATTTTGGTCCCTAGAGAAAACTGTTGAACTATTTTGAAATCGTTTCTCTTCTCCACTTGGTTGCACTTTGCCCTCTGCGATCGTTTCCCCAGCTCACTCTTCTTCCTTTGTCCTCCTGCTCCCTGTACCCCCACCTCTCTTCCTATAGCCAAGAAAGGAACTTGTTAACCATGACTTTTTCTTTTAGGAACCAGCTCCAAAATACCTTTGGTACATAACGTTTACAGGCACCCTACCTCAGTCTGATTCCAGAAAAACAAGCACCGAGAAATACAGGAAAACATGTAGCTATTAATAAATTTAACAGATAGGCAGAAGTTGCCAGAGGAAAATGGGAGAACAACAAGGACTGTTCACTTCCAGGAATGGAAATTATTGGGAGTCTACTCTTTTCAAAATACACTTTGATGTGGGACTGACCACCTTGTCAGTTACTCCCGTCCAATGTTGAGGTATGTCAAACAAGGGCAAGGGTATTGTTTGGTTTTCAACATCAGGCTGCTAATTGTATAATTGGATTAACTCAGCCCACAGAGAAATAGAGACTACCATTTGCTTGTTAGCCTGGGTCCCAAGGTGAAAACAGCATAAACGTCTGTGGAGGATGTCCAGCTGAAATGGAAAGAAGAAAGAAAGGAGAGAGAAAAAATGCAGAAGTGTTAGCCAAAGGAGTTATAATTAGGAGAAAACCATAATCTTACTAATCTCTGTGTCATTAATTAATTATAAATGACTTTTCTTTTGTAAAAGGGCTAAGCTACTTAATACGACTTGAGGGGAGAGTATGTGTGAGGATACAAAAGTGTACTTTTTCTACCCAAATATGGAAGGTCTTATACCAGCCACGTTTTTAGGAGTTTGACTAATAAATCCAGAAGGCTCATTATTTGTTTTATACAGGCATGTGTTATTTACTATGAGACATCTTCTTAGTTCTTGCCTTTGTTTTGTAAGAAAATTAGCTAGGTTAGCAGTTTCCATTTTCCTTTTTTAGAAAATAAGATGTCTGAGATATTAGAATCTTATATATATAATTTGCCCTACTCAAGGCATTTCATATCTGCTGCTCACAGTGTGTCCGATCAGAGCACAGACAGGTGTGTGATGGTGGCTTCTCAGTAGGAACTTACATTTAAGGGCACTTGTCTTCATTGGTTCATTTGTCATTCATTCATTTGGTTGACAGGCACCCACTGCACACCAGCGATGTTGTAGGGATATTTATTCTGTGTGAGTATGAGAATCTCCTTACTCTTCAGGTGCCTCCACAGTTCTCTGCCGATTTCTTTGATGATGCTTTGCTGATACTATGCACAGTCGTAGCGGCTTTAGCAGATATTGGAAGGGTGTCCCTGAAGAAGTGAGTAACATTTGAGCCAACACCTAAGTGATGATCAAGGGGAAGACTGGTTCAAGCAGAGGAACCTGCAAAGTCAGGGCTCTAAGGTGGGTAAGTGAGATAGGGAAAGGAAGCCGCTGAGGTAGGAGTCTAGTGAACAAGGCGAGAAGGGACAGGAGATGAGACTGGGCAGGTTGGCAGTGTCTTCAACCCTGGCTGCACTTCGCAGTCATCGAGCTGGCTCAGGCTGTACAGCACACCAATTCAATCAGAGTCTCTGTGGACCCAGGCGTCAGCATTTTTAAAAAGTTCTCCAAGGTGACTCTAATGTAAGTTTAGATTTGGTCTTATTACACTGGGAAGCTTTGGAAGAGAGTGATGGAGTCAGCTTTTCATTCTTTAAAAGGTTATTTTGAGGCAGTGTGGAACGTAAAGGGTGCGTGGGGGAGACGGGGAAAGGGTGTCTTCAGGGAGACCAGTTAAGAGGCTCTGGTGGTGGTTTGAGTGAGAGATGATGATGGTGGCTTAAACGAGGCTGGAAGTGAGGACATCTGGGAGAAGTGGTCACTTTCAGGAAGTGAGGAGTGAGCCTGAGAGAGAAATCAAATATGACTCATTGTTTGGGGGACCAGAACAATTGGGTGGGTGGAGTGGCCATTTATAGAATTAGGGACGACTAAAGGAAGGAAGGTTTTGGTGGTACAGTGGGAGGAGGATCAGCAGACCTGGGTTGTCATCTCCTTCCCGTTGTTCTGGGCTCCTGCAAGACACAGCTCACACTTCCTAGAGCTCTTTAAGTTCATACATCTATTATAGCACTGGCAGTCTGCATTGCCTAGTGGGGACTCTCTGCATTATTTTCAGCAAAATTCACTGTGTGTCCAAATTGGTATTATGAGCACTAGTTTCACTTCATGACAAACAGGAATGGAGCAAATCTCAATAATTTTCCCAGCTTTAATTCTCTATTTCTCAGCGTGCTTTGAGCCCTGATGGATTTCCTGCTGATTTTTCAGAAAAATTCTGCCTATGTTTTAATATAAAAGAGGATGAATACTGCAGATTCAGAAAATTGTGGTGTCAAGGGATGAGCTTTGCTTTCCTGCCGTCTTCTGTGTTTTGTTTCCTTCCAACCTTAAAGGAAATATTACCCTACTTCAATAAAAAACTAAAACAAATATTCAACTCAGCAGAAGGAAAAGCCCAAGAAGCTTAAAATAAATTTGAAAAGGTTAATGACTTGCAACCTTTATTAAGCTAAATAAAGACCCATCTTTAAAGTGATAGTCTCCTTCTGCTCTGCTTCATGATAGCTTCTAAATAAAGAAAACCTGCCGATGTTGTGAGTCACTGCAGGTACTGCTCTGTGGGTTACATCAGGCAAGTGATTCATCAATAAGAGTGTATTGTCTTCATTTCTGGGATGAGGCTGAGGGCAATAGGAATTCAAAAGACTTCTTCCTTGCCTTTAAAGGGTTTGTAGTCCATTGGAGAGATATGTCTAGCTTTCTGGAACTAGTTAACAAACAATTACATTAGATGAAATTGGAAGCTAACTTACAGAGATGAGAGCAATAGACATTCAAAGAAAAGAGAAGTCAGGCAGGAAAAGCCATGAGGTCAGTAGAGGCCTCATGGGTAATAGGGCTTGCCTCACAAATATTTGGTTGAGGCAAGTTGGATGTTGAGCTGGACCTTAAATGATGTAGAGACCTTTATTTACTGTTATGTGCAAATAGTTAAAATTTACTTATTTGGGACTGCTAACATACGCTCAAGTGAAAAATGCCAGGATCTCCTTTTTTTCCTGTCCTCAGTCCCTCAGTTTCCCTTTCCGGAGACAGTGCTATGACTCCTTTCCTACAAGTCCTTCCAGATAATGGCATCATACTTTATATATTTTTTTTTCTTATTTTAATTGATGAAAAATTTTCATTTGTAAGATTTATCCTTTTCCAAGTGCTAAAACAGTAAAGAACAGGTAAGCTAAACAAAACAAAAACAAGTCAACTTCTCTGTGGGGTGGCTGTGCTGGTCTCATTGATTAGTGGTGAGCAGTACATGAGTGAGGTTTGCTTTTCCTAGGATAATTGCCTTCTCATTGATAGAAGTATTGGTGGCTAAAAAGTAAGCAACTCCAAATCCTTGAGCGAAGTACTATGTTAGAACTTCACATCTGTTTTCTCTCATCTCTGTAAGGTGAGCCTTTTCCTCCCTTGACAGATGAGGAGGCTGCAACTCAGGCTAAGTCAGCCTGCCTTAGGCCAGACAGCAAATAGGAGGTGGAGCTGACTTCTGACCTGACCCTTTCCTGCCATATTATGCTACCCCTCTGGATCTAACGCTCTTGGTTCTGTATTTCTAGTATCATTGCTGCCATTTTCTTACATGGCTTTACATTCTGAACCCTTGGTATGAACTTGGGGTGACCCAAGAGAAAAAAGTGAGTGGAAACTTTCTTTCTCCCTATGGAAAAAAAGAAAAACTGCTCAAAGGAAAAGGGTGAATTCAAAGTTCAGGTGCAGGGGCTGAAAGTCAAGTCAATATCTTTTTTTTTTTTTTTAATGTGGATAAACTGCCTCCCTCATTTTGAGTTTTTGAACCTGAAATGATGAGAGTCTAATGAACAACAAGTATGTACTTCTTTTTCTTCTTTTAATTCTTATTAGCATTTTGAAGTCTAGAAATTCTTCTTCATTTTTTTCTTTTTTGTCTAACATTTCTTTTGAATAAAGAATATTACCTGCTTTTAACTGTAAAAAAAAACCCCATAAAATTGGGAAGACATTGCCTTCTTGTTTTTTGCACAGGTGACATTTTTGTTAGTGTGTGTATGCATAAGTTTGGCCCCAGGCTGTGCTCATAATGCCCAAGCCCCATGGCAAAAGAGGACTCCACGGTTCCTTGTCTCAGGGAGACATGTGGGTCAGTATAGTGTCAGGATGGTGAAGATCCACTGGCAGTGAAACCACAGAAATTTTCATCAGTGTCTGCTGCTGCCTACCTGTGGCCTTCTTGTTAAATGAGAGTAATAAACCCAATTTCTTTTGGTTGTTCTATCATCCCTGAAGCCCAGAAACAAAGAGAGGGTATGACTGGTACAGGGAATTTTATTCAGTCTGGTGAGCAGACCGAGACTGAGTGCGAAGAGCCAGCCAGGGTCCCAAGACGATGCTGGAGCCACTAGCACGGCTTACATTTTCAGGGGTCTTAGAAATCACATGGTGGTGTTAGGATGTTTTTCCTGGGGAGTTATTTTAATCAGGGGATCAGACATGATCAGGTTTTTGTTTTTGTTTTTGCTTAAGAATGATCCCTCTGGCTGGCTGCTCTGTGAGCAATGAATTGGAAGTGTCAAGACTGGGGGCAGGAAGACCTGTCTGGAGGCTATTGCACTAACCCTGGTGAGAGGTGGCCATGGCAGAGTTGCTGGAGGGAAGGGGAAGAATTCTAGAAATGTTTAGGGATACAAGAGAACAGGGGTCAATGTGGAAGATGAGAGGGAAGGAGGACTTCAGGGTAACTTCAGCATTTCTTGTTTGTGCAGCTGGTTGGTTGGTGGTGCTTTCTGGTTGACAGAGGGTATACAGAGGATGGTTTCTTAGTCCTCTTATTGATAGATTTTAATACAATAAAGTCACTCCAAAGTTTCAGGTATGACATTTCTTCATGCTCTTTCTAGGTTTTTCTTTCTTTTAAAATTTTCATGGGTGGTTGGTCGGGGGTGGGGGGGGGCTCGGTTTAAGAATATCAATTGCTCTGGAAATGGACCTTCCTGCTAGGGAAGATTGTGGTATCCTTATGACAATTTTCTTCCAAATTGTGGAAGGCTTTGTGATATTTAGTAATCATATTTTTGTTTTTTTTTTGTCTACAGGAAGTGGAATAGCTTTCATAGAACTGTATAAAAATTCATTTTTTTTCTAGCCTAATGTTTTTTTTTGTGATAAATTTTTCTGTGAGGAGAAATTATAGAACTTAACTTTTTATGAGTGTGGTAAAGAGAATAAATACCTCTTTATCCTCTTTATATAAATGAAAGGCATCCATCCAGTTTTGAATTGTTTATGAAAAAATTCCCATGGAGGAATGAACTTGAGATAATTAAATTTCTCCAATTCAGAAATTCTAAATTGTTGGGTTTTTTTTTTCTTACTGGGAAAGTGGTTGAGATATGGCTGAATGGAAATTTAAAATCTTGAGCATGATTATACATCAGAAACATAACATGTAGTCCAGGCCCATTCCAGAGAGCAAAAAAGACTCAATATTTTTGACATTATTAATGAATAGATTGATGCGCTTGTTATGCCTGAAGTCAAATACTATTTTATCACAAATTGCCTGCAGCTCAGAGAGTGAAGGGCCTTTGGAAGAGTTATTCGGAGAGTGGTCGAGAGAGAGTTGCTGATTTTTTTTTTGTACAAGGAACTTTTGGTAAATCATGTTAATAGAATTTATTAACAACATAGCAAGTGGCGGTTTACACTGCTCTTTAGAATGCAGGATCCATTTAGCCCTCTGTGAAACAGGCATTTTATAGATGCCAAAACTGAGATTCAGAAAGTTTACCTAGGTCATCTGTTTCTTGGAGAGGTACTTTTTCCCAATAATCAGTAATATTCCTCATCCACTACCATGGTATCCACAATGCAGCTGAGTGGGGAGAAGGGAAGCCTTTTTTTTTTTTTTTTTTTTTTTTTTTGAGACGGAGTTTCACTCTTGTTACCCAGGCTGGAGTGCAATGGCGCGATCTCGGCTCACCGCAACCTCTGCCTCCTGGGTTCAAGCAATTTTCCTGCCTCAGCCTCCTGAGTAGCTGGGATTACAGGCACCTGCCACCATGCCCAGCTAATTTTTTGCACTTTTAGTAGAGACGGGGTTTCACCATGTTGACCAGGATGGTCTCGATCTCTCGACCTCGTGATCCACCCGCCTCGGCCTCCCAAAGTGCTGGGATTACAGGCTTGAGCCACCGCGCCCAGCCGGGAAGCCTCTTAATTGATGGTGAGAGGGTGTTGAACTGGCTTCTGGGTATGCCCTCCTAAGATTGAGTTAGAGTTTGCAATATTAAAAGCATGACTCCAGTCACACCTGTGGGTGGTAACGACCTGCTGGACTAAGCATGATAGGCTATTTCTCATTTTGTTTTTTACAGTAAAATTTATTTGTTCTTTGCTCTCATGTCTTTTGTTAGCATTCTTTGGGAAAGCATTAGTTGGAATGCCACAAGTTTTAGAAAAAAAAAAAAAAAAACTACAGGAAAAATACTAAAGCTGAGAATGTTTTATTTATCAAGTTTTTTTCTTTTTTTTTTTTTTCTGTGCATTAGTAGAAGACTGTCATGTATGATTTTAGCAGAATACCTTGATCCAGATTGAGGAACTCCAACCAGTAATCCTGGGAGGCATAATTTAAGAACCACCAACAGAAGCATTTTGAAAGTGATTGAAATTGACATTCCTTAAAAAGGTAGTTTATTGCCTTCTGAGGAACATTTGTTTAGATCTTTAAATTATTCATATTTGAAGGGAAAGCATTCTGCAAGGAACCTTATTTTTGAGATATAGCTGGTAAATATGGCAAATTCAAAACGCCTGCCTGTTCTACTTGTCATCGTTCATCCTCTGACAGCTGACACCAGTCAAGTTACTAAGTCTCTGGTTATTTTTGAGACTCTTTTCCCCCAAGTATTCCTTAGAGAATCTTAAGATTCTGGGACTTAGCTTAGCAGACAGACTGTGCCACCACGCAGTGTCTTCTTCAGCCCCTCCCTGTCCCATTACAATATGATTTAGCCAAAAATGTGCGGTCTTTTAGTGATGCAAATGCACTCATGGAATACTTAATGTAATTAAAGATACTGCTTTTCTGATTGAAACAAAAGCTAAAAGACTCCCAGTTGTCACCTGTGACGGTATACGTTTTTGGAGTTGCCCTTTGAGCTTTTCTGAGTTGCCCTTTGAACTGTGTTATCTGATTTGAACTGTTCAAACTTCCTCTGGCCACACTGGGATTTTTCTCTGGCTGTGCCCTGCACTTCCTTTATTGAATTGGCAGTGCACCTAATGCTTTTCTCTGGCTTTCATTCGACCTTCAGTAGAGGTTAAGATTAACTTCAAGGTGAAACTGGTCCTGGTGATTGATTGTTTCTCTTTCATAAGCGTTGCACCCATTTCAGAAGACAGATGCTTTTAGTATTAATGGCATCAACCGTCCTTTGCTAGAAGATAAAGTGTCAAACTTTCTTTGGAATGTAAGCTCCTTGAGGGCACTGAGCTTCTTTTATTCATTCCTCTATTCCTAGTGCCTAGAACAGTGCCTGGAACACTGTAGAGGAAGATGTGTTGATTAAAGGAATGAAACTTTCGTGTAGGGACTCAGGAGATAGCTGGCCTAACTTAGAATAGAATGTGTGTGCCAGGGACCCATGGTTTCAAGTAACAGACACTCAAATGGGCGTGGACACATTTCCAGGATTTTCTGCCTTTCACATGTATCCAAGCAGACACTCGCGTCTTGTCCTTTCTGTCCGGTTCCCGGGAAAAAGCCCAGCCTGTGCTTTCTAAAATATTAAATCTCACATTCACAAAGGATCTGGTTTCTGCATGTTTTTCTGTATGTTCCAAGCTCCAGCCATATGCGAATGATACTAACAAATTTATTTATGATTTGTTCATATCCTTTTTCTTCCAGAGACTGGTTGAAATATTAAACTGTTAATTTCTCTCCTTCCCTTCCTTTAAGCCTTAACTGGAGCCACTTCTATTGGAGAGATGCCTTTCCTGGTTGGCCTCATTTTCCTCCGGTCCCTTGTTTCACTTTGTGTTTCCTCAGTTGCCAGTAGGCTGTGCTGTGATGCTTTGCATTTATTTGGTTATATCACATATACATTTATTCTGTGTCCTCTATTAGATACCCTTGTCATTTTTTAAGCTAACATTTATTGAGGTTTATCGTGTGTTAGGTCCTATGTTTAGGACTTTGGATCCTAAATTATTACTTTGATTTTCACAGCAACTGTTTGCAGTAGGTGGCATTATCCCCATTTTACAGATGAGAAACCTAAGTTTTAGAGGAGAGACACACACCCAAGGATGTACTTCTAGTTAAATGGCAGAGCGGGGGGCTTGACTCTTTATGCATTTGATTTAAAAGCCTGAATCATCACGTTTCACACCCTCTTAGAGGAAGGCAGGGTTCATGCCATCTGCTTCCTCCAACCACCACCACTCTTCAGCAGTATGCCATAGAATGCTCTAAGCGTCTTATGACCTGAAAAGATGGGTTTTTAACTGCAATCAATACAAGTCTTCTGAAGAAATATATACAAGCAAATTCAGTTAAACACCACCAAAAACTCCTTCAATTAAGATAAACCGGTATTAACATTTTGGAGTATATCTTTCCTTGTTTCTTATGCAAATAATTAAGTATAAATATTGGAAACACTCTTAAGGCTAAATGCATTCTACTAATAAGTTTCTCTTTCGTAGAACCAAAGTTGTGTGTATACTAAGAGCCATTTTTTTTCTTAGTACTGTTTATGACAATCAAACTTACTATAAATTTGTAATCTAATTAAATATTACATAAACCAATGAAATAGGAGTATAAAAGTGGAGTTATTGTTGCCACTAAAATTAGGTTGAATGCTTTAGCAAAATTTGATAAAAACAAATCTCTAAAACCATTGCTTTAGAATTCAGGGTAGGTGGAATAACTGAAAGATTTGAAAATAAATGTTAAAATTTTGTCACAAAGGGTTCAGCATTCATCTTGCTTCACAGGAGTATTTAAATTTTTGTTTCATGTTAAAGAAACTAAAACTGAAAATAGAGAAGAAGATGGATTATGGGTATGATTTATGCAGGAAAGATGATGTGGAATTCTAGCCAGGAAATACTCAAGTCCTCAGTGTTAAAGTTAAAATAACATGTTTTAGGCAGCAGGTTTTTTTTTTTTTTTTAATGAAGCCTCATTTTCACTAGCTTTTGAAATTAAGCAATTAACTTCTGATCCTAAATGTGTTAGATAAGAATGCTTCTACTCTATATATCTCAAAAAAGAATAACATAATTTGCTAAGCAGCTTTTTTCATGTAATACATCATGAACATATTTTCAAGCCAATAAATACAGATTCAAACATTTTATGGCAATATAACATACACACAGAAAAGTACACAGATCCTAAGTGTACAGCTCAGTTTATGATTACAGAGTGAACATATCCATTTACTGCCCCCCTACTTAGGTTAAGCCACAACATTTCCAGTACCCTCTGAAGCCTACCATGGCCTCTTCCTCCCCACCAGAGATAAAAGCTGTTTTGAATCTAACATCATAGTGTTTGTTTTTGAACTTTAAGTAAATGAAATGTCTGTAGTTTTTTATTTACTTATTTTGTTCAATATTTGTGAGATTCATCCATGTTTTTCACGTGTATTATTTGTTTATTCATTCTCATTGCAGTTTATTATTCCATATGAAAGAACATACCGTAATATTGACTCATTCTGTTGTTTTTGTTTGTTTGTTTTATATACCTTTTTTTTGTTGCTGTTGTTAGACAGGGCCTCGCTCTGTTGCCCAGGCTCGAGTATGGTGGCACAATCTCTGCTCACTGCAATCCTACCTGCCAGGTTCAAGTGATCCTTCCCGCACTTGGGCCCCCTGAGTAGCTGGAACTACAGGTGTGTGCCACCATGCGTAGCTATTATTTTTGCATTTTTCTGTAGATGCGAGGTTTTGCCATGTTGGCCAGACTAGTCTCGAACTTCTAGGCTCAAGTGATCTACCTGTCTTGGCCTCCCAAAATGCTGGGATTAAAGGAAGGAGCCACCTCGCTTGGCCCTCCATTCTATTGTTGATGGCCATTGGGGTTGTTTCCAGTTTAGGGCTATTATGAAAAATGTTGCTATGAACGTTCTTGTATGTGTCTTTTGGCATACGTGTGCAGGTTTGAAAGTTGTTTGTTTATATGCCCTAGGAATGGAATTGGCAGGTGATATGATATGTGTATGTTCAACTTCAGGGAATCCTATGAAAGTGGTTGCACTAACCTACAATCCCATTATCAATTTATGTGAGTTATTGTTGCTCCTTATCTTTGACAACATTTGGTTTTGCCTGTCTTAACTGATTTTACCCAAACTGGTAGGCCTTTATAGTCTCCTGTGATTTTAATTTGCGTTTTCCTGATGGCTAATGAGCACATTTTCATATGTTTATTGACCATTTGAATGTCTTTTGATTGAATGTGTTGAGGTATTTGTTTAGTATTTGTCTCTTGCCTACTTTTTCATAGAATTGTCAGACATTTTCTCATTTATTTGTACTCTTATACATTCTAGATATAAGCTCCTTTGTTGGTTATATGTGTTAGCAAAGTCTTCTTCCACTCTGTGACTTGCCTTTATTGTTTTCTTAATAGGGTTAACGGAGCTTCCCAATTTACTAATCTTTTCTCTTTGTTGTTAGTACTTTTTAAGTCTTGTTCAAGAAATCTTCACTCTTCAAGATCAAGAAGCTATCCTCTTCTGTTACCTTTTATCAACTTTATTCTTTTATCTTTCACATTTAGATCTACAATCCACATGGAATTAATTTTTGTGCATATTGAAAAGTTAGGGTTAGGTTTCATTAATATCCAGTTGATCAAGGAGCATTTATCAAAAGGATCATCCATTCCCCATTGCTCTGCTATACAACCTTTTCCATAAGTCAGATATCCATATATGAATGAGTCCAGCTGTGGACTCCTTATTCTCTTCCATTGGTATATTTCCCTTGAGCTAATAACATATATGTTGATTACTGTAGCTTAGTAGATTAAGGACTACATCTTTTCACCAATTCCTGGAGATTCTTGGTTGTTCTTGATCCCTCACATTTCCAAATGAAGTTTAGAACAGCTTAGAACAGCTTGTCAAATTTCCACAAATAAACACAGAAACACACTCAGATTTGCAGAGATTTTTAAATGGATTGTTTTGAATGTGTAGATCAATTGCTTCTACAGTAAAATCTCTGAGAGAATTGATGTCTTTGCAATATTGAATTTTCCACTTTTTACGTAGAGTATCTTTCCATTTATTTGGGTTTTCTGTAATTCATTCAAAGTTTTATGTTTTAGATTTTTACCTTTAACATGATTCTTTTCAATGGCTACAGAATATTTTTTTGGTTAACATAAAAATTTATTTAATTAATCTCCTTGTTTTGTAAACTTAGGTTGTTTCTGTTTTGTTTCATTGTCATAAACAATGTGATTTTGAACATTAACAAATATATATATTTTAGTGCCTTTCTGTTCCCTTGGAATTGACTCCCGAAACTGGACTTTCTGGATCATACAGCATGTACCCTCATATTCCCCAGTGAATTCTATCGTTTTAAACTCTTTCCCAGAGTTATAATAAGTTTAACTCTTGTGAACCTGGAGAATAACTCACTGTATTTTCAATTTGATTTTTTTTTTTTTTTATTACTAGTGAGAGTGAACTAGTTTTCATCTGGCCAGTTGTAGTTCTTTTGTGAATAGCCTTTTCATGGCTTTGGTCAGTGTTTTTATATTTTCCTATTAATTAATAATTGTTCTTTCTATACCACACATAACCATTTGTCATATGTATTTACAAAATATGTCTGTGTGATAAATGAATTGATCAGTATACTTTTGTTACTGGAGTGGACCTTTACAGAGAACACAAAAAGAAAACCTTGTTAAGCCTGTTTGAAATGTGTTTATTCTCCGAATGTTTATGTCCTCTGCACATTTATGAATATCATAGCAATAATGAACTTAATAGCAGGGACAATCAGCTACTAAATGAAGTAGAAAAAAGATAACGTAATTACATGGGAAGAACATGGAAATTAGATCCAGAAAACTGGGTTCTAGACATGATCTCACTGCTCTTTACCTCCATGATCTTGATTAAACCATATATTCTCTCTGAATCTTAATGTCTTCATCTGTATAGTGGGCCCCTTTATACTAATTTATCTTCCAGATCTAAGATGAGATCATATATGAAGAGCAGTAGTGCAAACAGTGAACGTTATACAGTAGAAATTATAATGCCAACAAATATGGTGCAAGTGTAGCAAGTTGAATGTATGCTATATTTAATTGCCATCTTTTGAGGTAACCTAATTTATAAAATATTCAGCCCAATGGCCATCATTCTAAGTCCGTGGTTTGTGAGTTTGTACTAATTTGCATGACTCCTTTTAAAAAGAAATGGTTTATTGCTTGAAAAAATCAAGTTGACATCCTTTGTGACCATTCAGAATGTGTTTGTGGTTTATTGGCTTCTAAGGCATTAGGCCTCTGTCTCCCGTATTGACAGTCTTTATGAACTCGTTAGCCACTGTTCTGGTAAAAGCCATTTGATCTGTGGTTGAGGGCACTACATTAAAAGAGTATTGAAGTTGGCAGTCTATATTTTGGTCCTTTCATTAGAATGTGCCCTTTACGAAAGAGGCAATATGAATTTGCATTGCAAAGGATAGCTTATTTCTTTTTAGAACTCCTGAAGCCAGGTAATTTAATTATGTCTATGCCATAGCCTTTTATCTTCCTCTGCAAAGAAACTCTCTCTTCTGACACCTCATATTGGAAGCCAGTCTTCTTATCCCCAGGATTAATTAACATGCAAATACTTGTCTAGAGACACGGGAACAGTGCATTTTCCATTAGCATTTAAATGTCACTCTTAATGACGTTAGATTGATTCCTTTAAGGGGAAATTAAAATAGTAGTCATCTCTGGATTATTTCCTAGAACATATTACTGATATTTCTGAAGATGTGGCCTTAGTAGGAGCTTTAATCTTCTACTGTTCACAGACTGATTGAATCCGAGCCAGGGGTGGACTGAATGGCAGCAAAGCCCGGTTCTGGCCTTCCCTTGGCCCTGGTTTCCTAGCTAGGCCTGCTTACTGTGCCCTGTACTGCTTCTCAGTAGCAAGTATTTATTTAGGTGCGGCACCTGCAGGAACTATTTGCAACTGGGAAGGGTACCCAGGAGCAAGGAGGAAAGTATAGAGTGGCTTTGGTAGCAATCATGTCCCAAAAAGTAAAGAAGATAAACTTTGGAGTTAGGGATACATAGGTTCGAATGTTGCCTGTGCCACTTTGAAGCAGTATGATGTTGAACAAGTTAGTTCCCTTCACTAAGACTCAATTTACTCATCTGTAAAATATAAATAGTGATATTTACCAGTCAGGTTTTTAAGAGGGTAAAACATGACAATGTGTATACAGTATGTCTTACTTAAGCCAGAGTAGGCTATCTGCTGTAACAAAGAACTCCGGATCTCAGTGGTTTAATGTAGGTTATGATGTGGTTTGACTGTGTCCCCACTTGAATTCCCACGTATTGTTGGAGGGATCCATTAGGAGGTGGTTGAATCATGGGGGCAGGTCTTTCCTGTGCTGTTCTTGTGGTGGTGTATGAGTCTCATGGTATCTGATGATTATATAAGGGGGAGTTTCCCTGCACAAGCTGTCTTATCTCATCTGCCGCCATGTGAGGTATGCCTTTCACCTTCTGCCATGATTGTGAAGCCTCCCCAGCCACGTGGAACTGTTAAGTCGGTTAAATGTCTTTTGTAAATTGCCCAGTCTTGGGTATGTCTTTGTCAGCAGTGTGAAACAGACTAATACAGGTTATTTCCTGCGGAAGAAAGGAGGGTTTTGCTACATGCAGACATTCAGGCGTCTTTCATCTGGTGACCTTGTCATTTTCTAAGGCCTTGGAACCCTCATTGAATCATCTGTCTCTGACTGGCAGGAGAGGGGAGTAAACGTGGATTGTGCAGGAGGCCAGGCTAGAGGTGGGGCACGTTGCTTCCACTCAGATCCCATTGCTTAGAATTCATAGCCATACTTACTTTTGGGTTTTTTTTAGAAAGGGTCTGGTTCTGCTGCCAAGGTTCTAGTGCAATGGTGTGATTAGGCTTGACCACCTGGGCTCAATCAGTCCTCCTGCCTCAGTCTCCCAAGTAGTTGGGACTGCAGGTGTGCACCACTACACCGGCAAGTTTTTGTATTTTTTGTAGAGATGGGGTTTCACTTTGTTGCCCAGGCTGGTCTTGAACTCCTGGGCTCAAGTGATCCACCCACCTCAGCTTCCTGAAGTGCTGGGATTACAGGCGTGAGCCACTGTGTCTGGCACCATAGATACTTTCAAGTGAACCTGGGAAATTTGAGCTTAAGAGAAAAAATAAACACGTAGTCCACCACTATGTAGTTCATCGCAAACATTCACTAATACTTGTTTAATAAATGAGAGAAAGAAAAAAATGAAATGAATTTTCTTTTTCATAGATTCCTAGAGTATTAGAACTGATGGAGGCCTTGGAAGTGATAAAGGTTTTACTCCTTTTACAGATGAGAAGCCAGAAGGCCTGAGGCATTTAGTTAGTGGCCAGTGCAAGATCATCCAGCTGTTTAGTGGCAGGACCATAACTTGAACCCACTTTCCCCAAATGCTGCTATTTATTCTGCATTTAATTATTGAAAATATCATTGTTTTCTGCTATAGGATTGCCCTTGCTTTTTGGAATGTGAAGATGGGTTAAGGGGCAGGAGCGGGGCTAAGGATGTTATTCTGATTCTTATAGGTAGACCTCAGTTTTCTCTGCGGAAGGAGGTTTGGTATTTTAGGGTAGTAGAACAGATGTACCCTCAGGACTGGAGCCTCTACGGCTTCTCAGTAATTTGTATGGAGAGTGAAAATTAGTCTTCACTCTCTCACTCATGTGTTTAAATAGCTTTTCTTTAGTCCCCTCCTATGTGTAACAAATCATGCAAGGTGATGTGGGTGCAATGGTGAGTAAAGCTGGACTATTCACAGCCTAAGGTAGGTGTCAAATATTTACACATTAATCACTAAATGAAGTGAAGAGCAAGGAGGAAGCAACAAGGTGAAAGTGACCAGCTGCTAGCGTGGGGAGGGAGAGGGCATACGGAAAGCTTCATGCAGGCAGGGTCTTAAAGAATGGATCACAGTTTTTTGGGAATTTGATCTGTTCTGAAATATACATACTTGTATTTGTGTAGTTGGTGT
Organism: Saimiri boliviensis; assembly: GCF_048565385.1. NCBI lineage: Eukaryota > Metazoa > Chordata > Mammalia > Primates > Cebidae > Saimiri > Saimiri boliviensis. Next base: position 39,077,638 of record NC_133455.1, on the reverse strand, counting down.
AAATAACCTTGGCTAGTTGTGGATGTGCATTGACGGAAATGAAAAAAACTGACAAAAACCCACAGTGATGATCAGTGCCCCTTGAGGATTTAGTGTTCACATTTACCATTCATCTGTAATTTTGTCAAGTTTTTAACAGTAAGTTATTAATAAAATGACCTTCTGGATACAGGTCAAACATCAACAAGCAGTATTTTATCACAGGCCAGCAAGTTTTAGACCCAGTGTTTTTGGTTAGGTACAGACCCTTAGGACTTGTAGGGGCAGGGGTAAGACGCATGAAATAACGGTAAACTAAGTACCGGTATGAAGAGGAGGACACACACCTGTGCAGAGGATTTACGAACACATATGTGGGTTTGGATGAGGAGGCCTGGTTTTCAGAAAGGTTTCTGTGAGATGTACTATTTAGAGCCGAGTTTTGCAGGATTGACGGACATGCTTAGGAGTTGGCATCTCAGGTATAGTTATTAAACAGTGGTAAAAGAGCACGGGTTACTCTATAGTCTGGCAAAGAGGATTTGTGGAAAAGGGAGATTGGATGAAAGTTTTAGTTAGTAAGTGGCAGAGCTTGCTTTAATACCCTGGACTTGTCTGATGTCTGTTCTTCTCCCATCGCTCCATGCTGCTTTGCTGAGAATGTGGGTAGGAGTCAGAGTCCTACGATGTTTTCCATTTGGAGGTTAGAGTCAGGGTTGCCAGGGGCTGGTTATCCAACAGGTGGTGTTTGTTTTTAGTATCCTTAGCTCCTTTTTGGTGTGTCTCTTCTCTCCTTGCCATTCATTTTCTCACACCCTTCCCATCTGATTCACAGTAGGATTTCAGAGAACTCTGGAAAGTATTTGTATTATTTGAAAATAATACATTTTAAATTATACATGTATTCTTATAGGAACAGTTCAAATTCGAAAAAGGACATAAAATGCAAAGTAATTTTCTCTTTCTCCAAAACCTTTAATCCTTATTTTTTAAAAAGTATCTTTTCAGAAATTTTATGTGGACATTCAAGCACACACAATATATCCTCTTTTATCTAAGAGAGCCCATTTAATATATGCATTTTCTGTAATTTGATTTTTTTGATTAACATATGAGACAGTCTTTCATATGATTACGTGGTTCTACTTTATTTTATTTTAATCAACAGAATAGTAGTCCACTGTACTGCTTTTCTGTGATTCTTACTGAACAGTATTAAATTCATTTTCTTAATGTTTGCATTTATTATGCACCATACTTCAGAGAACATCCTTACAGTGATCTGCAAACTTGTAAAGAGGTTATTTGTAGGGGAGTTGCAATGGAATTCCTAGGATGAAGAGTTTGTGTATTTAAAATTTTATTAGATATTGAGGAATTGTCCTCCAGAAAGGCAGTAGTACCGTTTTCATTGTATCCATAGTTTGTGTGAATGCCTGTTTCCTAAAGCCTTTTTCTTTTTAAAGAGGACTTGAGGTCAGAGAAGAAGAGACAGAGCAGAGTGGGTACTAAAAATAAGTCATGCACAAGAGAAACAAAAAGACATGTTCACACAAAAACTTGTACACAGCAGCATGATTTATAGCAGCCAAACAGTGGGAAGAGCCCACTGTTCAACAGCTACTGAATGATAAACAAGATGGGGCATATACATACAATGGAGTATTATGCAGCAATAAAGACTACAAGGTTGGATAACCTTTAGAAGCATGCTGCTAAGTGAAATAATCCAGGCATAAGGTCATGCATACTTACATGAAATATCCATAGAGACAGAAAGAAGATAGTGGTTGCTTAGAGAGGAAGGTGGGGAGGATTTGGGAAATGGCTGCGGATATATGAAGGGTTTCTTTCTGGACTTATGGGAATGTTCTAAAATTAGATTATGGTGATGGTTGCACAACTCTGAATATATTAAAAAACACTGAATTGCACACTTTAATGGGTGAATTTGACAATATGTGAATTTTATGTCAACAAAACTATTTGAAAAAGTAAGTGGTGGCAGAATGCATGGTACAGGTTGGAAAGGATGAAGATATGGTCATTCTCATGGGCCTGTGGGTCAGGCAGGAAGATGGTGCCGTAACCAGCATGGCAAGGAGTTTAGATGGGGGAAGGTGTTCTGCCAGGCTGTGCTGAGCTGGGCGTTCAGGTGGCTGACGACCAGCTCTACGGGTGGATAGTGGAGTTTTTTCCCCTAGCAGAATAGAGACAAGAGGCAGTTGATGGCATACCCTAGACAGGGTCAGAACTGAGGTTAGTACACTGAATTTCTGACTTCTTGTTCTTGTTCAGTCCTTTGAATACACAGAAGATACTGTTCTCCTGGAAGGCAGTAAGTTTCCTTTGCTGACCTAGAAATGCCTGCTGTGCTCCAGCATTTGGAAAACGAAGGTCAGAGAGAGGAAGCTGAGCTCAGCTGCTGAGTCAAGGAAAAGAGAAGGAAGACCTAAGGGTCACCAGCGAAGATGAGGCCCTCACTTGTGAGTAAGCGTAGTCAGTTTTAAATTGAGCAATTAAGCTCTTTCTACACAGGTGCAAGTGACTGTTCTTTTGGAATGTGTTTGCTAGTAAATATCATAAGAATGTTTAAAGGACATTATGGTTTTAAGTGATCTCTGAGTGGTGCTGATGGATAAAATTTAGCTCAACGGAACAAAGGTTAATCTTACAGTATACCCTGAAAGTTAAAGGGAAATCCACACACCTTCCCACCAAAGTCCGTTTTTCCTGGTGTTTGTGGCTTTTTGAACTGGCTGCTTGCTTCTCATTCCTCATCATCATGGCTCCATAGGATATATTAATGAAATTAAACCATGACATCCAAATCTTCTTAGTTATTCTCAGGTCTGAGGTTTTCAGCTTTAGAAAGAACAGAGGTCTCCATGGTTTTGTTTTGAAGATTTGTGGGTGGCTACTGCTCATTTACTAGCAGTTTGGTATAGAAGCCCGAGACGGTTCATGTGTGGTTCAGTATTGACCTAATACCAAAATAATTTTGGACCAAACAAAAGTCCTTTGCTTTGTCACCGTATTTGATTAACTACCCTGTATATGCGTTATTATCTAAAAACTTCATTTTAGAAAATACCATGGTTATTAAACAACGAGTCTTTGTGCTTGATTAGGACATAAACAGGAATCTCACCCACTTCTAAACCTTTCCAAGAAATAACTTTTCCTCTGATTTTATTTTGAATTGCTAAAGAACTTTTAGCAGGGAGAGAAAATTTGGTTGATGATTCAGAGCGTGAGGGAAAGGAAGTGAAGGATTCTGGCACATGCGCACGAGTTAAATGACAACTGGCGGATATTTTTATATTTATTGCTATTCTTAGCCTAAGGCCTGGAACTGAGTAGGGAGAACTAAGCTTAGCCATACTTATTAGACTTAGAGATTTTACTTTGTTTATATCAGTGTCAAGGCCTTTGGGAAAACTTTGGTATGCTTAGCTGATTTCTTGAAATACAGTCTTTCTCTCGTGTAATTTCCTCTCATTCAGTAAATGAAGAATAAAATGTTGACAGGTTAAGCTGCAAGACAATCTAAGTTGCTGTTTATTTTCGTCTATTAGCCAAACCTTAACCCACTATGCATAGCCACCCAGGGTGGTTATTTTTATTTATTTATTTATTTATTTTACTTTGGTTTGTTTCTCCTACGTATGCTTTAAAGATAGTTAGTTATTGCCTGTATTAGAATTTCTTTTTGTGTTCTTGTATTAGGATCCTAGAAGTAGCAATGAATTCACTGGAGAACTCAAGAATGTAAGAGCAAGGTGTTTCCACCACTTACTGAGTTAGGGATGTAAGCTTTTATCCTTTGCCAGCCCCTTTAGAAATGGTGGCTGTGAACTGTCATGACTTAACTTCAAAACACAGCCTTGTTCTTTTGTCAGTGGAGCCAAAGCATAATGCCTGAATGACAATTATAGGTTGGTATAGACAAGTGAACAGAGTCTTATTTTGCTGGATTCTGATACTGCACATACTTATTCAGCTAAATATCAAAATTGCCACAGCCAAGATGTAGTCATTGATGAGGACTTTATTCTACTCAATGTCTGATCAATCTGTTTCATTCCATAGAAACATTGATGTTTCAATCCAGAAAAGCCTTTCTGTTTTTTAAACAACAGATTGAGGAAGCAATGAGATGGAAATTCTACTCTGAACTTAGTTCTAACTAATTAGAAAAATTGTTTATTGAAGTAGAATTAACTAAATCCTTGGGTGGGAGTAACCATGATCGTATTGTTTGGTAACTTCAAAAGAAATAAAGTTGAATATAACCAAATAGTAGTGGTGATTTTAGGAAAATATATTTCAGAGTTTCACCATGTTGGCCAGGCTAGTCTCGAACTTCTGACCTCAGGTGATCTGCTTGCCTCAGCCTCCCAAAGTGCTGGGATTACAGGCATGAGCCACTACACCCGGCCCAGGAACCATTTTAATAACAAGGAATTTTTGATGGGCTTGGATATTAAGAGAACATATATAGAAGATTGAAAGATAAGCACATGACCAGGGACAAATTCAGAAGAGCAAAAACAGGTAAGAAAGTATCTGCGGAGCCTAAGTTCAGACTGAGCTGAGGCTGGAGAGAATGTTACAGACAAGAAAGCCCTTTTTAAAGCTATGTTCAAAACAAGAAGAACAAGTAAAGGCCGAGCTCATTGCTTGGGGCAGATGGAATAATGTTAAAATATGATGAAAAACAGACCTACTCAACTATTTGGCGTCTCTCTTTCTCTATTAAAGACAATGATGTTCAAACTGGAATGTGTAACATAAACATGTTAAGGATAAATTGAAGCATGCCAGATAGATAATGATAATAATAGTTGTGACTACAATTAGAGTTTCTATTCAGGACTGAGTACTGGAAAAGAGAACTTAGTTGCCTTTTAAATTACTTACTGGCAGGTGTGCTTGTTAGCTATTACTGTAAGCAATCTCATTGTACAGATGAGAGGACCGAGGCACAGGAAGATTTAATGACAAACCAGGTTACACAGTCGGTGAGCGATGGGCTGGGATTCAGATCCAGGTCTGACTAACTCCAAAGTCGGGCTCTTTTCACTGGACTTCCTGACTCCCATACCTATCACTTCTAGTGTTTTTCAACAAGATTGCAATTTTTTGGTTTAAATCATATTGTAAGGCATATAAACAAACACACACCAGTAGATGTTATTGAAGAGCCACAGTGGGTAATTGCTGTGAAACAAGGAAAATGGAATATTAAAATGATAAACAACACATAAAGACTTTCTTGATTATTATTATTATTTTTTTGAGACAGAGTCTTCTCCCTCTGTTGCCCAGGCTGGAGTGCAATGGTGTCATCTTTGCTCTCTGCAACCCCCGCCTCCCAGGTTCAAGTGATTCTCATGCCTCAGCCTCCCAAGTCGCTGGTATTACAGGCATGTGCCACTAGGCCCAGCTAATTTTTCTTTTTTTTTTTTTTTTTTGGTATTTTTAGTAGAGACAGGGTTTTGCTAGGTTGGCCAGGCTGGTCTCAAACTCCTGACCTCAAGTAATCCAACCACCTCAGCCTCCCAAAGTGCTGGGATTACAAGTGTGAGCTACTGTGCCCAGCCTCTTGATTGCTTTTTTAAAAAGTTCACTTTGAACCCTAGAGCAAAGCCGTCAAAGAGACTGCTGGGATCATGTCAGAATGATTCAGAAGCCAACCTGAGGGAACCCCCAGAGGGCAAAGATGGGACAGTTTGAGCATCACAATGATGGAAATATATAAAAATATATAAAAATCCATGTGTTTATGACAGAATTCTAAAGAAACAGACAGCAAAACAAACGAACAAAATCCCTTGTTCATCACTTCCAAAATTGTTAGGGCATCAAGTCATTGTTCTGAAAATGGTTTAAAAAGGAGATCTCATATCCACCCCTGCTTTCCTACTTACTTTATAGAGAATTACAATTCATAAATGCAGAAGGGTGCTATAAAAGTTTTTAAAACCTACAATTTTGTAGTGTCTAATGAAATAATGGAGCTAAGTGGCAACCATTAATGAATGATAAAATCATCAGGTAAAATTGGTGCTTTCTAACAGAGAATCAGGCTGACAAGACTTGAACCTACTGATCAGTCTCCATAGCACTAAAAGTGGAACAGCTGAACGTTAGTTGTGCTCTTCCAATGTCATCTGATAGAAAGGAAACAGCACCACCTGTGAAGTATTCTTAACCACATCCTCTCCCCCAACAAGGCTGAACCAGAAACTCATCAAACATCCACATCTAACTATTAATACCAGGTTACAGGAAATACGGGAGACAGAGGAACAGGCTAAACACCACTGCAAGGGTACAGATGAGCCAATACCTGAATATAGGAAGTTCTACAAAACAAATTACCCATTTCTTTTTCAGTATATAAATGTTATGAGAAAAAAGTAGGGAGGGGAAACTGATAAGACTTGAGAGACCTGTAAACCAAATGCAGGCATGAGTCTTGTTTGGAACTTGATTTGAACAAACTAACTAAAAAAATGACTTTTTAGAAATAATAGGCGAAAGTGAAACATACTCTGTTTATTACATGTTACTAAGGAATTATGGATAATTTTATTGAGTTGGTGGTATTGTGATTTTTAAAAGTTCTCATCTATTTAGAAGCACTTATTAATGGATTGATATGATGCCCAAGACTTTCTTTAAAAAATACTCCTTCAAAAGAAACACAGTGTGTGTATAGGGAAATAGGTGAAATCAGAATGGTAAAATGTAGTAATTGTTAAAGCTTGGTGATGGGTTTGTTATATATGGAAAATTCACATAATAAAAGCAGTCAAGTATGCTATTTGAGAGGCAGAATTTTGGCAGAAGGCCTGGTTTATAACCCAATTTGTGTAACTTGGGGAGAGTCATTGCTACTCCCACCTTTTTTTTTTTTTTTTTGGCCTCTTTCCCCTCTTTTTTACTTTCCTTCTATTTCTTAAAAAATCATTTGCTGGGCCACATTTTCCCCACGGGACTGTCCTGCTACCACCAGCCTTCCAAGGTATAGGTATAGTTGTTATTATTATTATTATTATTATTATTATTTAACAGATGAGGAAATCAAAGCATAGAGGGACTAAGTTTCTCACTCACAAATTCAAGTCTGCCTCTGTCCAAAATCTGAGCTCTTTTGTTTTATTTTATGCTGGCTCCCAGGAGTGTAGTCCTTTGATTTTATAGTTTTTAAGCTTTTTTATTTTTAATTTTGTTTATGGATAAATTTTAAACAATGAATAAATAAAGATAGGTCAGGTGGAGTAGCATTTGTGTTTTTTTGCATGTGAGAAAGATGCAAGGTATGGTTGTTGTAACAATTACAAAGACGTCATCAAAGCCAAGCAGTGGAAAAGCCAAATGTGTAGCAACTTTCTTCATATTCAGAAAAGAGAGTCTATAAATTGTAACTTTAAGCCATAAAATGACATTTATTTATGCTTGTTCTTCAAAAGCATATATTTGATAATCTTTTCATTAGAAGCAGAAGCCTGAAAAAATGGCTAATTTCATTTTTCATGTGTTTGTAAAATACTTCTAGAACTATCAAAAGAAATTCCCTAGAAATGTCAAAGCAAATGAACAAGGGAAATCCTGCCCGCCTCTTATGCCACTGTTTTCTTTTCTTACTGAGAAAAATGACATTGGCTTTTGTAAAACCTGGGTGTGCTGGTGGGCATGTGCTGACATGTCGCTGTCATCTGTCATGTGTCATGCTCTGGATGTCAGAACCAGAAGTCAGTCAGGGAAGAGAGCGAGTAGGGAGCCAGCCCACCAAGCTCTTGCTGCAGGGTGTGTGAGGTTCACATCCTCTGCTTAGATTTAGTGTGACTTTTGAAAACACCTGAAGTGTGGTACTTCATGGCTGGCCCCACATAACAACTTATGCCCTGTAGATGTCTGACTAGATCTTAGAAAATTATACTAATGGGTCTGATATTTTTTCCTTCAAGAATCACAGTACTAAATAGAGTCAAGCTGAATAACAAAATTTAACTCACACTCAGGGCATGTCAGTGAGGGCATCAAAAATGGAAGAATAACAAATATGGCTGATATTTTAAATTTTGTAATATGACAGGCACTGCACTAAGTCTTTTGAATATCTAATCATGTTTAACTCTCAATGTCCCATTTTATAGCTGAGGTGGCTGAAGCACAGAGAGGTTATGTGAGTTGCCCAAGGTTGCACAGTTAATGAGTGGCAGAGCTGGGCTCTAAACCCAGGCCTTCTGACCCCTGAGCCTTTGTTCTTCCAACCACTGTGCAGTCTCCAAGGATCAGCAGAACAAAGTGAGCACCTGCTAATCCACAGCTGCCATGGTTTAGCCCTCTGTGGGCTTTTGGAGCACCTTAAAACCCTTTGTTCTGTGTCAGAGCTGTTTTCCAGCTTTGCAGATGTCTGAAGTCAAGCAGAAGAGATGGAGAGGCTGATAAAGCACACGTGGCAAATCTCTGGCTGAGCTGATATTAGAACACAGAGTCCCAGAGTGATTTGCTGTCCAGGGGGAAAGCCAGTTGGCCGGACCTCCTTGCAAGGCAGTTAAAGGACATAAGAATGGATATTCATTCAAGACTGTCAGAAAGAAAGTGGGTCAGAAATGAAACAAAAACAAATGTCAAAGAAACACCACTTTGGTATAAATAAAAAGTCGATTCTTGTTAATAAAGAGCTGTCTATTCTTCATTAGCTTATTAGACAAGTACAGAGCTTGCTTACTTTTAGATTCTAAAACCTCTTCAGATACAACTCTTTAATTTGTTGCTCTTTCCTCAAAAGAGTGATATTTTGACAAATACAGTTTCTGGCTTCAGTAACATCTAGAAACATTGGAATAAGTACAATGTTGTGTTTTGCTTTAATTTTTTAATAGGAACTATATTTGATAATACATATACTCCAAACACCTCTAAAAATAATTTTCAATTGGCAAGCTATTTTTTCATGTATTTTCCTAGTCTTGGGAGAGGAATTTTTACCATTTAATTTGATAAGCTTAGTACCTTTGAGAGAAAGGAGTAGAAAATTTTATCATCTTATGTGAAATATGATTTAGTATTTACATAATTGAAAATGATTCAAACTGATTTCCTCTGACGAACATTAGAAATGAAAATAAAAATTGTATCTACTCCAAAGGATAGTGGCTTGAGTCACCCACCAGTATGTGTGACCTATGAGTCACTCACTACTATGCGTCTTCCTGATCTCCTGACCTATGGGTTAGAAGTCAAAGATGCTTCACTGGGTATCCCTCTGTAGCTTCTTTTCGCCTTCAGTATTCAACCACAACTGCTGCTGACAGCTCCTGACAGAACGGGAATGGGAGACCAAGGAGTGGATATGTGGAAGTGGAGTGATTTATTTATAGGGGATTACTTTTGGCAAATGAAAGAAAATAGATGTGAAATCTTAGCAGTTCTAGCATGTTCATCAGAAATGCAAGCTCATGATAGTCATTTCAAAGGGAATTGTGGAAGAACGGTGTTACCCTACTTCATAGGTCATTAAATCATATATGTATTTGGTTACCAGTGAGAATCTGAGTAGAAGAACAGACAAGAATAAGGACATGTGGGATGGAGTCCTGCAGCTTGTGACCATCAACAAGTCACTTCACGCTTTGGTCTTAAATTCGCCATAAAGGGCTTCTACTTAATCTTAATGATTATATCTTCATCCAAATGGTATGATTCTAAATTCCTGTGGACTGGTGGAACATTAATTTTGATTTTTTGCTTTAAAAGAAAGTATCGGGGAGACAGCAGGGAATACCAAAGGTCACAGATTCAAAAGCATTAACCGCCTGGCCTGTGTAGGCAAATGAATGATGTAGGTTTGATATGATGGAGGTACAAATTCATATTTTACGCAAAACTCTACATTTCTAAACACTGGCAGTTCATTCATGTTTATCAAATCATTGTTTTAGGCCGCCTTTGGCTGGCCAGTGGGCCTTCTGCTTTAGACTTCTGGAATAAACGCCACAGTTTAGAGGTGAGGGTTAGACTTGGATTCTAACAGACCTGAATTTAAACCTTAGCTCTGCCCTCTAAGGAATATGTAAGCTTATACCTCTGAATTTAACGTCTCAAAGCTTCAAGTTTCTTGATCTGTAGAAATGAGAATAATAATACCTCTTTTGTAGGATTTCCTGAAGATCGTGGGTAGCATAATACTTAAGACATAGTAGGCACATCCTCAAAGGGAATTCCATTACCTTTTCTGTGGAAGTAGATCCTGTATACTTTTTTCATTTTTGTCTTGATGGCCAGTTTCTCACAGTTTATAAAAGTGTAGTAGATACCAGTGCTTTTTCATAGATTCTGAAATCCCTTCAATTTACATTTTAGTCGTCTTAAAGATTTCTTTGAGAGACCACATTCAGAGGCGTTGGGAATTCACTCAGTGTAGTTGGGAAAAATATTAAGGGAAATATTAGGGAAGTTATAAGATTATAGTCTCAAACATTTTGGAAGGCTGAAAGGTTTTAATGAGACTGGTTGAAGGCAGCCAGTTTTTATGTTAGAGCATTAAGTCATAGAGTGTATATTAGGATAATAAAAGCGTCCCCAGTTAAGTCTGTTTACCCCACATCCCTTTGTCTCTGTTTACTCATGTAAACTTTGTGGAGATGGTCCCCTCAGGGGGAGGCCAAAAGAGAATTACCAGTTAATAGTGTTTACTCTGAGCCCTAGAACCAAAAGCTTTGATCATAAAACCACTCTTTTAACCATGTTAATTATCCACAAGCACGTTGGTTTAGAACCTCTGTTATCAAATCTATACTGAATAAATGTGAGGAGGAACAAAGAATAGTGGTTAGTTAGCTGCAGTCACCCTCTAAAAGCAGTTGACGACCATCCCTAGCCCACTCAATTGACTATATTCTAGTGTGTGTGAGTGCATTTATTCATCCATTGCTGAGTCAAGGTCTGCAAGACAGACCTCCACAGATAGTGATCAACATCTCAGCTGGTGCCCAGATGTAAGGAGACCTGACCAAGACCACATCATAGCACAGAGGGATAAGTTTTCTACTTGCCAGTAGAGGTAGAAGGCAGTAAAACCAAATAGATCTGTCAGTTACTGTCTTGAGGTAGAGCCCCTAAAGCAGTAAAACCCATCTTTGACAATGAGGAAGCCTGAGACAGTATTTCCTCCTTAGGACAAAAGGCCAGTGGCTAATGGCCCTTCTGTGACTAATAATAATTCTGTACTTTGATTAACCCTAATTTTGAAAGCATGTGCTACATGCCCTACTATGTGCTGGGCACTATGCCAGGAGAATAATGTAAAGATAACCAAAGCATAATGCCACTATTGCCTACAAGTCTGTCTCAGCTGTTTAAGGATTTAGATTGAAGAATTGTGTATGAGTCCACTTTGAGAGGTTATACATACAGCTTCCAATAATGTTGCTATTGCTCAAGATATCTTTGAAGTCTCTCTTTGGAATTTGCTTTTAGAGCTCTTGGCATATTCTGCTGAAGATTTTTTTTTTCCCCTGGTGGCATTCATTCTTAGAAGGTGGATTTGATGTCGGGGACTAGCCAAGGGTTGTTCATCATTAAGTTGGCTTCATGGGTGGTGGTTAAACTGGCTGGAGTAATTTGTGGTTAAAAACGAGCCAGGACTGTAAAGTAGTATGACAGGTTTTTTGTGTATATCACATCAACTGATTGTAGAGATAAAAGTAGTTCCAAAAAGGCGATCTGCAAATTTTTTGTCCTGAACCAGTATCACTGGAATATATTTGTAGCTCCCTAACAGGCTAGTTTTGAAATAAGTGGTACTCACATGTGCATATGTTGTAGTATGTCTGCTGTGCCTTGTACTTAACCTCTTAGCAAACTCAGTTTTGTTTCTTTGTTTTTTCCTTTTAAATGTTATTCTATCAAATTCAGGGATAGATTTTCTCCAAGAAAATGAAACAAATAAGATCCACTCTCCAGGGACTTTAATGGAAAGAAATAGATGCTTATACCAAGTTCTTTAAAACTATCCAAACTGGAAAGGATTGCCTCATAGCTGACTGTGATTATTCTGCCATGATTTGGGGACAGATACATTTCCCATCAGCATGTTTAACATGAGAATTAAAGAGTTCTGTGGTGTGGCCTGTTGACCTCATTTGTTCATTCCACAAAGATCTTTCAGAGTCCACTGTATGGCAGACATTATCACTTACCATGGTGATGATGGTGAAGCCATGAGCATGCTGCACTTAAGAAAGCCTGATCCTCAAGAATACAAACTCACTCAACAAGAAACTTGAGCGTAATTAATAGAAGTCTTGGTAATTATCCTGTCTTTTCCTTAGAGGATTATTTGGAGATTGTGAAGTGTCAAACCTCTCTATTGCATTTGAAATATGGCTCATCTCATGACCATTGGAATATATGTACACTCTGGAGGAAACTCATCTCTGCCATGGCATCTGTATTAGTCTGTTCTCATGCTGCTATGAAGAAATACCTGAGACTGGGTAATTTCTAAAGGAAAGAGGTTTAATTGACTCAGTTTCTCATGACCGGGGAGGCCTCAGGAAACTTACAATTATGGCAGAAGGCACCCCTTCACAAGGTGGCAGGAGAGAGAATGAGTACCCAGCAAAGGGGGAAGCCCCTTATAAAACCATCAGATCTCATGAAAACTCACTCACTATCACGAGAACAGGGTGGGGGAAGCCACCCCCATGATTCAATTATCTCCACCTTGTTCCTCCCATGACACATGGGGATTATGGGAGCTACAATTCAAGATGAGATTTGGGTGAGAACACAGCCAAACCATATCAGCACCTGACCACAGGGTGTGTGGTCCCTGAGGCCCAAGAGTGGATCTCAGAGTACCTCCTTAGCTTATGTACCACTGAACCCTTGTTAGAATGATGTTCTTAATTTTTTAAATTGAATCTTCTTGATTCAGGAATATTCTTGATTTGAAAGGGAGGGTCTGAACTAGTTGTCTAGTTCATCCTCCATCTGAGAACACTGTCTTGGTGTCATAGAAACAGCAGTGATGTTGGAATCAAAAGACGAACTTGCCAGCCCCAGCTCTGCCTCTCCTTAGCAGTCACCTGACCTATCCAAGGTTTAGTCTTCCCACCATTTAAGGCAGGCGTCCCCAAACTTTTTACACAGGGGGCCAGTTCACTGTCCCTCAGACCGCTGGAGGGCTGCCACATACTGTGCTCCTCTCACTGACCACCAATGAAAGAGGTGCCCCTTCCCGAAGTGTGGCAGGGGGCCGGATAAATGGCCTCAGGGGGCTGCATGCGGCCCACAGGCCATAGTTTGGGGACGCCTGATTTAAGGAAAACCAATACCACTGTTTTATTCACAGCAGTATTGTGGAATCACAGGAGACGGGGCACGTGAGAACCTTTTGGGAACTGTGGATGTTAGCCGTCATCAGCCTTTCCATAGTGAAGCTACCGCTGCTCTGAAATAGAAGCACCTCTCCTTCTACTGGACTCCTGGCACACTGTGTTCTACAGTTCTTAGCTCTTCTTATGTGCGTTATTTGTACATCTTATCCTCAGTGGTCAACCATTTCAAGATCAGAGACTGTGGCGGTGGTTTCTTTTTTCTTTTTTTTTTTTTAAATCTCCCCTACCCCATCTTTCTCTTTCCCACTTCCTGTGTTGACTGACAGAATCTTCCTATTTCCCAGAGTGCCAGAGTTTTTCTCTGAGGGGCAAGATCGTTGTTTCTCCGCAAGCAGAGGCTAAGAGGCACCTCAGGCAGTCATTTATTTTCAGAATGTGAGTAGCTTACCTCTAGTGGATTGCCTGGGAAGCTGGAGATGTGCTTCAGGGGAAAGGTGGCCCATCCACTTTTCCTGAACAGGCTGTACATGCAGCCTTGACAGCCTACTCTGCAGGAGCATGAAACAACTGAAGATGCGGTATTTGACTTCAATATCTTCATTCACTTTAGAGACAGAAAGGGTGATGATGGGTTCAGAAGAGCCACAGGGTGACTAAGGAGCACATGCAAAACAGTAATGTCCAGTATCGACTTTAGTTTCTGATTTGAAACATTTTTCAAAAATATCCTCAAGGATCTAGAGCTAGAAATGCCATTTGACCCAGCAATCCCCCTCTCCTGAAAAAAAAAAAAAAAGTCACGTATATTTAAAAAATTGGAAGCATCTCAGTGTTTTCTGGAGATGAGGCATGCCATGTGGTAGAAGGGAGGGTTGAGAAAGGGGCAGGCAGAGACTTTGGGGGATGAGGAGTGTGCACATCACCTTGCTGGTGGGGACTGTTTCATGGTTGGATACACGTATGAAAGCATATCAAATCACATACTTTAAATATGTGCAGTTTCTTGTGTATCAAGTGTACCTCAATCAAGTAGTTAAAAATTGAAGACCTTTATTATTCTGAAAGAAGGGAAATTTTGGAAAAGAGATGTTTTTCTGTAGAAGATAGCTTCTAGAAAAGAAAATCAAACACAGTCTAAGTTATTCTGTGTTTTATTCTCCTCCCTCCACAGATTCCTTGTTGTTTTGGGTGCTCTTATCTGAAATTTCACAATATGTGAAATAGCCTGAACTTTTTAGAAGTGAAGTTATAACTCCTTTTAGGTAGTAGTTGCGGTTTTAGAGAACAGTGTTTATACTGTTTCTGTAAATGGAACACAAGCTTCTCCCACCCTCTGGGGACCTTGTCACTTAGTGCAATTTTTTAGGAACTCTCCTAAGCAGTTTAAGTCCTGGCCAGAGGTCCCGGAGTTAAGGATGTTGTCAACTCTACTACTCATTTGAAAAATGCCTCGTGGAAACTAGCTGCAGAAAGAGCTTTGCTTCTCTGGGTAAAAACAACATGTGTCATCATTTCTCAGTTTACAATAGCAAAGACCTGGAACCAACCCAAATGCCCATCAATGATAGACTGGACAGGGAACATGTGGCACGTATACACCATTTCTAATAACTTTAATGGGTGCTGCTTCTTTCTTCTTTTTGGCCCCCAAGAGACTCAGAGATAAATTGGAAACTCAACTATAACCACCATGGTCTGCATACTTGGGTTTGTATTTTCACTGGTCTTGAGTTTCGATTTATTTATAGTTTTCTGGCTTGCAGTCTATCTTTGTCTAATACTAATATGGTTTTATGTGATTCTTGATGGAAGTCTCCTGAAATCCTTTTTGTAGTGAGCCAGAGAATGAAATCAGTGGTTTAATCCACCAGCTTTTCTTTAGGCAAGAGACATCTGGGCTAGAAGAATCAAAGATTATAATAAATTTGAAAAACCAGAACAGTTCTTCAGGTAAGTGTGATCTTTACGTTTGCTCCTGACCTTAGGAATTGACTTTAGGTCCCAGATTTTGAATTTCTTATGAAAAAAAAAAAAAAAAAAAAGAAAAAAGAAATACTTAATTAACAGTGATTATTGAGTATCAGCATCTCCTCCAAGAAATAAAATGCCATATACATAACACACACATACATACACACATACACATACACATATACTCTTGATAGTCCTACAAATGACTAATCACTCCCAACCCCCTGACTTCCTTCATTTTCATTTATACATTGGAATTGAGATCTCTGCTACAACAGGAGCTGTTGTAGAAAAAAAATATTTTTAAAATACTATGTTATGTAAATTAGTACAACCATTATGGAAAACAGTATGGGAGTTCTTCAAAAAACTAAAAATGGAACTATCATACAATCAAGCAATCCCACTACTGAGTATATATCCAAAGAAATTGAAATTGGTGTATTGAAGAGATAGCTGCACTGTCATGTGTACTACAGCATTATTCATAATAGCCAAGATATAGAATCAACCTTAGTGTCCGTTAATGGATGAAGGCATAAAGAAAATGTGGTAAATATATACACGATGGAATACTATTCAGCCTTGCAAAAAAGAAGGAAATCCTGTCATTTGAGACAATATGGACAAATCTGACAGACACTATGTTAAGTAAGTCAATAACACAAAGACAAATACTGTATGATTTCACTTACATGTGGAATCTGAAAGAGTTAAGCTCATAGAAACAGAGAGTAGAATGGTGGTTACCAGGGCTGGAGGTGAAGTTAGTCAAATGTACACAATCTGTTAGACAGGAGAAATAAGCTTTTGAGATCTATTGTACAGCACGATAACTGTAGTAGTTAATAATAATGTAATGTTTATTTCAAAATTGCTGAGAGTAAATCCAGATGTTCACATCACAAAAATATAAGTACATGAGGTGAGGCAGTATTTGTCTTTCTGTTATTGTTCTCGCAGAACCCTGGTGTCGTGAACTGTAATAGTGGTAGGAATTGCTGTTGTAGCGGATATAGCAGTAATGTTTTCTATGGAAAAACATAGAACTTACTACGTGCCAGGTACTGTTCCAGTTATGGACATTTATTCATTTAAATATATGAAGTAGATGCTATTATAATCCCCAATTACAGATGAGGAAACTGAGAAACAAAAAAGTTAAATAACCTCCAAGGTCATGTAGCTACTAAGTAGCAAAACTTTGATTTGAACCTGTGCTCTCTAGATCCTTTTTAGGCTCTTAACTGCTATAGTGTCTTAACTGGATTGAGGTTTTCCATAAAATTAAAGTTCTTCCTCAGTGCACAGAAAATTTTAACAATATATAGAATTCTCTGGATTTAACTTTTTTCTGTCTCAAATCTTTGTACCCAGGATCACAGATGACCAATGATTGAACAAGTAGCAAATTTCTTAATAGTCACATATGTAACATTATATACTGCAAGTTTAGCCAAACAACCCACAATAAATTGCTAATGAAGCCTAATAATTTGTAGTGAAAAAGCAGTAATATAATTGCAAATCATAAGCAACACAAGACATGCATGGGTGATTAGGCATCCTTCCCCCAGTTTACAGAAATTCCAACCATCAGCATATGCATTCCAAAAGGGTGCCAGGCATTGTGTGGCAATCAGACTTCTTACCATAATTTTGCATGGGAATTATCTAGAAACTCTAGAAATGTACTAATTTTAGTAATCCTAAATAACTTACTTAATAAGCTATATTATACACAAATATAAAACTAGAAAACGAAAGGTGAACTTGGACTTCCTCTATCCTTTGTAATAGTGGAAGGACCTGTGCTTTGCTGGATCGGTTTGCTTTTCAGGTGGAAGCCCTTGTGGTCCATTCAGTGGGCTGTGGGCCATAGTTTGAGAATCCCGCTTGAAAGGAAGGATACAGTTCATATGTTTTATTAAAGTCAGTCTGTTAAAGTGATTGAGCTGGAATTTTCTCAGTGAGAACACTATATAACAGGGTTTTCTGTTTTCCTTTTTTCTAACAAACAATACTTCTCACTTAAAAACAATTGTTTCTTGCATTGATGTCTGGGATTCAAAATAATCCTGTGGGTAGAGATTTGGGAATGAGTTGGGGAATAGGTGGAAGAAGTGGGATGAGGGGCGGATAATTATCAAAGCGGAGTGGCATGGGGCTTCATGATACTGTTCTCTCTACTTTTCTGTGTCTTTGAAAATAAAAAGTTAACGGCAACAGCAAAAACCTTCCTTGATTACTGTCCTGCCTACTTCATTTCTCAGCTCTTGTTCACATCAGAGCTTCTACAAACTACTCTGTATATCTCATTTCTACATCCTCGCCCTCCATTCTTTAAGCAACCCATTCACTCGGCTGTCAGCCCCACCAGCCCACTGAAATTACCTTTGTTAGGGTCCCCTCCAGTCTCCATCTTGCCGTATGGTGGTTAATTCTCTCTTCTTATGTGGCTTGACTTTCAGCAGCGTAGGATGGAATAGATGACTTTCTGTTTCTTGGAGTATTTTCTCTTATTGGCTGATGTCCACCCACACTTTTCTCATTTCTTTTGCACCTTGCTGGTTGGGCCTCCTCCATCTGACCTCTAGCTGTTGGAAAGCCTCCAATGCTTCATCATTAAGTTTCTCTGTATTCTTTCTGAGTAATCTCATTGGGTCCCATTGCTTTAAATACCTTCTGGTTCGTAACTTAACATCTGTAGCCCTGACTTCCAGACTTGAATCTGAGAGGCATCTCAAATTTAATGTATCCAAATCATAACTCTTAATCCCAGCCTTCTTTTCTTCCTCACCTCCTGGTTACCCCCATCTCAGTCAATAACACTGTTATACATCTGGCTGCTTGAGCCCTGAACCTTCGGCATCACCCTTGATGGCTCTTTTTCCCTCATATCCACATCCAGCTTATCACTGTGACCTATTGTAGTATCTCCAAATTTACCTGAATTTGTCTACTTTCCTTTCTTCCCCTGCTATGGTTCCAGTCCGAACCTGTAACATCTCTCACTGTTCCATATCACCTCCCAATCCATCTCTGCGTCTGTGTTTTCCCTTGGAGAGAGCAGCCAGAGTGCTCTCTTTAAACTGAAGTATCACTCCCCCACTTAAGTTCACCCATTGGCATCCCATAGCACTTAGAATAAAAGCCGAACTCCTTTGTGATGTACCTGCTGCCTGTGTCTGCCCCACCCTCCCGGACTCACCACTGCAGTCACAAAGATCCCCTTTCTGTTCTTCAGATATACCAAGTGGGAGTCAAATTCAAAGCTTTTGCAGTTCTTTTCTCTCTGCCTGCTATACAGATCACCATAAGGCTGGCATTCTCGTATTATCTAGGTTTCCTCTTAAGTCACCTCCCTAGAGAGGTTTGCCCTGATCACCCTATCTGAAGTATTCACATAACCCCAGGTCACACTGTATCTCATAGCCTATCTTACCTTAATTTATATGAAGCGTGTGTATTTTTGTATACTTGTTTTCTGCCCCTACCTATGAAGTCCAGAAGAGCAGGTACCTTGTTTGTCTTGTTCAGTGCTGTATCCCTGGCACCTAGAACAATGTCTGGAACATATAGAAGGTAATATTTATTGCACGAATGAACAAATCAATGACTTTTATTTGTGATTTAGGATCAAGGAACTTTTCCCCAAGGGCTAATCCATGCACTTTTACCCTACACTTCCTCCCCATCCCGATCTCCAGCTCTTCTGGACTGTGTGCTTGCAAACTGTGTAAAGGCTTGTTCAACATTCTTAAATAGGTTAAAGATGTACTGCACTTTGGGCTCTTTGTCATTTTCAAGTCACATTCTGTCCTGGGCACCATCCGGAGGGGTCTTGTCCAGTTTCCTAGTTTCTCAGAAAAACAGGAATGTTTCACGGCTGCTCGCACGTCCTGTTCTCTTGCAGTATTTGTACTTTACACCACTCACTGGCAGAGCCAAGGCCTATTCCATCTGAGCGAAGAGCAGCAGAGATCTGGTGGCTCCATTCGTTCCTTTGCTCTAAGACTCACTTGCTGCTTCTTATCTTTTCCTGACTATTTTTAGTTGCCCATTTGCTCCTTTCTTTTCCTTCCCATCTATTTTTCTTTTCCTACAGAACACAACCCATATATGTCTAGTTTAGTCAGATTAGCTTCTAGGAAGGCCCTTTCTCAAGCTTATTTACAAAATGAAAAGCTATACCCAAATGCTAATTTAATGTGATAATTGAGCAGCCTCTTGTAAAATAGCTAGAACAAGGGCAAGGATATTAATTTGGCTCTTGGACTGAGACACACTAGGAATGTCCCAGGGATTTGAACAATTTCTAATCTTCTCAGAGGATGGCATAAGGAAGTCCCTAACCAAAGTGAAATCCTTTGTCACATCCTAGAGTAGATAAGTATTTCAAGAATCTTCTAGACTGGGGATGAGTTGGCACCACTAAATATTATCTACTTATCTAATGCATGTATGTAATAATAGTTATCTATGTCTAATCAAGTGGCTGCAAGGGTAAGTTTTTTTTTTTTTTTTTCTTTTCAAGGGCTTTTGAGCTTTTTCCTCAGGTAATATATCTTAAGGGAAAACTTTCTATAAAGCTAAGTCATTGGGAGTTTATTTTTCTGCCATAGCCTACAGTTTTGTAATTAACATTCTTTTGCATGGTATAAATACAAATCTGTTCTTTTGTCAGGAACACTCTTTATAAACTACCATATAAAAGCCATCTGGGCTGGAGCAGTGGCTCACTCCTATAATCACAGCACTTTGGGAGGTTGAGATGGATAGACCATCTGAAGTCAGGAGTTCGAGACTAGCCTGGGCAACATGATGAAATTCTATCTCTACTAAAAATACAAAAATTAGCCAGGTGTGGTGGCAGATGCCTGTAATCCCAGCTACTTGGGAGGCTGAGGCAGGAGAATCACTTGAACCCAGGAGGCAGAGGTTTCAGTGAGCCAAGATCATGCCACTGCATTCCAGCCTGGGCAACAGGAGCAAAACTCCATCTGAAAAAACAAAAAAGGTTATCTGGATAATACATATTTCTTATTAGTATTTCCTTTTAGATCAATGAAAACATTTCTGTGGGGCTAGACTTTTCCTTGCCAAGATTATAATTTTTCTTCCGAGTTTTTACCTGAAGCTCCTATTTTCTAAGACCCTAGGGTTAATGAGTCTCTTTGACATTAATCATTTCAATTTTGCTGGTTCTGATGACCCTGTGCTACCTATTAGAGCTCCAGCTCTTTGCAAACCTCTCATCTGCCCTTGGCAGAAGAGTATTTCTTTTCTTAAGAGATATTCTTAAGATGCTCAAGTCAGATGCCCATGTATCTCACGTGCTCATGGGCGTCTTAGGCTGGAGACCACGTGGCACATCCTGGTAAGCACCTCTGCTGCTTTCACTGGCTACTGCTGCATCTGCTTGGTGCAGCTGCTGTCTCCACTGGGACCAACCCCTCCTCTTCCTTACAAATATTAGGAGGTGGGGAAAATGAAAATGCTATCATCAGAACATCTGGCATTAGAATTTGCTTTATGAAGAAAATAATCTTGGGGGAAAACACTTTGATGCGTGCTTGAGGAAGAAAAGGCAGCCCCAGAGGCCTGGGTGTCGGCAGAGCTGCTCTGTGTGAGCCAAGGGCAAGCATTTACTGGCTGTTTAGAGAGTGAGGGGGACACATGAGAGAATGAATGGGAGGGGAGGGTGGAAGAAGGGCAGGTATCAACTAAACGGCAGAAAATTGTGGGGAAGGTCTTGATGCACCTGTTGCTCGTGGTCTCCAAACTTTTCTATGAAGTACACCATGCTTGTGCATGCTCGCCTGGAGTGGATTTCATGGGGGTGAACTTGGAGATGCGTACATTCACATCATAGTCAGTGCAGTGCTGTGTAGAGACAGCAGTCATGGGAAACGGAGCCCAGAAATGAAGGAGGCCCTGAGAACATAATCCCTTGCCCAAATGTTAAGAAGGGCTTTGGGTTTCCAAAAGCTGTGGAGTTGGCGGCAGTTTGAACCAATTTTTTTCCTACATCTTGAAGGGCAGTGAGCATCCCACAAAATGTCTGGGCCACTTCTTGGTGGTACCTGGCATAACTTTGCCAAAAGAATTTTAAAACCACTGCAAAACTCAGCTGCTGGTACTGTCTGTTGTGTGTGCTTGGTATGTTTATGTGTCTTTAATGCTTTTAAAGTTTTTATTGCACAAAGAACATTATAACAATGCGTAACTGCGTATCAATAGCAACATTAAAAATAAAGACCAAACACATTTCAGTCAAATGTGCCCTCAGTGTCTGGCAGGCAGGTATGGCATAGAAAGGACAAAAAGAGGCACTTCCTGCCTTTAGGGAGCTTCCAGGATCGAGTCCCCAGTCCCAGCGCCCTATTGAACCAGCTGTTTCTGTTTTTCCATTTTAGTAGCATCACTGAGGCTTTGGGCGATTTATTAGAAAACCAGTAAGGTTTTGCTCAGTATTGGAAACAATCTCTTTCCACATCATTTCAGCCTCAGTTGAAGCCTCGTTTTCCTCCTTCAGCTTTACCTGAGACTCCTTCTGGTGAAACTCCGCTGCTCCTCCCTAATCCTGTAGCCTTCTCTGTTTTAACCCTCAGAACATGATTTGAAATTGGTGGGATGTCTTTTTGTTTCCCCAGAAATGATACCTTTCTTGAAGGCAGAAAACTGTGTTTTGTCTGTATTTTGTGGATCCCCATAAATATTTGTTGGATGAATGTTCTTGGGGACACTGCCTTAGGTACAGTAGAAGCAAAAGTGTTTTTTGGTTTTTGTGGTTTTTTCTGGAAAGAAGGGTGAGGTGAAGGGATATAGATAGAAAGACTGATAGAGTCATAATTGCAGCTTTGTCATTCACTCCTGTAAACATTTTACCTGTGTTACACTTCATTCAATCCTTTTGTTTGTTTGTTTGTTTTTAAGTAATTTTATTGAATACCAAACAATGCTAAAACAATTTTAACACATAATGCAAAAAGTCCAGCACTCAATGAGTTACAATTGGCAATGTCTAACACCAAATCAAATAATGTTAGGAATGCAGAGAGACAGAAAACTGAGATCCATGATGAGAAGGGGAAAAAAATAAATCCACTTTAACTGACTTAGAAAGGACACCTCAGATGAGAATTAAAAATAATAGGAAGGCCAGGAGTGGTGTCTCACGCCTGTAATCCAAGCACTTTGGAGGCAAGGCGGGTGGATCACCTGAGGTCGGGAGTTCAAGACCAGCCTGACCAACATGGTGAAACCCCGTCTTTAAAAAAATAAAAAAATAAATAGGAATGACACAGATGACAGAATTTGTAGACAAGAACATTGAAAGAAATGTGACTATATTTCTTGAATTAAAGAAGCTAGGCTGGCTGCAGAGGCTCATGCCTGTAATCCCAGCCCTTTGGAAGACTGAGGTGGGTAGGCCACTGAGGTCAGGAGTTCTAGACCAGCTAGGCCAATGTGGTGAAACCCCATCTCTATGAAAAATATAAAAATGAGCTTGGTGTGGCAGCACATGGCTGTAATCCCAGCTATTCAGGAGGCTGAGGCACAGGAATCGCTTGAACCCGGGAGGTGAAGGTTGTAACAACCCTATGAGATAGCAATTATCAGCTCCTCCCTCCCATCCATTATAATCCTGACCTCCCTGAAACACAGAGAGGTCAAGTGACTTAATCAAAGTTACACAGCTAGTAGGTGGCAATTAGATCTGAACTCAAATAGACTTCAGTGCCTGACCTCTTGACCATTCTTCTTCTTCTCCAAGGTGGGAAGAGACTGAGAGACCTCAGCTCCTGAACACCTGGAACTGCCAAGCCACAGCTGTTACTATTACTGTACTGTTACTAAAGAGCCAAACAAACCGCATGGCTGGCTCCTTTGGCAAGTACTTCCCCTCCAGATGTGCCCCTACTTAGCGCTCTGATAGTGAGCACAGGTGAGTCCCAGAAAAGCAGGCCAAGAAGTGCTGATGAGTTTCTCGCTGAGGCCCAGGGACACCCAGCCATGCCAACAACCAGCCCTCCCACGCCACTCCGCACTGTGTAGCCTGGCCCTCTCGCTGCTGTAGGAGCCCTGGGCTGTCTTGCACCTGTGTGGAAGAGGGAGGGACTCCCAGGAACAGAAGTAGGAGTCGGGGAGAGGAGGAGGAGAAGGGAGGGAAGAGGGGGAAGGGAGAAAGGACATGCGTTTCTACCTGAGTGCCTTTGGTTTTCTTATATTAATATAAGGACTTAACTATATTATTCTTTCTCAGATTGGGATCTAAGGACCCAAGGAATCCAAAAATTCTATGAGAACTAGGTATTTTTATGTAAATGATTAACTAAAACAACGAATGTAACCTTATTCTGGATCATCTTCGAATGGAGTCCTGCCTCTTGATTTTACTTTCTGAGGCTCTTTGTGACTGTGATGCATGCAAATATCAGTCACCCACAGTGGCCACATTCAGACTATTTGAAATACATTTTACATTGTAACCCAGCACACACATACATGTGAAGAGAAACGCACAGAAGTTTGCTAAAGTATTCCTCACCCTTTCTGCATAGGAGCATCCCTGTTGTTCCCCCTCTTCTATTGCCAGGTAGTCATGACCCACTATCAGGTTACAGCCTTCAATAAAAAGATCATAGCATATAACTGTGACCAGTCTGCTATTTTCTTTTGCAATGGAAATGTTCCACTGAAAGACATTTTATAGAATACATCTTTACCACCTTAAGTTGTTCAACAAACTGAATCTTTGACTTGAGATCATGAGAACAAAATAGAGATTTGAAATAATGACTGTTTTATTCCGTATTGCTGAAAAAAAAAAAACACCCAGATAGTTTAAAACTGTAAATCAGAACAGGGCAAATCAGAGGCTCATTGCTGTAGGGGTATAGACAGAAATAAGACTGATAGAGTAATAATTTCAGCTACACAATGATTTGCATCATTACAACCTATAACAAAATAGCCAGTGCCATGTTATTTCCTTTGTAAGCAGATGTAGTGCGTGAATCACGTCTTTGAATATGCCAGCTTACAATTCATTAGTAGAAAATGTGGTAAGTATACAATGATGACTGACTTTTTCATTAAACTTAACATTTTTACTTATTTTGGGATATACCGTATTAAGGTTCTCTAGAGGAACAGAATCAATAGGCGATAGATACATGATATAATATTAATAAATAGATTGACAGAGAGAGAGTAACAGATAGGTAGATAGATATAGACAGATGAAATTTATTATCGGTATTGGCTCATGTCATTTTGGAGGCTGAGAAGTTGTGTGCAAGCTGGAGAACCAGGAAACCTGGTGGTGTAATTCAGTATGCGTGTGTGTCAGGGTTGGGGCTGGGGTGTATAGGGTGGCTATGGTATAAGTCCCAGTCAGGGTTGGAAAGTCTGAGAAGAGTGCTGTTGCCCAGGTGCAGGAGAGGATGGATGTTCCAGCTCAAGAAGAGAGAAAATTCACTCTTCCTTGCTTTTTTGTTCTATTTGGGCCCTCTACAGACTGGATGGTTCCTACCCACTCTGGCTAGTGTTATGATTTGGTTCTGTGTGTTTATCCAATTCTCATCTCGAATTGTAATCCCCATGTGTTAGGGAGGAACCTGATTCAGCCACTTTCATAGTGTATGTGATGGTTAATTTTATGTATCAACTTCTCTGGGCTTAAGGGGTGCCCAGATAGCTGGCAAAACATTATTTCTGGATGTGTTCTTATTTTCATAAGAGAGTAGCATTTGAACCAACAGATTGAGTAAAGATCACCCTCACCGTTATTAGTCCATTCTCACACTGCTATAAAGATACTACCCGAGACTGGGTGAGTTATAAAGAAAAGAGGCTTAATTGACTCAGTACACATGGCTCAGGAAACTTATAATTGTGGCAGAAGGCTAAGGGAAAGCAAAGGGACCATCTTCCATGGTGGCAGCAGAGGGTGAGCAGGAGGAAGTGCCATACTTTTAAACCATCAGATCTCGTAAGAACTCACTCATTATCATGAAAACAACATGACATGAGCCAATACCTATAATAAATTTCATCTGTCTATATCTATCTACCTATCTGTTACTCTCTCTCTGTCAATCTATTTATTAATATTATATCATGTATCTATCGCCTATTGATTCTGTTCCTCTAAAGAACCTTAATACGGTATATCCCAAAATTAGTAAAAATGTTAAGTTTAATGAAAAAGTCAGTCATCATTGTATACTTACCACATTTTCTACTAATGAATTGTAAGCTGGCATATTCAAAGACGTGATTCACGCACTACATCTGCTTACAAAGGAAATAACATGGCACTGGCTATTTTGTTATAGGTTGTAATGATGCAAATCATTGTGTAGCTGAAATTATTACTCTATCAGTCTTATTTCTGTCTACACCCCTACAGCAATGAGCCTCTGATTTGCCCTGTTCTGATTTACAGTTTTAAACTGTCTGGGTATTTTTTTCAGCAATACGGAATAAAACAGTCATTATTTCAAATCTTTATTTTGTGGTTTCCTAATTCCTACATTCTTCTGCATGTATTCACTGGTATTGATCTGAAGAACTTTCCTTCCTTAACTATTTGATTGCCCTGAGATATAGTTCTTAGGCCCTATATTTATTTTTTTTGAGATGGAATCTTGCTGTGTTGCCCAGGCTGGAGTGCAGTGGTGTGATTTTGGCTTGCTATAACCTGGGTTCAAGTGAGTCTCCTGGGTTCAAGTGATTCTCCTGTCTCAGCCTTTTGAGTAGCTGGGATTACAAGTGCCCACCACCAGGCCTGGCTAATTTTTGTATTTTTAGTAGAGATGGAGTTTCACTTTGTTGGCCAGGCTGGTCTCAAACTCTTGACCTCAGGTGATCTGCCTTCCTTGGCCTCCCAGAGTACTGGGATTACAGGCATGAGCCACTATGCGGGCCTTTTAAAATTTTGTATTTAAATAGTTTTGGGAGGACAGGTGATTTCTGGTTACATGGATAAGTTCTTTAATGATTTCTGAGATTTTTGTGTACCCATCACTTGAGCAGTGTAACTGTATCCAATATGTTGTCTTTTCTCCCTCACCTGCTCCCATCCTTCCCCAACAAGTCCCTAAAGTCCATTATATTATTCTTTTTTTTTCCTTTTTTTTTTTTTTTCTTTTTGAGATGGAGTCTTGCTCTATCACTCAGGCTGGAGTTCAGTGGTGCAACCTTGGCTCACTGCAATATCCACCTCCCAGGTTCAAGTGACTCCCCTGCCTCAGCCTCCCATGTAGCTGGAACTACAGGCACGGACCACCACACCTGGCTAATTTTTTGTATGTAGTAGAGATGGGGTTTCCCCATGTTGGCTGGGATGGTCTCGATCTCCTGACCCTGTGATCCACCCGCCTCGGCATCCCAAAGTGGCGTGAGCCACCACGCCCAGCCCATTGTATCATTCTTATGCATCCTCATAGCTTAGCTCCTGCTTATAAGTGAGAACATACAATATTTAGTTTTCCATTCCTGAGTTTCGTCACTTAGAATCATGGCCTCCAGCTCCACCCAAGTTGCTGCAAAAGACATTTTTTCATTACTTTTTTTGGCTGAGTGGTATTCCATGGTGTATTTATACCACGTTTTCTTTATTCACTCATTGGTTGATGGGCATTTATGTTGTTTGTTATTTTTGCAGTTGTGAATTGTGCTGCTAAACCTGTGTATGCATGTGTCTTTTTCACATAACTTCTTTTCTTTTGGGTAGATACCCACTGGTGGGACTGCTGGATTGAGTGGTACTTCGACTTTTAGTTCTTTTTTTTTTTTTTTTGAGACGGAGTTTTGCTCTTGTTACCCAGGCTGGAGTGCAATGGCGTGATCTTGGCTCACCGCAACCTCCGCCTCCTGGGTTCAAGCAATTTTCCTGCCTCAGCCTCCTGAGTAGCTGGGATTACAGGCACGCGCCACCATGCCCAGCTAATTTTTTGTATTTTTAATAGAGACGGGGTTTCACCATGTTGACCAGGATGGTCTCGATCTCTCGACCTCGTGATCCACCCGCCTCAGCCTCCCAAAGTGCTGGGATTACAGGCTTGAGCCACCGCGCCCGGCCCTACTTTTAGTTCTTTAAGGAGTCTCTGTATGATTTTCCATAGTGGTTATACGAATTTACATGCCCACCAGCAGTGTAAAAGTGTTCCGTTTTCACCACATCCACGGTCACATCTATTGTTTTTTGACTTTATAATTATGTCCTAGGCCCTATTTTAAATCAGGTCTCTCTGAGCTGGATCTCTAATCAGCCATCATCATATCAGTGTGAAAACAGAGTGGAACCAGACATCAGTGACACAGCAGCCAGGAGACCTGCTGGGCCAGGCCACAAGCCATGTATTCCAATGGCCAGCTGGCCATGCTTCCTTCTTCCTTTTTCTCATCTACTGCAAGCTCAAGAGGTGTGGGCTGGGACAATATCTCACTGTTCTGCAGGTAGATGTATCTTTGTGGGGCCTCTGAATGTCCTCCTCAGTCTGCTAGTCTACTGACAGGTGAGGAAAACACCATCCAGACCTTTTTTCTGGGGGACCATTTGTTTTCCTGTAATCTGCAGAACGGACCAAGATAACTTTCGTCAGAATATCTTATTCTTATTCCTTTGTTATTAATACACCCTTTCCCAAATGCCTTCAGCTCCCACGCTGCCTCCTTTTGTAAGAACAGTCACTTCATGAAAGTGGGGGTGGGGAGTGGCTAGGAGGGTGCAGCATCTCAGTACTGGGGGAGCTTCTCAGTGTGAGCTCTGAATGCTTCAGGACGCCTTCCAACAGCTAGCCTTTCCTGTGTGTAAAAGGTTTCTCTGGAGTAATGGAGATAGCATGGCTGTAACTAGGCAGGAACTCCCCTTAGTGTCAGCTTGAGAGCAAGGAAGGAAGAGGAGAGGAGAGCTATGCCTCTGAAACGTACCATTTTGCTTCCAATGCCAGTTTTATTTCAGAGATAAAATGCCCGGCTTCAGAGCCATCAGTGATAATTGTTTGAGACTGACGACCTCGGGAAGTTGACAGAACACTAAATTCGGGGAGGAGACTAGAGTAGATCAGGATGATTTCTTGGTATACTCTCAGCTGTTGCCCACCATGTGTTTTCTCTTCTTTCTCATATACAGCCAGGCTACATTTCCCAGCCTGCCTCACAATTAAGGGAAACTGAGGTCTAGTCAGTGGAATATATGAATAGAGAGATGTGCACCACTTCCAGGTCTGGCCCATGAAAACCTCCCATATGCTGTCTCTCCTTCATGCTTCTTTTCCCTTTAGGCTGGCTGGAGGGGAGGCAGTTCCCGAGAGAGGCTTGGAAGTTCACTGAGCCTCCATTAAGCTGGGTTCCTGAATGATGGCAAGAAAGAGGCCCACTCCTTTATCCTGTTCACCTGCCAAGTATTGTTTGTGAGCAAGAAAAGAAATATCTACTGTAGTTGAGCCCATCTTAACAAATACAGTTTATCTTTTAAAGCCATTCCACGTCCACCATTTGGCATTAAGCATCTTTTTAAAAAAAAAAAAAAACTGTAAGTGCCCTGCCTTGCCAGTAAGCTGTTAGCAAGTCTTAACTCAGGAGATCTGTCTCTCCTGGCATTCTGAGAAGCAGAAGTCTGAAATTACTTCCAGCTGAAATGAAAAATAAACAAAAACCAGAAACTCATCTGTGGTAGGCAGACTAGCTTCCTTCCCACCAAGATGTCCATGCCTGAGTCTGCAAAGGGGACTTTGCAGGTGGGATTTAGGCTACTGATCTTGAGATGAGGAGATTATCCTGGATTATCTAGATGGGCCCATTCTATTCACAAGAAAAACTTGGAAAATGGAGGAAAAGAGTGGATCAGAGGGATGCGACATGTGGATTTGACCCACTGTTGCTGTCTTTAAAGATGGCAGCAAGGCCTTGGAGCCAAGGAATACATTCTCTAGAAGCTGGAATAGACAAGGCAATGGAATCCCCTCAGCGCCTCCAAAAGGGAGCACAGTCTTACAGATGCCTTGATTTTAACTCAGTGAGTCCCAGGTCAGGCTTCTGACCCTCAGAACTGTTAAGATAATAAATTTGTGCTGCGTAAAGTCATTGACATTTGTGGTCATTTATCATGGCAGCAATAGAAAACTAATACACCATCCCATACAAAACACTTAAAAAAAAAATACATATGTCTGTAGAGTAGGCACACGTGTCGGTTCTTAATGGCTCTCATCCTTATCTGGAAACTTGGGTGCTTAACGAATGCATTTTGGCAAGAGTGATGCCAGCGAGAATGTTCCTTGGTAGCTTAAATGTATCCAGGCCATTGCAATGATGCCTGACATTGAAGGGAAAACACACACATTTAGTCAGTCACCTGTATCATTTCGAATATCACGATTTTGGAATTGTATAACCAGGTGTAAACCAGCTACATCTGAGGGGAAATTTTCAGTTTTCATTCAGATGCTCTGGTAAGTGCTGACATACCCAGACTATGAGATTTGGATGGAACTAAAGAAGTCCCCAAGTCTCAGGAGAACAGTGAAATGCAGCCGGGGTGTCTGCCGGAGTCATGGTGTACTCATCAGAATGAGCTGCTGAATACTGTGGTCAGGCCCTTGGCTTAGGCAGGTGGCACCATTCAGATTTTCTTTCTTTCTAAATCACCCCTCCCCTACTGCTGAAACGTGACGGTTTCATCTCTCAGTTAGAGTCCTTCCAATTTACACCAAGCAGAACAGTTGGAAAATAAAGCCTCATGGCCAGGCAGTGGGTAGGGGTGAGAGGGAGGAGGAAAGGACGTAAACACATGATGCGGAATCAAAGGTTGAATGAAAGCCTCCTCGACTCAGACCTCATCCCAGTTTGCCCATGGACTCAGTGTCTGACCTTGCGTTAACCTTGCTGATCCTTAACTTCCCAGAACTCTGACAGATGATTAACAATACCTGCTATACAAAAGTGGCGAGAACTAATAAATGGTAGTTAAGGATGATGAGTAAGCCAAGCATAACAGCTACTGCTTTCAAGATTTCTCAGAATCCATTAGAGTTTCTTTTGTTTTAATGACTGTGATGAGTTCAGTAAGTCATTTCTGAGTTAGGCACCACTTATCTTCGTGTACGGAATATTCTTAAAGCCACAGTTACTTCTTTGCTGTGGTTATAAAGCAATGCTGAAGACCAAGTCGTGTTGCCTTTGTACATAGCCATTAAGGTTTCTCTTACTCTACGTGGGAATCCTGTAATACGGATTTCAGCCTTATACTGAGGTCAGTTGGGATCCAACAGATATTTCTGATTCTTTTTTTCTTAACATATATGTGATACAACTCTGAAGTGAGAATAAATGGAAAATCATTAGAAGACATATAGAAATTACTTTGAAAGGGTATATGGAGTCCATTTTTATTTTAGAAATTTGAATAAATTTTAATAAATTTATATAAAAGATTTTACATTGCTTTATACTCAATTTTTCTTTTTCTTTTTTTTTTTTTTAGCCAGTCCTCAGAGCCTGTTTGCTCAACTGCCTTTTTCTCCTACCCAGTACATCAAGCTGTTCAGTGCAAAAGAACAGTGTTTTGTGGATATAAATAAATAAATAAAAATAAACATAAACAGTTTACTAACTTAGGAAACCCTCCTTCTCTTTCCCCAACAAGTTTCCTGAAGAAACATGAATTAGCAAGACTGCTGGAAATCCACATTTGTTACATGAAATTAGGACATTAAAATCGTATCCCACTGCTTAGTGCCCAGAACTTGTACTCCACGCAGCAGCCTGCTTATCAGCGACAGAACAGAGTGTAGCAAAGCCTTGGTGATGACATGTGTGTCAGAGGGAAAGAAGGAGGCCATGGATTATCATAATGCGGCATAGAGCTCATTTCCTTCTGAAATTACCCAGAGATGCTTGGCTGGGCAAAGTACAGCAAGTCCCTGAAAGGGGCTGTAATTTCTCAGGCCTGGCGAAGGAAAGAAGAACAATGTGTGCGTGAGTTGCTATGTCTTTAGACGTTGGCAGTGGCAGCAGGCTGGTAATGAGCAGATTAGGTATTTTGATATGTTTCTTTGCCTTGGGAAATTTTCCTGGTACACCTGTTTTCTTTCAGTGACTGAAAATGTCAATTACAATTAGCCTGGTGTAGTTGGCCTTCTTAAAAAAAGGAGAGGTGGCTGGATGCGGTGGCTCATGCCTGTAATCCCAGTACTTTGGGAGGCTGAGGTGGGTGGATCACAAGGTCAGGAGTTTGAGACCAGCCTGGCCAATATGGTGAAACCCTATCTCTACTAAAAATACAAAAAATTGGCCGGATGTGTTGGTGTGTGCCTGTAATCCCAGCTACAGGAGGCTGAGGCAGGAGAATTGCTTGAACTCAGGAGGCGGAGGTTGCAGTGCGTCAAGATCGCACCAGTGTACTCCAGACAGAGCGAGACTCCGTCTCAAAAATAAAAAAAATAAGAAATAAAGAGGTGGACCGACATGTGGTCAGTCTTCATTCTTCTGGTGGTTTGAACACTAACAAAGTGTTCTCTATACTTCTGCTTCTCATCTGCACATCAGTGGTCTTCAAACTTTTTTTTTTGCTATATACCATTGAAAAAATGTTTAAAAAACTATGTACTGTCTCACTTTTTAAACTTGACATCTAAATGTCATCATTTTAAAAATAAGGAAAAGACATCACATGTTTCATAAGTTGACATAAGATAAAGATTGTGTGTGGAGTATTTTGTGACATGATTTGATAAACCAAGTTTTAACGACCTTATTGAATAACATGTTAAATCAGAAGGAAATCAATACAAAGTTTATGTGTAGACTTTATCCAGGACATCTTGAAAGACCTGATGTTTTCAGAAAACACTGCAGTTACTTTAACGATAATCTACATCACTTAGATGTATTACTTTGTGCTGAACTCAGAACTACGCAGTACTGGCCAACCCTACTCTTACAGACTTGTTTGCAGGACAGGGAAAGACAGGAAGCCCTAAGCCTTCCCCAGACCAGTACTTTGCATCATTTAGGGCAGCACACCATATTAAGATTTGAGATATGAGTGGCGTGACTGTCTTTTGTAGAGTGGGAGAAAGAAGATTGTTGATGCCCAAAGGCTCTCAGGCAGTTTCAGAAAATACATATGGAAATTGAGGATATAGAAACTCATTTTTGTGAAATTATCCCTACTCTAGTACCTTTGGAAAGTCCATTTGAAGACTGCCAGAATAGATCATGGACTCGGTAATACCTTTTCATAGGAGCACAGAGGAATGGACAAGGCAGACTGAAGGAGAGGATAGGAAGGTTCCTATGTCAGGTATGTGGAGGGTGCACCGAGGCTCATTCTGGGTGCAGGTAGTGACCTCCAACAGAAGAGGTAGAGGAGCTTCCCCTGAAGCTCATAGATTACTCAGATTACTCATAGCCTCTGCCCGCTTAATTCTTCAAGCTGCTGGATCAAGACCAGGCAGCCAGTCCTCCAGCAGATGACCAGACATTTATTATCTACCATGTGCTAGGCACTGCCCTAGGTACCAGACATACGCTGATAATCAAGACAAAGTTCCACGTGTATGAAGGTGGGGCTCAGGGAGGTGGAGAGACAGAGAAAATAAATGTCTGAGAATCTCTGAGAGGTAGACATAAATGCTATGATGCAGATCACCTGGCTGATGTGACTGGAATGGCACCTCCAGCCTTGGCTGGTCAGAAGTGGCTTCTCAAAGGAAGTAGCAGCTAAGCTGAGACCTAAAAGCCATCCACATAAAAACCAGTGAGTAGGTCCATCAGTCAGCAAGTATTTATCGGGTGCCTGCTATGTGCTAGGCACTGTTTAGGTACTTAGTTTACATTGGAAAACAGGCCTGGGGATCTTACATTCTAACTGTGTAGGGTGGGGAATGAGAGACAGTAAGCATTATAAATAAGTAAATTACCTGGTATGTTAGAAGATGGTAAATGTTCTGCAAAAAAAAAAAAAAAAAAAAAAAAAAAAAAAAAAAAAAAGGCATAGAGCAGGCTAAGGAACAGAGGTAGCATGGGGTAGTGTGTGATTTTAATTAGGGTCATGGGGAGGGCCCCATTCAGCAGGTGTCCTGGGAGTGAAGACTTAAACGAGGTGGAGGAGTGAGCTGTACAGAAGGGGCTGTGTGAGGGGAGAGCTCAGGACTTCGCCGTAGCTCGCCCTACACACAGTCGGTTCTCACGCTGCTCGCGAAGACATACCTGAGACTGGCTAATTTATAAAGGGGAGGTTTAATGGACTCACAGTTCCATGTGGCTGGGGAGGCCTCACAGTCATGGCGGAAGGCGAATGAGGAACAAAGTCATGTTTTAAATGCTGGCAGGCACGGAGAGCTTGTAAAAGAGAACTTCCATTTATAAAACCATCAGACAAGTCTCGAGACTTACTACCACAAGAACAGCCCCCATGATCCAATGATCTCCACCTGGCCCCACCCTTGACACATGGGGATTATTACAATTCGAGGTGAGATTTGGGTGGGGACACAGCAACACCGTATTAGTTCTCATTTTATTATCCAGTGAGAACATCCAGCTCCCCTTTATTGAAGCACTGCAGCCAGCCAGTTTCTCAAGGAGGCCAACAAGACTAGTAGACATTGTCAGGTCCTAGTATTTTGGAGCGCTCTGGTTTGCATCTTGTCAGTCCAGCTCTTTGTGGCTTCAGTTGATACATTTCAGGCTCCAATCACCTCTGAGTGAGCCCATGCTATTGAGTAGCTGCATGCACTGGGTACTGCATTGCCTGCCCAGGTCACCACTGAAGATCCCCACCTTCCTCAGACTGACCATGTTTCTAGGAGGTCGGGGAAGTTAGACTACAGTGGCTCATCTCAAGCGCAGAATCCTTGTGAAGGCTTCTTTTTATTATAAACATTTTGTGTGTGTGTGTGAATTGTGACTCCTTTTTTTTTCTTTTTCTCTTTCTTTTTTGAGACAGAGTTTCACTTTTGTTGCCCAGGCTGGAGTGCAGTGGTGCCATCTCAGCTCACTTTAGCCTTCTTCAGTTATTCTCCTGCCTCAGCCTTCCGAGTAGCTAGGATTACAGGCGTGCAGCACCACACTCAGCTATTTTTGTATTTTTAGTAGAGGTGGGGTTTCACTATGTTGGCCAGGCGGGTCCCGAACTCCTGACCTCAGGTGATCCAGCTGCCTTGACCTCCCAAAGTGCTGGGATTACAGGTATGAGCTACCACGGCCGGCCTTAATTTGACTTCTATTCATAATATATTCATATGTGTTTTAATATAAAATGTTTATCACTTAAGTGGACTCTCCAAGAAAATACACCAGGTTTATTCTTCTGTTGTGCATATACTTGTGCTCAGAGAATAGTTCTGCCTCAATTTGAGAAATATGGGTGTTCTGGAAGAAATACTGGATTGGGGGTACAGATATGGGGTTCTGGCCCCATCTTTGCCATAAATTAGCTGTGTGACCTTGGGCAGATCATTGAAACCCACTGGCCTCCATTTTCTTTTATGTGTACTGGGGGGCAGTGACTGATCAGATTAGATCACAAAACCCCTTCCTTCTGTCATGCTATAATGGCACAGAGTCTTGAATGCCAGGCCATGCCTCCCCAGTGCCTGAGTGGTTGTGCTTCCTGGGCCCTAAGGTCCGGTGTGTGCCAATATGGCCTTACCCTCTTTACTGCCCCATAACCACAGTAAGGACTTTTAAAAATAATTGAATGAGCACAGAATGAATGGGCATCTTGGCATACCTGGTTTACACATTATTCTTGTTTCCCTTTTCTAAGGATATGAAAGTATGAACTAAATCCATAGCCCTCCCTTGATGAATAAAGACATGGGCATAATATTTCCATGAATTTAGCCTCTTTTCATATTCAACAATATCATCCCTTCCCCTCAACTTGTGTTCTCCCTGATAGAAATCTAGCCACATCTGCAAGTGGCAGCTAAAGAAATAGTCTTATATAACCTTCTCACCCAACAGTTGAAAAGTTGTATAAACCTTTTAAAGAATTTACCGTCCACAAGGGCTATGCTGCTAGGCTTATCCAAACTGCTGTGTAAAGTACACTCTCTAAATTAACCAGATCATATTAACCCTGAAAACAAGCCTCACTCCTCTTCCTGAGCTATTTCTCCAGGCTGTACCAAATTGTACTTTCTCTTGAAGTAGGACATTCTGTGCCCTGTTTGACAGCTGGTGTGACTAATGTAGCTGGAATTGCTGAGGGGAGAAAAGAAGAGAAAGAACCAACGTGCCTTAAGCATAGGGAATTTCGTTAGGCCCTTTGCAGAATACAGTATGGCTGACGTGTATTATGACATGGTAAATATTACTCCCAGCCTTCCAGATTGTGGAATGGGCTCCGTGTCATGCCTCAAGGCCCTACTAAGACATTATTAGGGCCAAGCCTGAAACCCAGCCCAACAGTAGGCTTTCGCTGGCCCTCCCTCCCACCGCTATCATGGCCTGTCTTTCAACCTGTGATGTACATTGTGACGATCAGTTAACTGAGGTGCAAGTACATAGGGATTTATGTCAGACTGAGAATGAGGAATATTCAGATCACACTTGGAAAATGCAATGCAAAACTCTCTTGTCTTGAGCTAAAAATCTAGAAGCATTTTCAAGTGACTAAGTCCCTTAGTTTATAGGTATGAGCATGTTATTTTTAGTTGTTTCTGGCTTAAGGGGATGCCAATGACTTTTTCCCTTAACCCCTCTTAGAATAGCCAGCTGCTGGTGGTCTAGTTTTTTTTTAAAGAAGCCCTGAATTCTGAAACCTGATCTGGGGGCTTTGGGTTAATGTTTCTATTTCTGAGTGTGGTTTCATGGCATGATAATGCAAAGTTTAATAAGAGCAGGCTGTCTTTGCCTACAGCTAGAGTTGCTCTGAGGTATGACTACTTCTAGTGCCTGCTCTGTGCCAGATTCACAGTGCCTTACACAGTGCCCTCCCTCAAGCTGGGGCAGAGAAGGAAGGGAAGAGTGACTCTTTGGTCAGGGGAAGGAGTAAACCTTCAAGGCTGTGTGATAGGATATTTCCCTGATGCTTTAGACTCTGGATGGGGACATTAATACCTCCAGCAGAGGCTGGCTATGTGTACCTGCACCTCTACGGGACCCTGCCCTAGCTCAGTGCTGGGTTTGCTTGGTGATGCAGTACAGTGCAGCAGAAAGATCCCCAGCTTTAAAGCCAGATCAACCCAAATTGGAAGCCCAGCATTAGTCCTCAGTCTGCTTCAAGACTTTGGGCAAGTTATTTAATCTCTTGAAA
This sequence comes from Saimiri boliviensis, assembly GCF_048565385.1. Classification (NCBI taxonomy): domain Eukaryota; kingdom Metazoa; phylum Chordata; class Mammalia; order Primates; family Cebidae; genus Saimiri; species Saimiri boliviensis. Next base: position 39,041,044 of record NC_133455.1, on the reverse strand, counting down.
TCTCAGTTTGATCATCTGAGTAACAGGTGGTAAAATATGTACATTGAAAGGCTGCTAAAAGATTAAGCAATGAGAAGGCAAAATGGTACAGCCACTTTGGGAGACAGTTTGGCAGTTTCTTATACAGCTAAACATACTCTTACCATATGATCCAGCAAACCAGCTCCTTGGGATTTACCCAAAGGAATTGAAAACTTATGTCCACACAAAAACCTGCACACATGAATGTTTGTAGCAGCTTTATTCATAATTGCCAAAACTGGGAAGCAACCAAAATGCCCTTCAGTAACTGAGTGGATAAACTGTGGTACGTTCATCTGTATCTTTTATTCAGTGATAAAAGAGTTATCAAGCCATGAAAAGACATGGAGGAACATTAAATGCATATTGATAAGTGAAATAAGCCAGTCCAAAAGGCTGTATACTGTATGACTCCAACTGTATGACATCTGGAAAAGGCAAAGCTATAGAAAAAGTAAAAAAGATCAGTGGTTGCCAAGAGTTCAGGGAAGGGAGTAAGGCATGAGTCAATGGAGCGCAGGGGACTTTTAGGGTGGTGAAACTGTTCCGTAGTATCTAGAATACTATATTACCATATCAATCATAGAATGATACTATAGAACATACTGTAATGATGGATGCATAACATTGTGTATTGGACAAAACCCATAGGATGTACCACACAAAGAAGAAACCCTAATGTCAATTATGGACTTAATAAGTTTTCTAAAAAGCTTAAACAAGGCAATGTCTATAAACTAACCAACTAACTGGCACATACTAGGCTCTAATAAGTAGTGGACTTAAAATCGTAATCCCAGCACTTTGAGAGGCCAAGGCAGATGCATCACCTGAAGTCAGGAATTCAAGACCAGCCTGGCCAACTTGGTGAAACCCCGTCTCTCCTAAAAAATACACACACACACACACACAAAGATTGTATTCTAAATTCCAAGAATGTCATTTAGACATAGTTTCTGTTTGGGGTAGATGTATCAATTTTCATTAAAAGTGATATTGTTATTTAAAAATCTAGCTGGTTACCAAATAAGAATTAGCTACCCTTTATAATCACGGATTGTTTCAAAGAAATGTAGTATTCTCCCCAGTTGCCTATCCTATACAAAGTTAGTAATAGTTTGTTGCCAAATCCGAGGAGAGCAAACTCTAGCTCAGGTATGAGTTTTATTTTAGTCACCATGATTTACAATTGACGTAAAATTTGAGTCTGGACTTGGTTAGTTATAATCCAGTCGCAATATACTGCATCTTGAGTTGATTTTGCCATATCCTGTATTGTTATGTAAAATGCTAACTTTAATTGAGAATTGTTCCAAAAGAGTATCCTTATTTATCCTGCATGAAGTTTCTTCTCTTTTGTATCAATTTTATGTATGGTTCAAATTAGTGTTGGAAGAAAAGGCAGGGAATATAAATTTACGTGACACGAGTTAAATCGTTATAGAACTGTATTATAAAGCATTAGAACAACACACAGAAAACTTTGCCAATAGCTGATAGAGCAGAAGGGGTGGTATAATTAAATAAGAACTAATCCCTATTTTGTAACTGGAAATTGCATTGTCAGAGTTCCTTTCCTTTTATCACCAGATGCTAAGAATCTAGCCATGTAAAAACTCCCAAAATATCCAAATTCAAAAAAAAAAAAAAAAACTGGAATCTAATGCGGCAAAGCAGTTGTCAAAACTACAAAGCACTAAAAACTCCATGCTGCATTTGTGTCCTTATCTTACACAACTTCTTGCTTGGCGGCTTTTCTTGGCTCCCTTCAGACACACAGAAGTTCAAGTCATCAGGGAAAGTTGGGACAGAAACTTCGTCTCTCTTTCCACGGCCTTGTCGTTTTCCTTTACAGATCTGTGCCTCTGTGTTTTCTCTCACATTCACATTCTATGTGGCAGCTGGAGAAACCTGAATGCCCAGTTTCATTCGTTTCTTCTGTCCCACCTGTAACTATTTTAGGTTGCCTTCCCTGGCTCATGTATCAGAGTGTGTATGACAGATTAGCTCAAAGCCTTGAGGGCCTCAGTGGTCCAAGTGCCAGCAACGAGGGACACCTGCCGGCATGACATGGGCTTGACCTGGGTTCTGTGGACATTAAGGAACCACTGTCCTGAGGGAGGGTATGCAGCTGAGCTAGGGGAGGGGACAGGATGACCTTAGAGCTGCTGAGGAAATGGGAAGAATCTATAGGCTTTTAAAAAGACAGACAGGAAAAAAAAAAAAAAAAAAGATGTTTCTGGGGACTCTGAGAATAGTTAAGAGTCCAGGGCCAGCCAGAACCACCCTTTCCCCCAGCTACTAAGAGTGTCACAGAACAGAAATTGACTTGAAGCCAAAGGATATTGCTTAGACCAAAAACCCAAATTAAGGAGTATAGGCAGTTAAGGGCAAGAGAGGGCAGTAGAGAGGGTTGTCAGAGTACAGTGGCCAGAAGAGGTTTCTCAGCTGCCTGCATATTCTCTGCTGGGACAATGCCAGCCATAAAGTACAAGCCATGCTTTGGTGTGGGCTGAAGGCATATTGTTTTCCCATAACTACTGTCATTCAAACAGGATCTAGTTTCTTGGCGTGAGCAAATTGTTCCTGCTGAATACACACACTGTGTCTGCTATGGGGCAAAGCGAATTCTCCAAGGAACTGGATGGATTTTTCCAATCTGAGATAAGCAGTTTTTTTGTGGGTGGGGGCAGGGGAGATGGGGAGGAGCCAGCTTCACTCTCTGTTCATGTGCGTTTTGAATGAAATGAGTAAAGTTCATGTTCCCCCTAGAGTACACAAGGTTCAAGTGAGATTACCCAGTGGGAATCCAGCCCGATTGTAATTTAACTTGTTTGATGGATCTAAATATTTAATCTGCCTCCATCATGAATTCTAGAATCCTATATAAGCAGCAAAGGCCAAGGCTCTGAAAGTAAACACTGCAGTTAGATCAGAAGGGTTGCAACTAGCACAACTGCTGCTGTGACGTCCTGTAAACTTTGGAGAGTGCCAGAGAAAGCTAGCCTGAAAGCACGGAACTGGCAGTCACGAGGCCTGCGTTCTCCAGCTTTGCCTGCCACCAGTCTCTGAGCCTCCAGGCCTCCTTTGTCAAGTAAGGACACAAGCAAAGCATCTCAGAAGACAAAGCATCCTAACTGGAAATGTGACAGAGCCAACAGGAAATGCCTGAAACCAGCCACATGAATTGTGAACCCTACATGATCGTGTATATATACAATGTTATCTTAAAAAAAATTACCATTTCTAGATCTAATATCTGTGTCCCACATTTTGCTCAAATTATGCAGTGTTTGAAAGCATAGTGGCTTATGCCTGTAATCCCAGCACTTTGGGAGGCCGAGGCGGGCAGATCACCTGAGGTCGGGAGTTTGAGACCAGCCTGACAAACATGGAGAAACCTCATCTCTAATGAAAATACAAAATTAGCCAGGCATGGTGGCACATGCCTGTCATCCCAGCCACTCGGGAGGCTGAGGCAGGAGAATCACTTGAATCTGGGAGGTGGAGGTTGCGGTGAGCTGAGGTCACGCCATTATACTCCAGACTGGGCAACAAGAGCAAAACTCTGTCTCAAAAACAAAACAAAACAAATGAGATTCTCTACATAGGTTGGAATCACCCCCTTGGGTGCTGGTAGCAATCTGTGAGGGTAGCTTTTTAGATGTCACAGTGATTGGGGGTGGGGTGCTGGTGACATTGGATGGGCAGGCGCAGAACTGCTAGACGATGCTCTGGGCAGCCACGCAAAGCGAGCCCCTAGCCCACATCCTGCATGATTTTCATGTCCCGCCAGACATTCAAGAAATCCTACTGTGTTTTCTATATAAACATGTAGTATTTTTCACCTCTGAAAATATGCACCGAATTTTCCAGGAGTGTGTATAAATGGAGGTAAGATTGTACTTTGTTTTGCTCAGAACTTTACCATGAGTTATTCGTAATCTCTGAAAAATCAAATTATAGCAAACACTAAGATGTTTGAGTCACTAAACAACACAACTGTATCTGTCTGCATTGTGATATCACACTCATGGTTATTCTGCAGGTACAAGAATCTGAGGCTCCCTTGTCCTTTACAGCACTCAAGCAGAATATCCATATACTGAAATACACAACGTTTTATGTAAGCTATTTTCTTTTCATTTCTCTCTTGTATCACATTTTCACATTATATTAATTTAAAAACATGAGTAGGTTATATTATCTGTGGATTTTATACCAGATTAGTAGAGTACTATAAAATGTTTGTCATAAAAAGTGTGTTTTATCTGATTGGGTTGAAAACCACTGGGCCCCATAATCCTAAAGTCTCTTAGCTTTTAAATTTTGTGAGCCTGTGAGATTATTTAGTTAAATTGGTGAGTACACTGAAGCCCGTTAAGTCTTTCATATATTATATTGCATTCAGAAATTGCTGTGATCATTAGGAAGGGGGAATGAAACCACCACCCAAAAGAATGTGATTTGAGTTTATTCTCTCCTTTCTTTTCCAAGGTTACAAAGGCCCAGGAATAGCTAGTTAGCTCGCCCTGGTATCACTGCCCACTCCTGTGAGGAGTAAGGATAAACCATGAGGATAGCAGTGGTAATGATGGAGCAGAAAGAACATAGAAAACAGATTCTAGAGTAGGGCTGTCTAATAGAAATATCATGCAAGCCAAAAGTCGGAGCCACATATGTGATTTATGTTTGGAAGCAGCTACATTTTAAAAAGTAAAAAGAATATGTAACATTAATTTGAATGATATATTTTATTTTACTCAATATATTCAAAGTATTATTTCAGTGTGAAAGGAACAGATTATTATTTTTTAAAGGCTTCGATTTTATTTGTCTATTTACTTCTTTACTTATTTTTTTTTATTATACTGTAAGTTCTGGGGTACATGTGCAGAACGTGCAGGTTTGTTACATAGGTATACACGTGCCACGGCGGTTGGCTGTACCCATCAACCCGTCATCTACATTAGGTATTTCTCCTAATACCATCCCTCCCCTAGACCCCCACCATGCAATAGGCCCCAATGTGTGATATTCCCCTCTCTGTGTCCATGTGTTCTCATTGTTCAACTCCTACTTATGAATGAGAACATGCAGTATTTGGTTTTCTGTTCCTGTGTTAGTTTGCTGAGAATGATAGTTTCCAGCTTTATCTATGTCCCTACAAATGATTCCCATGGACTCATTTTTTATGGCTACATAGTATTCCATGGTGTATATGTGCCACATTTTCTTTATCCAGTCTATCACTGATGGGCATTTGGGCTGCTTCCAAGTCTTTGCTATTATGAACAGTGCCGCAATAAACATACATGTGCATGTGTCTTTATAGTAGAATGATTTATAATCCTTTGGGTATATACCCAGTAATGGGATTTCTGGGTCTAATGGTATTTCTGGTTCTAGATCCTTGAGGAATCACCACACTGTCTTCCGCAATGGTTGAACTAATTTACACTTCCACCAACAATGTAAAAGTGTTCCTATTTCTCCATATCCTCTCCAGCATCTGTTGTTTCCTGACCTTTTAATGATTGCCATTCTAACTGGCATGAGGTGATATCTCATTGCAGTTATCACCTGGATTTGCATTTCTCTAATGACCAGTGATGATGAGCTTTTTTTTCATATGTTTTTTGGCTGCATAAATGCCTTCTTTTGAGAAGAAGTGTCTGTTCATATCCTTTTCCCACTTTTTGATGAGGTTGTTTATTTCTTGTAAATTTGTTTAAGTTCTTTGTAGATTCTGGATATTAACCCTTTGTGAGATGCATAGATTGCAAAAATTTTCTCCCATTCTGTAGGTTGCCTCTTTACTCTGATGATAGTTTCTTTTGCTGTGTACAAGCTCTTTAGTTTGATTAGATCCCATTTGTCGATTTTGGCTTTTGTTGCCATTGCTTTTAGTGTTTCAGTCATGAAGTCTTTGCCCATGCCTCTGTCCTGAGTGGTGTTGCCTAGGTTTTCTTCTAGAGTTTTTATGGTTTTAGGTCTTACATTTAAGTCTTTAATCCATCTTGAGTTAACTTTTGTATAAGGTATAAGGAAGGGATGCAGTTTCAGCTTACTGCATATGTCTAGCCAGTTTTCCCAATACCATTTATTAAATAGGGAATCCTATCCCAATTGCTTGTTCTTGTCAGATTTGTCAAAGACCAGATGGTTGTAGATGTGTGATGTTATTTCTAAGGCCTCTGTTCTGTTCCATTGGTCTATGTATCTGTTTTGGTACCAGTACCATGCTGTTTTTGTTACTGTAACCTTGTAGTGTAGTTTGAAGTCAGGTAGCATGATGCCTCCAGCTTTGTTCTTTTTGCTTAGGATTGTCTTGGCTATGTGGGCTCTTTTTTGGTTCCATATGAAATTTAAAGTAGCTTTTTCCAGTTCTGTGAAGAAAGTCAATCGTAGCTTGATAGGGATATAACATTGAGTCTATAAATTACTTTGGGCAGTATGGCCATTTTCATGATATTGATTCTTCCTATCCATGAACATGGAATGTTTTTCCATTTGTTTGTGTTCTCTCTTATTTCATTGAGCAGTGGTTTGTATTACTCCTTGAAGAGGTCCTTCATATCCCTTGCAAGTCATATTCCTAGGTCTTTTATTCTCTTTATAGCAATTGTGAATGGGAGTTCACTCATGATTTGGCTCTCTGTTTGTCTGTTATTAGTGTATAGTAATGCTTGTGATTTCTGCACATGGATTTTGTATCCTGAGACTTTGCTGAAGTTAATTACCAGCTTAAAGGAGATTTTGAGCTGAGACAATGGGTTTTCTACATATACAATCATGTCATCTACAAACAGAGACAATTTGGCTTCCTCTCTTCCTATGTGAATACCTTTTATTTCTTTCTCTTGCCTGATTGCCCTGGCCAGAACTTTCAATACTATGTTGAATAGGAGTGGTGGCAGAGGGCATCCTTGTCTTGTGCCACCTTTCAAAGGGAATGCTTTCACCTTTTGCCCATTCAGTATAATATTGGCTGTGGGTTTGTCATACATAGCTCTAGCTCTTATCATTTTGAAATACATTCAATCAATACCTAGTTTATTGAGAGTTTTTAGCATGAAGCATTGTTGAATTTTGTCGAAGGCCTTTTCAGTATTTATTAAGGTAAACATGTAGTTTTTGTCATTGGTTCTGTTTATGTGATGGATTTATGTTTATTGATTTGCGGATGTTGAACCAGCCTTGCATCCCAGGGATGAATATGACTTGATGGTGATGGATAACATTTTCGATGTGCTGCTGGATTTGGTTTGCCAGTATTTTATTGAGGATTTTCACAATGATGTTCATCAGAGATATTGGCCTGAAATTTTCTTTTTTTGTTGTGTGTCTGCCAGGTTTTAGTATCGGGATGATGCTGGCATTTAGTGCTGTAAATTTCTCTCTGGACATTGCTTTAGTTGTGTCCCAGAGATTCTGGTATGTTGTGTCTTTATTCACATTGGTTTCAAATAACTTATTTATTTCCGACTCTATTTTGTTATTTACCCAGTAGTCATTCAGGAGCAGGTTGTCAAGTTTCCATGTAGTTGTGTGGTTTTGAGTGAGTTTCTTAGTCCTGAGTTCTAATATTCAGAGATGCCCTGCCCAGACAGGAGGAATCTAGAGAGACAGTCTGGCTACAGCGGCTTTTATTATTTACTTGGTTTTTGAGATGGAGTCTTGCTCTGTCACCTAGGCTGGTGTGCAGTGGTGCAATCTCAGCTCACTGCAACCTCCGCTCTTGGGTTCAAGTGATTCTCCTGCCTCAGCCTCCCAAACCTCCTGAGATTACAGGTTTGTGCCAATATGCCTGGTTAATTTTCTTTTTTTTTAATTTTTGGTAGAGACAGGGTTTCACAAATTGGTAGTTTTTTATGGCTGCATAGTATTCTATGGTGTATATATGCCACATTTTCTTTGTCCAGACTATCATTGATGGGCATTTGTGTTGTTTCCAGGTCTTTGCTTTTGTAAACAGTGCCACTGTTGGCCAGGCTGGTCTCGAACTCCTGACCTCAAGTGATCTGCCTGCTTTGGCCTCCCAGAGTGCTGGGATTACAGTCATGAGCCACTGCACCTTGCCAGAAAACAATTATTAATGAGATATTTTATGCTTATTTTATACTAAGTCTTCAGAATCTGGTGTGCACTTCACATTTAGGGCACGCTTCAGTTCAGCCACAGGCCATTTCAAGTGTTCAGTAGCCACCCATGCCTAGTGGCTGCCATATTGGATAGTGTGGCTCTAGTGCAATGACTTTCAGCAGTTCCTCTGCTTCTACCCAATTTACCTGTCTAGGCAGGAGACTTCCCATCCCTGTTGACAATAGATGGGGAACAGAGGTGCAGCAGGTGGAGTTTACCATCACCTACTCCCTGCACTAGAGTCACAGACTTTGAAAATGCGTGACAGTTTCTGCTAAGACTTACTGGCAACGTTATGCAATGTAGCAGGGTTCAAGCCTTAGAAGAGAGGACTAGTGATGCGAAATGAGAGATCTGGATATGTACAAGTGGTGGCTTGCCAGGAATTAGAGGGCTTAGTCCTGTAGAACTTTACTGAAGAATTTTACAGATTTACTATTTTTAAAGTAATTCCTTTTCTTCCTCATTGTATCTTAATCTCATTTGGCTCATTCGTGATGTACAAATAGAAAAGGTGTTAGACCAGGTGATTGTCCAAGTCTCTCCTTGTCTCTATCACAGTTTCCTAATTGGAAGGAGGTCCATCAGAGACTCAGATCTGGTCCTTCAAGAGATTGTGACTTTTGGCCAATTCTCTTCCCCAGTGGCTCTAAGCTATTTGAAATGTGTTTTCAGTGCCCAAGAGCTATCTATGTTCAGCTCTGTGTGTGCTTGTATTGTGGAGTCAGGGTTGGGACAGGGATGGCGGAGCTTAGCCAGGCAAAGTGCTATAAGTCTATCACCCTATTGAATCAGTAGAACAACCAATTGAGGTCAATGCTGTAGTCATCCTCATTTTCCACGAAAGGAAACAGAGGCAGCAGAGGTTAAGCAACTCCTCCAAAGTCACAGTGGCCATTGCCATTTCATTCTTTATTGTTGGCGGGCTGAATTTTCTTTCTTGGTGGAAGCCATCCTGCCGTTTCTTCATCATCCTTCTTTTCCTCTTTTTCACAACATCTTCTCCCCTTTCCTCCCCAAGCCCTCGACCACAGACATGCATTAGGTGAGGCGCACCTCGTTATAAAGCAGGCTGGGGGCTTCGGATCCACTCTCAGTGGACCTTAGACTTTTCAGTGGTTTTCCATTTGATGGTTCCCATTCCTTCTTCGGGAAGCTCAGGCTGGGAATGCGTGACACTTTCCTCTCACTGGGTCATTCTACAGCCAGTCAGGGATCCTGTTGCCTGCCTTCTCTTGGGGACCCAGAATATGGGAGCTGTTGCTACCACTATTGCAGCCTTAACCTGTCATAGGAGGAAAAGCTGCTTTCCAAGACCAGAGGAAGGCCGCTGGCTGTGCAGCAGGGCCTCGTGGATGGGCAGGGCCCTGGCAGGCTCCCCCTCTCCAGGTCTGGTCCTCGGCTTCGCAAACCAAGGGACTCCCAGACCCAGAGCAGATCATAGCTTGGAAGAAAGATGGGAGAGACAGATTCATGACCATCTATCTTAGACTGACGTCTACATCAGAATACCTGTTTATTAATGCGTTAAGAGAAAAATTCTTCCTACGAGTACACAAACATGCATGCTTGCAGGTCAGCGTATTTTTCTCCCTGTCGAAAACATTGTGTGAAGAGCCAGACTATTACCTGAAGGTTATTTAATGCACCTGGAAACAGAGCTAGGCGAGTTAGATTATTACTGAAAATTTAAGTATTTATATATGAAGAAGATGTGATACAAAAAGGTACCTAGTGAAAAGTCAGCTTCTCCTTCACCCCTCCCCACTCTCCACTCCCTATCCCCTTGCCAGGGGCAACCCTTAGTACCAGTGTCTTCAAATTGGTTGCCTGAGGCCTCCATTTCCTGGGCAGGGATGGAGCTGCTGTGCAGGCCAGGTGACCTGTGTCTTCTGGTTGGGCTCCCTTCCTAGACAGGTTTTTGTCTTGACATATTAGTGGGTGGGAGGTGGGGAGGAACATAAGCCATGGGAGTGATAGAGGCCAGTTGGCAGAGGAGGCATGCAGGGGTTTATGGATTAGAAATACTTGCAGAGTGGCCGGGTGTGGTGATTCACGTCTGTAATCCCAGGACTTTCAGAGGCCGAGGCGGGCAGATCACCTGAGGTCGGGAGTTCGAGACCAGCCTGACCATAGCGAAACCCCATCTCTACTAAATACACAAAATTAGCTGGATTTGGTGGTGCATGCCTGTAATCCCAGCTACTCAGGAGGCTGCAGCAGAATTGCTTCAACCCAGGAGGCGGAGGTTCTGGTGAGCCAAGATCACATCATTGCACTCCAGCCTGGGCAACAAAAATGAAACTCCATCTCAAAAAAAGAAAGAAAGAAAGAAAAGAAATATCTGCAGAGGGGCGAGGAGCTACCCAGTGACAGCAGAAAGAAGTGTCCCCAGGCCCCTGGCAGGGAGCAGACAGTGGCTATTCTGTGACACTTCTCAAGCCCTAGGGAACAGGACAGGAAGGAATACCACGGGGTAGGAGAACCGGGGAGATTCTGCACCTGAAAAATCCTCCCGAAGAGACAGAGCGTGATCCAAAACCTCATGTGAGAGGTGGCCTGGCCCCAGAGCAGCCGAGCCGTAACATAGGCCAGTCCTGTCATAGGCTGCAGCCAGGTAAGGTGCCTTCCAGCTTCAATGCCGTGATCCGAAGACCATGCTGGTGAAGATCTGCAGCAAGAAGGAACAATTAGCCAATTCATTATGTTGACATTTCTAGCCATAAGGCTAGCATTTTACAAAATAAGGCCTTTTCCCTTAATTAAGTTTGTAACAGATAAAAGTATATTCCCAGCTGACTCATGTCACCCATGTGGGCAGGCCTATTATCCCTACTTGGCACGCCCTGTCCGCCTATGAGGGCTTGCTCTGTGTGTGCACTCTTGGCAGCTTTACGAAGGATTCAGAAGGGATAAACACAGGGCCTGCTTCCTGCCCTTCAACCAGAAGAGAAGACTCATTCATTCGCATGGTCCCAGCCAGCAAACTTCAGTTGCTCTAGGGCAGGAAAATAAGGCTGATGAGGCAGGGGAACATCTAGAAACCAGCTCAAGCAAGGAGCAGAGGTATTTAATGTAGAAGAATGGGAACTAAAAGTAGCCTTGAGTATCATTTCTGACGTTTGAAGAGGCAGCAACGCTTAATGTGTGCTGGTTAAAGGCATGACTCAGGAGCCAGATTACTTGGTTCGAATTCCGATTAAACATCTCTGGCCTGTTCACACAGGGCAAGTTGTTTCATCTCTCTGTGCATCCATTTCCTCATTTAAGGAAGTGAAGATAAAAAGGAAATTAAAAAAAAAAAAGAAAGTGAAGATATATGATAGCTATCCCTCCGGGCAGTTGTAAGAAGTGAGCCAGCTCACACATGATAAATACTCAGAACAATGCCTGGTAGGGGAAACACTATATACGCACTTGTTTCTGGGTGTTCGTAGGAGGGCAGGGAGCAGACAGTGAGTTGCACCACATAACCAGAGGAGAATCAGTGAAAAATCTACCTCAATATATGGATTAACTGGTTTTTTTTTTTTTTTCATATTAGAGTTAGCCAACAGAGGACTTTAAAAACAACAAGCAAAGAAAACTCTAGAGTTCGAAGGGATTGATTCTCTAACTCAGACCCATGTGGGTTCTGCATATCTAGTACTGACTTGACGTTTTTCACTCTGACATCACCCCAGCATCCCACACTTCACGTGTTCAAAAGTCATCTCTGGTTCCCACTTCTGCCTGCCCCTCCTTCAGTCTTTTCCATACCAGCCATCCAGTCCCTCAAGGTAGAAACTGGACCGTCAGACCCTTTTGATGCTTCCCTCCGTCTTGCCCTGATATTTAATCAGTCACAAACAGATGTCCATTCTACCTCTTCAATATCTCCGGAATCTGTCTGTTTTATTCTTCACAGCCACTGCCTCCATCCGAGTTCAAGAATCATCATCATCCCTCTTCTGTAGGAATTTCCTAGCTTGCCACCCTGTTTTACTCCTGCCCTGTGGCTATAAACCTGTAGGACACATCGATATAGAAGAAGCAAGCTCCCCTTTGAGAAGACACATCGCTGGACCAGGACTTTAGGCAGCCCAGGGGCCAGATTTCCCCACCACTTGCCACTCAGCTGGCACTCATGTGTTTGTCACACTGGCTTGACCAAGTACAGTGACTTTTCTTTTCAGTCCATTATTCCCACAGCAGTCAGGATGAATTTGTGAAAATGTAAATTGGATCATGCCCCATTTCTCTGCGGTATCACCTCCATGCCCAGTCCCTCTTGGCGTCCTGTTGCCCTTGAGCTCCAGATCAAATCCCAGCGTAAGGATGTTAGTTCTTAAAGAGAGCTTGGAGACACTGCCTAGTGCAGAGGCCAAAGACTGAGCTCCTGAGGGCTGTAGCCAGCCTGCAGACACATTTTGCCTGGCTCACAGCATTTAAAAATCTTTTAAATTAGTTGACACTATTTAAAATAAAGATTTTACCTAAAATATAGATCCATGGCTTCTCCCCAAAGATTAGCAGATGTGGAGACATTGGACTCTCCTTCTCCCAGGGCAACAGTTGGCTGCTGCTGAGCTGCTACTGTCCCCTGAGATAGGCCAGGCCCACCCCAGTTCACCCCAGCCCACTTTGCTCCATGTCTTATACGCATTTATATTCCCTACCAGGCCCCTCTAGACCTTGGCATTTGCAACTCTTGAGTTTGTTCAACCTCTTCATTTCACAGGTTTGGAAGGTGAGGCCAGAGAGCTGGCACATCAGTTTCTAGGTCATGTCCTGGATCATGAAATATAGAATGGCTTCTGGCTTCCAGGCCCCTATTCCTTCTGTCGAACCATAGCTACAGAAAACAAAAAAGAAACACGCTATGTAACTTGATTAATTATCCTTTCTGCTGTGACTGCTAGCCAACGTGCCTTTTAGTTGTTTTGCTTATATCTATGGCCACGTGAAAATTGGAACATATGGTCTGGAGGGCCAAGATGGTGTTCTAAGAATATCTCATACCCTGCATGAAACTAGACCAAAGAAGAAAGGTAGAGAAATAGAGAGGATTGAAAATGAACAGGGAAAATAAAACCTGGACAGTTTTTGAGAAAGGCACAGCCTCTTCCTTGTGGTATTGCAGGAAGCAGGGTAGTCAGTTGGGTTGCCACTCTTTAAGGGATATGAACTTCAGGATGTAGACAGCAGGCCGGGCATGGTGGCTCACGCCTGTAATCCCAGCACTTTTGGAGGTCGAGGCAGGTGGATTACTTGAGACCAGGAGTTTGAGACCAGCTTGGCCAACATGGTGAAACCCCATCTCTACTAAAAGTATGAAAATTAGCTAGGTGTGATGGTGGGTGCCTGTAATCCCAGCTAGTTGGGAGGCTGAGGCACGAGAATTGCTTGAGCCTGGGTGGCAGAGGCTGCAGTGAGCAGAGATCACACCACTGCACTCCAGCCTGGGTGACAGAGCAAGACTCAGTCTCAAAATTTAAAAAAAAAAAAAAAAAAAAAAAAAGGTAGACAGTAATGAGTCAGTGGCACAAAAAGAACTGAAAGGCCTTTTCTTTTTTAGGCTCGATGCTCCATCCTCCCCTGCCACTTCCTTAGAATTACTGTGGACAGACAGACCCACTGCAAAAAGGGAAATTTGTAGTTTGCCTTGGGGGACAATGGCTTTCACCAACCAAGAGGCACAATCAACCACAGTTCCAGAGCCTGGAGTAAGATGGAAAAATCTTCCTGTTGTCTTTAGAGGAAGAGGCTGTGTCATTGCACAGGGAAATGAGCTTTGACAGCCCCCACATCCCCCCAATACTGCATCCTCCATGTACTGCAGTGAATTGTCGCCGTGAAGCTGAAACTACTCCGAGGCATGTGCAACTCCAGGCCTCATCCTTGTGGTGACCCTGGGCTCCTTCTTCATAAGCAATAGAGAAGCAGACTGTTTGGGAGGAGGAAAAAGGAGTGATGGGACAAGTTCCCAAAAAGAAGCCATGGGAGGGAGCGCAGGGTTACATGCAGTCACCTTTTGGGTTTTGTCGCTGTTGGATTATTATGTTTTTTTCTCATTGGAGTCCAGAATTGTTTAATGATACTTAATGATACTTCCTTTATCCATGTAAAAGCATATCTAAGAACGTCTGCATATATTAACACCCTGTAACGATTAAGCCAACGTAATTAGAATATTGTATCCACAGGAGAAATATTTTTCTCTAGACCTAGATAGAGAAATCAAATTTTTTCTTCCAAATCTGAGGCATTGCTCAAAAATGGAAATCAGTTTTGTGATTTCATGGATTGTCATCTCCTTACAATAGCAGGGTAATGAACAGGATGATTTATGCAAACAAAATGTACTCATTTAAGAGTGTGCTCACATTATTGATTTTATTTCTAGAATCCCAAGTGCCTGTCCCCCTCCCCCCCGACCCTCTTAAAGGATACATCAAGAGTGATTAATGAATTAATAACTTAGCACCATCCCCTTTCACTTCCTACCCTCAGAAAAATAATTTTTTAAAATTACTTCTAATAATGTTGTACTTTTCTTAATTGGTTGGATCAACAGGGCAGAAAGTTGTTTTCTCTTTCTTTTAAGAATTCTCTGCCACTAAGTTCTTCCAGCCAAAGAGTGTCCATTCACGATAACACCTCTTCAGTGCAGGCATTTATTTACTTGAAGTGTGAATCCATTGCTATTCTCATCTTACCTAACTTTGTCTTTTTAGAAGTAAGGTATTTTTTTCCTTGCCTGTGGTTCACACAGAAGTGGAGATAATGACTGTGTTGAGAATGCAGCGAGAGCCTACAAGTGGGTAATAGAAGTGGGATGTGGACTGAAGAGTGGTCAGAAGAGAAAGAAGCAGGGCTGTTGGAATGGAGAGGTCTAAAGAGACTGTGCTAGACGGAGCTCCCGTCATAAACACGCAGCTGCATATGCCTGTGAAATTGTGAAATGTCAGAGAGTCTACAGTCGAAGCAGCTTGGGAACAACTTCTCTCTGCAGTTAAAATGCTGAGTTGTGGAGAACACAGTGACCCAAACTGACAAAATAATGAAATAGATGGCGTTTCCCCAGTGAATGGAAATTTGCTTCTTACCGTGTTCCAAAATACTGGCCCCGTGTGGTGCGTGTTTTGTTTTTATTTGCAATACCCTGCATTGATGTTTCCTGGAAATTCTCCTTTGAGTCTGAGTTTTGGTGCAAGCTCAGTGGCAGTGTTACCCTCACCTCTAGGCTGCTGTGGGACACACCCTGGTCTCATTTTCAGAGTCTCAGAATACTTTTCAATGCTTCCAGTAATGGATTGTTGAAAACACGAAACCAAAAGCAGATGGGACATATGTAGATAAGCTGTTTCATTTTTCATCCCTATAATTTCCTAGGTTTGATAGCACTTCAATTTTCTAACCATAAAAGCTGCTTCTGTGCTCTTTGGAAAACACACACACACACACACACACACACACACACACACACACACAGCTAGGAAGTAGTCTAAAAGAATATTCCATGGAGTTTTGTGTTGTTTTGCTTATTTCCTTCTTTTTAAAAGAAGTACCTTGCTGCTGGAAAAGAACTAAAAAAATGTATTTGCCAGAGTTCAGTTTACTTAGGGAACTGCCAGGTTAACACTGAAAAATACTTTAGAACGCATCATTCTGTGATACATTATCATAGCTGAAGCTGAAACCTAGCCTTCTGCTGAGTGGTATTTCTGAAGCCAGTCACTCTTAGAAATGCTAATATTCATTTACCAGAACTTTAAATGCCGATTGTAGTGTCTGCATCTCCTGCCCAGGGGGCGTGGTTTTCTGTCCATGGAATGTGATGGACCCGAAACCCGCAGTAGGTAAACGCTGCCCCTGGACACCCTGGACACAGTGGAGCATCAGAGGGAGGTGGAGCGAATTACAGTTGTCTCTTTGGACCATCCATCTTTTTGCCAATTAAATGTTTACATTATCTTTTTGCTCAGATAGATGTCACAAGTATGTGTTCATTAATACCAGTGGCTTGTTCCAAATTGATCATGAAAATAAGTTTTTGTTGTTGGTATTTTTTGTTAAAGTACATCTAACCCCAAAACTGTTTGATGAGGGCAGTTTCTCTCCAGCTGTAAAATGAGTTAAGGAAGCTCTCTTCTCTGTAGTCATTTTCTTCCCACGTCGGTCCTAGGCTCAACCATTTAGGTGTGTCTGGTACCTGCATAGTTTGGGAATATACTTGAACTAGCCTGAAATTATTCCCCGGAAATCCTCTTTCTCTCTCAAGAGATTTGTCAACATTCATCTAACCAGATACTCAGCTGGACATAGAAAATCATCTAGAGGAGCACAGACTCTGGAGCCCGACAGACCGGGAGCCAGACAGGCTCTGTCACAGGCTGAGTGATTTGGGGAAAGTTATTCAGCTTCTCCAAATATTAGTGACCCGTTAGAAGAAGATGATGGTGATACCGATTGTGGTGACGGTTTTAGGAGTAAAAGTGTTTTCTTTGTTTTCCCTGCTCCTTGTTTTAAAATGATAGGAGGAGGGAGCACACTTATTTCAAAACTCTCTGAACCGGAAGGGGCTGTGTTAGAAACGGTATCTAAGCTTGGAACGTAGCGTGCGTAGTGCTTGTCATACAGTAGAGAGGAAAATGACTTCTCTTGTTTCTCTTCTCTGTTATCCACCCAATAACTAGGAGATAAAACATAGGGCTGTCTAAGCCTAGGAGAAGAGTAGAAGCACAGCAGTATTAGACTGTGAGACCCTACTTTGCTTAACCTCTTTCTGGTAAAACGAGGAGCCACCAACACCAAGGAAGGGCAGGCAGGCTGTCCAGTCCCTCTCTCCCTAACTTTTCAGACCCTTTGATGCCACAGAGGAAGACAGGCATATTGGCAACATGCCCCCTCTGTCTCTTCCTTCCATCTCCCTGATGTTTTTGTTTTCCCTGTTAATATAAGCACAGTTCCTTTTAAACGAACGCAAAGTGAGACAATTACATCCCTAGACTCCAACAAGTATTTATGGAATTGTGTGCTTTTATTTTCTGTTCCATCTATAAAGTGCATGAATGGAAGGGCTGAACTGTCTTCAGGAAAATCTGAAAGCCCGAACTTATTAACATGCTTGACACCTGCCTCTATGAGGGACTTCTGAAGCCAGAGATATTCTTTGTAACTGAGGTCCATCTGTTGCACAGATTTTTAATTCAGATATTCTTCTTTCTCAAGCCAAGGCTGAGAGAGCAGCCAATTTTGTGGAAAGATTTCTTTAATAAGAAATGAATAAAACTATCAATGCTAAATAAAATAGACCGCTGTGAAACTTGGGTTAAATCCCACAGGGAAGAGTATGTGAGATTAACTGCATTATATAACAAGACCGCCTTTAATAGCTGGCACGATTCTTTTTGTTGTTCCAAGGGAGAGGCAGCCAAGACGAGAGCCAAAGCACATGATATGATTTTAAAGTGCTGCAGCCTCTGGAATTTTTCCTCGGAGAGATGTCAGGATCCTGAGTCTTACTGTGATTTATAGTTGTTTTAAATGTTTAATACTTTTTACATTTTCAAAGCTCGGTCCTCTGCTTCCAGCAGCCTAGGGGTGTGTTTCTGTTGCTTCGAAAGATGATTTCCAAATGGGAAGTTTTAAAATTGTGCAAAAAGAAAGTTTTACAGTACCAGGTGTTCCAGTGATTTTTAAATGGATGAAAGGGATCAGGCTATGAAAGCAGGACCCATGGAGCCTTTTTCTCAGCTCCTCGTGATGACCCAACAGAGAAGTGGCTGGAGAGAACTTTCAAAGTGTCACCACTTTCACGCAGCAAACATCGCCGAACCAGACACTCGCAGACCTCAGTGAGCTCACTGTCAGGTATGGCTGGCAAGCAAGCGTTGGGTTGAGCCATGTGAGACTGCCATCACTGTAGATCAGAAGTGGTAGAATACTGGCAATTTCAAACCACCCAACCTAATAATTAGATGAAAACTATACACAGTGATAAAGACTATGATGGCCAGCCTTCAGTACTCTGGGAGAGTCTAGGGAACAGGACCTAACCCAGTGAAGTGAAGCCAGGGACAGGAAGGGGACAGCACAGCTGAGTGTTGGTTTTAAACAAAGAAAACAAACCCAGAAATCCCCAGCTTTATTGAGGTATAGTTAACTGCAGTAGTTCTTAGTATGTACTTTCATGTTTCCACACACTTATGCACCCATGAAACCATTGCCAGAATGATGAACCTATCTGTCACCCCTAAACGTTTTCCCGTGCCCCTCTGTAATTCCTTCTTCCCATCATCCCCATCTCCAGGCGAACACTAATCTGCTTTCTGTCATTATGCGTTGGTTTCATTTCCTAGAATTTCACATAAATGGAGTTCTGCAGTATTCTCTTTTGTCTGGCTACTTTCACTCCGCATAAGTATTTTTAGATTCGACCATGTTGAAGTGTGTGTTAATGCTTTGTTCCTTTTTACTGCAGAACAGTATTTCATTGTGCAGATATACCACAGTTTGTTTATCCATAGGGAGAGACATTTATGTTGTTGGCTATTACAAATAAAGCTGCTGGGAACATTCATTTACAAGTCTTTGCATGAATATGGGCTTTCTTTTCTCTTTGTGAAATACCTAGAAGCGAAATGGCTAGACTGTATGGTTGATGTATGTTTAACTTGCTAAGGGACTGCTGAAACTTTTTCCAAAGTGGTTGTCTCATTTTATGATTCTACCATCTGTCTATGAGAGTTCCATTTCTTCCGTATCTCTGTGCCAACATTGTCTTCAATCTTCTTAATTTTAACCAATTGTTTTTATTGTGGTAAGAACACTTAACATGATATCTACACAATACAAGGTTGTTAACTCTAGGTACGATGTTGCAGATCTCTAGAAATGACTCATCTTGCATAAATGAAAGTACACCTGATGAACAGCAACTCCCCATTTTCCCCTTCCCCCAAGAGTGGTTCCCTCCAGCAACCACTATTCTCTGTTTCTATGAGTTTGACTGTTTTAGATACCTCAAATAAGTGGAATCATGTAGTATTTGTCCTTCTGTGACTGGCACCATTCTACTTTGTGTGGAGTGATATCGCATTGTGATTTCAATGTGCATTTCCCTAGTGAGTGATGGTGAGCATCTTTTTATGTATTTATTTGCCATCCATGAATCTTCTTAGCTGAAGTGTCTGTCCGTATCTTTGCCCATTTAAAAAAATGGGTTATTTTTTATTAAGCTTTGAGAATTATTTGCATATATTTGATACAAGTCCTTTATAAGATATGATTTCCAAATATTTTTTTCCTAGTCAGTGGGTTGTCTTTTAATTTTCTAAACAGTGTCTTTCAAATAGCAGAAGGTTTAAATTTCGATGATATCAAGTTTATCAATTTATTCTTTTATGGATCATGCTTTTAATATGGTATCATTTTAAAGAAATTTTTGCCTAAGCTAAGGTTGCAAATAATTCATCTATGTTTTCTTCTAGAAATTCTTTAGTTTTAGGTTTTCCATTCAGGTCTATGATCCATGTTGAGTTAATTTTTGTTTATGAGATGGGGTATGGGTTGAAGTTGTTGTGTGTGGGTGCATGTGTTTGTGTGTGTATGGAGAGTCAGTTGTTTTAGCATCACTTGTTGAAGAAACTGTCCTTTCGCCACTCACCTGCCTTTGCACCTTTGCCGAAAGCTTTCCATATGGGTATAAATCTATTTCTGGACTTTCATCTGTTCTATTGATCTATTTGTCTATTTTTTCACTAATACCCACTGTCAATTTCTGTAGCGTTAGGATGTCTTGAAATCAGGTAGTGTAATTATTCCAGCTTCATTCTTTTTCAAAAGTATTTTGGCTCGTCTAAGGTCATCACATTTCTTTATAAATTCTAGAATCAGCTTGTCAATTTCTATTTTTAAAATATGCTTGGATTTTTATTGGAAGTCATTTTGATTGGGAGTGATTGGGCTTTCCAGGGGGATGTGTTCGTGGGAGGAAACACATTTTTATATCTGAACAACTGGCATTTTAAGACCAATACAGCATTTTAAAAATTTTCCACAGCCTTGCTCCCAAGTTTATTGAAAACCCATCTGTGCAAAATAGTGTTATTTGATGCCAAAGGATACAAGGAAAAATAAAATGTTCTAATTCTGGCCCTTATTTCCTATGATTTCACCCTTTTTTTTTTTTTCATCTTGTCCCAGAGAGAAGAGAATAAAGACAGTTACTATTTTGGGCAGTCTTTTACCTTTGGGAAAAGACCACAGACACATGGGAGGGTTTGTGCTGTCTTGAGTGAAAGGAATCCGTTTTGTTATGCTCTCCTTCCTTCCCCTAGCTGGCTGGAGGCTCATCCACCAAGCCTTAGACTATTACACTGTGCAGGATTTTCTACCGTTATCTGGTACAGGAGGCAGAAATCAAATCCCTGTAAGGCCTGCAAGTTCCTGGACCTGGGAGATCAGCTCAGCAACTGGGCTTTCTCATGCGTGGTGCCAGAGTGGATATTGGGGGTAACCAGCATGAGGATGACTCTGGTGAGCTGACAGGCAAAGCCACAAATCTGGAATTTTGTGAAACCCTTCAATTTTTAAATGCTCTTTCTGTAGTTTTTTGAATGGGATAGGCCAAATGAAACATATCTGTGGGCCAAATTCAGGCCATCTCTACCAGTGTTCAGGCCATCTCTACCAGTGTGCAGCCTCTGATGGATGGGCTCTTTTATTTGCTTTTAGGATCAGCTCTTTCATCGGCTCCCTAAAGTTTGTTATTGTTGTTTGAGATGAGTCTCGTTCTGTCGCACAGGCTGGTATTTCAGTGGCACAATCTCTACTCACTGCAACCTCTGCCTCCCGGGTTCAAGCAATTCTCATGCCTCAGGCTCCTGAGTAGCTGGGATTATAGGTGCCTGCCACCACCTGGCTGATTTTTTGCATTTTAGTAGAGACAGGGGTTTCACCACGTTGGCCAGGCTGGTCTCAAACTCCTGACTTCAGGCAATCCACCCGTCTTAGCCTCCCAAAGCATGCCGGGCCCCTAAAGTTTTTATTTTAACAGGTGCTTATGGAACACTCCTGATGCACCATGAAGTTCTGGCTGCCCAGGAAATTGATCAGCAGTAGGGAGAGGCTGCCGCCCAGGTTCTAGGGGTTTCTGCTTCAGTGTAGGGCTGAAGCATAGCAGAGGCATCCCAGTACCACCACCTACTCTCACCTGAATCTGTCCCTTCCTCAAATGTTTGCTGTCACTTATTTCAGGCCCTCCAAGAAGAGCATGGCTGATTTATTCTTGGAAGACTCCCAAAAGGCTTCTCCACAGAGATGACACATGAACTTATTATTGAATGTAGGGAAAGAATTAGCCAGCTGAATGTGCTCTTATAACAGCGTTGGTCCAACCTTGCTACCTCTTAGTGGAACATGAAATCAGTTTAAAATAAAATAGGCTAGTGAGTAGTAAAGTATTTTTTGTTTTGTTAAATTTGTTTTCAGTCTCTCTCCCACACACATGCACTTGCTTCTAATACATATAGAACTTTTAAAAGAAAATTTTGGTTAAAATATATATATAAATAAAATCTGGAAAAAAATTTTGATTTTGAGAATATTAGCAAGAAGATTAAAAGAATATTTATTAAGGATAAGCCTACGTTATTTCTGTAGTCCTTTCAGAAATATGCCCCAAAATTGTTAACTTCAGCTGCTTATTTGTAGCACTAAGTAGGTACTGAATACTTGCTAGGATAAGCATCTGCAAATCACTCTGTTACTGACTGAGCTCTGCAGTAATCATGAGAGTAAGCAAGTGACTTTAATTCTCTTGACTTTATTTCTTTCATTGATGAAATAAGTGAGTTGGTCTAGAAAGGTCATGTTCAAACCTAAGTTTCAAAGAGATGCTTGAGACAATCCCCAAATGATTTACAGGAATAGCTAAATTTGCCCATTTCCACATCATTAAGCATCTAAAAAGTACTCTACAATATAGCAGTCCTCAATTAATATTTGCTAAATTAATATATCAGTCTTCAGGGTGCCATTGTATTTTATGTGAGATTGGGCATATTTACATTCATCGATAAAATTTTTCACTGAGTTGTCACTTTATTCACAACATTTGAAACATTGCCAGGCACATTAACCTGTACCTGGAGTTCCAGCTAATCAGGAGGCTGAGGCGGGAGGGTCACTTGAGTCCAGGACTTCTGGGTTGTAGTGCACTGTGCAGATGGGTGTCCACGCTAAGTTCAGCATCAGTATAATGACCTCCTGGGAGCAGGGTTCACCAGGGTACCTAAGGAGGAGTGGACCACCCCAGGTCAGAAAAGGAGCAGTTCAAAACTCCTGTGCTGATCAGGAGTGGGATTGTACCTGTGAACAGCCACTGCACTCTGCCCTGGGCAACAGAGAAAGACCATGTCTCTGAAGAACGAAATTTTTTAAATAAATTTTATAAAATTTGAAATATTGCAAATTCTAGAAAATTACAAACGTATCAAGAATTACAAAATTTCAAAGCCAAATGGGATTCCCAACTGTGGGTAGCTCTTCCTACACGGCAGCGCCTCCTGTGCTTCGTCAGGTTAGTTCTGCATTACATGCAACTGCATGTGGAATTCAGCTGCTACCCAAAATGCAACTGCTCCATATGTGTTTAAAATTACTCTCTTGAAAGATACTTCTTGGGAGCTGCTTCCTACCGGACATTGTACTAGGTGCCAGCTATGAACAAGAAAGACACAACTCTCATCTCCCTTTAACTCCTAGTTCACTGCGGTATATGCCACATGCTTTCGTGCTGAGTGTAATACATGCTTGCAGGTTAATGTCTTCGGGCAGACCCTCTGTTCAGGCTTTGCCTGCGTCTGTCTGTACCATGTGCAATGAGGTCACTAGATTTGGAAGTGGTCTGTTTGATGCATGTGGATTCTGTGAGACCGTCACACTCCTTGTTTCTGATTTTAGACTTGTGTATTAATGGAACTAAGTTTGCTCTCAAGTTTTTGGTTGGTTTTGGGTTTTTTGCTAGGGTGACATTGTGTTTGTGTTTGCAGTCAGTGAATATATCTGATCCTTTCCTTCTGAACTATATTATAGCCAGGTTGAAAGCATTCTATACGTTTATGATTGATTTTTTTAACTTGGTGATATCACATTTATCCTGTGACAAGTTAAATCTTATTAGGATCATTCCATCAATCGAATGAAGTTATTTTGATTTTTGACATCTCAGTCACCATATCACCGTCCCTTACAGCTTTGGGAAGGCAGCAAATTTAAAAGGCCACCTTCTCTCTCTGTCCCTAGGATGCTGAAGAGAGAACTGAAAGTTTCATTTATAAGATTATTGTTGTGTCTTAACTTTGAGGGATTTTGCTTGGTAAATTTGCATGACCTTCATACTTTTTTCATTTCTTTGGTCTTACTGCCAAGCCACTCAGCACAGCCGAGCGCCATCAGAGAAATATGCTTTTGATGCCTGAAGTCAGCTGCCTTAGCATTACTGATATTCTTATCCTTCTTCTAGTCAGGTTTGGCATTAATAAGGAAAATATTAAGTCCATCAGAGTTGTTATTTTGTAGTTTATAATATGCAATTGAAGCTTCTTAATCTTCCTCTATACTCTTTATTACCCAGTAAACAGCAGCAAAGTTTATATCAAGGAACCATAGGCCACCTGGTTTTCTTCGGTTTTAATATCTGTTTAAATATTTGTATATTTGACATTGAAGATGAAAATGAAGTTCCAAGTATTTTTAAACAATTTTGAAAATTCTGGAGGACAATCCTCAGTAGGAAATAATTACATGATTAAGGAATTCATTTTCTCTATTTAGAAAAGGGGGAGGACTCAAACATGCAAAATATTATATTCATGTATGGAACTTTGATATAAGGGAATCTTAAATGTCTTGTGCTAATAACCTGTGAAGAGGTAGTGCTGTCATTAATGTTGAGAACTTAACATTAGTCATACTAGCGTTTTGGTAAAGTTACAAGGCACTTTAGAATTTTGTCTCTCAATATTGGTACTCTGCTTTTTAACCTCAAATGGTGGTTTAAAGTACATGTAATTTTTGCTATCTGTCACTGAATTTGTGATTTAGAAATATTAGCAGGAGGGCCACATTATGACTTTAATGGGCTGCAGGCCTTTTTGCCTTTGTGGCAAAACTTCCTATGACTTTCTTGTGTTACAAAAATGGTATGTGGTCATGATGAGGAATCCAAGGAATGTAGAAAAATAAAAAGAAACAACACATTCTATCACTTAAAAATAAGCCTCATTAATATTAAGGAAACACAGTGTTAGGCATCACTCTAAGCATGTTTGCAGATGGGAAGATGGATGGATGGATGGATGGATAGATGGAGAGATAGATATACTTTCATAAAAGTATGATCATATGATACCTGCTAAGTTTTTACTTATATTTATTTTTTTGAGATTTTGTGTCACTCATGCTGGAGTGCGGTGGCACTATCACAGTTTACAGCAGCCTCCACCTCCCAGGCCCAGTCCTCCCACCTCAGCCTCCCAAGTAGCTGAGACCATGGGTGTGGACCACCATGCCCGCGCAATTTTTCAATGTTTTTTGTGTACAGATTGCGGTCTCCCTATGTTTCCCAGGCTAGTCTTGAACTCCTGGACTCAAGAGATCCTCCCGCCTCAGCCTAATGCTAATTTAGGCATGAGCCACTGCCCCAGCCACACATGCTAATTTTTAAATGTAAAAACCATTACACTTAATTTCACCTGATTGTAACTGGAGAAAAATAAGTGAGAGTTAAGGAATTGCTGAACTTTGAACAAACATTTTTTTCACCGTAAAAAAATGTTGCTTTTTTTTCCTTCTCTGGTTAAGAGATAATCAAAACTTGGTGGTTTTCATTTTTTGTTTTTTTTTTTTCCAATTACGTTTTTGTGGTAGACGTTGTTGCTGTTTACCGAGTTTTCTTCCTCTTCTGGAATACAGGAAAATTGTTTTTCCTCACTCTCTTCAGGTTAGATGTGATCTTGTGGCTTGCTTTAGCGACACAACATGAGCAGAAATGACCATATGGATGGATGCATTTAATTGCCAGGTCTGCAGTCTCTCACCCTTTCTTCTCCCACCTTGGTGAGCATGGGTGCTCATGTTAATGTGGTAGGGGCATAGATCAGCACAGTACGTGAAGGGCACAGCCCTGAGGACCAACATGGGCCTGCAGTACAGGTAATATAAGCACGAAATGAACTCTTGATCTGTTAGGTCACTCAGACTTGGGACTTGTTTTTAACCACAGATTACTTAGCTTATCCTGACGCTATCACTGTCGTACTAGACAGTATGGACTTCCTACCTGCCATGAGAAATGAGGTCATAAGAACTTTCACTCTCTTTCCTTTCCTCCCTTTAGATCTTAGTTGCATTGCTGTTTTCACACAGGGTATATAATATTTACATTCTATTCCATAATCTAGCTTTGATTTTGATTAGTTATATTATTTTCATAGAGTTAAGGTATATAATGTTATGTTCTGTTCAGTTTTACCCAGAAGCCATCTTGGGGCCTGCCTGTCTTTCTCTTTTCAAATGAAATACGAATGTGGGACAGGGGAGTTCATTGTACCCTAGTTCAGGATTCAAAGGGATAAACAGCCCATGTCTAACGCTGACAATATTTTACCATTATGGAATTTCCCCTCTTTTTAATTTTAATTATATTTAAATGAATTCGGTGCCCAATACTAAACTTTTTCCTATGGCTTTCTTGGTACTGATACTTAGGAACAGATCAAGGGGCTTAGTGGAGACTGCTTGGCAGATGGGAGGGGTATTTTATCATTTGCATTGTTTAGAATTGCCCGCACATGGTGATATGAAAAGCAGACAGACTTTTTAGTGGTTTTATTACTAATTTAAAATTCTCTGTAAACACTGCCTCCTTTATTGCCTGCATCTGAAGCAAACCATTTTCACCGACCCCCCATTGGTATGCCACTGCTGATAGATTTATTTTATTCATTGCATTGACTAGATTGTCAAGACTTTTCAAGGATGGCTCATGAATGATGAATTTTTTAGTTTTTTTTTTTTCATGTTCAAGAATATCTGATGATTATCTTTTATACCTCAATATAATCCCTAGGAGTAATATCTATGTACTATATTTTATTCCCCTTAGAATTTTGGAGGAATTGTTTCTTTATCTTTTGCATTTAAAATACTTTTGAAAAAAATGATAGCCTTTCCCCACATTGTAGGCAACTTGGCTTGTTCTGCTTGAAGAATTGTTTCTCACAACTAGAAATTTAATTATTTAACCAGAGTATACGTTTCAGTTAATTGCTTTATATTCATTTTTCCTATAAATGGAGTATGCTCTTTTGACTTAGAGCTCTGTTGCTTACTCATTTTAGGAATATTTTCTTGTATTGGATCTTTAAATATTTTGGGCTAGGTAATCTACTTCAGAGGAACTCATTAATCTTTCTGATGAATTATATTTTTTTCTTCCATATCTATCATTTTTCTCTGTGAGTTGTGCCTTTTATCTCTGATTACCTCAAGGCTTCCTAGGATATAAACAATTTTGAGGCATGTTAATCGTATTCCTTGGTGTTTCTCATTTATTAGTTTATTCCTTGGAGATTGTGGATTTTTGGTTTTGGCCCATTTTCTTCCATGTAATTCTCTCTTTTTAACCCATGTATTACTCTAGTATGTTACTCAATTGCCATGCAGTTTTATTCCATCTTACATATGTTTGGATGACTGTGGCCTTTGGGGCTCTGATCCACTGGGGTGATTTCTCCTTGACACCCCTCTGACTCCTGTGTATTACCCCTTGAGGACCAGGTAGTTCCTGTTCTGTTCACTTTTCTTCAGACTACAGGCACATGTAAGGAAAAGAGCAGGGCAGGGAAGTGAGCTGACCACGTTGTCTATGTGTGGGCCACCCTGTAACACCTGCGCTGTGCAGTCTCTCCCGAGACCATGCAGAATGTCTTTTCATTCTGCCAGGGAGAGTTAGTCCTCATTGTCCACATTTTTGATCTCTCATCGCTTCATGTAGCAGTTACCATCTCCACCCTGCTGGAATCAGAAGAGAAAAAAATGTAAGAAACTCACTTAATTTTTTCCTCTCTAGATTTGGGCATATTAGAGTAAATTTCTTAGAGATGAGTTCGGGTGAATAATTGATACAGCTTCAGGAATATAGGAATTGGAAAGTGGTTCTGCCATCTTTTTTGATGGGTTTCTTTATTTTATTACCTTTTCTTCATTCCCTCAGGTATTGGGGGATGGAGACTCTGGAGTCAGGCCTCACTCTGCCATATTTACCCAGAAGCCATCTTGGGGCCTGCCTGTCTTTCTCTTTCAAATGAAACATGAATGTGGGACAGGGGAGTTGATTGTACCGGATTTCATGATTCAAAGGGGTAAACAGCCCATGTCTAATGTTGACAATATTTTACCATTATGGACTTTCCCCTCTTTTTAATTTTCTATTCACTCCCAGATTATGCAATGTAATTTCTTTGGTTTTAAATACAAAGTAAATTAAAAGTAGAAGCACTGTAGCTATAAAGAATAGAGCTAAGTGAGTATGTTATCATTGTAATGGATCATTCCTTTTCATTCATTCATTCATTTGACAAATATGTAGTAAGTGCCTACCGTGTGCAAGGCACTACCCTGGGCTCCTGGAGTACGTCACTGAGCAGGATGGACAAAGCTCCCCTGACTGTGAGACACCTATATTCCAGCAGGTATGAATGTGTGGGGTTGGGGGCAGGCAGTGACAATAAATAGAGCACATCTATAAAATATGTCACACATTACAAGGTGATATATGGACAAAGGGAATTGGAGCAGAATGGGAGTTGCAGCTTGGAATAGGGCATTCAGAGCAGCTGTCCTGAGAAGTTATATTTAGTGAAGAGATCAGTGAAAGAGTGTCCCAGGGAAAGGGAACAGCTCGTGCAGGGCTCTCTGGTTCGCAGCTGGCTGGTGTGTTCAAGGAACAGGATGAATGACAAATTGATGGAGTCGTGTCTGGTCCATATGAGAGAAATGAATGACCCAGCGAGCTGTAACCTTAACTTTTAAAGCTGTTTTTACTGTTTTGAAAAATTTGCTATACCAGACATTCATTTCACCATTTTTGGTTTTTTGTTTTGTTTTGTTTTGTTTTTTTATGGGACAGAATCTTACTCTGTCACCCAGGCTAGAGGGCAGTGGTGTGATCTCGGTTCACTGCAACCTCTGCCTCCCAGTTTCAAGTGATTCTCCTGCCTCAGCCTCCGGAGTAGCTGGGATTACAGATGTGTGCCACCACGCCGAGCTAATTTTTGTATTTTTAGTAGAAACAGGGTTTCACCATGTTGGCCAGGCTGGTCTTGAACTCCTGACCTCGTGATCTACCTGCCTCAGCCTCCCAAAGTGCTGGGATTACAGGCATGAGCCAGTGTTGTTTCCACGTGTGATCTTTAAAAGACAGAAACAAATAAGCAAAAATCATTACTAAAGGCCCACAAGGCTTGTTTCTATCTTAGAAAATACATAAAGAAAAGTGATACAACCAATAAATGGTTCGATTTAATGAGAAGTCAAAAATCATAAGATTTGTTGAAAATAACAAAATTGCTTCTAGGTATGTTTTATTGAAATAAAGCCTTAGAAGTCATCTGGTTTTACCTTTTACAAAGACAAAACAATCTAAGAGAGGCCAAGTGACTTATCCCAAGCTATATGGCTAGGTGGCAGGAGATTCAAATAGGACCCAGGCTTGCTAATTTTTAGCCCAGAGCTGTGTCCACCTACCTCCCACCTTTTAATTCAGTGTGAACTTAATTATTGTGAACAGTTTTGTTGTTGACCTTCCATGGACTTGATAGTCAAATTGAGTCTTCGGTTGCAGTAAGTGGGATTTATTTGTATTTTGCAACATGACCTTGTTCTTTGGAGTGGGTTTCACTTAATCATCCTGGAAATCAGTTTTAGAAAGACTAAACATGATTTCTTCATCTCTCTGTGAGGACTAAATTGTTCTCTGTGATTATCTGTCAGAACAAGGGGTTCTAATTAGTTTTCCTTTTGAGGTGTGTTTTTCTTTTGTTTTCTTTGTTTGTTTGTTTGTTTTTTCTTTTTCAAACAGCCAGTCTCATTGCACTCAGGGACCAGGGTTAATTCATGAGTCCTGGGAGGTGGCTGGTCAGGTTAGCTTTTCCAGCCTGGATCAGCCCTGCCCTCCCCCTGAACTCCTTTACTCCACCCACATTAGTTACAGAGAAACTGAATGTTGTCAGCCCCTGGGGTACCATGAATGAGACAGCTGGGTTCACAGAGTGACACTTGGCCTTCCCTTTCTCCCTCCTTCCTTCCTTCCCTCCCTCCCTTTCTTCTCTCTTTCTCTTTTTTTTTTTCCTTTGTGCTCATCAATTTATGACCTACTTCACTAACTGGTCTGTGGAAAGCTGCTTTCTTTTCCATTCCTGTATTCACTCTTGTTCCCACTCCCATATCCCTCCCTCCCATAGATAAAGATAACTATTCTATCTGATACGTATTCATTTATTTGTGTGTGCTTTTGTAAGTGGCGTTTTGGACATATATTCTTTTTTCTTTTTTGAGACAGAGTCTGGCTCTTTCACCCAGACTGAAATTCAATCAATGGTGCAATCAGGGCTTCCTGCAGCCTTGAACTCCCCAGCTCGGGTGATCTTCCTACCTCAGCCTCCCCCTTAGCACCTGGGACTACAGGTGTGCACCACCACACCTGGCTAATTTTTTGTATCAATTTTTTTTGTAGAGATGGAGTTTTGCCATGTTGCCCAGGGTACTCTGGAACTCCTGAGCTCAAACCATCCACCCCCCTCAGCCTCCCAAAGTGTTGGGATTACAGACGTGAGCCACCGTGCCCAGCCTGGACATATATTCTTAATGTGCATTTGTGTAGACCTGATTCTTTTCCTTTCATTTTCTGCTCTGCACCGCATTTAGTCCATTCTGTCTCACTCTACCAGTATTCCCTATGTGCTGCTTTGTATTTCTGTATCTCTTCCCCCAGCAATGAGCTCTTAGATTGCTTCCATCTCCTTTCTTCCAACAGTATTAACTCATGTAAACAACTTTGTAATGACCCCTTATGGATTTGTGTAAGAATTTTCCTGGCACGGAGATATCTATCTGTATCTATATCTATCTTTTTCTGTATCTATATCTATCTTCCAAAAGTGGGTTGCTGGATTATAAGGTATATGTGTATTTGCTAGCACAAATAATGAAGCTTTGCACAAACAACTTAACGCGTGTCCCTTTCAGGTATTTTTTAGAACTTTTCTTGGGTATATCTAACAGAACAAGATTGGAAAGTATATTCAGTTTTACGAAGGCTGCCAGTTTGACTGGCTGGTCTTTATTTCCCTCAGCAGCAAACAAGCTTCCCTACATCACATCCCACCCAAAGCTTAGTACTGTCTAGATTTCTGTACATAGAAAGTGCTTTATCATTGTTGTTTACACTTATTTCTTACATTTTTGCATTTGAGCATCTCTTCATGTGCTTGCTTTTGTGTTTCCTCTAATTTGAATCACCTGTACCTTTGTTCTGTTTCCTGTGGAGGTTCTTATCTTTGCTGTTGATTTTCAGAAACACCTTACACAGTCTAGAAAGTATTTCCCTTATTGGTCTTAGGCATCCTTTATTGATGTTAGCCTTGGTCTTAGGCATCAGCTTGGATCACATCTCCTTCATTGAGCAGAAATCTTTTACCTTTGGGAGATTAATTTTAAAAACCGCTTCTGACCACAGGCCATAAAGATACTCCTGCCTTATTTTCCAGGAACTTTATATTTTACCTTTTACCTTTGAGCCTTTATCTCCATGGAATCTGCCGCTGTTCATGGTGTAATGCTCCAGGCCAGTTGTCTCTTCCTCTGTAATTAGCTAGTGCTCCTCAGTTTGGGGAAAGCCTCTACTTTTCTCATTATGGAATTTTAATTGTCACTATAGGAATTGGCATCTTTATATTACAATAATGTCATCCCACCTAGCACAATAGACTCTCTGTTTAGTCAGCTCTTGCTTTATGTCTTTTAATAAAGGCTTAAAATTTTTCCCATAAAGGTCTCATACAGTCTTTACTAATTTCATAGATCCTTTATCCTTCTCATTGCTTGTTTTTATTATATTTTGTATTTGATTATTGTGAGAGTGTTGAAATGCTCTTTTGTTGTTTTTTGTTTTAAGTTGATGTTGTATCTGGCCATTTTGTTGAATCCTCTTATTCTAATGGATTATCTGCTAATCCTGATCTTTTTCTATGTATTAGGGCATATTGTCTGAAAATAATGATAGTTTTATTTCTTCCCTTGAAATGCTTATTGCTTATAACTAATTTCTTTTTCTTTCTGTATAGCACTGGTCAGGACATCCGATACTGTATTCCACAGTAACAGTGACAGTGTTCATCCTTGTCTTTTTAAAGAGAATACAGTTAAAGTTTCTCCACCAAATCAAATGCTTTTACAATCTTTACCAAGTTAAGAAAGTTCCCCATATTTTCAATTTTTAAAGAAATATATTTTTTAAAATTATACTTATGTGTCAAACTTTATCAAATTTTTTTCTGCATCTATTAAGATAATAATGACTTTCCTCTTTAGTACACCGATATACTGAGTTAAGTGGTAGGTTTTATGATGTTGAAAATTATTGCAAACCTAGGATAAATTCGACTTGCTCATGATATGTTACTTTAAATGTTTTGATTCAATTACTTAATATTTTATTTATGAATTTTGCTTCTAAAATTGTAACTGAAACAAGCCTAGGATTTTTCTCTTCTTGGATTCTTATCCTGTTTGGAATAAAAACTGTAGTATCCTCATAAAATCAGCTAAATAGCTTTTGTCCTTTTTTTATTTTCTGGAACAACTTACAGAAGATAGGAAATTAAGTATTCCATGAACTTTTATTCCCCTGCTTTAACTTGTCCAAGAGCCACAGGATCCATGAACATTTGATGGAGCTTACTGTAAAGCCATCTGGGCCTAGGGCTGTTTATCAAGGAAGGGCTTTGTTTGCTATTTCAATGTATTTTATACTTTGGTCTGTTCAAGTGTTCTGTTTTTTTCTGCACCAGTATCCAACACTTGTGAGTGTTTAGAGGTCATTGTTCAGCAACCCTTCACTCCTCCTACCCCGTGGGAAGATTTAATTCCCTTTCCCATTGGTGTTGGGCTTGGCCACATATCTTGCTTTGATCAACGGAACGTTAGTGGACTTAACATGAGCAGAGGCCTTAAATTTGTCCTTAGAACCGGATTTAGCCTTATCTTCTAAAAAGCAGCTGCACTGGAACCGGGCGGTCTCTCAGCTCAGCTTTTTTTCTAGTACTGCACATGTGCAGCACAGGACACTTCAATCAGCAGCAGTGGCTCACTGCAGCCATGAGCTGGGGTGACCGGTTTATTACCAGACCCTCCAGAGGAATGTATATGGTTTTTAAAAGTGCTACCCCATGACCAATCCAGTCACTCATAAAAAAAAAAAAAAAAAAAAGAAAACCCTCATATTTGCTTAGACAACATCTCCTGTCATATCACAAAATAACTAAAGTTGAAAAAGGAATTTCATACTTAAAAAAACCTTCTTGACCCTTCCAGCAGCGGTTTGTGTGTCTGCCACACCTCTTCTTTAGTCCGTGGTCTTCAGCTTCTGAACTGTGCTTTTGAACCCTGGCAAGTTCCCATTCTCAGATTACCTGTAAGGTGATCACATCATGGAATGCAAGGTGAAAACAGGAGGTTGACTAGAAAGGACGCTGGGCCTGTAGACTGTCCTTGACTCACAGAAGCCACATTCAACCAGTTATTCCAGTGAAAGCAATAAGGAATAGGTAGGAACAACTGCTGCTCAGAGATCCGTTAGAAGAGATGGCTTTTGGCTGGGCGCGGTGGCTCACACCTGTAATCCCACACTTTGGGAGGCCGAGGCGGGTGGATCACGAGGTCAAGAGATCAAGACCATCATGGCCAACATGGTGAAACCCTGTCTTTACTAAAAGTACAAAAAATTAGCCGGGCGTGGTGGTGCGGGCCTGTAGTCCCAGCTACTCGGGAGGCTGAGGCAGGAGAATTGCTTGAAACTGGAAAATGGAAGTTGCAGTGAGCCGGGATGGCACCATTGCACTCCAGCCTGGCAACAGAGCGAGACTCTGTCTCAAAAAAGAGATGGCTTTTTTTCTGGAACAGATGAAGTCAAACACACAGCTAGAGGAGATGGAGAGTCAGAAACTTGGCTCAGAGGGCTTTTTTGCTTTAAGATGGTCATCAGCCCTTGGAAAGGTGTACGTTGAGTTTCCGTCTGTGCTTGGCAAAGGTCTAAAGGGGGAGGAGGTTGCAGAAATAGAAGACGTGGTCTCTGACCATTGAGAACTTCAAAATCAGCAATGTCATATACAAAACATGGAAAAGTTATGTGAGAAACTTTTGGGAAATGCAATAGGGATTAGAGAGAGGAGATTTTTAGTTTTGAGGCCAGAGCAGCGATTGATAGGCATGGGTGAGGGAGGAGGAGATAGCTGGAGAAGGAGGGAGCATGCATGTCATTTTCATTTATGTAGTGACCACAGAAATGAGGGATGGAGGGGTGAGAAAATAAGTTAAGTCAGGGGGCGGGGTGGGAGTGGAGAGCAGGGGGAGGGGTTTCCACTTTCCTTTAAGTGGATCCTTGGCTTCATTGCAGTAGATGGCTTTGTCAGTGTATATTCCTCCTTTGGAAACAGACAAGTTTCACTGAGAATGGGATTAAAGGATTACATGAAAAATTTAGGATCTGTGTAAGGGAGAACATTTTATACAGCCCTGTATGAGGATTGTCTAAAGGGAGTTACATTCCTGTTTAGGATTTTTTAAACCAGGATGGACGTTCTATACCACAGTATCTGGTGGTTTTAATCAGAGATAGTACCACCTCACCCCAGGGTATGTGAACATGTGTGTTCATGGTGGGGTACGGGTGTCACCAACAATTAGTAGGTGCAAGCCAGGGATGCTGCAGACCTCACCATGTACTAGAGAAGCCCTGTACAGCACATAGTGTGTGTAGAATGCTAAGGGTGCATTTGTGGAAAATAATGCACTTCCCAATCTTCCGTCATTTGGGTTCCCCTTGTTCAATTTTTGCCATATCTGTGTACCATTTCTACAACTAATTTAATACTTTTCTTTTTTTTTTGAGATGGAGTCCCACTCTATTGCCCAGGTTGGAGTGCAGTGGCATGATCTTGGCTCACTACAACCTCTGCCTCCAGGGTTCAAGCAGTTCTCCTGCTTCAGCCGCCCAAGTAGCTGGGAATACAGCTGCCTGCCACCATGCCCAGCTAATTTTTGTATTTTTAGCAGAGATGAAGTTTCAGCATGTTGGCCAAGCTGGTCTCGAACTCCTGAGCTCAAGTGATCTGCCTGCCTCAGCCTCCCAAAGTGCTGAAATTACAGGTGTGAGCCACTGTGCCCAGCCTAATTTAATTATTTTCTTTAAATTTATTTATTAATTTATTATTATTATTGTTTTTGAGAGGGAGTCTTGCTCTGTCGCCCAGGCTGGAGTGCAGTGGTGAGATCTCGGCTCACTGCAACCTCCACCTGCCAGGTTCAAGTGATTCTCCCGCCTCAACCTCCCAAGTAGCTTGGATTACAGGTGTGCACCACCACACCCAGCTAATTTTTTTATATTTTAGTAGAGATGGGGTTTCACCATGTTGGCCAGGCTGGTCTTGAACTCCTGACCTCAAGTGATCCACCCACCTCGGCCTATCAAAGTGCTGGGATTGCAGGCATGAGCCACCATGCTTGGCCCTTTAAATTTATTTTTAACTGACTTTTAAGTATTTGGTTGTCATTCTATATCTGCTTTTTAATTTACTTATCTTGAACCTTGCAATCATGAGTTTGAAATGCTGTTTATATTTTTCTAATCATGTTAAAATAGATGACTGTTGTACTACAGAATGTTCATCCTGCACTCTGCTAGTGGTGTGCATGCTAGCTTTGAGAAATAGTAGCCAGATGGTCACAGTGGATTAATTTATGACTTGACCTGATTTTATATAAGATATCCTTGAGAGGTGATACCAAAGCCTTGGGAGTCTCATTTTTAAGTAACCTTGTGTTCAGCAAAATTCATGAACTGAACAGGCCTCGTGAGGACACTTTCCCTGATAGAGGTCAGACAGCACAAGCAGCTGCGATTGCCTCTTTCTACGTGCAAAGATGTCCATTTGAAAGGGCTTGATCTGCTTGGTGGGGTGGTGCTTATGTGCCAATTATCTTTGCTCCGGCCTGTGTCCTCAGGCTGCTGGCCATCTCCCAGTTATGTAGCCCTATTTCCAAGGGCTAAGTGACCCTGAAATTGTGGAAGAATCAGAGCAAACTCTGTCCTTACTTCCCAAGAATTGGCTCGAAGCGTATGTTGCATTCATGTTGGCCAAGAGTGAGAAAGGATGACAGAGTATAGCAGAAACAAAGACACTTCCTTCCCAACACCCAGACAACAGAATCAAAATGCAGTTAGAGGCAGAATCAAACCCTGCCCCATATGAACCTGCAGCAAACAAGCAGACAAAACAATTATAACTTTATTTCAGCCACTTTGAAAAGTGGAAGGCAAGGAAGGGAACACCCCGCCGTGGCCCCCAAGAGGCAGTGCTGGGAAAGGAAGGTGAGAGGACCAGTTCCTGAGGGTTTCTCCTAATACAGATCAATATGGAAAGCAGCTGGTTGAGGAGGCGAGTGGTAGACTTTGTAAATGTCAAAAACAAAAAAACTCTTGCAGAGTCAGAAAGGCACCCAGGGGAAGCCATCTCCTAGTCTCTGTGCTGAGTTATAGGAGAGAGACCATAGGAGTGAGTCTGCCCTAGTTAGGCAGAGTAGGCCCTGGTCTGAGACATTTAACTCCCCTCCAAAAGAGGACAGAGCAGAGAGCCCCCAAGGTCAGGCTTCATGACTCCTACCTCTCCGCCATGGCAGAAAAGTTCATAGAAAGCAGCAGCCAACCTAAAACTGTAGCTCAGAGGTAGAACAACAACTGGTTCCCTGTAAAGTGAGGAGAGTGTCAAAAGATACATCAGCTTGTTCTAGGAGAACAAAGAGCAGTTTTGGACACAGATGCTCATAACTATGAGCCACATGGCAATGAGGGTCATGACTGTTCTGTGAAATGCTGCAGCAGAGGAATGCAAGAGAGGAACACAGCTTGTTGGCCAGGCACAGCGGTTCCATACCTGTAATCCCAAAACTTTGGGAGGCTGAGGCACGAGGATCACTTGAGGCCATGAGTTTGAGACCAGCCTGGACCACATAGTGAGACCCTGTCTCTGTTAAGTATATATATATATATTTTTTAAATAAAGAAAAGGAAAGAAAGGAACACAGCTTGCAAAAATAAACATACAACCAGTCTGGTCTATAAAAAGACCCAGTCCTAGAAAACTCAACCTCACAAGTATTTTATGCTATAGAAAGACTCAGCATCAATTCAGTAGAAGCAAAAACTCAAGATGTAGTTATGATAAAACAACAATGGGATTGCTTTTAATTTTTATTTGTAATTGTAAAATATACGTAACATAAAATTTGCCATCATAACCGTTTTTAAATGTATAGTTCAGTAGTGCTAAGTACCTTCACATTGTTTTATAACCAATCTTTAAAAGTCTTCACCTTGCAAAACTGAAACTCTGCACCCATTAAACAATAATTTCCTATTTCTCCCTCCCCCACACCCTGGCAACCAGCATTCTGTTTTCTGTATCTGGATTGAAGACTCCAAGTACCTCAGAGGAATAGAATCAGAAAGTATTTGTCCTTTTGTGACGGGCTTATTTTACTTAGCATAATGTCTTCAAGATTCATCCATGTTGGAACATGTGTCGGAAGTTCCATCCTTTTTAAGGCTGAATAATATAACGCTGTATGTTTGTACCACATTTTGCATATCCATTCATCCAGTGATGGACACTTAGTTTGCTTCCACCTTTTGGCTATTGTGAATAATGCTGCTGTGAACATAGGTATACACATTTCTCTTTGAGTTCCTGCATTCACTTCTTTTGAGTCTGTATGCAGAAGTGGAATCGCTGGATCATATGCTAATTCTATCTTTAAATTTTTGAGGAAATGCCATACTGTTTTCCACAGCACCTGCACCGCTGTACATTCCCACCAATAGTGCACGAAAGTTCCATCTTCTCCACACCCTTGCCCACATTTGGGACTTCCTGTTTTTGTTTTAGTCTTTGTTTTTTTTTTTTTCATAGTAGCTCTCCTAATGAGTGTGAAGTAGAATGGAATTTTTAAAAGATAGAGCCAAGAAAAGAAATCGAGAACAAAAACACCATACAACATTAAAAACCAGAAAACACACGCTCACTCAGTCTGTCTCTCTCTCTCTCTCTCTCTCTCTTTCTCTCTCTCTCTCTCTCTCTCTCTCTCTCACACACACACACACACACACACACACGATAGACATAGCTGAAAATCAGAGTGAGATAATCCCAAGGAGGGGATTAAAGCGATAAGGAGAATATGACAGCCACGGAGAAGCAGCACAGCCGTCCAGCATATGGAGCAAGGAAAGAATGCAACCATGTGACCCAGGAAGATTTTCCCAAAAAGAAGAGAGAACTGAATCTTTAGTTAGAAGGTTATGCCACATATCTGGAAGTTCAGATGTAGAATGAATAAGATATACCCTGGTCTAAAGGTTCAGTATTTCGACCTTAGACAGTAAAACCAAGTCACACAAAATACTGGATAATTAAGTTGGTATCAGAATTCTCTACACCAGCAACCCGTACCATAAAATATGAGCAAGGTCTACAAACTTTAAAGGGAAATAAAATTATTTAAATAATATAATTTAAAATTAGGAATATAATTTTATATTATACTATTAAAAAGAATATTAAAAAGATAAAAAATAATATAAAATTATTGTCTGAATATTATTATTGCAGTGAAGGCAATGAGCAGGCCGCCTTGACCTGAGAGAAGTCAGGGACTGTTGCAACCATGACCATTTCTTGAAAAAAAAAAAAAAAAACAAAAAACCACCCTATGATGAAATTGACCGAAATGACTTAAATCAGAAGAACAGACTCAGGAGTAGAAAAGCCACAGATGAAAAACAGTAACAGCGGCAACAGCAGAATGGTGAGCATTCAAACCATTATGACGCTGCCTTAGGACTGAACAGTGGGGCAAGGGGGCATGGATGATTATTAAAGAAACATAGAACTGTTAGGCATCTGACAAAATAAACATTGTATAAGCAACAAATCAAGTGTGCAGAAATGGAGAGGAAATGTGATTATAGATTATTACTGTGAAAACATGCAGTTAAACTTTCATAACTTTTTTCTGTGCATTAAATTGTGTGTATGTGTGTGTTTTCAAGTATGTAATTTGTAGCTGCTGGTCAGAATGTCATTCTGTTTCTCTTTTGCTTTTTATTCTGTTACGTTCAAACAAAATTAAATAGCTCTTACTAGAAAAAAAGCTCGTATGTTATCATTTTAAATGAAGCCTTACCCTCTATCTAGCCTTCTACCAATATATGTGCATAAAGAGATATCCAGAATGACGGTCACCAACTGTAAACACAATGGCGGGATATTAGATGATTTCTTCTCTTCTTTGCGCTATTTTGTGTTGCTTGATTTTTTTTTTTAATGAGCCCATGTTTTTGCACAAGCTGTAAAATCATTGCTGTTAATCTTAAATATTGATCAGTAGTGTCATCAGTATTCTCATTGCTTCTTAGTCCTTGTTTCTTTTTTTTTTTTTTTTTTTTTGAGACGGAGTTTCGCTCTTATTACCCAGGCTGGAGTGCAATGGCGCGATCTTGGCTCACTGCAACCTCTGCCTCCTGGGCTCAGGCAATTCTCCTGCCTCAGCCTCCTCCTTGTTTCTTAAATTGTAGTGTTGACAAACACCGGAAAGAGCCCTTGACAATATTTTTGCAACTCATCCCTAAGGTGTTGGCCACTACCCAGAGGCCAAAGGGCATGGGCCGTGGAAAACATCAGCTCTTATAATAGGGTGCCTTTGCCTTCTTATTGAATCATAAATCAAAACGGAACAGTGGACTGGTGAGCATGAAGT
This sequence comes from Saimiri boliviensis, assembly GCF_048565385.1. Lineage (NCBI taxonomy): Eukaryota > Metazoa > Chordata > Mammalia > Primates > Cebidae > Saimiri > Saimiri boliviensis. Next base: position 39,001,738 of record NC_133455.1, on the reverse strand, counting down.
AGACTGACCTGAATCCCTGTGATGCTGATGGACAGGAGTATAGTGTACTGTGCTGTCCAATGAATATCTGAACTGGCACATGATTTTGGATGTTTGGAGTCCCTCTCAATCTCTGCACTTGGCTGTTGCGAGTGCCTTTCCCTTTCTCCATTGGGGTTCTCCTGCCTCTGGGCCTTTGCACGTGCAATTCTCTCTTCTAGAGATACACCACGCCCTCTTCCTCCTTCATCACCCAGCTCCTTCTAGTGTTCAGGGCTTAGCTTTAGCCTCCTGCCCCTAGAAGGCCTTCCTTCCCTAACAAGGTTAGGAACTCCTTCTGTGTAATCAAAGGCACTGGTCACTGGTTTTGCTGGGCACATTTATAAACATTCACTCAACATCATGCTTCTTAGCAGACTGGCCTCGGGCAAATAGGAATCTAGTTCAGCAAGTGTAAGGTCAGATTTCCTTCTTGCCTGGTCTCAGCACATACTTCCTATTCCTTTTCTGGACTCTTCCCGAACAGTAACTCTTGTGGCCTCTGTTAGGAACAAACACCCCTCTCTTCCCTTCCCGCTACCCCATGGCCTCTTAGGTTTATTTTGCGCTCAGCAGGCCTCTTGGCTCCTGCTTCTGTTAGTAGCTACACCTTTTCTCGGTAGTATTTCAAGTTCAAGCTCATTGGGAAGGGTAGCTGTTTGATTTAGCCTTTGTCCTCTAGCACCTGCCTTTCCTATAGGGAGGGGCATTCCCAGACTTGGAACAGGCCCCATCACTAAGGCCACAGACAGTGCCAGAGGGAGCTGGGGTCTGTGCGCCATTCTTGAATTCCCCAGAATGCCTTGCCTGGCCTTGAGTAAAAGAGACAGAAGTGAAAAAAAGTCTGTTACAAAGCAGCATGTACAAGGTGTGTGTTTTATATATCAAAGGAAATAGACCCTACATGTGTGTTTTATATATCAAAGGAAATAGACCGGTTATTATCAGTGAGTTTTCTGGTGGGATTCTAGTTATTTTTATTTTCTTGCTTTCAAAGTTTTTGTAATAGGCCAGGTGTGGTGGCTCATGCCTGTAATCCCAGGACTTTGGGACACCGAGGCGGGTGGATCACCTGAGGTCAGGAGTTCGAGACCAGCCTGGCCAACATGATGTAACTTCATCTCTGCTAAAAATACAAAAATTAGCTAGGTGTGATGGCAGATGCCTGTAATCCTAGCCACTTGGGAGGCTGAAGCAAGAGAATCACTTGAACCCAGGAGGCAGAGGTTGTCCTAAGCCAATATTGTACCATTGCTCTCCAGCCTGGATGACAGAGTGAGACTCCGTCTCAAAAAAAAAAAAAAAGTTTCTGTAATAAATGTTCTCATAGATACGCCCTGAATCATTGCATTGTACAGAGCAGCGAAGACGAGAGCCAATTGACTCTGCCATTTGGAAGCATGCTTTCTTCTCCTGTTTCTCGCTTCTGCCCCCAAATGATGTTTGTTGCTTTGCTCATTTCACCCGGGTTGTCTTTTTCCTCCTCAGGTGACCGGATGCCTGTGATTCCCTCACATCTCCTCAACAGCTCCCCATCAGACCGGCAGATTAACCGGCTGGCCCAGAGGCTGGGGCCCGAGTGGGAGCCCGTGGTGCTGTCTCTGGGGCTGTCCCAGACGGATATCTACCGCTGCAAGGCCAACCACCCCCACAACGTGCAGTCGCAGGTGGTGGAGGCCTTTGTCCGCTGGCGGCAGCGCTTCGGGAAGGAGGCCACCTTCCAGAGCCTGCACAACGGGCTGCGGGCGGTGGAGGCAGACCCCTCTCTCCTCCTGCACATGCTGGAGTGATGGCGCCTCCACCAGTCGCTGGGGAGTGTGTCCTCGAGTCATGTGGGCTGAATCCTGACTTTCACTCAGAGCAGGTGGTTTTGGGTTTGGGTTTTTTTTATTCTTAATAACCCTCAGATGGAAGGAGAAAACAGGGTTTTCACTAGACATGACTTCAAAGGCCGGATTACTCAGCAGATCTCCCACATTGGCTCAACATTTTTTTGTTTTTAATTGCTTGAAGATTGCATTGTTGGAATTGTTCCGTTTTTAAATGTGTAATGGCTTTTTAATAGACCAGTAAATCACAGTGGTTCAAAAAATATAGATATCATGTCATCACATTACAGGGAGGTGTTACAAAAGTATATGTAAAACATTTACTTTTATGTTGTCTGAGGACTGAACTATGGACTTCACTGTTCATAATGATACAATAATAAAATGTGAATCACTATATATAATGTGTCTTGTTCATGAGAAAGTACTGTGTTGGTTTTTTTTTTTTTTTCCTTCTCATTCCTGTGTTGCATAGATTAAGGGTATGAAATTACAATAGTCTTTTTTTTGTTGTTTTTGGAACAGAATTAGCAGTAAGAGTGAAATGGTTACTTTCCCAAGTCAGGATACATAGCGCAGGCAGGATGTCTGCATTAAATATTGTAAGACACTAAAGCTCCCTGCAAAGACCAGTTCAAGTACCAGCATGCATACCTGAGCCCTTCATCTTTAAAAGATTGCGCAAGAAAATCCTGTGCTGTTTATTGAAAGCATTAAGTCAGGGGACGAGAGGGGGTGTGGTCTTTCCATTGAAGCCAGAATGATTGAAGTGTTGTGCTTCTGAGGAGTGTGATTTAGTCTTCTGTCCTTTTATCAATAGCACAGGGTGCTTTGAGAATGCTTTACTATTTTCAAGGTTTTTCCTGTATTTGATCTCATTTGGACTTCTCAGCAATCCTGTGAGGCAGTGGGCAAGGTGCCTCACCTCCTTCTGTAGAGAGATTCAGCGGCTGGCCCAGGGTGAATGAGCTTGGGCACCGGCTCTTGAGCCCTTTCCAACTGCTCCACGGGGCATCTCCCCTTCTCTCTTGCATGCTCATTGAAGCAGCTCGAATCCTGGTCCCCGCCTTCTAGCTGTATGGCCTCGGACAAGTTACTTACCCTCTCTACGCCTCAGTTTCCTCGATGGTAGGGTGGAGAAATGATTGTACTCACCTCTGAGGTCTTTGTGATGATTAAAGCAATCATGTCCGCCGAGAGCACATCCAGATGCGGCTCATTGTCAGCTTTCAGGAAATGGCCGCTGTTAATTTGCCACCGCTGTGGCTGAAGGTCTAGTTAGACCACAGGCAGTGCTGAAGAGTGGCCGAAAGCTGAGGGCACGGGGAGGAGCTACTGTTGCCACGCTTCTTACTAGGCTTTAAAATGGGGTTGGATTTTATAAACTTTACAATGGGGCCAATCTGTTACCTCTCCTTAATAATTACAGAATCTGTTTCCTACTTCTAACATAACTCAGGATTTTTCAAAAAGGAGGAAAAAAAAAAAAAAAACCCATGCTTTTTACTTCTCTCCATTCCAAGAATAAGTTTTTAGAATGGTAGAGTTGAGCATGAAGTGAGTGCTTCAAAAGATGACAGTAGTGTGTGGATAACATCCTCTCAGGCATCTTGTAACCATGTTCCCATTACTAAAAAAGAGCTGCTATGCCACAGTTTATTCTTTCACTGAATTCAGTTCAAAAGGATAGTCCACTGGCCTTAGCAGCTTGAATTTTCCATTTTGTAGCCCAGCCAATAATTCATTATCTTGTAAACTTCTCATTCTTTTGGCTATATCCCTGCGCCCAGTGATAGACTGTACTGCTGTGGCATCTTCAGTGAATCACTTGTCATTTTGAACCTGGGACTTGTTACATTGCTGTCTTCCGCCTTTGTTTCCTAATGGAGAGTTCCTTTGGCTTTTGTTCTCACAGCTCAGAGTCACATTCATGGATGAGTGAGTAGAGCTGGGCTCTGCTGCATCTGACTGGATGGCATTTTAGAAGCGGGTCTGATGATTAGCTGGGTCATCTCTCCGCCATTCGCCGTTCGCAAGGAATCTGTCACACGTAAAGACACGTGTGGGCTCTGTCAGCAGTGAGAGACAATTAGTGAAGAACACGCCCATGATGGACCAGACAGACAGGGCCGAGGGGGCCCTTAGAGAGCTCTGACTTGTTGCCCTTAATAAGCAGAGTGTTTTCACCACCAAATGGCAGCAGCACCTCCCTGGGCCTGCTGACGTGCTTGCAGAAGACTTGCAAGTAGAACAGAGCAGCTGAATCCCTATCTTGGTTCTCCCTCTGGCCATGAAGAATAATGCTACGCAGCAGCTGCCTGCCTCCTAAGAGAACTGGGGAGGTGATGTGCCTGCAGGGATTTTCTGTGTTTTTGCATGGGAGAAGATTCTACAATTCCAGAGACTCCACCCCCCCCCCCAGAAAACTCTGAATGAGTGCATTGAGGTGGCAAGAGCATTTGCAGGCACTGACAGAAAGTATATATATTAATATATAGTCTTGCATTGGGTTGGGTTAGAGTGTGTGTGTGTGTGTGTGTGTGTGTGTGTTCATATGCATATATGAGTGTGGCCCCTAATGTTTTTAAAACTGTAACTTTTATTACATTTTCTCAACATAAAGTACATGTTTATTATGGCAGTTTGAAAAAAAAATAAGATGAAGAAAAATAAAAATTATCCCTACTCCCATCTAAGCACTGTGCATACCAGTTTTTATCTCGGTCCTCCAATTAGTTTCGTATGCCTGCATATTCTTTTTATAAAAAGAAGAGGATTTTCTCTGCATTGCATTATAAAAGGTGTTGTATTCTCCAACTGATAATGCACTTGACTTATTTTTTTTTTTTGTCAATGGGAGGACTATATAGAAAGACTAAAATGTGTAATTAAAATGATGCATCTTTTTAATATTCCTCAATGGCGTACTCCAAATGGTCTTTATATTCGTGGCTTAAAATTAACTAAGTTTTTAATTTTATAACAATGGGATTATGTCGTTCCTGCTCCTTTACAATTGGCCTCTTTTATATAACATAAAACTGTCTTTCCATGTCATTATTTCTTTATGCCAATGATTTCTAAAATCCTCTGTGTTCACAACACACTTTCAAGTCCTATAATTTTTGGTGGCATGTTTGAAGTGATTAAAAGACACTGAGCTACTAAGTATAGCGATGTCTTTCACTCTCAAAACCCTTGTCCCACTTTTTGCTCCATCCCCATTTGGAATCACATTACACTGTTTGAATAGAGCTGTTTACAGCTCCCCTCTGTGCATTCTAATATCCTCAAAAAGCAAAGTTAAGCACAGTCTGGGCTTTACTCTGAGATTTTATGTCTTCCTTACCAGCAAGATGGCCTCTACACCGCCTGATGATCCAATCAGTGTTGTGTTCCATTTCCACAAGAGTACGTGTTCCAGAAGGGCAATGAAATTTTACCTGTTGATCAAAATTTGATGGCACACTTGACAAGGGTTGACAAAATCTATGCTTTGCCGCTCTTCTGTGCCCTCATTTTCAGTGGCGGGATACCTTTCCAGGATGTGGATGTGCCATCACGTCTTAACCGCTTCTCTGCATGGATCTTTAGGTCGGTTTTGCTTTTTCATTATTATGAACAGTGATGCAAGGAAGGGAGTGTTTGTGATCAAATCTTTACATTCATCAGAGGTTACAATGAACTAGATCCCTGCCTTGTTTAGTGCCAAACGTATTTTAGTTTTGTTCTCAATTAGCTTTTTTATATAGCAAACCACCCCCAAGATATAATGGTTTAAAACAACAAATGTATGGCTTAACATTGAGCCCATAATTCTGTGAACTGGCTGGGCTTGCTCTTCCGCTCTGGGCCAGCTCAGCTGATCTCTGCTGGGGGCTCTCTTGCGCATCTGTGGTCAGATGGTGGGTTGGCTCAGGCAGGATGCCCTAGGGTGGCCTCACTCATGTTTCTGGGAAGTCACAGGCTATTTCCTGGGGCAACGGGTCACATGTGGCTAGGTCACATGCCTTTGATCTGTCCAGTTACCCTGTCATCTTTACTTGGTAGTAGTGGCGGGGGTTCCCCGGGCAGCCAGAAGGCAAGCCCGCATGTGCAAACACCTTTCCTCTGTTTGCGTCCCTTTTGCTGACATCTCTGCCAAAGCCATTCATGTGCCAGCTCAGAGTCCAGGCGGGAGAGCTCTACCAAAACGCATGGAGAGAGGAGGGGAATCATTTGGATCCATTCTTTGCAGTCCACCACAGCCAATATTTTTAAATTGAGATTTCTCGGTCCTATTGAAAAACAACCTTTGCCTACTCTGGATCCCTGTCCTCAAATCACAGTAACAGGCAAGCTTTTTCCAGCATGCCACTGTCCTTCCCATCCCCCACCCCACGGAATGCACGTCCTTTACCCAGCTCCTTCCATCTGCTCAGCCCCACGCATGTTTGTGTTTGTGGCCTCTACACATATAAGCATGATGATGCTTAGCATAATCTCCTAGAAGTGGAATTGCCAGGCTTAAGTATTAATAACATACTTTGAAAAACTTTTGACTTTTTAATACTTTGTAAAAGCTTTAAAAAATATTTTAGGGCCAGGTGTGGTAGGTCACCCATATAATCCCAGCACTTTGGGAGGATGAGGCAGGTGGATCACTTGAGCTCTGCCTGGGAAACATTGTGAAATCCCATCTCTACTAAAAATACAAAAATTAACCAGGTTGGATGGCCAGCACCTGTAATTTCAGCTACTCAGGAGGCCGAGGCCAGAGAGTTGCTTGAACCCAGGAAGTGGAAGTTGCAGTGAGCCGAGATCATGCCACTGCACTCCAGTCTGGGCAACAGAACAAAACTGTGTCTTAAAACAATTTTTTTATAACTACTTTTGCTCTAGCAAAACATAAGGTTTGTGGTTTAAATGCCAGTTAGTTCCATTAGGCTTTGGTGGCCTGCTGTTGAAAGCTGCTGTTAGATACACACACAGACACACACACACACACACTCTCTCTCTCTCTCTCTCTCTTTCTCTCTCTCTCTCTCTCTCTCTCTCTCTCTCTCTCACAGCCCTGAGGCAATAGGATGAGTCTGTCTTCATCCCTTTCTCTGGGGAGCTCTCCAGGTGTGGTATCTTTGGACAGAGCCTCCCCTCTTTCAGTTATTCAGCAAACACTCAAGCAGAGGCTAGTACACACCAGTCACTGCTAAGCGGGGAAGAGAATAGATTACCAATAATCTCCAGGAACTCACTGTTTGACTAATGAGACAGATGTAAAGTTCCAATTACAACACGATGCCATCAAGCCTGTGCCTGAGTATCTAGTCTATGGGAATGCAGAAGAGAAACGATTCATTTGCCTGGCTTCTTAGGAAGCGAGAGGTATGGGAAATAGTAAGCCTCTATCACTTGGCCAAGTTACTCCACCTTTGGGTGCCAGTTTCCCCACATGTGACATACAGACAATAACAGTACCCACCCATGCTCACAGTGAGGATTCCATGAGATGAAAGATGTAACATGCTTAGAACAGTGCCTGGTAGAGGAGGTGTTTTGTTGAACCATTGAGTTGAATTCTTTTGGCTACTAGGGTTTTTCTAATCTTCACTCATCCAGAGCTCTGAGAGTGTGAGGGTAGAATCACCTCCTGCAGATGTTTGTGTTGTAGAAACAGAGACTGCATAGTCCCTTAGTATCTTTATCAGGACTTTAAAGATAAGGGGCTATGAATGGTGGCACACTTCAGAGCATACTCAGAGTTGGGGTGGATTCTGATCTAACAGTTGGCTATCATGAAAGGAATACCTACAGTCATTGAGCAAATTCTTTCTGATTACAAAACACTATGCAAGTTACCAGAGATTCAAAGATGAATAAGACAGAGTCTCTGCCCTGCAGGATCTCAGCCTATGGGGGAGGCAGCTGTAACCCCCAGCAACTATGGCCAGCACAGATGGAGCAATTAAATTGGCCACAGAGGAGGTAATACTTCAACTGAGCTTTCGTAAGTCCTGCCCAAGCTAGCACGTTGGTCTCTTTGGGAGGCATTAATGTATATGGGCAGCAGAATTCCATTTAATTTATTTTACATCCAGTAAAATGGTACTCCTTGCCATGGGTATGCAAGATAAATATGCCTCCAAAATCCAATCTCAGAGCAATTTAGAAACTAAGAGACTCTTGTTGACAAACTAAGTGGTGAATATCTTATGCATCAAGATGATAGTGATGTTGAGAAACGTGGTTTATTAATCCACAGTGGAATCAAGATCAGGCTTCAAGTTTTAAGTATTAGACATATTTTGGGGTTCTTTTCTATGACATCTATTCCTTTTCCTCTAAAACTCCCACAGATTAAAATTAGATGTTGCTGGCATACAGGGAATGTTTTAAATGTAATAACTGCCTGTTTACTTCTTGGAACTATAAACAGAGCTTAGAAGAACAAGGACGTCTATCTTGTTGGCATTTACGGTTCTTACAGGAAAATTAAAGTCTCATAAAGACACAGTTCAGTGAGCCAATTAAGCCTTGTCTATTAAACTTATGCAAAATATATGGCAGTAATTCTGATAGCTATTTTTAATTCAAAGCATAGACTATGAAATCCAGGTTTGAGCACTTAAAAATAAAAAACAAACCCAACATCTTGGCACTACTTGTATGTTTCCATTTCATTTTCATATTCTATCTCCAAGCAGGCCAGTTTTTGATGCCAAATTACGTTCTTAATGGAGAATATTTGGAAATATAAAATGGGTTGGATGTGATCAAATAGTTACTAGTCTTTCTTTTGGTGACATATAACCTCCTACTTGTCAGCTTCTAGAAGATGAATCAATTTTGTGAGGACTTGGCCAGTATCAAGGTCTTCAGCATGACTCATCAGCTCATTGCTAATCCAAGGACAGCAAATGCCTGCAAACGCTGTAAGTAAGCCCAGTTATAGACTGCTGATGAATTTGGTGCTCCTGGTATGTGCCCTGGACAAGAATAAAGGTATCTGTCTAGGGAATATTTCTTTGAATATAAATAGTACGTAGTGGTTTATCTTGGTCCATTTAGTGTTGCTACACAGGAGTACCTGAGGCTGGGTAATTTATAAAGACAAAGGGTTTATTTGGCTCACGATTCTGCTGACTAAAAGATTGGGCATCTGGTGAAAGCCTTGGGCTTCTTCTACTCATAATGGAAAGCAAAGGGGAGCTGCCCTGTACAGAGATCACATGGCAAGAGGGGAAGGAAGAGGCTGTAGACATGTGATGGATGACAGTCACCATCTTCCAGGAACTTCTACCTCTACTCCATCTCTTTACAACCAGAGCCCCTAGACAGGGAAGGACTGAGTCTTTTGTGGCTAGCACATTGGAGATAGTTGATTTCATGGGGAAATTATATAGAGTGACATTTACTTTTTGTGCTGGGAAATTACTTCCAACAATATATTTTTGTCCAGCCATCTGCTTGAATCAAGTTTCTGTCAGCCTCTGGAAGTAATAATTATTCCCTGCTCTGAAACTGAGCTTCATGCTGGCTTTCTGCTGAGGGAGCAGACCCTTTGGCTGTCTCTTATCTATTGTCAAGAGTTCTTTTGTCACTCACTATAGTCAGCTGCTGATTTTCCAACAGACACTTTAAGGCTATAAATAAACCCTCTCAACACGAGTCCCCTCCTCATTAAAGTATGAAAGACAAAATCCACCGGTAAATTAGGTTATGATTTTTACTCAGGCTGTTGCAGTAGGAGGACGTTCATTAATAAGAAATACCTTAAAGAAAAGGAACGAGCCTGGGTTTTATCGAGACAGAGTCTTACGGGAGCATGAAGGACGGAGGTGGGTCTTACTTCAGAATATGTAAAGGCTGCATGGCCCTTGGCAATTAGCCAGTTCCTACAACTCAAAAGGGCAGATGATTTCTTAACATTGTTACTTTTTTTTTTTTTTTTTTTTTTTTGAGTCTTGCTCTGCTGCCAGGCTGGAGTGCAGTAGCACGATGTTGGCTCACTGCAACCTCTGTCTCCTGGGTTCTAGCAATTCTTCTGCCTCAGCCTCCTGCGTAGCTGGGACTACAGGCATGTGCCATCATGCCTGGCTAATTTTTGTATTAGTAGAAATGGAGTTTCACCATATTGGCCAGCCTGATCTTGAACTCCTGACCTCGTGATCCACCCACGTTGGCCTCCCGAAATGCTGGGATTACAGGCAACATCTAAACTTTTTAAGAGTATAAGACTTAGGTTAAGTTCAACATTGTCAGTCCTCCCTTTTGTTGAAAATGAACATCATTGCCATTGAGACTGAGAAGCAGCCTCAGAAGGGAAGTCTTTGTCTGACTTTCTTCTGTCCCCCTGTCTCTTACCCCTCATTCTCCCCTGAGATAAGCCATAGAAACTGTAATCCCTCTTCCCCAAGATGGGTCCTAGAAACTAGAACTCCTTTTTCCCAAAGCCAGCCATAAAACCAAAAAATATTATTCTAACCTTCCACCATCCTTCTGTATAAGAGTTGGCCATAAAGAAACTAAGACCTTCATCCCAGAGGGCTCCCACCCCATACCTGGGAGGAAGGAATGCTGCACAGAGAGGCCCAGAAGAATCTGAACAGCCAGGCCTTGCGAGGTTTTTCCACGCAGTCTGTTTCCATTAGGTCATACCCTTTTTTTGTCCAATCACATTTCCCTGCTTCGCCAAACCTAAGCATAAAATCAGATAGCTTCTCCTGTATCTCTGGGTCTTCATTCTGAAGGCTCCCCTGTCATGTAAAAGTATGATCAAATAGGCTGTTCATTGTTTGAAGCAATAAAGTGCAAATGAAAGCTGTCTTGACATCCACAATTGGGCATATGCTTCCATAAATGCCTGATTATGTGTGCAAATGAGTATTTTACATACCCGATTACCTGTTTGCTGTATTTATATTTTTACAGTCAATGTAAGTGCTTTCATTTTTAAAATGAAATTGTTTTAAGTTGTTAAAAGAAAAACTATGATCAAATACAGTCGTTATTTTTTTTTTTCTGGTTAACCCGTCTTTTGTTATAGGGTGTTGGCCACGATCCTTATGATGGGGAGGAGAGGAATCATTAGTTTTCTGCTCTGTCCCACTGAACAACTTAGAGATGACCTAAGGCCTCATTACCTGTGTGGAATAACTGGGAACTGGAAGGTGAGATCCAATCATATCCAAGTCTTGGTGTCAAACTGTGAAAGGCAAAATGTACTGCATCATTAAGGATATGACTTTATTCATGCTGTGGCAATAGGGAGAACATTTATTAATGAAGAATAACTCAAAGAAAAGGAAAGAGTCCTACATGGGAGCCACTGGGAAGGATGAAGGTGGATCTTATCACAGAATATTCCAGGGCTGGTTTGTCCTTTGTGGGGATGGCTGTTTCTTTTGAAACACAAAAGGGTGGGAGATTTCTCTCTCTTTTTTTATTTAAGAGACAGAGTCTTGCTCTGTCTCCTCATCTGGAGTGCAATGGTGTAATCACAGCTCACTGAAACCTCAGCCTCCTGGGCTCAAGTGATCTACCTCAGCCTCCCAAGTAGCTGAGACTACAGAACTACAGGTGTGCACTACCACAACCAGCTAATTTTTTTTTCTTTTTGTAGAGACGGGGTCTCCTTGAGTTGCCCGGGCTGATCTTGAGCTCCTTGGCTCAAGCCATCCTACTGCCTTGGCCTCCCATAGTACTGGGATTACAGACATGAGCCAGTAGGGGATTTCCCAACCATCCCTCCTTTTAGGGAGCAAAAGCCTTAGAGAAAGTTTAACAGTGTCAAAATTCTTCAGCTTTTAAGAGGCCAAAGCAACGTTGAAAAAAAAAAAAGGTTTTTATAAGGTTTAGGTCTGAGATAATATCAAAATTCTAACGTCTTAACTGTTTGCTTGCTCTGTAAAGGACATTTAAGCTAAGTCCTTATTTAATTTGAGTAAAGAAAAACAAATGGCCTGTCTGACCAAAGCTAAACAGCAGGAAAGGAAACATAGCTCCTTCCTCTTACTTTCCTACAGAACCATGGACCAATTTTCAGTCTGGGCCAATCATGGAACCTTTTTCTGTAGCTTACAGAAATTCATTCAACATGCGTTTTTTGAGCACCTGACACATGCCAGGCATGGATATATGTGGTGGGATATAGCAGTCAATGTGACAGTCCATAATTTCTCCCCTTGAGCCCCTTGCTATGGAGAAAGAGAATGCAGCAAAGGGCAGGGAGAGCCAGGGGAAGGAGCAGTACCGTTTCCAAAAGGTTGGCCAGAGAAGACCCCCACAAGAAGGTGACAGGAGTGAAAACCTGAGGGAAAGAGCCATGCTGAGGCCTGAAAGAGCGTTTGGGGCAGAGGATCCAGTAAAATGGGAATGCCCTGACATGGGAGCTGTTAACATAATTAATCAGGAGGCCATTTAGCTGAGCCATCATCAGCACCTTGGGTTCCTACCAAAGCAAATGGAACACCAACTCAATGTCAACAGTCAAATGAAACAAATGTAACCAATCAGAAACTGCCAGCTAACTTATAACTAGAGACTTCACCAATCAGAAACTGCCAACTCACCTCTCACTAGGGATTTTCTGCTTTAACCAGTCAAAAATTTTTTGTCTGGCTTCCGTGAACCTTGTAAAAGGCCCCTCCTCTCCTTCCCTTGGAGTGCCGCTGCGGTCTGGTGCTGCCCGATTCATGAATCATTCAAAGCTCAAATAAGCTCATGAAATTTTAATATACATAAATTTATCTTTTAGCAGAACTTGCCAGGCATTTTCAGGGAATGGCAAGGAGCTCAGAGCGTCTAGAGTACAGTTGTAAAGAGGGGAAGAGTCGTGGCTGAGGCCTGAGAGCTGAGGGTGCAGAGGCCCTAGCCGTACAGACAACTGTGATGACTTTGAATGTTACTCAGGTTGAGGCAGGAAGCTACTGACATGATGGCTTTGAGCAGAGATGGGAAAGCACATATTTTCAAAGGGTCAACCCTAGCTTGTGTGGTAAGAGGATTGAAGCAGGCAGATCAGTGAGGAGCTGTTGCACTGCTCTTGAGAAGATGGGGGCTCTGATCAAGATGGCCATGGTGAAGTGTGGTAGATGCTGCTTAGGTCTCCTTTGAGAATTAAATATTTATTCCTCCAGCAGCTGGGAAGCCCCAGCTGATGACCTTTGGCTGTCACCTCTTCCAGAATTGCCTCTGCTAAAGACAGCTGTCTTTCCCAGTGGCACTTCCCCTTCCTGGAGGCTTGTCAGTGACGGCTACAGGGGCTTGGCCCTGTACCTCGACTCAGAACAACTCCTAAGGGCCATCCCAGTTCAGAGCTCCTCAAGGAGTCCACTCAGGCCTTCTTCCTTGTGACTGCCTCACAGCCCAAATTCTCCTTTTCCACAGGCATTGATCCCAAGAGTACCCCCTAATAAACTCCCTGCCCACTCAGCTCCATCTCAGACCCAGCTTCCAGGGAAACATGGCTTGTGCACTGAGGTGGTGAGCAGTGGTCAGGTTCTGAATATAGTTTCTTTTCTTTCTTTTTTTGAAGACAGGGTGATATGGTTTGGTGGTATCACCACCCAAATCTCACGTTAAACTGTAATAATCTCCACGTGTCAAGGGCAGGGCCAGGTGGAGATCCTTGAATCCTGGGGGTGGTTTCCCCATGCTGTTCTCGTGGTAGTGAGTAAGTCCATTGAGATCTGATGGTTGTATACATGGGAGTTCCCCTGCACAAGCTTGCTTGCCTGCCACCATGTAAGAGAGCCTTTGTTTCTCCTGTGCCTTCCACCATGCCTTTGTGAGGCCTCCCCAGCTGTGTGGAACTGTGAGTTCATTAAACCTCTTCCCTTTGTAAATTACCCGGTCTCAGGTAGGTCCTTATTAGCAGCATAAGAAGAGGCTACTAGACAGGGTCTCACTCTGCTGCCCAGGCTGAGTGCAGTGTTGCAGTCATGGCCCACTGCCTCCTCAACCTCCTGGGCTCAAACGATCCTCCTGCCTCAGCTGCCCAAATAGCTGGAAATATAGGCATGCACAAGCATGCCCACCTAATTTTTGCCCAGGCTGGTCTTGAGTTCCTGGGCTCAAACAGTCCTCTTGCCTTGGCCTCCCAAAGTGCTGAAATGATAGGCCTGAGCCACCATGCCTGGCCCTGAATATATTTTCAAGGCAGAACCAAATGATTTGGATGTGACGTTACAAGGGAATTTGATTATGAAACACTAAGGCTTTTGTCCTGAGCGATTGAAGGATGGAATCACTATTAACAGACACAGAAAGGACCATGGAAAAGGCAGGTTTATTGGGTTTGTTGGGGGGAGGGGCAGTCCATCGGAATGGAGAAAGAAAGTAGAGAATATATTAAAAATAAAAACAAACCTTTAATATTCATGCAGGTAAAAGGTCAGATTCCATTTCTGGGAGCCCATGCTTACCTTTGACTTTGAACACCTCCAACATTACACAGTTGTAATATATAATCTGTTGTATTGGGTACAGTCATGGGTCACTTAACAGCAGGGATACCAAGAATACATTCCAAGAAATATATCAGGTGATCATTGTGCAAACATCACAGAGTGTACTTCTACAAACTTACATGGTGTAGCCTATGGCTTTAACCTGGGCAGCATGTTACTGGGCTGAATACTGTAGGCAATGGTAACACAATGGTAAGTATTTGTGTATCCAGACATATTCAAACCTAGAAAAGGCAATGTGCTGTGCCACTATGTTACAATGGCTACGACATCACTAGTAGATAAGAATTTTTCAGCTCCACTACAATCTGATGGGGCCACCGTTGTATATGTGGTACCTGAAACTGGGAATTTATAAAGGAAAGAGGTTTAATGGACTCATAGTTTCACATGGCTGAGGAGGTCTCACAAAGGCATGGTGGAAGGCACAGGAGAAACAAAAGCTCTTTTACATGGTGGCAGGCAAGCAAGCAAGCTTGTGCAGGGAAACTCCCATTTATACAACCATCAAAACTCAAGAGACTTACTCGCTACCACAGGAACAGTATGGGGGAGCCACCCCCAGGATTCAAGGATCTCCACCTGGCCCTGCCCTTGACATGTGGAGATTATTACAGTTCAAGGTGAGATTTGGGTGGCGACACAGCCAAACCATATCACCGTGTCTTCAAAAAAAGAAAGAAAAGAAACTATATTCAGAACCTGACCACTGCTCACCACAGTGCACAAGCCATGTTCCTCTGGAAGCTGAGTCTGAGATGGAGCTGAGTGAGCAGGGAGTGGTCCCTTGTTGACTGAAACATTGTAATGTGGCACATAACTGTATTTCATTTAATTTGAAGAACATCAAATTAATTAAAGACAGAAAATGTGAATACATACGTTCAGTGATTGTCCAGTGGTTGTTAATTCTTAGAGACATAGAGAATCCAAGTAGTCTTACAAAGGAACAAAGCTAGGCCATCAGCACATCCACCAGGTAATGTCTCCAGCAGTATTTTTTTCTTCAAGGCCCATGGGGCAATAATAGACTCCCATGAGAAGTTGAAAATAGGCAAAGATGCTTACCTATATCATGCTCCCCAGTGATCATTCCAAGGCAACACTGAAGTCATCAAAATGACATGACACCGTCTTGTACAGATAGTTTCACAGTAGAGAGGGAGCTTGCTGTAGAGAATAGGAGTTATAGATGAATCTTGAGGGGGTGCTCCCCAGGAGTGTGGAGTCAGTGGAAAGCTTGGGGAATGTGTGCTAGGGGGTGGGGGAAGATGAGAGAGGGCTGGGAAGTGAAGATGAGATGCCTAGGAGGAGCAGTTGTTGTGAGTCTGCCTCCTGTGAAAATTACATCTTTTTTTTTTTTTTTTTTTTTTTATAAGAAAAAGAATAAAGAAGAGGAAGAAAGAGGAAGAGGGAGAGAGAATGGGGGTATTGCTTTATTGCCCGGGCTAGAATGCAATCTAAATATGGGTATGCCTATAATTGTCCTTAATAATGGAGATATGAAAGAAAATGAGGGAAGAGAATAACAAACAAGGAGCCAATGAACATTTCGTTTAAACTTCTAAGTTGATATGACGTGGTACTGATCTACGTATTCCTGTATTGGATGTGTATATATTTAGGATCTTTAGCTCTTCTTGTTGTTGCATTGATCCTTTTATCATTATATAATGTCCTTCTTTGCTTCTTTTGATCTTTGTTGCTTAATTTTAATTTCTGCTTTTTATTTATATATTTTAGCTCTCTGTTTGGTTGGTAAATCCTTCTCCATCTCTTGTTTTAAATCTTTGTGTATCCTTGAATGTGAGATGGGTCTGGATGCAGCATACTGATCGGTTTTAGTTTTTTATTCAAATTGCCTGTCTGTCTTTGGATGGGGGATTTAGTCAATTTAAATTTAGAATCAATAATAATATATGTGAGTTTAATACTGCCAGTTAATATTAGCTGGCTATTTTGCCCATTAGTTGATGTAAATTCTTTATTATATTGATGCTCTTTTTGGTATTTTTTTAGAAAGGCTGATACTGTTTGTTCCTTTCTATGTGTAGTGGTTCTTTCAGAATCTCTTGTAAAGCAGGCCTGGTGGTGATGAAATCTCTGAGTGCTTGCTTATTCACAAAAAACTTTATTTTTCCTTCACTTGTGAAGCTTAGTTTGGCTGGATGTGAAATTCTGGGTTGAAAGTTCTTTTCTTTAAGGATGTTGAATATTGGTCCCCACTCTCTTCTGGCTTGTAGGGTTTCTGCTGAGAGATCTGCTGTGAGTCTGATAGGCTTCCCTTTGTGGGTAACCTGACCTTTCTCTCTGGCTGCCCTTAGTATTTTCTCCTTCATTTCAACCCTGGTGAATCTGACGATTATGTGCCTTGGAGTTGCTCTTCTTGAGGAATATCTCTGTGGTGTTCTCTGTATTACCTGGAGTTGAATATTATCCTGCCTTACTAGGTTGGGAAAATTTTCCTGAATAATGTCCTGAAGCGTATTTTCCAGCTTGGATTCATTCTCTTCCTCATTTTCAGGTACACCTATCAAGCGTAGATTAGGTCTTTTCACATAGTCCCATATTTCTTGGAGACTTTGCTCGTTCCTTTTTATCCTTTTTTCTCTAATCTTGTCTTCTTGTTTTATTTCATTGAGTTGGTCTTCGACCTCTGATATCCTTTCTTCTGCTTGATCAATTCGGCTGTTAAAACTTGTGCATACTTCACAAAGTTCTCGTATTGTGTTTTTCAGCTCCATCAATTCACTTATATTCCTCTCTAAATTGTGTATTCTTTTTAACATTTTGTCAAATCTTTTTTCAAAGTTCTTAGTTTCTTTGGATTGGTTTAAAACAAGTTCTTTTAATTCACAGAAGTTTCTCATTATCCACATTTTGAAGCCTGCTTCTGTAATTGGAACACACTCGTTCTCCATCAGGCCTTGTTCCGTTGCTGATGAGGAACTGTGATCCCCCGTTGAGGGAGAGGCGTTCTGATCTTGGGTATTCTCGGCCTTTTTTGGCTGTTTTCTTCCCTTCGTTATAAATTTATCCATCTGTGGTCTTTGTATTTACCATCTTTGTAATTGGTTTTCTGAGTGGACGTCCGACTTATTGATTCTCAGTGCCGAAATCTGAGCAACCCACTGCACCAACTAAATCAGCGGCGTTAAGATTGCTGGTGCTTTTCTGACTCTGCACCAAGAACCCACGCTCCGAGGCGCCGGCAAAACCGCCTCGCCGGTCACAAGAGTCGCGCTGGCGACCCGTGAGGCTCCTCCGCTGGGAATCTCCTGGTGCGTGAGCAACAAGAATTCATGTGAAGGTGTGGCGTCCTCTCGTTCTTTGTGTTTTCACTGGGAGCTACAATCCTGAGCTGCTAGTGATCAGCCATCTTGGATCTCTCTCGAAAATTATATCTTTTAAGTAAGGTGGGGCAAGTCAGTTAATTTTATAAACAGGCCAGGAGTTTGGATTTCACCCTTTAGACTACCAAGGGAACAGAAGAAATCTCAACACTTTTAAAGTGCCAGTGTGTACTGTGACTCTCCACATCAGAAACGTGTTTTGCAAACTTATTTGACACTGGAAAACCTCTCTTCCATGACACTACCTATTTGCATCTTTGGAAATATTTGTCCTACAGACACATCAAGGTAGAGAACACTCAAGCGGGAAAACTAGTGGATCAAAGGAGTCAGTAATAACCAAGACTTTTAAAAGGATATGAACAGTATCTCGGGTGGTATGCAAAAAACATTGATTTATTCCCCTCCTCCCACAATTCATGCTCACTGTTAACAGCATATTATGGGACACATGGAGAGAGACCCATGGTTTTCTGGAACCTTCTTTATCTTCTTTAACGATTAATAAATTGGTTACATTTTTCATCATATGGCTTGTATCCTTGCAAAATATCCCCTGGCTTGGTATCATACTGCATTTACATTCAAGCAGGAGTTGTATTGCCTGTTCCTCGGCAGGCAGTGGGCATTGTCTCTGGTCATTGTCAGATGCCAGATGGCACCTGTAAGACAAGCAGGAAGGAACTGGTCTTGCCCTATAACAGCAGACCCAAGCCAGGAAAGCTCTGTCTATAGCCCCAGGCCTCTGCAGACTGTCCCCACGCTTGCCAGGACTTCTCATGTCTTTGCTATCTTCTCGTTTCAGTTCTCATTTGTTTACTGTGGTGCCTTCCCCACTAAGCCACCTGGTAATTGAACTTGACTTTTATCTTCCCTTCATGCTACTTCAGATATACTCCAACATAGCTTGTGTGCTTTTCCAGTGGGGCATCTAACAAGTCTTTAGCTTTGGTTTAGCAGTACTTCCCAGTCAGAGGTGATACCAAATCCCCCCAGGCCTCTACTATGTGGCCTTTGAAATGTGTGGAGGAATTTTTGTGCATGTATGGGGGAAGCTGTCACCAGGCACTGGCAGAACCACCCTCATAACACCATTATAAGTAGACAACGAGAGAGTATTTGTTGAGTGATTAGGAGAGTGTTAGGCACAGAATTAATGTTACAGAAGTATTTGATGATCAATAAATAAGTGAATGAATGGTGCCCGGCTTGTACTCAGGCTGTCAGTGTTTGCTGGAGGAGTGAATCCACAAATCGTAGACTATACTGTTCCAGCACTCACATCCTTGGTGCTCAGCTGTTCCAGGACTTACAGTAGAGGCTAAGGCAAAACATCCCAAGCTCCAGTGAGGAGGTCTTGCTATGGTTAGCACAGAAAAGCTTTTCAGAACAATAGCCTAGGATGATGCCTGGTGTACCACCTTCCCTGCTCCCCCAAACCCTCCCTATTTATGCGCTGCACAGGAACTGCATCCTGGTACAGTCTTCCCTTGGTATGCATGGCAGACTCGTTCCAAGACGTCTGCAGAAAGCAAAAATCCATGGATGCTCAAGTCCCTTGTATAAAATGATGTACTATTGACATGTAACCTACCACATCCTCTTGTATACTTTATTTATTTATTTTGAGACAGGATCTCACTCTGATACTCCAGCTGGAGTATAGCAGAGTGATCCCAAGTCACTGTAGTTTCAACCTCCTCAGCTCAGGGGATCTTTGTGCCTCAGCCTCCCGAGTAGCTAGGACTCCAGGCACATGCCACCATGCCTGGCTGATTTTTAAACATTTTTTGTAGAGATGACTATGTTGCCCAGGCTGGTCTTGAACTCAAGCACTTCTCTCACCTGGGCCTCTCAACGTGCTGGGATTATGTGAGTTACCATGCCAGGCTGTCCTCCTGTGTACTTTAAATCATCTCTAGGTTACTTAAAATACCTAATACAATGTACGCTCTGTAAACAGTTGTTATGCTGTCTTATTTTTTATTTGTATTGTTATTTTTTATTGTTTTTTTCTCAACATTTTTGATCCACAGTTGGTTGAATCTGGGGATGTGGAACCCACAGATGTGGAGGGCTGACTGTATTTATTTAGGGCAATGCTAGAACATGTCCAATTAACTAAATTCCTGTTCTGTCTCAATGAACCCATTTTGCAGGAACAACACACTCATGTACAGTGAGCAGAGAGAGGCAGGGAAGGGGACACAAAGGAAAGGAAGCGGCAATAATGAGGCATCTATCATGCCCTGGCACACGGAAGGGGATTTCAAGTACGTTGTATCATTTAGTCCTTTGACAATCTTAGGAGCCAGGAACCGTTTTGAGACTAGGAGTTTTAGCCTTGTTTCCGCTACATTACAGGTCAGAAAATTGATGTTCAAGGAAGCTAACTCAGCCATGGTCATCTGGCTAAAATACATAGCAGTGCCCAATTTTGAACTTAGGACTCTATGAGTTGTTTTTTAAATAAGCCCCTGAAGTATTGTCCAGGGCCTCAGAAAGGCTATGTCAGCTGAATATCAACATGTACCCAGCTCACCAGCTGGATTTTTAGTGTATCTCTCTCCCATTATCATTACAGAGAACAAATGAGTGACATTAATAAAATAGACGATCTTTAATAGGTCCTGCCTGCCACCAGCCGTCAAGTCCCATGAAACAGCAGAGCAAAGTGAGGTTGCTGTTACTGCCCTGTGGCATTTAATAAACAGCCAACATAATCCTGTCTGAGACAGTCTGTGGGCAGGTCATAGCATGGGTTTTTTAATAGGGTATTTGTCTCAAGGCTGATGGAAAAACATTCCATTCATGACCTTTCATCCGTAGCCTTTTTTGCATGAGAAAATGTAGGAACAGCCGATTCTCAGGGAGAAGGAGGACGGTGGATCCCATACCCCACTGCTGGCAACACTGATTTTACATAAATGGTTTAAATTTTCTTTCTCACACAAGTACGGCAGCAGCACTATGAAGTTGTCTTCGTATCTGAGTGATCTAGAGAGTATTCTGACTTTAACTGGCCAAACCAAATACGAGCTCCTTCTAGAGCTCTCTAAAGAGTCCTCATTGCTCTTTCCCCACCCCAAGCCCTTTCTTCCGTTCCTACGGAGCATTTCTACAGTGAAATGTCGTTAGCTTGCTCTACCCTCTGAGCAATAATCTTTCTGCTCTTTAGAGATGATGGGTTCTGTATCCTGCCGTCCAAACAGCTCATCTTATTAAGTCATCCATAGGATTGGGACACGGTCTATCCTCTGAATTTGTGAAGTCCAACAAAGATTATCTGAGGTCACTGTTGGTCAGTCTGAATTTTGGGCTTCCAAGTAAAAATCTGAAGAATTCCCCTCTCTGCTTCACTGTCTGTGACATAACCAGATCTTCAAGCAGGATGGCCTCCCTTGTAATGCAGGGCTTTCTTGAGTAGTGATGGTTCCAATATGTAAGATTCCTGGTGAGTGTTTCAGACACAAACCTGGCTCTATGTGTCTTCACTGTTAGAATTTCCAGGCACAGTTGGGCCCTTGTAAGAACTTATTTCCTTCTGTTCCCTGTTGACAATGTAGAGGAGGAAAATGATTTAGAGAAATAATTTTTTCTCTACTCTTTTGTAGTTCTTAGCTGAGATTGACCCCTGTAACAAAAGACAGATTAACCAGAGAAAAACTAGTAGAACTTTAACAACATGTATATGTGGTAGATACTTATGGAAAAGTGAGTAAATCTCAAAACTATTGCTTTGAGTTCAGGCTTTAATGTTACCTTTTTCTTCAGCAAAGAAAAAATGGTTTAGAGATCTGCCTAGTTATGACAAGATGGCCAGAAAATGCCCCCAGCTTCCCCAGCACATATTTCTTGCCCTTTATTATCCCAATATTTATACAACAATTTTGGAGGATCAGTATTAATATGACAATATAAATTTTGAACTATGATGAGTTTTCCTTATCCAGCTTTTGGATTTAGCTCAGTTTCTCTTCTTGTTTGTTTAATTTCTAAGGATTTATCCTTAATTCATCCCTAAACTCTCAAAAATGTTCATATGCAAGCATTCTATCAATTTCATCATCTTAGATCCTTCTCAGTCTTCTGGCTTTCTCCAATCTAGATAAGTCACCCTCTGGACTTGCTACATGGCTGTTATCCTGAAGATTTCCTCTCAACATCATGCTGGGATTTCTTTCAGTTTTTTTTTTTTTTTGAGACGGAGTTTCGCTCTTGTTACCCAGGCTGGAGTGCAATGGCGCGATCTCGGCTCACCGCAACCTCCGCCTCCTGGGCTCAGGCAATTCTCCTGCCTCAGCCTCCTGAGTAGCTGGGATTACAGGCACGTGCCACCATGCCCAGCTAATTTTTTGCACTTTTAGTAGAGACGGGGTTTCACCATGTTGACCAGGATGGTCTCGATCTCTCGACCTCGTGATCCACCCGCCTCAGCCTCCCAAAGTCAGTTGTTTCTTGAGCGGGATCCCCTTTGTCCTGCATTCCAATATCATTCTCTTTCTTGTTTTACTCCTTTATTTTGGTGGAGGAGCTCCTCCAATTGCATCTTGAGAAAGGTGCATGTAGGCTGTGCTGTCTGAGAGCTTATATATCTGAAAAAGACTTTATATTATTTGATAGCATGACTGGGTATAAGATTCTATAAAATTCATTTTTCTTCAGAATTACTTCTGGTTTCCAGCATTATTATTGAGAAGATTAATGGTCATTCTGATTTTTCATTATAGTCTAACCAATTTTTCTCTCTCTAGAAGCTTTAGAATTTTTTCTTTGACTTCAGTGTTCTTAAATTTCACAATGATATGGTTTAGCTAATATATTTTATTCATTTTGCTGGAGACTTGATAGGAACTTTTATCTCACAATGACCTTCAGTTTGAAATTTTCTGAAATTACTTTTTGATAATTTTATTTACTCTCTTTTCTTTTTATGATTCATAGTGTTTGGATATTGGACTTCCTGGCTTGATCCTTAAATTTACTTACCTTTTCTCTCTTATTTTATGTGATTTTATTGTCCTTTGGAAGGTTTAATCAAACTTTCCTTCCAACCTTCTTACTGGATTTTTAATTTATAACATAATATTTTTAACTGCTAAGACTCTTGTTGTAGGAATACACTATTACAAAATAGCATCTTATTGCTTTGTGTTTACAATATATTCTCTTAGATCTCTGATAGTTTTTGTCTTCTTATCTAATATATGTTTTCTCCAAATTACTCTAATCTTTTTGTTTTTAGTCTCTGCCTTTCATATTAGAGGCTTTCTTTATATGATGATCCTTGTCTGTTCATTTATATTTAAAATCAGGGTCCTAAGAAGCTGAATGAGACTCCGTATTGTGGGTGGGGCTTGAAGACCATTAGCTCACTTGTAGGTAGCATTTCAGGCTGAGCCGTTTGTTGGATAATCCTAATATCTTTTCTTTTGGTTTGCCAGATATTTTCAGAGAAGAATCTGCTAAGATCCTGCACAGTTTTCTGGGAACCTAGCGATGGAAGAGGGCCATGAGCTATAGCAAAGGGCCTCAACATTTAGTATTTAGTCCTCTTGCTTTTAAAATGATTACTGCCCTCAACTGTGCCATATATCCCACCTTTCAGAGACTACTGTTTTTGCTCTCTCTAGAGTTTAAACCACAATTTTCTGCTGAAGGAAAGAAGGGTTAATTATCTGATCACACAAAGTAAGCATTAGGATATGGGCATGGGAGCATATGTATTTGTGTCTATCTGACTCCTAGATTTTTGTCTTCCCCTTTACTTCCAAATCATAAACCCCTGCTACTTCTAATTCTTGAGACTTTGTGGTTCTATTTTAGAAAATGGTCTACTACTTAGCTTGCTCACTTAGGAAATGGCTGTCCTAGACCTGCTTGGTCAGTTGTCTTTCCTCTTTCTGTTTTCTAACTCACAACATTTTATGGCTCTAATTTTCCTTCCAATTATCTTTTCCTTCTTGGGCTTCCTTCCTATATGTTAGTGGGGATTCATAAAAAGTACAAGAAAATGTGTGTGTTTAATATCTGCTATCTTTAAATTGTATTTGACTCTTCCTTCATGTATATGTGCATGTGTGTGTGTGTATATATGTATGGGTGTGTATATATATGTGTAGATGTGTATATATATACATACATGTATGTATATATATAAACTTGGAAGTCCAAGATCAACATATATATTGATCTGATATGTAATTTGCTCTCTTAATGATTACTTTTGTTTAAGTAAGGAAGTTAAGGAAGCTATGGCAGCAATTCTTGAGGCATATTAGAACATTTCTTACTGACAAAAGACTTTTGAACCAATTGTCGCAGGGATATGGTTCAACTGCAATTATAGTGACCTTAATTTACAAAGATAAAAGTGTCTATTTTAGGGAATGCAGTAAATTTCCAAAGTAAATGAGGGAATGTGAAAAGAATGAGGTAAATTGTGAATACCCATGGTGGAAGAACACTAGGAAGTAAAGCCCTGGACCAGGTTGAACCGGGAGTCAGAAGCAGCGTGCCTGAACAGGGAATCCAAATTGTTTCTGAGCGAGGAGCCCAGAGACAGTATTGATTTTCCTGTTCTAAGACTGAGCCACAATGTTGGAGAATTAGAAGGAGAAATTTAAAATAGCTCAGAATCAAGATTAAGAACAGCAAAAGAGGACTTGACAGTCTCCCTTTTATGAAATGCTATGTATATGTTTGTGTTTATGGGAAAGATTTAAAGGTTGAAAATATCCAATATTGTTAAAATTGTGAAGAAATAGACAATTTTATATACTATTGGGGGATATAGGCTTATTAAATAGTAATTGGTAATTATTTATTAAAATTATAAATGCGGATTTAGTTTGACTCAACGTTTCAACTCCTACAAATAATCCTATAGGAAAGATTGAAAAGTAATGTACAAGGATGTATCATTGCTTGTAATAGCAAAAACTGAAAACAACCCAACTGTTCATTATAGAGGATTATTTCAATTCATGTAGAAACGCTAAATTCTAAGACCCAAATATAACTAGTCTTTGTGTTCCACTCTTAAGGAGATATATTCAAAAGAAACTAATTTAGTATCTCTCAAAGAACATTGAAAGAGACCTAATTCATAACCTATAGCTCCATTTATAATTTATCTTTGTTTTACAGCCTTATTATTGCAGAGTTGGAACACCATATATCAGACAAAAGACATAAAGTCAATTAAAATATATGTACACAATGATATCTAAAATATTTGTTCAACTTTACCAAAATTTCATCAAATAGAATATACAATATAATCTCATTAATGTTTAAAAAATAAAAAGGCAGCCAGGCGTGGTAGCTCACGCCTGTAATCTCAGCACTTTGGGAGGCCAAGGTGGGCAGATCAAAAGGTCAGGAGTTCAAGACCAGCCAGGCCAACCCTGTCTCTACTAAAAATACAAAAATTAGCTGGGCATGCTGGCACATGCCTATAATCCCAGCTACTTGGGAAGCTGAGTCAGGAGAATTGTTTGAACTGGAACCCCAGAGTCAGAGGTTGCAGTGAGCCGAGGTCACACAACTGCACTCCAGCCTGGGCTATAGAGCAAGACTCCGTCTCAAAAAATATAAATAAATAAATAAATAAATAAATAAAGGCTTACAGCTTTGAGTAATGGCAGAGTAGTTTGTATCAGACTAAACCTTCTGCTGATTTTAAACTCTCTCTCTTTCTCCCTTACATGCACACACACACACACACGCACACACGCACACACACACGAAGAACCAAAAATAGGCACAAATTGGAGGAGCTATAATATGCATTTAACTGGTTTTTCACCTGCAGACATCCACCACCCACAGAACAGTAGACTTATTCAACTAAAGAATTAGAGGCTTGAGTACAGGGCTGCCAGAGCAACTGGAAGTGAAGTGGGTTGGAGTGGGTGGATCCCAGGAGGTTAGGAGTAATAGAGGGGGGAGGTCCCAGAATTATGCACAAAATCTTCTCAAAACCTTGGCTGACTCTTCAACCACAAATGTGCAGGGCAAGACTCCAAAGAGCATAGCAGAAAACATCAGCTGGAAAGCTGAGCAGAGATTTCAGCAGCTGCCTCGTACTGAAGAGATACAGTTTGAATTTGAAATGTCACCAAATTAGTGGGTCTTGATAAACATCTCTTGAATTCCATCTCAGCATGCCAGAAGCATCATGCCCTAGATAAAAGGATCATGTCCCAAAATTCAGAGTTATATCCTAGGAGTAAGAGCAAAAATAAAATATAGCTAGCTTAACAAAGCCTAGAAACAAGCCTACATAAGATTAAGATTATCCACAAGGAATTTAACTGCCTGCTAGAACAAAACCAACTACTCATTTGATGAAAATGACAGAATTTAGAGTTTCTACATTGTCCAGCATACAATAAAAATTACCAGACATAAAAAGAAGCAGAAATATATGATAATAATAAAAAGAAAAACTCCAGAAAATAAAAGGATATACACAAAGAAGATACTGAAATTGACATCTAAGGACTTTAATATTGGTATTGCAAATATGTTACAGAATTTACAGGAAATAATAGGTGTAATGTGTGGAGACATGAGGATTTCAGGAAACAGATTAAAATGCTAGAAAAAAATGGAAATCAGAACTAAAAAATACAGTCTCAGAACTGAAAAATATGTTATCTGAAGTAAAAACTACAATACCTGAAAAAATGTTGGATGGGATCAACCTCAGTTTGAAAACAACAGAAGAAAAGATCAGAGAACTTGAAGGAAAGTCATCAAAAATCACCAACAAAAGAGAGAAAAAGACTTGAAAAGAAATGAACAGAGCCTTTTTACCAATAGGGGAATACTAAGCCATCTAACATACATGTGTTATTCAGGAGAAAAGAGAATTAATGAGCCAAAAAATATTTAAGGAGACTTGGCTGAAAATTTTCCAAATTTGGATAGTAATATCAGTTTATGAATCTAAGAAGCCCAGTATACTGCAAACAGAAAAAAGTAGAAATTCATATCTAGGGACATAATTGACAAATGGCTGAAAACCAAGGATAAAGAAAAAATCTAAAACAGCTTGATAAAAGACACATTTTATCCATGGAAATAAAGATAAGTCATTGAAAATGATTAATTAGAAATAGTGAATGATTTAGAGGTGGGAGCAGGACTTCCTAGGCCCTCTCCCAAGCAAAACACCAATTTAACTGGTAAGAAATATTTTTTAACAATTTTTCCAAGTCTCTGGAAATTGTCCAAAAGACATACAACATATGGAGAAGTATTTCTTCAAGAAAGTCTACTAAATATTGTTAAGAACACTGACAGTCTGTGGCACTTGAACCATGACTTCCTGTTCTGTTTCCCCACCTCTCCTCAGGTCCATGTTATGAAAGCTCTACCCTGGGAATGTGCAACTAAGAAAATGAGGAGACCTTCTTCTCCCTTAAGCTTCCAGTCTGGGGCTACAGTTTTACCCTCACAAGGGCAGGCTGCTGACATTTTTTGTCCTTCCCAGCCCTGTGTTGGCATCACCAAGAGGAATAGGTCTTGTTCCCCCATCATACACCAGTAGCCCCAAGTAGCCCCAAGTGCAGCAGCCAAGAGTACTGGGGCTCAAGACACCCACACCCCAGTCAGCTCGTAGAGTGGAGGTTTCATGCTGAGATGGGCAAGCCAAGAAGACCAGGGACTGCTACCCCCTCCTCAAAGCCCATTATAGAGTGGGGATGTAACCGCAGGAAAAGCAGGTCCCAACCCCAAACTCCTTTTGAGTGGCACCAGGGTTCTTCCATGAGGGAAAGGCAGGCCATAGGATAAACTCCACACATCTGCCTGAGTGGACTATTTGAAACAGAGAATGGAGAACACCATGTCTAAAGCCAATGTGAAATGGAGATGATAGTGGACAACAATTAAAAGGAGGCTGGTAGCTCCGATGTAAGCAAAATGGGAGCACAGAAGTTTTCAAACATGAGAAGACAAGACCCAACTACATGCTGTGTACAAGGGATACACTATAAATGTAAAAACAAACAAGTCAGAAATTCAGAATTTTTAATGGGATGTAGCTCTCTTTCAGTATTCTTGCTTGGCACATAGTGGGTCCAGAATTATTGGGTTTTAAATTTTAACCTAATGACTTAATATTTATTTATTTATTTAGGCTACTCAAGTGACATAGTGGGTATTTCTCTGCTAATGATTCCCTGTCATCTTATCCATGCTTCCCTATAATTTTTAAAAAATAAGTGTGAATCTTTACTTATCCTGCCCCAAATGGAAACATTTTAAAAGATTTATGTGGGTACATAGTAGGTTTAGGTATAAAGGTAGGTAATGGGGTATTCATCCCCTCAAACCTTGCCCCCAGCTTCCCATAACCTTCCCAGCCTCTGAGAACCATCCTTCTACTCTCTATGTCCATGAGTTCAATTGATTTGATTTTTAGATCCCACAAATAAGTGAGAACATGCGACGTTTGTCTTTCTGTGTCTGGCTTATTTCACTTCATAATGATCACTAGTTCCATCCATTTTACAAATAATTAGGTTTGCGTTATTTTTTATGGCTGAATAGTACTCCATTGTGTATATGTAGCACATTTTCTTTATGCATTCATCTGCTGATAAACACTTAAGTTGCTTCCAAATCTTAGCTATTGTAAACAGTGCTGCAACAAACATAAGAGTGCAGATATCTCTTCAATATATGGATTTCCTTTCTTTTGAGTATATATCCAGCAGATAAATTGCTGGATCATATGGTAGCTCAATTTTTAGCTTTTCAGGAACCTCCAAACTATTCTCTATAGTGGTTGTACTAATTTACATTCCCACCAACAGTGTATGAGCGTTCCCTTTTCTCCACATACTGGCCAACATTAGTTATTGCCTGTCTTTTGGATGTAAGCCATCTTAACTGGGATGAGATGATATCTCATAGTTTAAATTTGTATTTCTCTGACGATGAATAATGTTGAGCACCTTTTCATATGCCTGCCTACCATTTGCATGTTTTCTGCTGAGAAATGTCTATTCAAGTCTTTTGCCCATTTTTCGAATGGATTATTAGGTTTTTTCCTATAGAGTTGTTTGAGATCCTTATATATTCTGGTTATTAATCCCTTGTCAGATGGGTAGTTTGCAAATATTTTCTCCCATTCTGTGGGTTTTCTCTTCATTTTGTTAATTATCTCATTTGCTGTGAAGAAGCTTTTTAACTTGATGTGGTATCATTTGTACATGTTTACTTTGGTTGCCTTTGCTTGTGGGGTATTATTGCTCAAGAAATTGTTGCCCGGGCAGATGTTCTGAAGATTTTCCCCAGTGTTTTCTTTTAGTAGAAAATATAGTTCAAGGTCTGAGATTTAAGTCTTTCATCCATTTTGATTTGATTTTTGTATATGGTAAGACATAGGGGTCTAGTTTCACTCTTTTGCATATGGATATCCAGTTTTCCTAACACCATTTATTTATTTATTTATTTATTTATTTATTTATTTATTTTTTTTTTGAGACAGAGTTTCGCTCTTGTTACCCAGGCTGGAGTGCAATGGCGCGATCTCGGCTCACCGCAACCTCCGCCTCCTGGGTTCAGGCAATTCTCCTGCCTCAGCCTCCCGAGTAGCTGGGATTACAGGCACGTGCCACCATGCCCAGCTAATTTTTTGTATTTTTTTTTTTTTTTTTTTTAGTAGAGACGGGGTTTCACTATGTTGACCGGGATGGTCTCGATCTCTCGACCTCGTGATCCACCCGCCTCGGCCTCCCAAATTGCTGGGATTACAGGCTTGAGCCACCGCGCCCGGCCAACACCATTTATTGAAGGGAATTTCTTTCCCCCAGTGTATATTCTTGGTACCTTTGTCAAAAAGTGTTTTTATGCTTGGTGTGTGGATTTGTTTCTGGATTCTCTATTCTGTTCTATTGGTCTATGTGTCTGTTTTTATGCTGGTACCATGCTGTTTTGGTTACTATAGCTCTGTAGTATAATTTGAAGTCAGATAATGATTCCTCCAGTTTTGTTCTTTTTGCTTAAGATATCTTTGGCTATTCTGGCTCTTTTTGTATTTCTGCATAAATTTTAGAATTGTTTTTTCTATTTCTGTGAAGAATATCATTTGCATTGAATCTGTAGATTGCTTTGGGTAGTATGAATATTTTAACAATATTGATTTTCTGGCCAGGTGCGGTGGCTCAAGCCTGTAATCCCAGCACTTTGGGAGGCCAAGGCGGGTGGATCACGAGGTCAAGAGATCGAGACCATCCTGGTCAACATGGTGAAACCCCGTCTCTACTAAAAATACAAAAAAAAAAAAATTAGCTGGGCATGGTGGCACGTGTCGGTAATCCCAGCTACTCAGGAGGCTGAGGCAGGAGAATTGCCTCAACCCAGGAGGCGGAGGTTGTGATGAACTGAGATTGAAACTCCATCTCAAAAAAAAAAAAAAACAATATTGATTTTCCAATCTATGAACATAGAATATTTTTCTTTTTCTGTGTGTTGTGTGTGTGTGTGTGTGTGTGTGTGTGTGTGTGTGTGTGTCTTTGGTTTTGGTATCAAGGTCATATTGGCCTTGTAAAATGAGTTTGGAAGTAGTCCCTCCTCCTCTATTTTACAGATTAGTTTGAGTAGGATTGGTATTAGTTCTTCTTTAAATGTTTAATAGAATTCAGCAGTGAAGCCATTAGGTCCTGAGCTTTTCTTTACTGAGAGACTTGTTAATATAGCTTCAATCTCATTACTTGTTATTTGTCTGTTAAGGTTTTGGATTTCTTCCTGATTTAATTTTGGTAGGTTGTATTTGTCTAGGAATTTGTCCATTTCTTCTAGATTTTCCAATTTGTTGGCATTTGGTGCTCATAGTAGCCACTAATCATCCTTTGGTATCAGCTGTAATGTCTCCTTTTTCATTTCTGATTTTATTTATTTGCATATTTTCCCTTTTTCTCTTAATTTGGCTAAAGTTTTATCAATTTTGTTTAACTTTTCAAAACACCAACTTTTTGTTTCATTGATATTTTGTATTTTTTTATTTCAATTTCATTTATTTCTCTCTGATCATTATTATTTCTTTTCTTCTACCAATTTTGTTCTTCTACCAATTTTGGGTTTGGTTTGCTCTTGCTTTTCTAGGTCTTTAAGATGCATTGTTAGATTGCGCATTTAAGGTTTTTCCTCTTTTTTGATGTAAGCACTTATAGCTATAAGTTTCCCTCGTAGTACTGATTTTGCTGTATCCCATAGGCTTTGGTATGTTTTGTTTCCATTATCATTTGTTTCAAGAAATTTTTTAACTTCCTTCTTAATTTTTTCATTGACCTACTGGTAATTCAGCAGCATATTGTTTAATTTCCATGTATTTGTAAAGTTTCCAAAATTCCTCTTATTGATTTCTAGTTTTATTCCATTGTGATTAGAGAAGATGCTTGTTATTATTTCAATTTTTTTGAATGTTGTGAGACTCGTTTGTGACCTAACATATGGCCTAACCTTGAGAATGATCCATGTGCTGAGGAAAAAAAATAAGTATTCTGTAGCCATTGGATAAAATGTTCTGCAAATATTTACTTGATCCATTTGATCTATAGTGCAGATTAAGTCTGATATTTCTTTGTTGGTTTTCTGTAGCAAAGTGTTGATTCTCCAGCTCTTAATGTATTATGACCTAGCTCTCTCTTCAGCTCTAATATTTGTTTTATATATCTAGATGCTTCAGTGTTGAGTCCATGTATATTTAAAATTGTTATATCCTCTTGTTGAATTGACCCCTTGAACATTATATAATGACCTTCTTTATTTCTTCTTATAGTTTTTGGTTTGAAAGCTATTTTGTCTGATGGCACTATAGCAACTCCTACTGTTTTTGGTTTCTATTCATGTGGAATATGTTTTTCTGTCCCTTTATTTTCAGTCTATGTGTATCCTTATAGGTGAAGTGTGTTTCTTGTAGGCAAAAGATTAATGGGTCTTGTTTTTCCATCCATTCATCCAATCTGTGTCTTTTGATTGGAGAGTTTAGTCTATTTACATCAATGTTATTATTGATAAATAAAGACTTACTTCTCCCACTTTGTTATTTGTTTTCTGGTTGTTTTGTGGTCTTCTCTTCATTCTTTCTTTCCTTCCTGTCTTCCTTTGGTGAAGGTGATTTTCTCTGGTGGTAAGATTTAGGTTCTTGCTTTTTATTTTTTGTGTCTCCATTATATGTTTTTTGGTTTGAGGTTATCACAAGGCTTGCAAATACTATATTATGTCCTATTATTTTAATCTGATAATAACACTGTTTGTGTAAATGAACAAACAAGCGAGGAGAAAGCTAACAAAAGCTCTACACCTTAACCTTATTCTCCTGCTTTTTAACTTTTTGTTCTTTCAATTTATATCTTATTTGTACTGAAATGCTGTTATTATTTTCTATTGGTTCATCATTTAATCTTTCTACTCAAGATAAGAGTAGTTTACATATCACAATTACAGTGTTAAAATAGTCTTGTTTTTCTATGTACTTACCATTACCAGTTAGTTTTATACAATTGCATTTTTCAGCTTCAGAATCTTTGCTTGATTCTTCTTAATTATTTTAATCTCTTTGTTAAATTTATCTGATAGAATTCTGAATTACTTCTCTGTGTTATCTTGAATTCCTTTGAGTATCCTCAACACCGTGAGCATGTTTTCAGGTGATTACTTACTACTTAGTAATGTTCTTTTCTTTCTGATTGAAGTATTCTCCTTATCATTTCATTTGGGACAGGTCTGGTGTTGATGAAATCCCTCAGCTTTTATTTGTCTGGTAACGTCTTCCTTTTTCCTTCATATTTGAAGGATATTTTTTGCCAGATATACTATTCTAAGGTAAAAGTTTATTTTCTTCTTTTAGCACTTTAAATATGTCTTGTCATTCTCTCCTGGGCTATTTCACTTTTCAGTTACCACTGAAAAGTCTTCTGCCAGACATATTGGAGTTCCATTGTACGTTGTTTGTTTCTTTTCTCTTGCTGCTTTTAGGATCGTTTCTTTATTCTTGACCTTTGGGGGTTTGATTATTAAATGCCTTGAAGTAGTCTTCTTTAGGTTAAATCTGCTTGGTGTTCTATAACCTTATACTTGAATGTTGATATCTTTCTTTAGGTTTGGGAAGTTCTCGGATATTATTCATTTGAATAAACTTTCTATCCCTATCTTTCTTGACCTCCTCTTTAAGGACAATAACTCTTAGATTTGCGCTTTTGAGGCTATTTTTTAGATCCTGTAGGTGTGCTTCATTGTTATTCTTTTTTCTTTTTTGTCTTCTGACTGTATTTTCAAATAGTCTGTCTTCAAGATCACCGTCTCTCTTCTGCTTGATCCATTCTGCTGTTAAAGGACTCTGATGCATTCTTCAGTATGCCAATTGCATTTTTCATTTTCAGAATTTTTGCTTGATTCTTATTATTTCAATCTCTGTTAAATTTATCTGATAGAATTCTGAATTCCTTCTCTGTGATATCTTGAATTTCTTTGAGTATACTGAACACAGCTATTTTGCGTTTTCTGTCTGAAAGGTCACATATCTCCATTTTTCTAGGATTGGTCCCTGGTACCTTGTTTAGTTCATTTGATGAGGTCATGTTTCCCTGGATGGTGTTGATACTGGTGGATGTTCTTTAGTCTCTAGCCATTGAAGAGTTAGGTATTTATTGTAGTCTTCACTGTCTGGACTTATTTGTAGCTGTCCTTCTTGGGAAGGTTTTTCAGATATTTGAAGGAACCTGGGTGTTGTGATCTAAGCTGTATCTGCTTCAGCAGGTACCTCAAGCTCAGTAACACCGTGGTTCTTGGAGACTCATAGAAGTACTGCCTTGACGGTCTTGGACAAGGCCTGGGAGAATTATCTAGAGTACCAGCGAGAGACTCTTGTTCTCTTCCTGTACTTACTCCCAAACAAACAGAGTCTCTCTTTGTTCTGAGCCACCTAAAGCTGGGGTGTAGTGACACAAGCACCTCTGTGGCCACCACCACTATAACTGCTCTGGATCACACCTGAAGCCAGCACAGCACTGGATCTCACCAAAGGCCTGCTATAACCATTCCTTGGCTACTGCCTATGTTCACTCAAGGTCCTAGGGCTCTTTGATCATTTGATGGCAAAGCCAGCCGGGCCTATGACCTTCCCTTCAGGGTGACAAGGTCTCCCAGGCACCAGGTAGGTCCAGAGGTGCTGTACAGGAGTCAGGGACTACAGTCAGAAACCTTAGAAGTCTACCTGGTGTTCTGTTGTACTGCAGCTGAGCTGGCTTTCAAAGCACAAGGTGCAGTCCTTCCTCCGCTTCCTTCCCCTTTCCAAAGGCTGTGGAGCCTCACTCTGTAACCATTGCCGCCCAGGCCAGAATGAGTACTGCCTGGCCTGGGACTCACTCTTTAGGGCCATGTGCTCCCCTCTGGCCCAAGACAGGTCTAGAAATGCAATTCAGAAGTCAAGTCCTGGAGTCCAGGACTCCAAGAGCCCACTTGGTGCTCTATCCCCCTGTGGCTGTGCTAGTACCTAAGGTGCAGGACAAAGTCCCCCTTGCTTTTCCCTCTGCTTTTCTCAAACAGTTTTGCCCCACAGCCACCACAACTGGTAATGTGCTGAGTCTCACCTGAAGCCAGCCAGTCTCAGAGGCTCACCCAAGGCCCCCAACATATTACCTGGGTGTCACTGCTGGTTATTCAGGGCCCAAGGGCTCTTCAGTTAGCAGGTGATGAATGCTGCCAGGACTGGATCCTTTCCTTCAAGTAAAAAAAGTACAGGAGTTTCTGCCTGGTAATCCAGTTAATTCTCCCAGCTCTTGTCCAAGGCCATCAAGGCGCTACCTCTAAAAGTCTGCAAGAACCACAGTGTTACTGAGGAGTGGGTCCCCTCCAGGCCCATGGTATGTCTAGAAATGCCACCTGGGAGCTAGGACCTGGAATGAGGGCTCAGGACCCTGATTAGTGCCCTCTCCTGCTGTGGCTGAGCTGGTGTGCACGATGCAAGACACAGTACACTCCCTACTCTTCCCTCTTCTCTCCTGAATCAAAAGGAAGGGCTATCTTTTGGAGCCATGAGCTGTGTAGCCTGGGGTAGGGTAGGGGCGATGTCAGCAGTCCCTTGGCTGCCCCAGCTGGTGTCTCCGTGGGTCACATACCCACCCCCAGTCCACTCTCTTTAGGCCTAGTTCAGCACTAGGATTCCCCAAGTGTTACAGTCCTTATGGCCTAGATTGCCTTTTAAGTTTATTTAGAAACACAGCACTGTAGCCTATGGTGGTGAGGTTTGCAGGAACTCAAGTCCTGACCATTGGGATCGGCAGTTCCCTCTGGCTGGGGCTGGATTAAATGCTTCCTCCATGGGTGGCCATTAGCTGAGTTTGGTCCTGTTTCCCTTTCTGCTCTAACCTGACAGCACAGAGGGGAAGGGTGGCATCAGCGATTCAAGACTGCTTTTTCTATCTCTTCAGTGCCTGTTTCATTGATATGAAGATAAAACCAAGCATTATGAGGGCTCACCTGATTTTGGTTCTTCTGAAGGTATTTTTTTCTGTGTAGATAGTTATTAAATTGGTGTCCTTGCTGGGGTGATGATCGGTGGCACATTCTATTCTGCCATGTTGCTCTGCCTCTAAATCTTCCACAATTTTTTTTCTATCAAGCAGATTTTTTTCTTCTGAATCCTCTATATTCTTTATCTCTTTTCCTCATTATTTCTTTGTCTAGCTTTTTGCCCTGTGTTCAGGAAGAATTCTTTGATATGATCTTCCAAATCACTAGTTCTCTTTCTGATTGTATCTGTTCCACATTTCATTTCTGGTATTGAGTTTCTATCATTTGTTAATCGTATTTTCAGTTTTTAAAGGTTTCTTTCTTTTTCTCTGATTGCTGCTTTTCTACAGCTCTTTTTTTTATGGATCTAATATGGATTTTATCTCAGGACACTTAATAAAATTACTTGAATGTTCTCTTTGGCTGCCTGCATTTGCTCTCTCCTCAGAATTTAACTCTCTCCTCATTCAGCTTTCAGGCTATGAGGCTGGTTCTAAGGTCTGCCAATTCTCAGTTGTTCCTTTTCAAATATAAATTGATCTGCAGTGGTAACTGGTCTCCTTTCCTCACCAATTCTTTAGGTTCCCTTCCAACATCTCTTGTCAGGTCTGCCTGCT
Organism: Saimiri boliviensis; assembly: GCF_048565385.1. Taxonomy (NCBI): domain Eukaryota; kingdom Metazoa; phylum Chordata; class Mammalia; order Primates; family Cebidae; genus Saimiri; species Saimiri boliviensis. Next base: position 38,965,940 of record NC_133455.1, on the reverse strand, counting down.
AAATGTGGTGACTAACTGGAACACATGTTGTACTCCAAGGTTCATGGGCAGGCAGGGGAGGCCAGCAGGTTGGTCTCAAATAAACGAGTAGGGAAAGTTACCCCTTAGAGTTCCTCAGGGCATTTCACACCTGTCTCAAGTTGCATCTTTCCTTAACTACCAGTTCAGTAATAACTGGGGCAATGCTCTACTTTTCTCGCTGGCCCCAGTTCTTATTCTAGGAGTCTCCCTTGACTGATCCTTCACTCAGAGATCCTGGGAGCAAACACAAGAACTAGCTGCTCTCTGTGCCACCTGGGAAGTGGGGCACTGGCCTGGCACTTTGACTTTCTGGTCAAGCATCCTATAATATACTTCTACCCTATCCTGCTGACCTTGGGTTTATTTTTCTCTTGAGAAAATTAGCATATTCAGATTTGACAGTAATATCAAACACCTACTCTATGCCAGGAGCCATGCAAGGCAGAAATAATATAGTAATGAATACAACAGATGGTGACTTGTCCCAGTGAAGTTTGCAGCCTTGAGAATTATTTATCCAGCAGCCCCCTCCTTCAGTGTGGTGGCCTGTGTGTTTCTCAATGCTTTGGTATTCCTGTCAGCCTGCTACCACCCAGAAATTCTTCAGCTCCCCTCAACTGGCATTTTCTAGGGAATGCCTAGGACTTAGTCTTATCTTATGGGTCACATTGCACTGGGATCTGGGAAGGAAGAAGCATGTTGGCTGAGTGCACCACCTTGACCCAGTCCTTCTTTTTGCTTCAAGTGGAGTTCCAATGTTCTTTATGACTCTATAAACAAAAGAAGTCACTTCCACTCCCCAAAGGCTTTGAATACAATTATTATTAGGTTGGTTCTGGCTCTGTAACTGGCATTTCTTTGGAGGTTGGAGGGAGAAAGCAGAGTCCTAGTCATATTCCAACATCAGGGAGCAAGTCTAGGAGTGGGACTGCGCAGCTCACCATCCTGCTTTTTCATTTTGCTGCTTCTAACATTTTTCATGATCCCCTCATTAGTGTGATTTTTAAAAATATGGTTGCGAAGGTGCCACTTTGGGAGCATGAGAATAGAAGAGCATCTCTTCTCCTCCCCTCCCCCCACATCCCAACCCCTACCAAGCTTCTCAAGAAGGACTGTCTCTACACATTTGGCTTCACTCCCTGATGTCTGAAAAGCAATCAGATAGGAAGATTTCTTCAGGCCTTCTTTGGAACCCAAAAGGTCTCTTTCTGCCTTTCAGTTGCTCCCGAACTCTGGCAGAAAACTCTGTTTTCAGAATCGGTCCTTTTTCTAGTTGACCTTTGTTGATAAGTTCCTTCCCCGCTCTGGTTTCAGTCGACTTGTTTTTGTTAGAACTGAATTGAGTGAAAGGCTTACTTTCTCAGAAATAAGGACACACACCTCACAGGGCAACTTGTTTAGCCACCCTTAGGCAAACACCAAATTGAGCATTTAGCAATTCCTGTTTTGAAGCTGGAGGAAAGGGTCCAAGAAAGCCAACTCCCAGTTCCAAGAAAGTATAGGCGCTGTTTGTGTACTTTTCTTTAGATGGTTGTCATTTTTAACCAAATAGCTACACTGTCAACCTCTGATACCTCTGTGACCACATCTAGGTGACAAAGTCAATCAAACCACCCTTGGCTTACCTGCCCCAAAGCAACAAAGATCTTGTCTTCTGATGAGGATTTAAGAAAGACTAAGTCATCCTGACAAGGAGGAAGTTAAAAAAGGTCCAGGCAGCACAGTTGGGTTTTTGTGTGTGTGTGTGTGTGTGTGTGTGTGTGTGTGTGTGTGTGTGTGTGTTTTCCAGCAACAGTGTTTCTGTGGCTGGTCTCTTTTAGCACACACAAAAAGATTGTGGCTAATAGATATGTCAGAGCTTTTTAGAAACACGGTCCTATTTTTTATGTGTTCTGCAGCTTTCAAAAAAAAAGGGAAATCAATCCTTTGCAGCTTCCAAGAAAACAGTTTTTCTTTTCTTTCTGTTTAGGATTCTAAATCCTAGAATCATTTAGAAAGAGGGAGGGATGAATATTTTTAAAAGAATTGGCTCCTTCACTCCACATATGCAGTTACAAGCATGTGCAAAAGAGAAGGTATATTGGTCTTACTGGGTGACAATTTGGACTCATTTAAGTAGAGAAGACTTGTACTATATAGCCAACATCTATTATATAAAGTTGCCTATGAGACTAATCCTTGGAAACTAGATAAATAGAACTGTGTGCTCCGATAAAGTGTCTCCCTTGAAGATTATCTCACAACCCTTTAGTGTAGGGTATATGGAAACACTATACCCTACACCAACGATGTAGGTGATTGAAAAATATAGGCTGGGTGCGGTGGCTCACACCTGTAATCCCAGCACTTTGGGTGGCAGAAGTCAGGAGTTTGAGACCAGCTTGACCAATGTGGTGAAACCCCATCTCTACTAAAAATATAGACTGGGCACAGTAGCTCACATCTATAATCCCAGCACTTTGGGAGGCCGAAGAGGGTGGATCACTTGAGGTCAGGAGTTTGAGACCAGCCTGGCCAACCTGGTTAAACCTCATCTCTACTAAAAATACAAAAATTAGCTGGGCTTGGTGGCATGTGTCTGTAGTCCCAGCTATTTGGGAGGCTGAGGCAGGAGAATTGTTTGAACCCAGGAGGCAGAGGTTGCAGTAAGCCGAAATCTTGCCACTACACTCCAGCCTGGGTGACAGAGTGAAACTCCAACCAAAAAAAAAAAAAGAAAAAAGAAAAAAAATACACATTATGCACATATACATGCTCCCCTCTCTGTGTGTTTGTGCTTGTGTGTGTGTGTGTGTGTCTTAAACACTCAAACGTACCTAAATTTGTATATAGATTTGTATAGACAGGCTTGTTTTTCAGACACATCACGAATATAATGTCTATTTATACCTCTTTCTTCTTGGCTGGGTAACTCATTTTTCTTCTTAATCACCTTTAAAACTCTTTCTGAGTTGACGTTTTTTAACTTTATTCAATGCCTATACATAAATCAATGGATCAACTTCTGAAGACAGCATTGTCTTTGAGGGAAGGGGAGGGAATTCACAGAAAGAGGGGAGCAGGTTTCCTGGAGCCTTTGGCTCGATGTTAGGTCGAGCTTGAGATTCCAGAGTTAGGAGACACTAAAGATAGAACTGGCCTCTGTGGCTTCCTTTCCATTCTCTGGCTCTCCTTTCCGTTTTCCTTCCATTCTCTTGGTTCTAAAGGGTACAGTCTTTGGATTAACATCTGACCACCTCAGGGGACTGTGTAATTGAGTAAAAACAGACTCAAAGTGGCAACACTGAGAGACTTGGAATTAATATCTCTTCGGGGCCAAAATATTCAGCATAATTAAGCATAATTTGATTAATGTGGGATGTAATTTAATTAGGCATATAGATAAAGGAGGGAGAAAAGGTTCTCCATTGTGAAGAAGGGATCTCTCTATAGTACATGCTGGAACTAAAATGATGAGGTCAAGTTTGAAGACGATATAAAAACCCATATTTATGTCCAAGAGGTTTCTTAAGACTTCTGTTTTATTTCCACATGTGGACTTATTCAGCAATCTAGAGTGTCCATAAAATTTAATGTAAACTGCTACATTTGGCTTTCTACCAAAAGAAATTCAAACCCTACACTTTTGACACTTAAAATATGAAGTATTACTCTAAGCTAAATATAAAACTCTTATTTCCTTCTTTCTTTTACTCAATAATCATTTATTGAGATTGTAGCATGGGTCAGGTACCACTCAAGACATTAAGAATTTAAAGACAAGTAACAAATAGTCTATCTCTGACCTGAAGGAGCGAGAGAGGCTGAGCATGGTGGCTCCAGTGTACCCCTGTAATCCCAGCACTTTAGAAGGCGAAGGTGGTAGGATCACTTGAGGACAGGGCTTTGACATCAGCCTGGGAAATACAGCAAGATCCCATATCTACAAAACAAAACAAAAAGAACCTCAGTCTGGCACGGTGGCACATGCCTGTAGTCCTACTGCTTGGAAGTCTGAAGCTGGACTATCTGTTAAGCACGGGTGTCCCAGGCTGCAGTGAGCTAGGACCATGCCACAGTACTTCAGCCTGGGTGACAGAGTGAGACCTTGTCTCCAAAAAAATCAAAAGGAGTAAGGAAATGTCAGGCAATGATTCATATAAGGACAATGAAGCGTGTGTTCCAAGAATGGCATCCCATAGGCCTCTCCAGGAGGCGTCTCGGATGTGGCAAGAGCAGCCAAGATGGAGGCTGCAGAGTCCCAGTCTCTGAAGCGACACACCAGCACTTCTGCCGCAGTTGATCACACAGATCAACCCTGGTACGGGTGGGAGGGGACTCCAAAAGGGTATGAATACCAGGAGCGCAGGCTCACTGGGGACTGTCTGGGGAGACTGGCTACCATAGTTCTCCAGAGACGGGCAGAGGACGTAAGTCAAATAACAAAGTATTGCATTTTATCGATTGAGCCGCCATCCCATAACCCCCACGACAAGTTTTAACTAAAAATGAATACAAGCCATAAGGCCTAAGCAGAATCTCCTACTTCTTCCTGAATCGAAACCTTGGGATCTGAGCACCTTTTAGAAGGATGCGTGGAGGAAAGAGAACAAAATTGACAGAGACAGGAGACAGCCAGGAGTCCCCGGCGAAACTCCGCCTTCAAGCCTAAAGTAGCCTGAAGGCTGAAAAGCCGGACCGCTGGTCCCGGATGAAACCTGCCATTTCCTGACCAATTCTTTCTGAAAAATACCCACTTGCACACTGGGAGGACAGGGCGGAGCCTTGGGAAGTTCATGGAATTTGCAGCGACGAGGAGCCTGGCTTTTCCTGTTCCTGTGTGGTGACCTGGGATTCATCTGTGAGGTGGGAATCCTGCTAGCAGGATTTTCTCTCACTTGGCAGAGTATTATTTTCCCTTTTTCCTTTTCGCCCAATAAATTCCTCTCCTCACCCTTCGATGTGTCCACGAGCCTAATCTTTCCTGGTTGAGTGACAAGAACCTGGTTTTAGCTGAACTAAGGAGAAAATTCTGCAACAAAATGACAGAGGGAAAAGGACTGATCTCCCTAGTCACTTGTATGAGGAAGTAGAGAATCCGAGAGGAAGCTGATGCACTTGTCCACCCAACTGCACAGAGCGGGAGAGATGGAGAACCATTGCTAAGGATGGCATCTCTGTCCACCAACCACAAGGGTCTATCTCTGGCCCCAGTCTCTGACCAATCAGATTAGCAACTCCCCTTCCCTTGAGTTGGGGCAGGGATGCTAGGAAGAAGTGGGAATGGCATGGGAGGAAGACTGACAGGTTCTTTTTCCAGTACAGAAGGTATTGTCTTCCCTGTTTTTCATGTAAGGAAACAGATGTGGAAAGGTTAACTGAAATTTGGTGAGGCCTGTTTCCAAGAAACCATAACTGAAAAATCCCAACTTTTAAATTCAGCCATAGTGATTATATCAGGTCAAAGATGCCGTAATTGCTGCTGAACTTCTGGTGAACTTCAGATCTATCTTTTGGGCATTTCTTCTACGTCACAAGTGTTTGGGTTATCCATTAAAGACCGACACTGAAGAAATAGAACCATGGGAGAGAACTCGGAAACATTTTTTTTGCGATGTTCTTTGCAGAGGTAAAGAAACTGACATCCCTAGGGAATGAAGCCTAGGTACCTGTGCCCCTAGTCTGGTGCTTTTTCTTCAGTGGCACTGTGGAGGGGTTGTTGAGTATGTGTTCCCTCTGGGACTGACTGGAACCTTCCTCTTCCCCAACTGTGAGGCAGGTGAGTGTTAGGGAAAGAGCAGTTCTTGCAGCCAGAAGCCCCCGGTGAAGTCCCAGCTCTATCCTGCATAAGCAGCTTGTGTGATCCAGGTATGCTCTCCTCCGTTTCTTCTTTGGAAAAATGGGTATAATGAAATTTGCAAGAAATCCCACCTGCCCTTGAACTGAGGTGCAAAGCCTGGAAGTTTCACAGAATCAGTAGGAGGGCCTAGATGAGCTCAGCTATTTCGGACATGCAGTGAAAAAGACCTGTAATTGAACTTCTCTGTACCCTCCATCCAACTTAAGAAATTGTAAACCAAAAATAAAATTCCAAGGCCCCCCTCCCCTAGCCATCTGAATTGACTCCCTCCTTGGCCAGGGCACTCTTCGAATTTAACCTGAAAGACTGGTTCAGGCCATGATGGGTAGTGGGGGTCGGAAGTGCCTCATTATATTATACCTTTCCAGTATTAACATCCACACAGACTGTAAGTCTGATGAGAATCATTTTACAACCTATTCTCTCTGAAGCCTGCAAATAAGAACTTTGGTCTCCATAATCCTTTATCTTAACCCAGACACTTCCTTTCTGTTGATCCCACCTCTCTTTAGATAAACACAACCAATAGTCAACCAGAAAATGTTTAACTGTACCTATAGCCTGCTTCCAGTTGTTCCACCTTGCTGAACCAAACCAATGTTTTCTTTTGTTGATTTTTGTTTTTTGTTTTTGTTTTTTGAGACAGTCTCCCTTGGTGCCCCAGGCTAGAGGGAAGTGGCACTATTTTGGCTCACTGCAACCTCCACCTCCTGTGATTCTCATGCCTCAGCCTCCCGAGTAGAGAGGCTAGGAGTTTGAGACCAGCCTGGCCAACATGGCAAAACCCCATCTCTATTAAAAATACAAATGTTAGCTGGGCGTGGTGGCAGGCACTTGTAATCCCAGCTACTTGAGAGGCTGGGGCATGAGAATCACTTGAACCCTGGAGGCAGAGGTTGCCATGAGCCAAGATTGTGTCACTGCACTCCAGCCTGGGTGACAGAGCAAGACTTGGGTCAAAAAAGAAAGGAATAAATCTCTTCAAATATTTTACAGAGTTTGACTCTTTTTGTTTACACTGGGATGGGGACTGGGGGTATGCAGGGAGGTGTGCATATGCACACTTATGTGTGTGGGATGGAAGGGGTTAATACCCGCCTGTTTGCAGACCACACTAGGGGCTATGCACATATTCCTTCATGGTCAATCTATTTTTTTTTTTTTTTTTTTTTCTGAGAAAGAGTCTCACTCTGTCGCCAGGCTGGAGTGCAGTGGTGCAATCTCGGCTCACTACAACCTCCGCCTCCTGGGTTCAAGCAATTCTCCTGCTTTAGCCTCCCAAGTAGTCTGGACTACAGACGTGTGCCACCATGCCCAGCTAATTTTTGTACTCTTTAGTAGGGACGGGGTTTCACCATGTTGGCCTCGTGATTTCTTCACCTCGTGATCCACCCGCCTCAGCCTCCCAAAGTGCTGGGATTATAGGCGTGAGCCACCGCGCATGGTCATTCTATTATTATCCCCATTTTAAGCCTGAGAAAACTGAGGCTCAGAGAGGCTGGAGGATAGGCTGAGGTTCCGTAAGCTGTTAAAGCTGAGATGAGACTTGAACGCAGGTCAGATTCCAGAATCTGGGCTCCTCCCACTTCCCACCACACTGCCTGTCCCTTGCTCCCCCACCTCCTTTTTCTCTCTCCTGCCGATTCTCCCCTTCCCTTTCCAAGAATCGCCTGTTTTACCCACTACTGTAATTACCGATATTATGGTTATACTTTCTGTTATGCATTTCAAGGATGTCATAGATGATGTTTCTCAAATGCTCCCATGAACAAGATCTCATTTGGTCCCAACCTGTGTGAGATAGGTGAGTATTAAGACCATTTTGCCAAAGAGAACAGATCTCAGAGAGGCTAGAGATGTACATCATGCCCAAGGCCCCTGCTCTTCTCTCTCCAAATCCAGGGCTTCTTTGCTCACGCTGCTTTGCCAGGTTCCTTCGAGGAGACGCTGCAAAGCCAAAGTCAAGTGCGTGCTGTGAAACTGGATCTTGATTTTAAATTTTAATCTTTTGATATTTTGATCATCCTGGATTTTTGACGTCAATTCTCACTTTAAAATACTGCATTAAAATATTATTTATTTGATTCTTGTGTTGATTTAGTGCCCTTAAATGTTGCACCCCAGGCAGCGCCTCACTGATCTCACCCCAATCCCACCACTGCCCCTGTCTGTACCTGGCGTAAGAATTACATCGTGATTGCAGCTGTGACATAAGCCAAGTGAGTGTTTTACCTGCCTTTTCTGACAATTCTTTGTTCTTTTGTTTGGTTCAGGGTGTCCCTCCCCTAATCTCCCTTCAAGGAACCCTGTCTGACTGGAATGATCTAGAAGGAGAGGTGGGCACTGTGGGTGCCAGGACAGTGATGTCTGGCCTTGGAAGTGGGACACTTATCCTCTTTCTTCTGTAGGGCCCTTGCTGTTAGCTGGTGGATGCCCTCAGTGCTTTGGGCAAGTGAACACAATGAAGCCTTTTTCTGGAAGGGATCATTCGGGAATCAACTTTCATGAATACCTTCTTGCTCACTCCATCCGCTTGCTTCCCTGCGCTCCCACTCCAGCACTGTTGGCCTCTAGGGAAATAGAAGGAACAGCTTGATCAAGCTTTTTCCTAGAAACGCCTTTCGATAGGCCCATTCTGGAAAACGAAGCTGTTTTTGTTTTCTTTGATTAATCACAGTGTCCTGTTTCCCAAAGCAAATGTGGCCTTGGCTCTTCTGAAAGAACACAGCCTGTGCTGTAAAGAGGGGTTGCAGCCGCCTGGTGCTTGACAAGGTCCCCAAGATGGGAGAGGACACATGTAGTCCTGTCCTCCAGGACTCTGCTCTTCATTTTTTACCTTCCTGGGAGCTCAGGTTACGTTTCCTTTGTGTTTTTCTGCCAGTGTGAACAGGAGAAATATTAGCCTTTAGAGATTTCTTTACAGTTCCTTGAAAGCTGGAGGGGTGAAATCAGCCAGAGGATTATATAACAGCAAAGCTCATTTAAAGCAACAGTGTCTTTCTGTAGGGCTGTGGTGGTCCCTTATCAGTTTTGGTTACTAACTTTAAAGAAAAAATATGCTAATTTGGTGAATAAAGTAGAGGGGCATTCCCTTTCCTCATTATTTTCTGTTTGTTCATTGGATGGACACAATTCCTAGGGTGTTGATTTTTAAAAAAAATTTTTTTGAAGCCTCTTTCAAGGAAGACTAGGGGAAATCATGTATTTTAACCTCAGGCAGACACAGCATACTTTTTCTTGTTAGAATTCAGAAGGAAAAAAATAGAAAAGCTTTCTAAAGTATTGTTTGTTTTAATTTAAGAGTCATGGGGAATTTTATAAATACTCTACTAAATTCTTCAAAGGGAGCCATGTTCTTTAAATTTAAGCACTAGGCTGGGCACAGTGCCTCACACCTTAAACCCAGCATTTTGGGAGGTTGAGATGGGCAGATCACCTGAGGTCAGGAGTTCAAGACCAGCCTGGCCAACAAGGTGAAACTCCCCATCTCTACTAAAAATACAAAAATTTGCTGGGCACAGTAGTACACGCCTGTAATCCCAGCTACTCTGGAGGCTGAGGCAGGAGAATCGCTTGAACCCAAGAGGCGGAGATAGCAGTGACCTAAGATTGCACCACTGCACTCCAGCCTGGGCAATAGAGCAAGACTCTGTCTCAAAAAAGAAAAAACTTTTAAGCGCTAGATCTTCTATTGCTATGTTGTTTGACCTAGAGCTTGAATACCTCTCAAAGTGCATCACACACAGTAGCGCAACTGATTTCCTTACTCTCTTGATTTGACCTTCTCTTTCTTCCCATTTTAGAGATGAGGAAACTGAGGCCAAAGGAGGCTGTGACTTGCCTGGCTTCACAGCTTGCCTGCAGATTCTGAACCGCCATCTTCCTCTCTCTGGCATCACCCCAGACCCTGTCCTCTTTCCTCTATACCATTGGTTCTCAACCAAGGGTGATTTTGCCTTCCAGGGGACATATGACAATGTCTGGAGGCGTTTTTGGTTGTCACAACTCTATGTATGTGTGTGGGTGAGCAAGGGATGGTGGGTAATGTTGGCATCTAGTGAGTAGATACAGGGACGCTGCTAAACCTACAATGCTCAGATGGCCCCTCACAAAGGAGTATGTTGTCCAATGTGTCAATAGTGCAGAGGTTGAAAAGCACTGGTCTGTACACAGCTCAGCTGTCCAGGGCAGCTGCAACCTCTGGGAGTTGCCAAGAGGTTCTCTGCCCAGCAATAGGCTTGGCCTCTCTCCTGTGGCTGCCACAAGAGTTAAAGCCACTGTCTAGAATGCCCTTTGGCAGTGGCCAAGTGTCCCCTGAGGAGCTGACTGCAGGACACACTGTGCATCAGCCGGACCTGATGTGTTTTATAATTTATAGTCACAGGGCACCTGTCTTCATTTAGCAGCAGGCCTGCTGGCAGCCTCCCTGCCAGGGAGGAAGCAAGTTCCACAGAGGCCCGCAGCCCCCACCAGCTGACAGCTCATGGTATTTGGGGACAGCTTTTACTCAGAGGCACCTGGGAATAGGCCGGGGCCGAGATGGCGCTGGGTGCTCAGTCTCCCCTTCAGACCCGTCCGTCAGCAGCGGTCCCTGCCAGAAGATGGCCTATTGAACATTTCCAGAAATAGCACTGCCAAGCCTGTCAACTGCTTTCTTGGAAATACACTCAATAAGGATGGCGGTCCTCCAGCAGGGAGAGCAGAAAGCCTGGCCTGGATCAGGCTCCCAAGAAATGGCAATGCCTGGCTACAGGCTATGTCAGCGCCTTGGGAAAAGGGAGCGGGTCTCATGGGACTTCCCAAGCCCTGCGGCCTCTGAAGTCACTTCAGAATGTTCTCAGTATGGAGGATGAGAGTCACACCTTGCAGAAGGCCTTAGGCCCTGTTGACTTCATCTAACTCAGTGACCTGCATATCTTGCCGTGTTTGTTCAGACAGCGGCAGACAGGAAGGCGATTCAGGCTTGGAGGCAAGGTATTAACTGTCAGCAGAGACGGACCTCTCTGTCGTCTGGGGAACGTTTATTTGCAGTTGCTCCTCTTGTGAACTTCACTCCCAGATAGAACCAAAGGAGCATCAGAAGGCCCCATCCTTCGGTCATTCCGAGGATATAGGAAACACAAGGCGAAGATGTCATCTTGAAAGAAAAGCTTGTAATTTATACTCCTCCCCTCCCCACTTCCCGCAGAGTTAACTTTCCCTCACAGAGGCTTGACATTGCGGTTGAAATTCAGCCACCCTGGGAGTCTCTGCTCCCTGAGCCTTTTCCAATGTCTGGGATGGCACAGTGATGCCAGGGTTTAAGACTGCCCTAAGAAGGCTAGCCACCTTTTAAAAAAAAAAGAGCTCCTTGAAGATGTAGGTGTCACATAAAAGCAAGTGATCAAAATCTCTATGCAATTTGGGGTGTTCAGGAAATGTTGGTTAATCACATTTTAAAAATTATAAGAGACTGCTGGACATGGTGGCTCCCTCTTATAATCCTAGCACTTTAGGAGGCCAAAGTGGGAGGATTGCTTGAGCCCAGAAGTTCAAGACCAGCCTGGGTGAAACCTCACCTCTATAAAAAATTTGAAAATTAGCAAGGTGTGGTGGTGTACACCCCTATAGTCCCAGTTACTTGGGAGGCTGAGGTGGGAGGATTGCTTGAGCCCAGGAGACTGAGGCTGCAGTGAGCCATGATAGTGCCCCACACCCCAGCCTGGGGTTAGAGCAAGATCCTGCTCAAAAAAAAAGGATAAGATAGTTACCAAGTTTATTATAAAGAATTCATGGGGACCTGGTTTTATTCCCAAGAGCCACCAACTCTCAGGACAAACATGATTTGAAGCCCACACTGAGCCATAGGTGGAGGCAGGGCTGTGAGAATACAATAAAGGATGCCCAGTTAAAGTTAAATTTCAGGTAGGCAACCAATTTTTTTGGTATAAATGTGTTTCAAATATTATTATTATTTGTTTATCTGAAATTCAGATTTAATGGGCATCAGGTGCTTTGTTCAATCTGTTCACTCCATTTGGGTTATAAATTGATCTATTTGTTAAATTGATAACAGGGAACATTGACACATATTCAGTACATATGGAAGACCATACAGTTAAGAGAGGAGGAAGGAGAAGGAGATTAGCAACGAAGAGGGAAAGCAAGAGTAACACCAGGAAGAAGGGGAGATGGGCATAGCAAAGGAGCAAAAGATCTAAATTAAGGAGAAACAGGAAGTACAGAGGAGAGAGAAGAAAAGAAAAAAAACAGGAACGTTTCTAGGGAACAAAAATGTTTGATAAATTATGACTGTTACACAGAGAGCCATCTCTCTGGGAAATGCTGTCGAGCTGACTAACCACGTTACTGGATCCGCTGCTCTTTGTTCTGTCTGGTACAACCCACAGTGAGCACTAGGGAAAAATGAATCTGTAAGCCATGGTACCATCACCTGGGGTCACTATTACCCTGGGCTCAGGTTGTTAAATAAACTTTACAGGAGGCCATTGCTTTGGACAGAGTCCTTGCACTGGGCTACATGAGAGTCACTGGTGCTACACAACATGTGACCAAACTGAACTTTAAAATGGGTCAGTTTTCAAAAACAGCAACCAACAGCAAGTGAAGCGGTTTTGTTCATCTGGGGTGATACCTGAGGTTCATTACCTCATGCATGCCAAAGAAATCGAGGATGCAGACACACACAAAGAGTGAGTTTAGCTGGGCTCAGTGGCGTGTGCCTGTAGTCCCAGCTACTTGGGAGGCTGAGGTGGGAGGATCGCTTGAGCCCAGGAGTTCTGGGCTGTAGTGTGCTATGCAGATCGGGTGTCCGCACTAAGTTTGGCAACAATACGGTGACCTCCTGAGAGTTGGCGACCACCAGGTTGCCTAAGGAGGGAGGAAACGGCCCAAGTTGGAAACAGAGCAGGTCAAAACTCCTGTGCTGATCAGTAGTGGGATCGCACCTGTGAATAGCCACTGCACTCCAGTCTGGGCAACATAGCGAGACCCCATCTCTAAAAAAAATAATAATAATAATAAAATTTAGAAAAAGTGAGTTTAATAAGTGAAAGAGAGAGGAGGGCAGATCACCTGAGGTTGGGAGTTTGAGACCAGCCTAACCAACATGGAGAAACCCCATCTCTACTAAAAAAAAATTCTTAAATTTTATATATATATATATATATATAAAATAGGCAAAAGGAAAATAATAGGTCTCTCTCCTGCAGAGAGAGGGGCTCCCAAGTGGGTCTTCCAGTTCCAAGGTGAAATACACAGGGTTTTACAGACAAGCTTGAGGAGGTGGTGTCTGATTTACATAGAGCCCAAAGATTGGTTGGACCAGGTATGTCATTTACATAGCATGCAAAGAAGCTGGCCACCCCACCCTAATCTTTTATTATGCAGATGGGTTCTCTACCTGGCCAGTGCCCTGTTGTGTGTTCCTTTGCTGTACACGTGGTTGACAAGAAAAGGGAAAATGGAGCCACCATGTTGAACATGCCCTGCCCCCAGGTAGCCTTTTCCTATTGGCACAGCTGCCTGTAACAAAGGGACTGCCTTTGGTTACCTGGGCTGGGAAGTAGTTTCCCATAAACTCCAGTGGGGAGCAGAAGAGACACACCAAATGTCTCGCCATGCTAAGACCTCATTCCAGATACCTGGAGATATCTAGGTTGTCGACTTGGGATATCATTATTACAACAAAAACATTTATGGAGCATCTACTCTTGGCTATCAGGCAGAAAGTAATTTATATGCATGATCTCAATTGATCCTCAACAAATGAGTCAGGAATAATACAGGGTGGAAATGGGAGAATAGAAAATTCCAGGCAGCATTTTCACACGCCTTGCAAAAAAGAAACTCTTTTAATAGCTGTAGAAGCTAGGGGCTGATAAGACCCTGAAAAAACAGGATGTGGGCCAAGCTGGCTAAGACCGACTGGACCCGACATAGTGCTGGATTTGACCTAGGTTTCCCCCAGGACCTCAATACACCCTCACCCACCAGCACCACGACAGTTCTGGAAACACCCACATTTGCTATAAAAATGGGTGGCACTACAGTTCCAAGAAATCCTCACCTTTTTCCAGGAACCTTTATGAATATTCCACCCCTTGGTTAAAGAAATCCATAATGATAGGAACCCCAGCTCCATGTGAGTCTCTTTCTTGAGTATGCCAGCACTCCCTCTTCTTGAATGTGTACTTTTGCTTTGGAATCAATTTCTGTATCTAGCTGGGTGCAGTGGCACATGCCTGTAATCCCAGCGCTTTGGGAGGCTGAGGCAGGAGGATGGCTTGAGTCCAGGAGTTTGAGACCAGCCTGGCAGCATAGAGAAACATTGTGTATGTTTTCACACATACACAAAAATACAAAAATTAGCTGGGTGTGGTGGTGCACACCTGCAGTCCCAGCTACACAGTGGATTGAGGTGGGAGGATCACTTGAGCCAGGGAGGTCAAGGCTGAGATCGTGCCCCTGCACTCCAGCCTGGGTGACAGAGCGAGACCCTGTCTCAAAAATAACAATAAATATATCTCCGCACTTTCACTGTTGTTCAACTCCTCCTTGATTTCCTTCTCATGACAGTGCCAAGACCCTGGACGCTGGGTGGAGTCAAGGATCCACCACTGTTTGGGGACCTCTCCCAGCCCACCAGTATCACAACTATCTCATGTTGTAGGTATAATATTATTCATATTACTACAGTGTTGCCCTAAGTCAAGAGATGGAGAAAATAGGACTGCAAAAAGTTAAGCTGTCTCAAAGTTAATTGATTAGTGAGGGTTGGGGCTGACGTTTGTCTCAGGGATGCCTCTCTCCCAGCCCAGGGATCATCCCCAACCTTCCAGTCAGAGTATTGGGTTCAAATCCCAGCTCCATCGCTCATAAGCTTTGAGGTCTTGGGTAAGTTACTGAATCTCTCTACATCTGTTTCACTGTGCGAAAAGTAGTCATAAAAATAGGACATAGCTCATGGAGGTACTGTGAGGATTTAACGAAGTCTGGGCACTGTGGCTCATGTCTATAATCCCAGCACTTTGGGAAGCCAAGGTAGGAGGATCACTTGAGCCCAGTAATTGGAGACCAGCATAGGCAACATAGTGAGACCCACCTCCACACAAAATATTAGAACATTAGCCAGGCGTGGTGGTGCACACCTGTAGTCCCCACTACTTGAGAGGCTGAGGCAGGAGGATTGCTTGAGCTAGGGAAGTCAAGGCTGCAGTGAGCCGTGATTGCACCACTGCACTCCAGACTGGGTGACAGAGAAAGACCCTGTGTCCAAAAGAAAAAAAAAAAATTTAATGAGTAAGAACTAAACTCTGACTTTTTTTTTCCCTCTTGCCTAAATTCCTATCTAAGGTACCTGGGGAGTCACACCTTAGAAACCATAAAATCTCATTAGACAGGTTTTATTAATCTTTTTAAATTTTTTTTTGACTTTTTTTATTGTGATGGGGGTTTCACTCTGTTGCCCCGCTGGTTTCAAACTCCTGGACTCAAGTGACCTCCTGCCTTGGCCTCCCAAAAAGTTGGGATTACAGGTATAAGCCACCACACCTGGCTGAGTTTTATTGATCTTATATAATGTGGCTTACTTTACAACCTGACTCTGATAGAACACTACATGACAGATAGCAGACCCTGAAGGAAACCAAAAGATTTACCCCAATATATATATATATATACATGTATATATATATATATATATATATATATACACACACACACACACACACACACACACACACACACACATATACATATAGTTGTTTTTTTTTTTTTGAGATAGAATTTCACTCTTGTTGCCCAGGCTGGAGTGTGATGGTACGATCTCATCTCACCGTGACCTCTGCCTCCTGAGTTCAAGTGATCCTCCTGCCTCAGACTCCCGAGTAGCTGGGATCACAGGCATGCGCCACCACGTGCGGCTAATTTCGTATTTTTAGTAGAGACGAGGTTTCTCCATATTGGTCAGGCTTGTCTCAAACTCCCAATCTCAGGTGATCCTTCCACCTCAGCCTCCCAAAGTGCTGGTAGTGCAGGCGTAAGCCACCTCGCCTGGGCCAAAATATATTTCTTTGACATATTTTGAAATGGCTGCCAGAGAGCCAACAGATTGAAATGACCTTGCAAAGACATCTTTTATGGGGAAATTTTGCATCTGTAGAAAATCTCCTTTAGTGTAGCCAGGATTCTCCCGTTCTAAGTCTTCACCTGATTAATTGAGAGTCTGACACCTTTAAAGTCTGAGAAGAGACATTCACCATATATTCTCTCTGAGGGCTACCAACTATAAGGCTTCATCTATGTAACAAGAACCTTGATCTCCACAACCTCTTTATCTTAAATCAGGCTTTCCTTTCTACCGATTTCAAGGATTTAAATCAAGCTTGGTGATGTCACACTTTTTGGGCCAATCCAACATATTCTTTCCACATTTGATTTGTGATTTCAACTGTTAATTCCCGTCTTCCTGAAATGTATAAAACCAAACTGTAACCTGACTAGCTTAATCCTCGTTTCTCAGGTCCTCTTGAGATTGTGCAACTGGGGATGAAGGTACTCATGTTGGCTTGGAATAAACTTCTTTAAATATATTTTGGCAGAATTTGGTTTTGCCATCAACATAAGTTTATAAGAGTAAAGCTCTTAGAACATGCCTGCCACATAGAGAACACTAAGTATTATTGCTGGTACTATTCCTATCATTATTAGTGTTATTTCAGTTATTTCCAAGAAATGATAGGAGCCTAATGGGCCATCAACTTCGTCCTTGGGAGGGTGCAGCAGAAGAGGCTGGTTCTGCCTCTGCTCTGGTCACGTTAGTGGCAGTGAATCTGAACGATCCTCAGCAACCTCAATTCTCGCCCCCTCAAAAGAAAGAATTTGACCAAGGGGCATAAGGCAAAGGGAGAGACCACAGCAAGTTTTAGAGCAGGAGAGAAAGCTTATTTAAAAGAGGGTTTAGAGCAGGAAAGAAAGGAAGTAAAGCATGCTTGGAAGAGGGCCAAGTGGGTGACCTGAGAGATCCAACTGTCCTATTTGACTTTGACTTGGAGTTTTGCATCTCTCCTCCATTGATTTTTCCTTGAGGCAGGCTGGCCACGTGCACAGTGGGCTGACAATACTCGGGAGGGGCCGCGTGAGCAGTGTGTTTACTGAAGTTGTGCACATGCTCACTTGAGGCGTTTTTCACTTATCAGTTGAGCATTCTTAGAGGAAGGTCATAGGTCATATACCAATTAAACTCCACCATTTTGCCTCTTCGTTTACATGCTCAAGCCTGCTTGCCCAGCTCCTGAGATCTTACTGGGAAGTGGCTGATCACCCACTTCAGGTGTTTTTCATCTATCAGGAGACTGCCAATAGATCTATTGGGTGCTGTCTGTGATCAATTATTTTTTAGAGAGATGTTTTAACAACCACTCAACTGTCACCTGATGGCAGCCTGACATTCTTGGGGGGAGGGTGCCCTCTCCTGCCATGCTCATGTCTGCCTAACAGCCCACTTTAACAGTTTTATTTTTTGTGGTTTACACAAGTGTCATTGTTCAGGTGACATTTTAATATTCTTATACTTGTGAACAAGGTACAAGGCTTCCTTAAGTCTACTGAGTATTTATTCATAGAAAGATGACTCAGAAGACTCAATTTTTCTGAATTTAGCTTTTATCTCTGCTTTTTAATAATGACTCTATTAGTCAGGCTATGCAGGAGAGGCTAGACAATGCTGCAGTAACAAATAAAGCTCTGAAATCACAATGATGTATCAGAACAATTGTTTTTCCCCTCAGAGAATGTCTAGGAAAGCTCTCCTCCATGCATTGACTCAGGTATCCAGGCCGTTTCCACCTTGCAGCTCATCAAAGGCTTTCATGGTCACAGCCAAATGAAATGGGAGATGTGGAGGGACTCGCCTAGTGAACTGCCTTGGCCTACATTTACACACACCTCTTCTGTTCGAAGTCCATTAGTCAGACTTGTCACATGGCTCCAACCACAGCAGGTGAGGAAGTCGGAGGAACACATGGGTTTTCTCTTCCCAGCACCCTAATGGTCTCTACCTCAATATACAAACTCAGCTTATAGCCGCCAGTAAAGAACTACTAGTCGCTTCATTAATCAAGTCATGAGAACCTTTTCTTATTAATTATGGTCTTGTATCTATTTGATTGAGACATCTTTAATTTAGTTACTCTTGCAGTAAGTATTTATTGAGTATTTCTTCTGTAAAGGCACTTTAGGGCCCTGGGGGTATGTCAGTAAGTGAAACAGAACAAAGCCACTGCCTTCATAGAACAAGCATTCCAATGGGAAATGGTGAAAGACAGATAATTAACCCAAAAATAAGAAAGCAATATATTAGGTGTTAATATGTGCAATGGAGAAAAGAAAACAGGGAAGTGCATTCAAGACACAAATGTGTATTTCTGTCTATTTGTGGATATTGAGGGAGTAACTAAATAAGATGGTTAGTAAAGAACGTCCTGCAAACGTAACATTTGAGCAAACACCCAAAGGAGGCAGGAGCACCTCAGGAGGTAAAAACCATCTGAGAAGGGGAAGAAGGAAGAGTGAAGGCCCTGAGGCAGGAGAGTGCCTGGCATGCTCGGGGGCAGTGAAGACGTCAGTGTGTGTGAAGAGGAGAGGTGGGGAACATGAAGTCAGAAAGGCGATGGGGTCAGGATATACTCACCCTGGAGGGTCTGGGAGCCTGTAGAAGGATTTTGCTTTTACTCTTATTTAAAAACCTCCATTTTCTTCCCACTTCCCAACATACACACTAAACATCTCTCTGTTCCCCTACAGCAATGGTTCTCAAATTTCAACTAGCATTAGAATCACCTAGAAGGTTAAAATCAGACTGCCCGTGTCATGGGACTAGTGCCCTTAAAAAAAGAGGCCCCAGAGAGCTGCCTTGCCCCTTCCACTGTGCAAGGATGTGATAAGAAGCTGCCATCTATGAACCAGGAATAGGGCTCTCCCCAGAAGACAGATCCTTGTTCGTCACTGCCCCTCACCATGCCAGGCACTCTCCTGCCTCAGGGCCTTTGCACTCACTGCTTCCCCTTCTCAGATGGCTTTTACCCCAGAGCTCTCCTGCCTCCTTTGGGTGTTCGCTCAAATGTCACATTTGTAGGAAGGTCTTCACTAACCATCCTATTTTGCTGCTTCAATACACACAAACACACTAACACACACACTTGCATTTTGAACCACCTTCTGTATTTTAATTTCCCCATTGCACTTATCAACATGAAATCTGGCTGGGCACAGTGGCTCAAATCTGTAATCCCAGCACTTTAGGAGGCTGAGGCAGGTGGATCACTTGAGGTCAGAAGTTCGAGACCAGTCTGGCCAACATGGTGAAATCTCATCTCTACTAAAAATACAAAACTTAGCTAGGTGTGGTGGTAGGCACCTATAGTCCTAACTACTTGGGAGGCTGAGGCAGGAGAATCGCTTGAACCCTGGAGGCAGAGGTGGCAGTGAGCCAAGAATGCACCACTGCACTCCAGGCTGGGCAATAGAGTGAGACACTATCTCAAAAAAAAAAAAAAAAAAAAAATCAAATCTGCCAGTTTCTTATCTTGAACTTCCTAGTCTTTAGAACTATGAGAAATAGGTATGCGTTGTTTCAGCCACCCAGCTTATGATATTTTCTTATGGCACCTGAGTGGACTAAGACACCAAGCGATGCTGGTGCTACAGGAACCACACTTTGAGAACCGCTGCTCTAGTGAGACAAGCTCCCTCTTGCTTTCTTCTTCCCCATGAAAACCTGCTCTGATTTTTGGACAGGGCCAGCTACATAATTTTTGATGCTCAGTCCAAATGAAAATGCAAGCCACTTGTTCAGAAAGGCAGGGGAGAAAAGGGCAGTGAAAGATACTAAAATATCACAATTATCCTTCTAAAATATTTTATAGGTAGAGCATCCCTAATCCAAAAATCCAAAATATTAAATGTTTTAAAATTCAAAACTTTTTGAGCACTGATATGACACTCAAAATGCCCTAATGAGCATTTCAAGGTTTAGGTATTCAGATTTGGGGTGCTCAACCAGTAAGTATTGTGCAAATATTCCAAAATCTGAAATCCAAAACACTCCTGGTCCCAAGCATTTCAGATAAGGGGTACTTAATACACCACATCATTTGAAAAATGTAATGAGAGTAATAATGGCACATGGATAAAACACAAGTTTTTAAACGGCCAAAAAGTATTTTTGGTTATAAGTTTATGTGACACAATAAATAACAGTATGTTTTATTAATGTGATATTATAATTAATCTGTCCTGCTTTCCTGGATATTCATTCATTTCTCATATGTTTTCTTGCCCATTTATTTATTAGATCATAAAAATGTACTTTTAGCAACTTAATTTTCAATTGATATAATATAAAGCAGTGTCAGTTGCTATTGGCAAATGCCAGATCATGAATACTTTTCTGATAAATTTAATTTTGACAATGAAAATCTGATCCAACTCTCACTGGAATAACATTATTTTATAGGCTATAACAATATTGGGATACATTTCTGATAAATTATTTTGAAATGTGAATTTTAGTACATCTGGAGGTGATGATGCCTATAGAACTATTTTCGAAAAGGATTTAACTCTTCGTAGAAATCAGTTTCTTATCAATCTGAATTTAATTGTACATGTAAATTTTAATATTAATTAATATTTCCTACAGCAGTTCCTGCAGGCTGTGGCAGCTACACAAGAAACAACAACAACAAAAAGGCTTCATATTTTATATAATTCAAGACGTTTGTTTATGCATTCCATCACTGTATCTGCAAATATAAGGATATTTCATTTTTAAATTGTCTTGCTAATTTTTGGTTTATCTGGGGTTTTTCTGTGAATAATAATGTTCTTTTCTGTTGAATAGGATAATCTTTCAATTTAATTTCTATTTCCAAGACTGTGGATATTTGGTTTGCAATGGTTTTCAAAACCATTTTGCAATGGTTTCCAAAACCACTTTGCAATGGTTTCCAAAACTCTTTGAAGAATTTTAATAACTCCCTAAATGCTTTATTACAATGTCCCTGTGTAAATCCTTGTTTTATAATAATTTACTGACAAACTCTGCTGCCTGAGTACCAGTAGTTCCTGTCACAGTGCTCAGACTAGAGAGTTAATATTTATGCAGATGCTGCAGGAGCAGGCTCTGGGGACCGACTCTTCCAGGACTGCCCCTCAATGGAATGCCAGTGCTGCTTCTCTCTGTCACAGCCATTACTTCTGCCACTGCCATGCATTTGCTGCTTCTGCTACGGCTGCTGTCACCACCAATCTGGGCCCGGGTCCCAGCCCAGCTGCCCCATCAGATACCCATGGTGCCCAGGACAGCCCCAGGTGTGCCCGCACATACCAGATGGTCCAACTCTTGGTCCTTCCCTTTCCCATGCCTATAGGCATGAGCCTGCACGTGTACACTAATACCTGGAATCTCCTCTGCTCACATGCATGCTGCGTTGTCTGATCTGACTTCACAACACAAGGTCAAAGATAAAATTATCAAGAATTTCAAGACAATAACAGCAGAACATTAAATCAAGCATGGTATTCCTTCTGAGAGTAGGCCCTGTGTGCACAGGTTGCATATTTGTGAAGCTGGTCCTGCTTTGGATTAAGCGAATTACCATAACTTTTGTCCATATACGTCTGGTATTATTGTCTAACAATGTGTCATACTAAATTATTTAAGGTCTATTTTCTCCACTACATCAGAGATCAGCAAACTATGGCTCATTGGCTGAATCCAGCCCATTTGTTATTTTTAAAATTGTTTACATTTAAGGTGTATACCATGATGGATTTTGTTGTTGTTGTTTGTTTGTTTTTGAGACAGAGTCTTGCCCTGTTGCCCAGGCTGGAGTGCAGTGGTGTTATCTCTGCTCACTGCAACCTGTACCTCCTCGGTTCAAGTGATTCCCATGCCTCAGTCACTGAGTAGCTGGGATTACAGGAATGTACCACCACGCCTGGCTAATTTCTGTATTTTTAGTAGAGATGGGGTTTCACTGTGTTGGCCAGGCTGGTCTTGAACTTCTGGCCTTATGTGATCCACCCACCTTGGCCCCACAAAGTGTTGGAATTATAGTTGTGAGCCACTGGCCAACATGATGTTTTGATAAACATATACATGGTGAATGCCTGATATACATATATATTGTTATAGTCAAGCAAATTAACATATCCATCATCTTATAGAATTACCTTTCTTTTTGTGTGATAAGACTAGTACCTAAAATCTATTCTCTGAGCAAATTTCCAATATACAATACCCTATTAGCTATAGTCCTCATGTTCCACATTAGATTTCTGGATTTATTCATCTTATAGGAACTGCAACTTTGTACCCTTTGGCCTACATCTTTCCATTTCCCTCACTCACCCCTCCCATGGTGACCACCATTTACTCTTTGCTTTTATGTATTCAACTTTTTGTTCCTTCTTGTTTTTTGATAAAGTTTTATTGAAACACATTGACACTTATTTGTTTACATATGGTCTACGGCTGCTTTCAACAGCAGGTTTGAGTAGTATGACAAGGAATGTTTGGCCTACAAAGCCTAAAACATTTGCTGCCTGGTCGTTTATAGAACAAATTTTGTTGATCCCTGCACTGGACTGTAGGATTCCCAAAAGCAGGAATTACATCTGTCCAGTTCACTTCTGTGTTCCCAATGCCTAGGGCAGGGCCTGGCATATAGAAATGCTCAGTCAACCCTTGCTGAAAGAAAAAATGAATAGTTGAAGAGCCTAGCCTTTTTTGAAGTAACTTATTTTATCTAAAAGAAAATCATCTTTGGCTAGAGTCACAGAGTAGAAAACAAAAGTAAAGAAAATCCTGTAAATTTTAAGTTTGATTCCTTTTCTGTTTTGTTTTCACGTACAAATGATATTGAAAATTCTTACCTTATGGTGCAGTTCACTCTCCAGGGAAATCTAAGGTGATTATCTTGTGGCTTGGCATGCCCTCTGGCACATACTCCAGGCTGGAGAGGCACAGGCATTGAATAGAATAGCATTAATCATTCAACAACTATTGATTGAGCAAAGCATGGGCTAGGCATAATAACAGAAATGACAATGATTCCACTATGTCTTCCCAATAGACCTGCAGAGACTATAGACCAAAGAAAAAAAGACACACATATATATGAATACTCACATGTAACTAAACCATAAAAAGTGTTAAGTAAAAAGGAAAATGTCTGGATGAAGTGCTTTGAGTTTTCAGAGCCAGGACGGATTCCTTTTGGCTGCGGAATCCGGAAAGGCTTTGTGCCAGTCATTCTCTGTTTGGTTTCAGATCTGATCCCCTCTCTTCTGCATTGCTTTGCACCACAAGATGCTGGCCCTTGCAAACTACATTTCCGTGGCTGCCCTGCCAACTGGCTTCATCTAGGCTCTGTCAGTGGGAGGCCACGGAAAGAGATTGGAGGACTGGACAAAGGGAAGAGAAGTGCCACGGCTCCTTCCTTTCTCCCGCTCCAGAGAGCGGAGTCATGGTATTTCTCTTCTCTCTCTGAACCTCAGTTTTCTCACTTTTCCAATGGAAAAAGCAATTGTGTCTATTTCATGGATTTTTTTTTACGAAAATGAAATGAGATAAGGCATGCAAAATGCTTAGCACAATACCTGATAAGTAATAAGCATTTTAAAAATAGAGGCTGGGAGTGGTGGCTCATGCCTGTAATCCCAATACTTTGAGAGGCTGAGGCAAGTAGATCACTTGAGTCAAGGAGTTCGATACCAGCCTGGGCAACATGATGAAACCCCATCTCTACCAAAATACAAAAATTAGCCCAGCATGGTGGTACATGTTTGTAGACCCGGCTACTCGAGAGGCTGAGGCGGGAGGATTGCTAGAACCCAGGAGGCAGAGGTTACAGTGAGCTGAGATCGTGCCACTGCACTCCAGCCTGGGTGACAGAGTTTATTTATTTATTTGAGACTCCATCTCAAATAAATAAATACATAAACAAACAAAATAAATTCACAGAGGTATGGTTGCTTTTCAGCTTGCTCAGGGAAGTGGGAAGGAGTGCAGTGATCAGTGATGTCTGCTAAAGGTGAAAGTTGAGAGAGTAGAGCTATGCATGAGGAGTATTTAGTAACATATATTAAAACTGTATTGATATAAACCATGAACTGATATTAATATAGTAAAACTGTATTGTAGAGATAGAATTGACAGGACCTGGCAAGTGGACTGGCAGACACTCCAGAAAGGGATTAAGAAAAAGCAAAGACCTGGGATGGTGATACCAAAGCACACACAGTCAATACATGAGAAACAGTAGGCTCAGGAGAAAATATTAGGGATTTACTTTTAGACAATGGTGTGTGGACCTTTCCAGTTACAAAAACAAAAACCTACAATAATACATTCAGGACACATTAACAGGTGGAGATTTTTGTTAGAGATATATATGCAGTGAGTTAGCAAAACGAAAACAAAACATTTCAGCAGCTGCACATTCTGGCCTTGTGAATTGGAAAACTATCCAGGAAACCACAGCAACGGCAGTTCCTAGAGCCTGGCCTCCTCTGAAGACGAGAAACCACTGTTTTTTACTCAGCAATTCTACCCTGCTCAAGGCTCCTTCTGTTTCCAATCTCCCTCTTTCTGGTTTTCCCTTTCTGGCCTGTTTCTGTGGCTGTATTTGTCTTGCATTCAAGATGATCAGGTGGGATATTTACCACCCAGTATGAAGCTTCTCAACTGGGCTGCATCCTCAGGTTGGCTCTGACCCATGTTAGGTGCCTTGGGTTCAGCATAGCAGTTGTGGTCAGCACAGCAGATTCACCTGCAGCAATGCAAAGACCCACCTTTCTCAGAAGGAGCTGTGTAACCAGTCGGTTTTATAGCCAGGCGGGTGCAGAAAGGTGAATTAGAGATGCCACTGAAAGCTCCAAGGAAATGAAAAGGTAAGACTGGATTGTGGTTGAGGGAACATTGAATAACACTGAGTATTATACGAATAACATACAATTACTTTTGATATTCTGCATTTCATATGGATTTGCTCATATAAGATCAATATCTGTCCAAGGTTTAGGGCAGAGCGACCAGAAGTTATTTCTGGAAAAGATGGTTCTTTCAATGGGACCTCAAAAATTAGATGATTTGCAGAGGGAGGGATTTTACTACCGTCCCTTACAAGGACTTTACTAATTTCTTAGAAGAACAACTTTGAAATTGGTTTGAAAGGAGGGATGTGGTGAGGTTAGGGTTTCTTTACTGCATTGAGAGTAAAATATTCTACAGCTCAGAAAAACAAACAGAACAGCCCAACCCTCTGTGATTCTTCCCAGAACTCTTCTCATCCATCATTTTTCTTGATACTGAAGGAACTCAGAGCTTGCAACACACATATTCCAAAGATAAGTTGATACAAGGTCACTTACACGAATTTCTTTAAACATGAAGAGAGAAAGAAAAAGTGGAGAGACAGAAGACAAAAAAATAAAGAAAAGAAAAATAGCTAATATTTGGAAAACCTGTTATTGATGGAGCTCTAGGGGGCAGATGGACCCTTGTTCTTAAAATCCCAGGTGAGAAAAAAACAACAATTGTTTATGCAGCTATACCCAAGAGGTGGTATGTGCACTTTTCCTTTAATTCTTAACAGGGAAACACCACAGCACTCAAAATCCTCTTTTAGAATAACCTGAATTAAAAATAATGAATTTCACAAATACCACCGAAGAAGTAAACATTTCTAAATAAAAGAAAAATAGCCAATATTTTATTATTCTCTAATTCTGCCCCCTTATTTTTTAATTATAAAGTACATTTATAATTCTAATTCACATGCCTAAGTAATGTTTACATAATTGTCATCAGAAGCTCTTGGGCTCACTACGCAGACCTTCTGAGTCTGGTCTCGGCACTTGGCGTCTATGTTATCTGGCCAGTTACTTAAACTCTGTGGGCCTCAGTTTTCTCATCTGAGAAGTAGGTAAAATAATACCTGCTTGAGGATTAAATGAGATAACATCTATAGAGTGCCTAGTTCAATGCCTGGTACATGCTCAGTCAATGGTAATTACTGATTTTCCATCATTAAAATTAGGGAGCTTTGTAAGCCAGGCTGGTTGAACAGGAGAGTTTAGCAGTTAAAGTCTGTGCTTGCTCCTCATTTTTTCCCTCCCCACAATGACGCAATCCTGTGTCTCTTTCCTGTGGCTGCCCTGCCCCACCCAAACCAAGACAAAAGAAGTAACATACACAACAAACATTACGTGAGAACTTGCTATGTGCTGGAAGGGCCCAGGTGAGGACTTGGGGAAATCAAATGCTGCTGCTGTAGACACACTGCCATGCCCCAACACTATGTTGAGCATTTCACATGCATAATCTAAAGCAGCACTCATAAAGGTGGCCATTGCGATTCTCATGCAGTTGAGGAATCCATTTCTCAGGAAGCTTACTGTTGTGGGCTGAAGTATGCTTCCCCCAAATTCTTATGTCTAAGCCCGAACTCCCAGTACCTCAGAATGTGACTGTATTTAGAGATAGGGCCTTTATTTTTATTTATTTATTTATTTATTTATTTATTTATTTATTTATTTGAGATGGGTTCTCGCTCTGTTGCCCAGGCTGGAGTGCAAAGGCACGATCTTGGCTCACTGCAACCTCCATCTCCTGGGTTCAAGCAATTCTCTGCCTCAGCCTCCTAAGTAGCTGGGATTACAGGCATATGCCACCACACCTGGCTAATTTTTTCTGTATTTTTAGGAGAGATGGGGTTTCACCATCTTGGCCAGGCTACTCTTGAACTCCTGACCTTGTGATCCACCCACCTTGGCCTTGCAAAGTGCTGGAATTACAGGTGTCAGCCACCACGACTGGCCGAGATAGGGCCCTTAAAAGATGATTAAGTTGAAATGAGGCCATTAGAGTGGGCCCTCATTCAATCTCCTTATAGTGTCCTTACTGATATCCTTATAAGAAGAGGAAGGCTGGGCGCAGTGGCTCACCTGTGATCCCAGCACTTTGGGAGGCCAAGGTAGGTGGATCACGCAGTCAGGAGATCAAGACCATCCTGGCTAACACCGTGAAACCCTGTCTCTACTAAAACTACAAAAAAATTAGCCAGGCATGGTGGTGCGCACCTGTAGTCCCAGCTGATTGGGAGGCTGAGGCAGGAAAATTGCTTGAACCCAGGAGGCAGAGATTGCAGTGGGCCAAGATTGCACCACTGCACTCCAGCCTAGGTGATAGAGTGAGACTATGTCTCAAAAAAAAAAAAAAAAAAAAAAAAAAAAGAAGAGGAAATGTGGACACCAGGGATGCACCCACATAGAGAAAAGACCATGTAAGGACACAGCAAAAAGGTAGCCATCACACAAGCCAAGGGGAGAGGCTCAGAAGAAACCAACCCTGTCGACACCTTGCTCTTGGACTTCTAGCCTCCAGAACTGCTGTTTAAGCCACCAGTCTATGATATTGTGTTACGGCAGCCCTAGCACATCATTATAGTTATATAACATTTAAAAACTTAGAAGGTAGTCAGCCTGAGAAAGGAAGGAAATACTGACACATTCTACAACATGGATTAACCTTGAAGACATTATGTATGCTAAGTGAAATTCCCAGCAAAAGAACAAAGCCAGCTTCAAACTATACTTCAAACACAATTTCAAAGTATACTATAAGACTACTGGAACCAAAACAGCATGGCACTCATCCAAAAACAGACACACAGAGCAATGGAACAGAATAGAGAGCCCAGAATTAAAGCCACACACCTACAGCTATCTGGTTTTTGACAAAGTCAACAAAAACAAGAAATGGGGAATGGACCCCCTATTCAATAAATGGGCTAACAGGCTAACCATATGCAGAAGTTTGAAACTGGACCCCTACTTTTCACCATGTACAAAAATTAACTCAAGATGGATTAAAGACTTAAATGTAAGACCAAAAATGATAAAAATCCTAGAATAAGACCTAAGAAATACCATTCTGCACACTGGCCTTGGAAAATAATTTTTAGCTAAGTACTACAAAGCAATTGTGACAAAACAAAACTTGACAAGTGGGACCTAATTAAACTAAAGAGCTTCTGCACAGCAACAGAAACTATCAACAGAGTAAACAGACAACCCACAGCATGGGAGAAAATGTTCACAAACTAGGCATCTGACAAAAATCTAATATCCAAACTCTATAAGGAACTTAAATCAATAAGCAGAAAAGAAATAACCCCATTAAAAAGTGGACAAAGGACATGAAGAAGCACTTCTCAAAAGCAGACATACAAGTGGCCAAGAAACATATGAAGAAATACTCAACATCACTAGTCTCAGAGAAATGCAAATCCAAGCCAAAGGAAACACCATCTCATACCAGTCAGAATGGCTATTTTTAAAATGTCAGAAAGATAACAGATGTTGCTGAGGCTGTGGAGAAAAAGGAACAATTATACACTGTTGGTGGAAATGTAAAGTAGTTCAGCCACTGTGGAAAGCAGTTTGGAGATTTCTCCAAGGGCTAAAAATAGAACTACCATTCAACCCAGCAATCCCATAACTGGGCATATACACAACGGAAAATAAATTGTTCTACCAAAAAGACACATGAACTTATATGTTCATCACGGCACGATTAACAATAGCAAAGACGTGGAATCAACCTAGGTGCCCATCAATGGTGGATTGGATAAAGAAAATGTGGTATACACCATGGAATACTACGTAGCCGTAAAAAGAATGAGATCATGTCCTTTGCAGCAACATGGATGTAGCTGGAGGCCATTATCCTAAGAGAAGTAATACAGAAACAAGAAACCAAATATCACATGTTCTCACATATAAGCAGGAGCTGGATATTGGGTACATATGGTCATAGAGATGGAAACAAGAGACACTGGGGACTGCTAGAAGGGGGAGGGCAAGGAAGGGCAGAGGGTTAAAAAACTACCTTTTGACTACTACGCTCACTACCTGGGTCATAGGATCATTCATACCCCGAATCTCCGAATCATGCAACATAGACATACCCATGTCATGAAACTGTACACGTATCCCCAGATCTACAATAAAAGCCGAGAGTAGAAAAAAGAAGACATGCTATGTCAAATAAGCCACTCACAAAAGGACGAAAACTTAACTTTTTAAGAAGTTTAGGGGCTCCCACTGTCTGTAAAGTTCAGTCTCACTGAGTTCTTGACTAATTGCTTTTGGGAAGGATGAAGGCAGGGAGTTGGAGGAGGAGGCGTGACTAGAGGAAGACGAGAGAGGGCTCAGGGTAAGGAAGGCCCGTTTGCTTTCCTGTTCCCTGGGAACATCTTTAAGTCAATGTTGGCATCACAACAACTGCACAGTGATAACTGCCTCTGTCAGCAATGAAGATAGAGGAGAACAGATTTCCAAATGAGTGGCCGAATTCCCTGAGTGTTTTTTATTTTTAATGAGGCTTTCTCTTCTTGCTTTCCAACTTTTGGGCCTGCTCTTTATCGCACGCAGAAAGAAAACATTTCCTCAGTGGCAGCCAAAGCTCTTTTCAGATTCTTCCACGGCAACAATAAATTGGCCCAGCCTCTTCTTGTGGCCTCCGCACATTTGCTAACCTTCTGCATCTGCTCCCTGCCAAACCCAAGACCCGAGGGTTGGTCCATCAGCATCTGCCCCTTTATGCAAAGGGTTTCTGAAAGGACAAGTCGTGCTCACAGGACCCTGCTGCAGAATTCCTCATGGCTGGGCAGGGACTGAGTGGGAAAGAGAGAGACTCCAGTCCTCCTTCTTCGATGTGTTCTCAGCGAGATGAACGTTTCTATTTGGTGGGAGAGGATCCTACCAAAACTGGGCTGACAGTATCGTATCTGGGCAGAAAGTCATTGAAGGGTCGGTCTCCCACAGGCCAAATCAGGAAAACACGGGCATCTAAATAAATAATGACGGGCCAGGCATGGTGGCTTATGCTTGTAATCCCAGCACTTTGAGAAGCCGAGGCAGGAAGATCGTTTGAGGTCTAGAGTTTGAGACCTGCCTGGCCAACATCGTGAAACCCTGTCTCCACTAAAAATTCAAAAATTAGTCAGACGTAGTGGTGCATGCCTGTAATCCCAACTATCTAGGAGACTAAGGCAGGAGAATCACTTGAACCCAGAAGGCGAAAGTTGCAGTGAGCCAAGAGATCACATCACTGCACTCCAAGCTGGGTGACAGAGCAAGACTCTGTCTCAAAAAAATATATATAATAATAATAATAATAATGGCAGTGCATTGAAACCATTAAATATAATAGGAAGCCATGACTCCACCTAACTGAATACATAAATGGAAAGTTTAATGAAGAATAGGATATACATATGTTTTTAAACTACCTCCCCACAAAATACTTACTAATTACTAAGAATAACTCATTAATTACAAAAAGTAAGCAAAATACTTATTCATTACAAGAAGTAGAAAAACCAGTGGAAGGCCTGACAGACACTTCCTTAAGCAAGAGATAAAAGTGAACATTGTCATGATGGGATAAGCTGAGCTCATGTGTCACCTGACAGGATGCGGTGAGAGAACCCAGACATCCCATTAGTGACATTCCTGCCAAGGACACATAGCCTGAATCTAGTCATGGGGAAACACACACATACCCAAACTGAGAGGCATTCTACAGCACAGCTGACCTTGAAATCTTCAAAAGTGTCAGGATCAGGCCAGGCTCGGTGGCTCATACCTATAATCCCAGCACTTTGTGAGGCCGAGTCTGGTGGATTTCCTGAGCTCAGGAGTTCAAGACAAGCCTGGGCAACATGGTGAAACCCTGTCTCTACCAAAAAATACAAAGAGTTAGCCAGGCATAGTACACCTGTGGTCCCAGCTACTTGAGAGGCTGAGACCAGAGAATTGCTTGAGCCTGGGAGACAGAGGTTGCAGTAAGCCAAGGTCGTGCCACTGCACTCCAGCCTGGGAGACAGCAAGAAACCATGTCTTAAAAAACAAAAAGTATCAAGAACAACAAAGAAAGACTGAGAAGGTATTCCAGACAATGGAAATAAAAACTATAACCAGTCTGTAGTCTCAGCACTTTGAGAGACAAAGGCAGGAGGATCACTTCAGCCTAGGAGTTTGAGACCAGCTTGGACAACATAGTGAGACTCTGTCTGTAAAAAAAAAAAAAAAAAAAAAAAAAAGGCAACCAACTGTAATTTGGTTCTGGACTGGATTCTTTTGCTGTAAAGAACATTTTTAAGACAATTGGCACAACTCAAGTGGGATCTGAGGAACAGACAGTAGGGCTATGTGAATGTCGATTTCCTGATTTTGATGGCCGAAGTGGGGCCATGCAGGACCCCACCCTTGTCTGGAGGAATTCCACAATAAAGTATTTAGGGGTGATGGGACATCAAATTGCAACTTACAATCAAATGGTTTAGAAAAAAATAATTCTTTGTACTGTCCTCCAACTTTTCCATAAATGTAATTTTGTTTTTCAAAATAAAAAGAAAAAAAAAAGAAAAGTAAGAAAAGAAAAAGAAAGCAGTCAGTGCCTTGTTTGGTTGGGAGGAATGCCATGGTCTTGGGGACAAGCCTGAGATGTTTCTCAAAATTGAATTGCCTCTTTTCTGACTCCTGTAGGGATCTGGGTGGAAGTAGGGGGAGGAGGCATAAGACATCAGATGAATACATTTGCTCATAATTTTGCTACTCAGGATTCGTGATTTGATGTGTAACCTTTTAGGAATGAGTGTGTATGTGTGTGTGTGTGTGTGTGTGTGTGTGTGTGTGTAGAAATCTATTTTTTTCCACAGGACAACATACATACTATGCATACCGTTTATGACCTTGCCTACTTAACGTTATTCTTCAATCTCATTTTTAAAGGTTAGCTAATGAGTATTCCACTGGATGTGAATCATCATTTAGCTTACTAACCCCAGCTGGAGTTGGATTTGACATTCCTTGGTCCACCCTCCATACCTCATATTTGCAGTTCATGCTGTGCCTCAATGAGAAAGAAAAGAGGGAAGAGCTGCCAGGTTCTTTCTGGAAAGGCTTATACCGTTTCCCACTTTCCCACAAATAGCACTGGGCTACGGGAGGAAGTTTGGAGGAAAAATTAAGATCATGCTCAAACAGATGAGCTAGGTTCAATGACCAATTCTCCTTTTCCCAGCCATGTGAGGTTGAACATGTTACCTGACGTCTGTGTGCCTCGGTTCCCTCATCTGTAAGGGGGGTGAAAAGTACCCATCTCGCAGGGTTATTCAAAGATTAACAAACCGTAAGTAGCTAGCACATGGTAAGTGCTCATTGGTGTTAGCCATTGTTAATTCTATGAATAAATGGAAGAGGCAACTTTTGAGGTCTGCAGAAGGTTAAAAAGACTTGACCAAGTGGGGCAACCTCCTCTGTCAGAGGAGAAATAGTCCTCTGCGTGGATGGTGAGGCATAATTATGATGGAAAAAACATTTTCCAAGTTCTGGAACTGACGTGTACTCCTTGTGACATTTTAATCTCTGAGTAATAGATTCCGTTGCCGACAGGGCTGCGATTTTTCCGTTTATTGCTTTTTCCTCGTCTCTCCCAAACCTGGATTCTGCCTTCTCTCAGCTCCAGCCTGCCTCCAGCAACCATGAACATAATCCCCTCCCCGAGCCATCTTCTCTACTCAATGCAGGCAAGGAAGCCTAAAGCCCCAGGAAGCCACATTGCCTTCCTTGGGGAAATTGGAGAGGACCTACCATGTGCTCCATCAGTTACATTGCTTTTCATGGTCATGACAACTCTGTCATGCAGACACTGCAATGATCCAGGGTGCAGCAGAGGGGTTCCATGAATGGGCTTTGGAGTCATCGAGCATAAAACTGGCTTTGCCTTTCATATACTCACTGTGAAACCATCTGAACGCCTAAGGCTGTTTTCTTATCTCTAGAATAATAATGACCTTACAGGACTGTTAGGAAGATTGAGTTAAATCATACATGTAAAGTATATGGTTGTATTAGTCACTTTCACTCTGCTATAAAGAACTGCCTTAGACTGGGTAATATATGAAGGAAAGAGGCTTAATTGACTCACATGTCAGCATGGTTGGGGAGGTCTCAGGAAACTTACAATCACGGCAGAAAGTGAAGGGGAAGCAAACACCTTTTTCACAGGCAGCAGGAAGGAGAAGTGCCAAGTGAAGGAAGAAGAGCCCCTTATAAAACCATCAGATCTCCTGAGAACTCCCTACCACAAGAACAGCATGGGGAGAACCACCCTTATGATTTAATTATCTCCAAAGTGTCAAGGTCTCTCCCTTGACACGTTGGGATTATGGGGATTATAGGGATTAAAATTCAAGATGGGATTTGGGTGGGAACACAAAGCCTAACCATATCAATGGTTAATTAAACCCCTTTCCTTTAATGGTATAGCCCCCAGAGCACAATACATGCTCAATAGTTGCTAATTACCATAATTATCATTATTATGAAGTTGAAAAAAATAAGCCTCAGGGTAATATAGTCATTATAACTATAATTAATAATTATATTATTACGTTTTGCAGGTGCAGAAACACTGGTGTACCTATGTCTAAGTTTAGTCCTTTCCCACTGTACCCAGAGGCTTGTCCCGCTGTGGCAAAGACCACCATTCCCCTGTCTTCTGTAGCAATAGAAATTCTAGATGAGTGTATGACCACCAACTAAGATTACATTTCCTAGGCTTCCTTGAGGCAAGACGTGGCCATGCGACTAGTCTGGCTGGTGGAATGTGCATGGAAGTGATATTTGAAGCTTCCTGGTGAGGTATTTATGAGGAAAGGGCTTGCTTTTCCTTGTCCCTTGCCCTCTTGGGTTGACTTTGATCTAAACTTCTATCTTGTTTAAGCCATCGTATTTTGAGTCTCTTTGTTACAGTAGCCACACATTGAGAGGGAGTAGCAGTGTTGGTAGTAACAGAACTCAGGCTTGGAGTCAGGAGACCTGGCGCTGTCCCACGTTTGCTTCATGGCTAAAATATTCATTTGCTCCTTTATCTCACATTTTGCAAGCAACTGTACAAGACATTAGTAATACAGAGATAAAGAAAACATAGCTCCAGAAATTATTGAATCCATCTGCAGTCTTAGTGATGTTATCCACGTTAATCTTTGAGGATAATATGCTCCCTTATAGAGGATATGGGGTTCAGTTGCAGATGCAGGCCAGGGCTCTTAAATAATTGCTTTGCAGGTCCCAAACATTTTGTGGGTTCAGAATGGGTTATAAGTCTGTTAATATGCTAAGGAAAATGCTCAAAACAATCATGGATGTTGAGACACTTACTAGTTGCAAATCCTTTGCAAGATATTGAACCTCAACTCCAGTTGTCATGTGGAAATAATGGTATAGAGGGAATTAAATTAGAAAACACACATGAAGTACTTAACACTGTATCTGACATTTAAGAAGCAGTCAGTAAGTGTTACTGACAATAATGATGGATGATGATGAAGGCATAGGCTTGATTCTCCACTGCCCTGGAAAGTGGGCTCTGGTATCAGTTGGCCAAGCAAGGCCCTCAGAAGAGCAGTCATCACCAATACTCTGCCATCTATGTGTACTCTGAGGACTAAACAAAGTGTCTTTGTTCAAACACTTTTTTAGTGGCTGGGTGCAGCAGCTCATGCCTGTAATCCCAGTACTTTGGGAGGTCCAGGTAGGCAGATCACCTGAGGTCGGGAGTTCGAGACCAGCCTGACCAACGTGGAGAAACCCCATCTCTACAAAAAATACAAAATTAACTGGGTGTGGTGGTGCATGCCTGCAAACCCAGCTACTCGGGAGACTGAGGCAGGAGAGTTACTTGAACCCAGGAGGTGGAGATTGCAGTGAGCCGAGATCATGCCACTGCACTCCAGCCTGGACAACAAGAGCAAAATTCTGTTTCAAAAAAACCACTTTTTAAAAAGAGTGATGTGATAGTGGTGTGACGTCTTTGTGGGTGTCCATACCTGCAGCATTCCCCCTACCTACCTTGATTCTTCAGATTACTTTTCTTGTCTTTGCCAAGCTCTCATCTAATGACTACTGCTGCGTGTAATTCTTTACTGCTAATTCTGAGGGTTTATCATATTGACTCGTGATCATCATCTAGTCTCCATGTCTACTGGGATCTGTCCACATATTTGCATAATTAATCAGTTAAAAGTCAGGAAAGAAAAAAGTTTTAGTCTAATGATTATATTAAACGACCTCTCTACATTTGAATATTCATGGTGAGTTACCTTTTTTGAATTCTGGAATGCTGACTCTCGAGATACAAGGTGCTATACATATATTCTCATATATATATATATATATATATATATATATATAGTATTATATATTCCTTAATTCCACAGAATAATGATTATTATCCTGATTGCAGGTAAAGAAACTGATTCAGAACAGTCACGTAACTTCCTAGGTGCAGAGGCAAATCAAGAAACTAATAAAGTTTAAGCTCAGTCCCCTTGTTTACACAATCCTCTTTCAATGCCCTATACTGATTTTGGACCCCTATATTTGTGTTCTTTTTCTTAAAGAGCCCCCCGAATTTTATCACCTACAAGGCCTATAAGATCTGGATCTGTACCTATAAGTCAGATAGATGCTAAATATTAGAGCCGGAATTTGAACGACAATTACTTAGTATTTTAATTAAGTTTAACTTGAATTCATTGTAACTTATTAAAATAGTGGTATGGGTACATAAAGTTGTCCCAATGAACCAATATTGGTCCATGAGTTTGGGATTGGAATCTCCCAGTGATATGCCCAAATAATATGCTGGATAAATTTTATGAGGTCAATATATTGATATTAGCACTTCCTGTTGTCCAAGGTACTACACTTGATAATGACCATAATACCTTGGTTTTACAGAACATATGTTCTCTAACATGCTCAGAGATTGCATCCATTTTTCTGATGAGGCAGAATTATCCCCTTCACATTTTAATTGCTAATCAAGCTGAGAAAACAAGCATCTTAATGGGAGAACCAGAGTAGAGGATGAAGGGACTGATCAAGAGCACATAGGAGACACCCTCTGGGAATTCCGAGACATGACTCAGTGACCTATTGAGTGAGGCACTGTGCAGCTAGTCTTTAAAAGTGAAGAATTGCACCTGACTCCAGTCTGTCCCCAGACTTGAAAGTTCTAACTGATCTCATTTTCTCTCATATCTTCAAGCCTTGGATTCCTGTATTCGTCTCCTCTAAACACCACCCCCAAGCCCCCATCCTTCAGACGTAGGATTAGGCATGGCAGGGGAGTGTAGAAAAGAGAACACAGTCACCATCAACAAGGATATAAGAATGTGAAGATGGGAAAAGGATGCTGTGGCCACCTTTTGTTTTGTTTTTGTTTCTTTTTGAGACAGTCTCACTCTTTTGCCCAGGCTGGAGAGTGCAATGGCATGATCTCGGCTCACTGCAACCTCTGCCTCCTGGGTTCGAGCAATTCTCCTGCCTCAGCCTTTCAAGCAACTGGGACTACAGGCGTGCACCACCACACCTGGCTAAGTTTTGCATTTTTAGTAGAGACCAGGTTTCACCATGTTGGCCAGGCTGGTCTCAAACTCCTGACCTCAGATGATCCGCCTGCCTCGGCCTCCCAAAGTGCTGGAATTACAGGAATGATCCACCGCATCAGGCCACATGCAGCCACTTTTTGCCTCCCATTATGAACCCGGGTTATATTGGCAGTAGAGCTGAATGCTCCTGTGGTGACACCGACCCTATCCCTCAGGATGGTTAGCTAGAGACAACCCTCAGATTCTCTTTGCCTCTCATTTGCCGCCACAGGGTCTTCCCTGCCTAACAATCTCTGTGCTTGGTTTAAATTACCTCCAGAGCTTCACCTGGCAGAGAAAAACTCGCCTAAAGTTTCCAGTTCTTTCTACTTTAATCCCAGGAAAAGTGCCATCTGCACATCCTTGATATCAAGGTCTCTCCTTGTCTTATCTGCAAAATGTCTGCAAACAACAGTAAAAACTATGACTCACATTCAAACAAATCTCATGATGTTAAAGAAAGGGAGGCATGACTTTATCCCTTGACAGGAGAGATAAGACTAATTCTTTCTCATTTTTCCAGGAAAGCAGGGTGAAGGTTGGGTAAAGAGATAGGTGGAGGATAAGCCAGAACTTCTGAGTCCTGTGCCAACTGCTCTGAGCTTGGCAAAGGCATGCCAAGAAAACACAAAAACCTGCTTGAGGTACTCCACAGGTCAAGGTCCCTGCGGGGGCCTCAGTGGAGACAATGGCAATATGTGGTGAGTCCCCTCGTCCAACAGCCTCCCTTGGAGTCAGAGAAGGATGCTCTATAATGTGACAGTTTCCAGAGCAGCAACTGGAGGCGTGGGGGTGGGTGGGAGGGGTTCTGACTATTTGACAAGGCTTTAAAATACTAAACAGTCTCCATTATAGATAGACCAACTATCTTTTTTTTTTTTTTTTCTTTTTCTACTTCTTTAACATTAAGGCCAAGCACTGTGGCTCATGCCTAAAATCCCAGCACTTTGAGAGGCTGAGACAGGAGAATTGCTTGAGGCCAAGGGTTCGAGACCCCCGTCTCTACAAAAAAGAAATATAAAATAATTAGCCAGACATGGTGGTGAACCTGTAGTCCCAGTTATTGGGAGGTTGAGGCTGGAGGATCACTTGAGCCCAGGAGATGAAGGCCACTGCACTCCAGGCTAGGTGACATAGTGAGACGTTGTCTCTCAAGAAAACAAAAAATAAGTAAAAACTCCCCCACCCCCCAAGCAACAACAAATTTAAATACTTATTAATTAATACACACATGGGGGAAATTAAAAGGTTAAGATGAGTTTGTAATAAAAAGAAATCATTTCCTGCCTTGCTTCTCCCTAGCCAGGTCCCTTTTTTTAAAGATACTGTTTCTCTTTTATATTTTGAAGTTTTAACTTTTCTAGTGGTTGCCTTGTATTGATAAATACATTGGCTACACTGACCTTTCATTTTTTTTTTAAATCAACTTTATAGTTTAAACACTGACTTCTGTGAGGATAAATTATTGCTTCATCCTGTAATCCCCTTACCCGTCACAAAGTAACATCACTGTTTTCAGTTCACAGCTTTTGTACTTCAAAACGTTATCTTTGAAGGATTATTTATCTGGTTCTATCTTATCACTTAAAATCAAATCTTGCTAATTTATTCCAAAAAATGAGGTTATTTTCTTGGAAGGACAGACAACCATAAAAATCAAAGAAGGTGGCTTTGAAGTCAGGTTTCAGATAAGCCAGCAATAAGAGTTGCCCTGGGAATTTCAGAAGCAAGAATTAACACATTGTCTCTTTAGGGCACTGCGAAGTGTGAAGTAATGGGGATTTGCCTCTTCATTTCAGAGAAAGAGAGAGTCTGACTGGCTTACATTGGGCCACGTGCTCACCCATCGACTTAGGAAGGTAGGGCAGGTTGACAATCTCATTAAGACTTCATGTGTTGGGGATAAGTGATCCAAAGAAAAACCGGAGTGCTGTTACTTGAAGAGGAAGATAAGGGTGCTGGCTACTCAGCTCCTCCTTTGTGAGATATGATATATGACATGGTCACTGCTTCCTTCCCTTCCCTTCTCCTTTCCTGTGTCTCTCACTTACATTTGTGGTCTTGAACTAAGAAGATTCATCACATTTATATCCGTTTTTGTGCATGCTTGGTCTTTTTGTTGATTTCAAAAATTAAAAATTATTACACAGGGCTGGGCATGGTGACTCATGCCTGGAATCCCAGCACTTTGGGAGGCTGAGGTGGGTGGATCGGTAGGAGATCAGTAGTTCGAGACCCACCTGGCCAACCTGGCTAAACCCTGTCTCTACTAAAAATATGAAAACTAGCTGGGCAAGGTGGCGGGTGCCTGTAATCCCAACGACTTGGGAGGTTGAGGCAGGAGGATCACTACCCTGGACAACCTGGGAGGTGGAGATTGCAGTGGGCCGAGATTGTGCCACTGCACTCCAGCCTGGGCAATAGAGTGAGACTCCATCTCAAAAAGAAAAAGAAAAAGGAAAAATTATTGCAGTTTTTACAGTGCTAGCTTTCTTGAGAGAACAAGAGTGTGCTATGATTACTAAATTCATCTTCTTATAGCTTTTTACTTTTCCTGGAATTTCTAATTGCTTTCATTTTGTATTCTCTGCCTTTATCCCGTGCTTATTATGCTCCTAGGAAGTCTCAAACACACTGTCTATTAAGGAAGCTCTTTTCTCCCCCAGAGCCCTCCTCTTGGAACTCTCCATTTATCACCCCCCTTATTTAGACAGACTGCCTTCTGGGACTGATCATTTGTTATTTTCCTTCCCTTCCTTTCTCCCCTAAGTTGGGCACATCATTCTCTAAATCTCACGATTTCATTTTTCTTGATTCATGTATCTTCTCAAGTAAGTCCCCAGTGAAGAATGAATGAGGTAAGCTTTCCAGGTATTGCAAGTCTACAGAAGTCTATCCTGCCTCCATTGTTTAATGATATTTTGTCTGGGATAGACTTCAAAGCAAAGATAATTTTTCATCAGTTTTAATGGTTTTGTTCCATTTTCTTTAAGCACCCAGTGTTGCTGTTGAGAATTCAGTTGTCAGTCTATTTCTTTCTTGTTCCTTTCTAGAAAAGATTTTTTTGTGGTTGCTGTTCTGAATCTTTTTAGTATGGTTTCATCTTGGACAATGTATTTGCATTACTTCGTTTTCTCCCTTTTTTCTGTTTTTCCTTTTTGGAACTCCTGTTAGTCAGATGTTGGACCTTCTGCATCATTCTTTCATGACACTGATTTTTTTCTCTGAGATTTTTGTCTCTTGTCTCAACATTTTGGAAGTTTCCCTCAACTTTATCTGTCTACATCTCTATTGAAACTGACAGAGCAGGAGCGCCGTCATCTCAGACAAACACCGCCACTTTAAGTTCCAGCTCCCTTTCTAGCCTCATGCATTTCGAGGAATCACTTCTGTTCTAATTACAAGCAGCCAGAAAAAGCAGACAGTAAAACACAGATAAGACAACTCGGGCAGAGAAGGAGGTGGGGTGAAAGTCTCTTGGGTAACTGCCAAACTTCACCCTTATACAATGGGCCCTAGTAAAACAGCAGGCATGAATAAGCATGTTCCTTTCCTTTCAGGTGCACTAAAATAGGGAAGCTAAAAGCAGACTTGGGGGGTGGGGAATGGAAATGCCTGCAGCTGCAGAAAGATGTTTGGGAACAGATGCACAACTCTCCCTCCCAGATAAGCGCAACAAAGAGACAGAGAAGCAGCTCAAACCTCTGATAAACTCTCCCCCATCAATCCTTAAAAACTCTTTGTAAGAGAGTGTGGCTCTGACCTAACTCGGCCATCCACCCCTTTCAGGTTTATTTAAAATAATCCTGTCCCTGTTGACTGAAAACCTACCCTTCATGTTTCTCTCCTCTTTCTTTAATTCTTACAGAGACTTTCATTTTGACGATTGTATTTTTAATTCCTAAAAGCTCTTATTTGATCTATGGTTGCTCATTTTTTTTCTAGCATACCATTCTAATGTTGTGGATGGAATTGTTGCTGAAATTTCTTTGAAGATATAATTCAATTTTTAACATATTCTTGTTGGTTAATATATCTGTCTCCTCTTGGATCATATTGTTTTTTATTTTGTTCTTTTTCATTAGTGTTGGATGCTTTTCTGAAATGTATGACAACCTTGATTTTTTTAAAAAAAGAAAAAGGCAATGTAAGGCTGAAAGGAACCTTGAGAATGTGGCTGGAGTTTGCCTAATAATTGGCTCCACATTAGAGAGAGTGGTGGGAAGATGACCATAGCTTTGGGATCCCAGTGTCAAAACATAGAGGTGTTTGGTGTCCATTACCCATATTGGTTACTCAGTTGTTACATGACAACTCATGAATTTATTTAGAGAATGGATAAACAAGTGTTACTAGCTGAATTTTATCCCCCTAAAATTTGCCCCTTATAAGCCCTAACTCCCAGTAGCTCAGAATGGGACTGTATTTGGAGATAGTCTTTCAAGAGGTAATTAAGTTAAAATAAGGTCATCAGAGTATGCCCTA
Source organism: Saimiri boliviensis (assembly GCF_048565385.1). NCBI lineage: Eukaryota > Metazoa > Chordata > Mammalia > Primates > Cebidae > Saimiri > Saimiri boliviensis. The sequence goes on along the minus strand of NC_133455.1, from coordinate 38,925,023 downwards.
AGGCCGTTTGACTGGCGTCCTCATAACAGGAAGAAATTAGGACATGCACAGGAAGACCACGTGAAGATACAGGGAAAAGACAGCCATCTAACAACCAAGGGAGAAACGGACTGCCAACTTCTTTATCTTAGACTCATGATCTCCAGAATCGTGAGAAAACAAATGTCTATTGTTTAAGCCACCCAGACTGTGGTAATTTATGATGGCAGCCCTAGCAAACTAATATAAGAACGCTTCCTTTTGGAAGCATAGACGGTAAACACTGGATGTGTGATGTGAACGGACTGGTGCTGTTTTAGGACCTCAACTCTCACCGCCCCCTCTAAGCATAGTCTAGGTTTTCCGTTCTCTTCTCTGCTGGATTGGTCAATGTTATTTCATCTGATTTTCAAAAATTTGTTTAAATTTCAAATCTGCTGATAGCTCTCCTCTTGGTTTCTATTTTGTTATGAGATTGTAGCTTTTTGGTTCTTTTATTACAACATTAATGTGCTCTCTGGAGGAAAGGGACGAACAGGCACGTGCTTGGTTTGCCACACCAAACTTCAAATCTAGGTCATTTTACGTCTACCATCTTTTATTAAATGCCTATTATAGACCGGGCACGGTAGCTCATGCCCGTAATCCCAGCACTTTAGGGGGTTGAGGTGAGCAAATTGCCTGAGCTCAGCAGTTCGAGACCAGCTTAGGCAACATGGTGAAACCCCATCTCTACTAAAATACAAAAAATTAGCATGCCTGTAGTCTCAGCTACTAGGGAAGCTGAGGCACAAGCATTACTTGAACCTGAGAGGCAGAGGTTGCAGTGAGCTGAGATCATGCCACTGCACTCCAGCCTGTGTGACAGAGCGAGACTCTGTCTCAAAAAAAAGAAAAAAAAAAGCCTATTATATACAAGGACCTGTTCTAGCTACTACAGATACAAGATGAACACCACAAAATACCTGCTTTTAAGGAAGTCATAACAAGTAAAGGAGATAGTGATGTTATGGTGTGTGGCAGATGTAACTGGTTGGCTCACTTAATATACCTTTTGGCTTGCCATCCTCTGCTATAGAGACTGGCAAGCTAAAATATACATTTTCTGGAACCTCTTGCAGATAGGGTCCAGGTATGTGGCCTATGTTCTTCTAATCAGATGTACTAGCGTAAGTGGAAATGAAAGTGCCACATGGGGTAGCAGCCACACACAGGGTGAATGTATTTTCTGACAAAAAGAGTGGTAGAAGTGTCAAGTTTTTCTAATGTAGCTGTCACCATGCTTATATCCTCAGGTCTCCAACAGGTAATTAATGATGAGGATCAACGGCAGCAGCTGCCATGACTCACTCAAGCAGCTAGTGTGGTTGAACTAGATAGCACTGAAACCTGGTTCTTTATTCCTCCCAAACACTCTTTGAGCCACCCAATATCCTTTAACATGTCTCTTTCTGCTTGAACTAGCCAGAGTAAACTTTGTGGTTTGCATGTAAGAACCTTGATATGGAGGCACATACCGGATATATGGAAGTAGAGGCAAAGAGCCCGACCTGGAACAAAAGAAAGTGTTTCACAGAATGAATGGCAACTGAGCAGAGACTTTTTGGATAAGTAGAAGTTTACTGAGTGAACAAATGTAGATTTCAGATAATAGCATATCAGTGAGAAAACTCATATTCATTCATTTATTCAACACTCATGAACATATATTTTGTTCCAGGTACCGTGCTAGATTCTAGGCATACAACAGTGAGGAAGTCAACCATACTTCCTACCTACAAAATGTTTACATATTTCCAAAGCATGCATGCAGATTATGCTAACCAGTAACCATTTAGTTTCGGAGATCCCTGTTCATCCAAAGTAACTGTCTTTTGAGAGGTGAAGAAATATACTTTCTTGGCTGTCTTCCTGTAGTAAGTAGGGGTGAGACAGTCCTAAGAATACTGAGATATTTGGTTATATCCAGGCAAAAATGATTGTCCTTTTCTGAATAAATAGTCCTGTCTATCTGATATAGCTTGGCTGTGTTCCCACTCAAATCTCATCTTGAATTATAGCTCCCATAATCCCCACATGTCGTGAGAGGGACCTTGTTAGAGGTAACTGAATCATGGGGGTGGGTTTTCCTGTGCTGTTCTTATCATAGTGAATAAGTCCCATGAGATCTGCTGGTTTTATAAAGGGTGGCTCCCCTGCACAGGCTCTCTTGCCTGCTGCCATGTAAGATGTGCCTTTGCTCCTCCTTCATCTTCTGCCATGATTGTGAGGCCTTCCCAGCTGTGTGGAACTGTGAGTTCATTAAACCTCTTTTTCTTTATAAAGTACCCAGTCTCAAGTATGTCTTTATTAGCAGCATGAGAACAGACTAATAATACACTATCCTGCTTAATCAGTGCCCAAAGAAGTGTATGCTGGTTCTTCAGAAAGTCGAGGCTAGAGGAGGACAGGCATTGACAAGAGGCATAAAAACATGCCAGTGCCATAGCCCACTTTTCCATAACAGGTCTGATGGTGTGAAAAATCCAATTGTCAAACCTCAAAACCACTTCAGATACCCACTATCATTATAGTCTCCTGGCTTTGTGGCTTGGACTCCAAATGGCCAAGCCCAGTCATGGAATGACAAGTCCCAAAGAACAGCATATGATGGGGTTGATGTTCCTAGGCCTGAGGAAATTTGCTGTCAATGGCCTTCTGTGTGCAGATAATCCTTTTACCTGGAAGGCTTGAAGCTTTGGCTGGGTTTTTGATTCATGAATGACTTGCAAGATAATGTCTCTTCCTGATTCACAGTGAGTTATTGTCTATAATACCATCCTTAATTTTCCTTGGCTGCCTCCCTCTTGAGAATTGGCTCAGTCACATGCTCATTAATTAAATCCATGGGAACTGGTGGGAAGCCAATGGCTATGGCAATCCAAGAAGGCAAATTTCAGATTCCAATAGCCAGTTGCAGAATCTAATTTTCAAAGATTTCATTGTTAGAACATTTTGTGAAAGCAATCTATAATAACAATAGTTAACATTTATAGAATGCTTCTTATGTGCCAGTAGCTCTGATAAGTATTGATATACATTTTCACCTTTAATCCTCACAACCTCACTCTGACATTGGTGTTCTTATTGTTGCTGGATTAAGAAGATGATGTTGCGGTGGTTAAGTAAAGTCTTCAAACTGAGTCAGCCAAGAAGTGGCAGAACCAAGATTAGAACCTGGGGTAGTCAAAATCTAAGGCCTGAGCTCTGAAATACTTCATTCTATTGTCTCCCTTTTAGAGCTGGTATTTTTGTTCTGATCATTTATCCTCCATAGCCCTCCTATGCCTCCTAGCCCCTGGCATAGAGTTTAAACAAAATTAAGGTTTACTTAAGCCAAAGATTTGATCAAATTATGAGTTGAACTTAATCAAATTAGTTTCATGTATAGGCACAATCTAAAATGAAGCATTGGAAGTTTCTTCTCTGATGGTTCTAACTGGCATATGAATTGCAGCACTCACGGCTCCAAAATAGTTTGCATTTTAACTCAATAAATAAAAGAAGAAACAGTAGTACATTCTTAAAAATATCCTTTCTAAGGTGCCATCATGTTGCAAGATGTTTTACAACATTCAGTGATAACCCATTGGTGTTACCACTATGTGTGTGTATATATATGTATATTTATTTATTTCCAAGATCTTTACATAGAATGTCAAGAAATTCAGCTGGAATTTGATCTCTACAAATCTGGAGATGATCAAATAGTTTTCTGGGTTTAAGTGAAGCCACTCTCCCTGTTAAAACAGCACTTTGCTTAGATTCATTTCTAGAATTGCATTAGTAATGCATGAAAGTAGTATAAATGTGTTGCTAACCCACCTACAGATGGTGGTTTTCTTTTTGGTAAACATACAAGGGCTGTACTAGCACTGTTTGGAACAAATGGGGTAGGTTCTCTGATTAAGACTGATCACAACTAATTTAACCATTTCTCTATATTATGAGGAGATGGGAATTGAAAGCAATCACTGCCTTTTGATACATTTCCTTAATACGATTTAGATTTTGCCCTCGAGATACAAATGCTGTAAGTTGTTTCAGCCTCCTGAGCACAGGCAGGTCAGATGGCCAGCATCCAGATCCGATGAGGGAGGAAACGTGCCTTAAATGCAAACTCTTCAATGGCAAACTCCCAAATTGTGAAGGACAAAGTCCAGTTTAGAAAACACAAATGGCAGTTTCTCTCCAACAACTCTTGGAGGTGTTCTAAAAAGATTCCAGAATCCCAGGTATTTATAAAATGACCTGAAGGATCATCCAGAGCACACAGGAGATCCCATGCTGAGCCTAGCTTGAAAACCAATTACACCTCAGTACAATCTCCTTCACCCTCCTAATGAAAAGGAATGTGCCCTGAATGCCATTTGTCAGTTACCTTGTTTTATTTTGTTGTTTTTTCCTTAAAAGGGGGAGAGAGAGAGAGAGAGAGAGACAGACAGACAGACAGACAGACAGACAGACAGGGTTTCAGGGTTTCCCTATGTTTCCCAGGCTGGTCTTGAACTCCTGGGCTCAAGCAATCTGTCCGCCTCAGCCTCACAAAGTGCTGGGATTATAGGCGAGAGCTACCACTCCCAGCCTGTGCTGTATTTTCCTAACAAAATAAGTTTGTTGTAGCAAAGTAGAAAACAAGGGCTGTACTAGCACTGTTTAGAACGAATGGGGTAGGTTCTCTGATTAAGACTCATGACAACTAATGTAACCATTTCTCTACATTATGAGGAGATGGGAATTGAAAGCAATCACTGCCTTTTGATATAGTTCCTTAATATTATTTAGGTTTTGCCATAGAAATACAAATGTTTTTCTTGTGTATTTTAGATTTTGCCCTTGAAATACAAATGCTTGTCTGACTGAAAAGTTAGACCAAAAGATACATAAAAAAAAGAAAAAAGAAGAAGCAAGGAGAAAAGAAGAGAGAAAGAGAAAGAAAAGAAAGAGACTAATAAAAGAAAGAAGGAAGGGAGGGAGGGAAGGAGAATGGAAGGAAGGAAGGAAGAGAAGAAGGGAGGAAGGGAAGAAGGAAAAAAGATCCAGTGATTCTACCACCCAGAGGTAACCTCTATGAGTTTTGGGTATATGTCTTTTCCGTGTTTTCTAGTAGATCCACAAATTATTTTTTCTGAGAGGAATTCTACACTTAATAGGATATAAGAATATCATGCTGGGTGCTATGGTGCACACCTGTAATCCCAGGAGTTTGGGAGGCTGAAGCAAGAGGATCACTTGAGACCAGGAGTTCAACGCCAGCCTGGGTAATGTAGTTAAGACCTCATCTCTACAAACTTTTTAAAAAAAAATTAGCCAGATGTGGTTGTGCACCTGTAGTCCCAGCTACTTGGGAGGCTGAGGCTGGAAGATTGCTTGAGCCCTACAATTTGAGGCTGCCGTAAGCTATGGTCACATCACAGCTCTCCAGCCTGGACAACAGAGAAAGACCCTGTTTCAAAAAAAAAAAAAAAAAGGAGAGATAAGTCTAATCACTTAGGTAATTTATTTCATAAGTTTCTATTTTCTTGCAGGATAAAAAAGTAATTTTAGTTCAGAGTTTCACTACCACCCTTTCCCAAGCTCCCAAAAGGTCACATCTTTGTAAACCAAAAAGACAATTCTAAGCCCCACCCCAACCATCTGAATGGACTTCTTCCTCAGCTAGGGCACTCTTGAAATTTAACGGGAAAAACTGGTTCAGGCCATGATGGGAAGTCAGGGTCAGATGTGCCTCATTATACCTCTCCAGCATTAACACCAACATAGACTCAAAGTCTGCTGAGAAACATTTTACAGCCTGTTCTCTCTGAAGCCACCACTTTGAGGCTTCCGTTGCAAATAAGAACTTTGGTCTCCACAGTCCTTTATCTTAACCCAGACACTTCCTTTCTATTGATCCCAGGGCTTTCGATAAACTCAACAAATTGTCAACCAGAAAATTTAAAAATCTACCTGCACCCTGGAAGTTCCCCTACTTCTGCTTCCAGTTGTCCCACCTTGCTGAACCAAACCGATGTATTTCTTTTCTTTTCTTTTTCTTTTTTTTTTTTTTTTTTTTGAGACAGAGTCTTACTCTGTCACCCAGGCTGGAGTGCAGTGGCACAATCTCAGTTCACTGCAATCTCTGCCTCCCAACTAGCTGGAATTACAAGAGCCTGCCACCACGCCCAGCTAATTTTTTTGAATTTTTAGTAGAGATGGGGTTTCACCACATTGGCCGGGCTGGTCTTGAACTCCCAGTCTCAAATCGTCTGCCCACCTCAGCCTCCCAAAGTGCTGGGACTGAGCCACAGGCATGAGCCACCATGCCTGGCCCAATGTACTTCTTAAATGTATTTGATTGAAGTCTCATGTCTCCCTAAAATATATAAAACCAAGCTACAGCCTGACCACCTTGGACATATGTTCTCAAGACCTCCTGAGGGCTGTGGCACCAAACCTGTTCACTCATATTTGGCTGAGAATAAATCTCTCCTGAGAATAAATCTCTTCAAATATTTTATAGATTATTCAACATCTTCATTCCTGGCTCCAGATGCAATGTCAAGGCACCCAGGACCTGAAGCTGGGTCCCCACTTTCCATGTGGTCATCTCCTTGTCTCTCTTATCCTCCACCCGGCTGGTGCTCAGAACACATAGGGCTGCTGAGACCTTCCTTGTTCTAATTGCTGGTCCCTCCAGGGCCCCCTCTCTTTCAGCTGTGCCTGTATCTCTCTGGAGTCCTCGTTGGCTGCAGGAAACTCAGTGAGCTTGTCCAAGGCCCTGCTAATTGCATAGCACTCCGAGATATATAGGTCCATCTGCCACAACCAGGCCACACTAGGGCCCAGGACATGCTCCCTGGTTACTGAAAGCCCTTTCGGCCCACAGGCATCTCATCTCTGGTTCATTTCTTCTTTCCAGTCTTACCAAGAAAATGCAGCCTTCCCTTCTATAAATGTCAATGTATTTGAGAAAAGAAAAAACAGCTCAGAGCAATTTGAGCTCTGTGTGGTATGCAGGCCTGGAGACACATGAGTATGAGACTTCAATCATCCTCCCCCAGCGCCCCCCTTCACCTGGCAGACAATTGCTTAAAGTTCATATTCTTGGAATTTGTGATACAAAGAACAGCGTATCATAAACAACCTAACTAATAGCTTATGTTATTTTCATGTAAATTCTTGGTAAACAAATTAGGAGCCGCCTCTTCTTTTCCTTTAAAAACCCACTTGTAACTGCAGCTATTTATTCAGAGTATTAATTCAGGTCGTCTTGAATCTATGCTCCTGGGTTGCAATCCTCAAGTTTGACCCAAACTCTCTATTCATATTAATTTTGTCTCAGCTTCTTCCTTTTAGGTTAACATATTCATGATCTCTCCAATTATTTTACTCCTCCACCCAGCATCTGAAGGCATAAGAATCACTTGAGTCTGGGAGGCATCTGAAGAACATTTAGAAGAATCCTTCCTCTTTCTCATAGGATCTTCCAAATCTATTGTTCAGGCCCTGACTTTTTGTTGTAATTGTCATTGTTCTTCCTAAACAGCTCAACTTTTGAAAGAAAAAAGTCAGGGCCCGGCACAGTGGCTCATTCCCGTAATCCCAACACTTTACGGGGCTAAGGCTGAGACTGAGGTGGGAGGGTTACTTGAGGCCAGGAGTTTAAGGTTACAGTGAGCTGTGATTATGCCACTGCCCTCCAGCCTGTGTGACAGGGTAAGGCCATCTCAAAAAACATAAAAATCTCTCCTTTGCTATTCAATTTAATTGCTCAGACTAAAACTTCCTTTGCAAATAACAGTGAGAAAGGTATGACAATGAAAGAGATCTGATTTAAGCAACCTCCATCTTGCCTTTAGCTTCCCAGTTGCTCTTAATCATTCCTGGTCTTGGGCCAAACTAACTTTGAGAGACATTTAGTTTATAGTGTAAATGGTAATAGCCCTTTCCCAATACTAAACCACCTTTCTAAAGCCAGTGAAAGATCAACAAGTTAGGAGGATGAAAGGATCTTGAATTCTGCTAAGGTGTAAATGATTGCCAGCCGTTAATTCCGGAGGTTACAAGATTTGCAATTTCCCCAATTACTCCTGAAAATAACATCACTCTTGTAGACTCTAAGATTGGCCTTTTGAGATGTCTTCTCAGGTTTTTGCATTTCTGATGACTGATGGCTCCACCTGGACCTGCCAGCTACTCCTGTGGCCCCCACCCAGGGGCCAGACTCAGCACACATGAGGACCATTTTCCACGCCCCTAAGCTTGCATCCCCAGCCAATCAGCAGCACTCATTCCCTGGCCTGCCAAACTATCCTTGAAAAACCCTAGCTTCTGAATTTTTGGAGAGACTAATTTGAGTAATAAAACTCCAGTCTCCTGTTCAGTTGTCTCTGCATGAATTAAACTCTTTCTCTATTGCAATTCCCCTGTCTTGATAAATGAGCTCTATTTGGGCCATGGGCAAAATGAACCTGTTTGGGTGGTTACAAGGCAAAAACTCAAAATGGCCTCATTCAAAGAGTGGAAGGGCCACAGGAGGAAATTTAAAAAGCAGGAAAGGAAAAGAATGCCAGCTACAATTTTAGAATGGGGTCCTTCCAGTTGTGCTTATAAGACTGAGGCTCCTGCATTACTCCTAGGGAGCTTGCCAGCACCAAGTGAAGGTGGCAATAGGCACACATCTGGAGAAGGTGAAAAGTAAAGTGACATTTGCTCTAATCAAACATGAAAGAGGAAAGAGCTTTCTAAGAGGGGCTGGGTGTTGTTTGTACCTAAGTCCTGCTGTCTACCTCTTTGCTTATGTAGATGCAAACACACAGGCACTTCCCTGGTTCTAGATCTTGCCCTCTAGAGCCCATGGTATCCATCCATGAAGAACCAAGTTTTCTTATCTTTCACCCTTACTGTGGGGATAGAGTGGAGACAAGGGAAAGGGAGGAGAAATGGAAATCTCTTGAGCACAATCATCTGGTGAGAAATATACTTTCTACCAGCAATGTAAATATGATTGACATCACTCCTTCCAGCTAGGCTCCTTTTATTTCCTTGAGTTGGAAATGCAGACTGGAAGTCTGTACTTGTCTTCTGTCCCAGAAGGGGACTCTGTTGGTAGAGGAAGGTTTGGTACTGGTCCAGGATCTGAAGTAGAGACCACAGCCTTGAGACAACGCCAAGGCAGTCAATTAAGAAGGTGCTGACAACACTTTCCAGGAACAATTTTCTAGATATAAACTCTGACCGAAGGTTTAAGTGTCTAATAATCCCCAGGAAACACACATTTTCCAGGGAATAGTGCCTGGACTCTTAAGAACTTCCAAGAAACTTGGGTTCTCAGAAGACTGCAGCCACCAAGCACACACACCCATTTTCAAGAGCTTTATGGAAAAAGCAAGCAAGATGAAAACTGAGTTTTCTCACATGCCCTGAGAGAGTTGGACAAGTAAGGTCACAAAAGAAGCCAATTAGCCCACTGCATTGTCCTTGAGAAACTAGAACTTACCTTATCCTCCCTTCCTTTAGCCACTGAGCACAACAAGGTTGGAGAGCCAGTCTGTCAGCCCAAATGGTTCAGGTTAGTGCTGGTGAAGCCTTGCTTCCTTTATCTGGGATTGCTCAGATGATATCACTCAAAATTATCCCAACCTAATTACTGAAAGCTGAAGTATATATGCCCATCAACCCAGTGAATTCACTGGAAGCCCTGCAAGGTAGGCATCCATCTCCATCTTACAGATGAAGAAACTAAGACTCAGAGAAACTAACGGATTTGCCCAAAGTTCAATAGCAAGTTCAAATTAGAGCCTGTTTGTTTTGACTCACACTTGAGAATTTCCATGACTAGGTAAGAGCAACCAAAGACCTTGGCCAGGGTTCTGGGGAGAGTCCTGCTGCTCCCAGCATTAGCCCTTCAGTGACTAGATCCTGTGGAGGTCTGAAACTGGCTGGAGTGGGAGCAGCAGGAAGGAGAAATGTGGAGGTCTTGGAACAGCGGCCTTTTATCAGCCCTCACGGAAGTTTCTATAATTTCATAACCAGTGCCACCAACGTGGTATTCAATGGCTGAATATCAGCCCAGTCATAATTTCATTAATTGAGAAATAGAATAGTGGGATAAATATGGGAGGGATCAACTCCATTTGAGGGGGAAGTAGAAGCATTAACAACAGGGTCCACCAGACCATCAGAACCACAGAGGGGAGGGGAAGGGCATTTCAGGGAGAAAGAAGAACACGAAAAGACTGGAGGCAATAAATGAGAACAGGGCCTACAACCTGTTTGCTGTGGCCAACTAAGGAGGTAGAGTTGGGGGTTTGGAAGGTGGGGAGACCAAACGTTTATGACAGGTGAGACTGGAGAGACACAGAGACCTGGCACATGATGTCTTGACTGGGAATTCTGATAAAACCATTTTTCACTTCTCTTGGACATGTGGACGTTATTGGCTTATTTCTTCACTCTAAATTATTGAATTTCGAATAAAAATTTTAACCAAGTATTATGTATAATGAACATCTTCATCCCACAAAGACCTCCATTGCATCCTCAGTGCCTCACATGGCCACTGAGGCACAGGGTCCACTGGCCACTTCCTATTGGCCTTGTCTTACAACTGCATTTCACCTCCCAGCAATCTTGCTGGAACTGGATTTCTTTGCAAAACATCAGACTGCTTAGGTGAGTGCCTGACTTCTGCCTGTATATTTCCAGGCCTCTTCCTTGGGGCTGGATATTTGCTACTCCCCTTTTTCAACCAGGGGCTGCAGATTTGCTGTGAATGAAGGTATCATTCAGAATCACACCACAAATTCCCAACTGCCTTTAACAACCCTTTCACCTGGATTCCCACTGCTTCAGTTGATCTGATTTGGCTTCCTTCATATACCAAACTTGCAGGTAGGACACCTGAGATCAAAATAGGTGCTCCAAAATGTACTTTCTGCTGCTCCCCTCAGGGGTCAGTGCCATAACCAAGTGAATTTCTTCAACTCTCTATTCTTGTCTTACAGAATCCCAAATATCACAAGTGTCCTGCTCTTTCCTGCTTACCCTTGTTAATGGAGAGCCATCATGCAAGAGTCCCATGATGTGATAAGAACAAAGACAAGAAACTTAAGTCATGCTCATCTCTACAAGATGTCCGACTCTCAGTGCAAATATTTAGACAGGTTTGGTCTTTGTGAATTTTATTGCTCTTGAAAAAGAGGATCTACAATGCTCTGGACAGCCAAGTGGAGTCACATCCTCAGTGCAGGCAGGGGTCTGTTAAGTGGGTCTACTAAGTCCCTATATCAGTCTGTTCTCATGCTGCTATAAAGATACTACCTGAGACCAGGTAATTTATAAGCAAAAGTGGTTTAATTGACTCACAGTCCCGCATGACTGGGGAGCCTCAGGAAACCTACAATCATGGCAGAAGGCAAGGAGAAACAACAACCTTCTTCACAAGGTGGCAGAAGAGAGAGAGAGAGAAAAAGAGAGAGAGGGAGGGAGGGAGGGAGGGAGGGAGGGCGCGCAAGGAAGTACAACACTTTAAAACCATTAGCTCTTGAGAGAACTCACTCACTATCACGAAAACAGCATGGGGGAAAACTGTTAAAACAGATCGGGACTGATCACGGTTTGGTTCTGTGTCCCCACACCAAATCTCATGTCTGGTGTAGTCCCCAGGTGTTAGGGGATCCAACCACCTCCCCTGACACATGGGGACTACACCAGAGATGAGATTTGGGTGGGGACACAGAACCAAACCATATCAGTCCATATCTGTTTTAACAGATTTTTTTTCCTGCCTATTTTAAACCCTGGTGACCTAGGTTTATCAATTCAGAGTAGAAATAAGGCATAGCAGAAAAAGGTCTTGACTGTTGTGAGGACTGAATTCTAGTCTTGACTATGCAGACCTTAAGCAAACTGGGTTACCCAACCTCAAATACCTTTTCCTTCTATAACTTTAGTTTCCTTAGCCTTAATAGGGAACTGGGGGCTTGGAGCCTTAATAAGATTGTGAGTCCCATTCTTCTAGTGCTTGCAGCACACTTTCAAATTAAAGAATGGGGACAGCACAACTGAAAACTTTAAAAGACTAAAAATAATACAAAAATGTCAGCAGTCACTAAGTACGATGCTGACTATAATACAATAGTGTCTCCCAGTTACCATAAAATTATCCAGTTTGGTTCACTACTTGATCAATTTTACTACTTTATGGATTTTTTGAATGGAACAATTTATAGCCCTGACCTTACTCTCTTTTATGCCCCAGAGTCAGAGGTTTCCAACATTCTCAAAGCTCTGCAATCCTTAATTAGCCTTGGCTTGAAATCACACCCATTTCCCATAGAGCATATTTGTTCCAGGTCACGCAATCCACACATCTCAATGTTCTATCTGACACATGAGCTGAAATAATGTGAGGACTCTGATGAACTCAAACTGGTTTTATATATTAACAAAAACTGGGCTAAATATTAAGGATGACTGCTCCAAAGCATGCCAGCTAAAAAGTTGTATAATTCTATGAATTAAAACAATACAACATTTTGAGAAAAAAAAATCTTGTTGAGGTAGAGTGAGGTAGAGTATTTAATTAAGACATCAATCCGAAATCAGTTAAATAAAGAAATCTTTGTTGATAAGACAGTGTTCTGAGGGCTTAAAGGGGGTCCCAGGGAATCTACAGAGTTTAAAGGGCATTGTCAGAAAAATCACTGGAATAAATCACACAGAACGTGGGTAGTAATGAGAAAGAAGTTCAGCTTCTGTTTCTAACAGGTATTTGTTTTTTAGAAAGTGGCATTTGAAGTTTATTTATAGTAGGAAGCAGTTATTTTTTTATGTTCTTAGAGATTATTTTGGGGGTACTAAACTCTTGGCTCCATTTTATTCCTATAAATTATTTTTCATTTCCTCTAATGCCCTTTCCAAACATCTGTTGGTTTATTGTTCTGGGCACAGAAAATTATAATCAGTTTAGTAGTTGCATAATACAGATTTAGATTCGTTTGTCAGGGAATGGAAAAGATCAAAGCATTTCAGAGCCAGGCAGCAAATGGATCAAAGAAAATCCTTATTTCACTCCTGTAGGGTGTGATTTATCCTTAAATATCAGAAAATGGACATTTGGAGTTTATATTATGATCATAAAAATACTTTTCTGCTTCCGAGAAAACAAGCTACCCAGCTAACAACCTGCACTTGTGCCAAGAAATGAGGTGGGTGTGAGTAACAAGGATGGTGATTTTTCTTTTCCTCTCTAGTGAGCCTCATTCAACGGATCAATGAGTTTATTTTAGTGTCTTCTCTGTGCTAGACATGTGCTCGATGCTGAGGACACAGAGGTGAGTGAAAACAGAGACAAGGTCCCTGCCCGCTTCTAGACCAGCTGGGAAGACAGGCAACTGTGTAAGCAATTCCCTTAAATTGTAGTGAGTGTTACAACCAGGAGTAGAGACACCCAGTGGAAGGCCCATCAAGGGACACTTAACCCAGCCTAGACATTTGGAACACCTCAATGAATGAACAACTGGGGGACAAGCAGAAGTTAACCAGTGAAGTCTGGGCAATGCAAGAGTGGGTCACAAAGAACTGAGATAAGGGAGGCATGGTTCCCAGCAGGAAGTGAGTGGCAGGTCAGTCTGGGTACAAGACAGAATGCAAGATGACATTGTTAAGATGCTAGGACTGAGAGGGAGGCAGTAGGCAGGTCACACAGGGCCCTGAAAGCCACGCTGGTTTTTCCAGGAACAATGGGAAATCATTGGGAGACTTTAGAGAGAAGGCTAACGTGAGTGGATTTGTGTTTTTGAAGAATCCCCGAGAGAACTGGTAAAAGTGTATGTGTCTGTGTGAGCATAACATGCAGACTTTTACCAGTCCTGTCTGAGATGTACGTGCTTACATGTACACTAGGAAATCAGAGAATCTATCTACAAAGTCATTTTCCCTTTCCATTATCCATCCACCAACTTGACGGCTTTCAGTTGAGGAATCAAAATAGAGTTCTCCACTTGAATAAGATGAGTGTGTAGGATTCCCTGTCAATAGTAGGGGCCTGATTTATTTTTTCATTCAATAGTACCTGTTTACACACCATCAATGTGTCAGGCACAGTGGCTGTGTTGGGTGAGGCCAGCAGTGCACCTTTTGTGTATAGTGCCAGATAGTAAATATTTTAAGCTTTGTGGGCCATATAGTTTCTATCACAACTGCTTAACTTTGCTGTTGGAGTGTAGACACAACCATAGACAATGTGTTTCAATACAACTTTTATTGTGTATTGGACAAATAAAATCTGTATTGGATGTGTTCCAATAAAATTTTTCTTGTAGAAACAGGTGGTGGGCCACATTTGGCCCATGGATCTGTTGAGGATCAGAAAATGATCGCCGATGTGAAGGCCTCAGAAACAGCCTCGGAAGCAAAGTCTCTTTTAGACCTTCTCCTGCCCTCCTGTCTCTTGCCCCTCATTCTCCCCGAGGCTAGCCATAGAAATGAGAATTCTCCTTCCCCAAGGCAGGTCATAGAAACCAGAACCCCTTCTTCTCCAAAGCTAGCCACAAAACCTAACAATATTACTCTAACTTCTCCCTGCCTTTTTGTGTGGGAGTTGGTCATGAAGAAATTCTCTGATTTCCTTGTCCAAGTGTAGGTTATAAGCCCCCCATTCCATAAAGGGTCTTGTCCCATATCCAGGAAGAAGTAATGCTGCACAGAGAGGCCAGAAAGCACCTGAACAGACGGGTCTTGCTGGGTCTCCCCATTCATTCTATTCCCATTAGCTCTTACCTCTTTTTTTTTTTTTCTTTTTCTTTGACTTTCTTTTTTTAAGATGGGGTTTCACCATGTTGGGTAGGCTGGTCTTGAACTCCCGTCCTCAGGTGATCTGCACGCCTTGGCCTCCAGTGTGAGCCACCACGCCCGGCCAGCTCTTACCCTTTTTATCCAGTTGCAGGTCTTCACAGCTGTCCATTCTTCATCAAACCCAAGCATAAAAATGGACACTTTTCCCCATATTTTTGGGTCTTCATTCTGAAGGATCCCATGTCACAGAAAACTATGATCAAATAAATTTGTTATGAGTTTCTCTTGTTAACCTATCTTTTGTTAAAGGAGTGTTGGCCATGACCCTTAAGATGGGGAAGAGAGGGATCACTCCCTTTCCACCCTTACAGGCCAGAGTTTACCAACACCTGGTTTACAGCCAGAAAGTGTGCCAGTTATTTTGTTGCCTTTTAGATCCAATCCATAGGCTCCTTCTACCCTGCCCTTTATTCTAAAAGGCTGCCCTTTATCCCAAGAGGCTGCCCTCTGCAGACCATGTTACTCAGGCTCTTTGCCCTCTGGCCTCTGGTTAGGGTTGCCTGATTGGAAGTATGGGCAATGGATCAGAAGCTGGGAGGAGAGAGAGGTGGGGGAATGTGGTCACTCTACACCCTCCCTCCTGGACTGAGCTGTGGCCGTGGCAGTGTCTGTCCTCTTCTGTATCTGGTCACAGATTTGCCTGGTGTCCCATACGCATGGCTACACCTCTCACTCAGTTCCCATAACAGCTCCCTCCTCATTCACCTTCAGCCCTAGGAGGCTGGAGTTAGTGTCCCCCTGTTCCCAGCCCTGCGTGCTTCTCCGTCCTTTGTCTGTTTCCCTTCGTTAAACTCTCTTCAATTGCTCCTTTGAGTGTGCCGTCTATTCCCTGCCAGACATTGTTTAAATATGCCCTCATGGTGGACTGGACATTCATTGTTTTTAGATGTAACGGTATTGTTATAACCTGAGATCCAGGATGGGACATGTAATCTAGACATGGCCAGCACTCAGTCACCCAAGCCACAGTAGTTTGTTCTGGAATGTTCACCTGAACCAAGTTGTTTCTTTCTTCGTTTCTTGCTCTTGCTCTGTCACCCAGGCTGGAGTGCAGTGGCATGTTCTTGGCTCGCTGCTGCAACCTCTACCTCCTGGACTCAAGCGATTCTTGTGCCTCAGTCTCAGAACAGCTGGGATTACAGGTGTGCACTACCATGCCTGGCTAATTTCTGTATCCAGGTTTTTCAATCGGAGGAAATACTAATACTTATATAGAAGCCACCAAGAAGCGCCATCTATTCCACTGGATTTGAACCTAGAAGAGTACATTGGAAGCTTCCAGAAGCTACTATGTGAAGCCTGAGGACAAGGCCCAACGTCAAAGAAGGTGAAGTCCAGAGGTGGCCTTGTTTGAGTCCCTGGAACTGACTGAAGCTAACTCACTCCTCGATGATTTGTCAATGAGACAGTTAAATTCCTTATTTTTTTCCTCAAGTCTGTTTAAGTTGAAGTTTCCGTCACTTGTATTCAAAAGCAAAACTTAGTTTAAAAAAAAAAAAAACAACCACCTCTAACCACTTTACACCAATTTGTTACATTCTAGGGATTATCTAAGCAAGGGACCGGTCCTATGTAATCTTTGGATTAGATACACACCAAGGCAGTGTACATAAACCCCACTGCATTTCAGCGGTGATAGAAGCCAGAGGGTTGGTTTGCCATCAACTCACTTCCAAAAGGAAATGGCAGGAGTCCAGCAGCATCGTTGCAGTTACAGTCTCCCATGCCAGGAAGAAACATCTCCCAAGCTCAAATTCTGCCCACTTTGACACTTAAAAAGAAAAACATCTTCATCTGAATGAATGGGGAGATGAGTGTGATTGTTGGCAGTGCAACAATGAGTTGAAGCTTGGTGTTTATTAAATGTTGTAAACAAATTATGAATTTGTGCCAGTAGCCAAAACAGACAATTGGGCATGATAAATATTAATTCTCAAAGAGATCATCTAACGAACCACCTAAAAGATCCTTCCTGGACTCCAAGGGTGTTAATTATATGAGATATTAATCCCTATTCATTAATTCATTCAAGATTTTGTTGAGTGAATGTCAGCATGGTGCAGTACAGGGTTGGCAAATTGTTTCCATCTCTTGGCTAATTGTGGTTATAGCTGCTCAATGGGCTGTGTTGAAAAAGACTGTGAGTCCAAATCTGGGCTTCATGAGAAAGAGTATCATGGTTAATTAGAGGTGCCTTTTGTGGAAGTGGAACAAAGGAGTGTCCAAGGTATCTGTCATTCCTGCAAGTTGAAAAGGGCCTTATCTGGAGTGACAAGGAGTAGAGTTCGGGTAAATCATTTCCATCCTTTATTTCCTTAAATTTGTAAAATGAGGAAGTTAATCCACTAATTTATAAGGTTCTTCTTTGCTACTTCTATTTATTTATCCATTATTTTATCTGTCCTTGCATTTGGGATGATTTCTTACATTGTGAATGCATTCCTCCCTAGCATAAAAGCCAAAATCTCATTTTCCTAGCCTCCTATGTAGCAAGAATACAACTATGGGATCTAGGTCCATCAATCATATACATCTGTTCTAAATTTGTTTAGAATCTTATGTAGGAGATGAGAATATTTCATTCCAAATATGACTGTAGGAGAATAGGTGTACCCCAAATATGCCACTTTAGCATAAGAATCATTTTGAGCTGCTTATTTGGGGAGACAGTACACACAGGAGAAGCTCTGAAAACAGAGTAGAAGTGGCCAGGCACAGTGGCTCACACCTGTAATCCCAGCACTTTTGGAGGCTGAGGTGGGTGGATCACTAGGTCAGGAGGTTGAGACCACCCTGACCAACATGGTGAAACGCCATCTCTACTAAAAATACAAATATTAGCCAGGCATGGTGGTGGGCGCCTGTAGTCCCAGTTACTCAGGAGGCTGAGGCAAGAGAATTGCTTGAAGCTAGAAGGCAGAGAGGTTGAGTGAGCCAATATCACGCCACTGCACTTCAGCTTGGCAACAGAATGAGACTTTGTCTCAAAATTATAAGTAAATAAATAAAACCAGAGTAGAAGTCACCCTTTCGTAAGAGAAATTTACGTCTATAAAGGAAATCTCCATCATAAGGGTGTCTCCTCTCTGTACCAGAAAGAGGATGAATCTAAGTTACTAAAAACTCTTATCAATACAGAAGGCAACTTAAACACGGGTAAGGTTGTTTTTTTTTGTTTGTTTGTTTGTTTGTTTGTTTGTTTTGTATAGTTACACCTGTTTAAGGTGATTTTCCTCCCTCTAACTGGGTAAGAACTTTCTTTGTTTCAGGGAAAGTTATTTAAGCTTGAAGTCAAAGCTATAATACTTCTTGCGATTTATTCAAAAGCTTTGAGATATTTCCTGTATTATTTCATTTGTGTTTCTATAAAGAAATACTTGAGGCTGCATAACTCATAAAGAAAAGAGGTTTGTATGGCTCACATTTCTGCAGGCTGTACAAGAAGCATGGCACCAGCACTTGCTTCTGGTGAGGCTCTCAGGCTGCTTCCACTCATGGTGGAAGGGAAAAGAAAGCTGGCATGTGCAGAGATCACATGGTAAGGGAGGAAGCAATGGGAGTGGGGGAGGTACCAGGCTCTTTTTAACAACCAGTTCTCGAGGGAACCGACAGAGCAAGAACTCACTTATTGCAACCAAGCCAATCATGAGAGATCTACTCCATGACCCAAACACCTCCCATTCGTCCCTCCTCCAACATTGGGATCAAAGGATCCCAGGGAATCTCACACCGTGCTGGAAGACCCTTCACACTGATATTGCCTTATTTACCTTAAGACCAGCCCTGCCAAATAAAACACAATCACTTTCCCTTATCCTCCCCTGAATTTGATGATCTATCACAGGTAGAAGACCGAAGAATCTAACTTCATCTGGATGAACTTCTTCACAAGATGGTATCTAATTCCAAAGACAATCATTTACAAGATAATTTCTGTCCCTTGGTTCATTCATTTTCCCTAAGAAAATTTTACTACTCCTCAAAAGAATTGCCTACCATTCTCCATCCCTCTTCTTCCCCTTATGAAGAAGGGTGTGTAATCATCTGAACCTCATTAGGTTATTCGGGTAATCACTCTCCTGAGATTTTCACTTGTGCATTTAAAAATTAGTTTTGTATTCTTTTGCTCCTATGAATGTCCTTCTTATCAGTCCATTTTCAGTGAATCTTCAGAGGGTGAAGAAGAAGCTTTTCTTCTTTGACCCTACACCTGAATATCTCCTGTGTATATATCCATGAGGTATACATGTTATTAAACTTTGTTTTTCTCCCGTTAATCTTTTGTTACAGCAGTCCATTCCAACTGAGCGCTCAGAAAGGGTAAAGGAAAAATTAATTTTTTCCTCTCCTGCACTAGTGATGGTGCACAGAGTCCATCTGGCAAGGATAAAGGCAGAGACATTCTGTTCATTAAAGCAGCAGTGATAGGGCCGGCTCTGGTGGCTGTCCCCAGCGGGGGGCAATGACAGCTTCGCTGAGCAGCTCCGCAGCACAGGTTGGGGCATCGTTCCTGTCTGCCAGCCTCTAATCCTTTGTCTCTGGGCCTCCCTTGGAGCTCTTCAGCTGTTTGATTCTTTTTGAAATAAAATCTTTTTACTGCTGAAATGAGCCAGAGTGGATTTCTTTGTCCTCAAGGAACTCAAAAACTTATGATCGGGACTACGTGCCTTCAAATAGAATGTATTCTCCTTTAAAGATGAAAACATTAATTCTCTTTTATAAGTCATGAAGAGGATGCTTAGCTAATAGTTTTCAAAATGTATTTTACTGCAATTATCTGCAGGATAATTGTTGCAAATGGATAAATATGTGTTATAAAGAGTGGTTATTCTCACTTTTATTGTCTTCATTATTCTAAGTGTACTAGAGAAAATGTAATTCCTTCAGTGCTTATGTTTTACAGCTTTGCATTGAAAGAAGAGTCCTTTTTCTTAATCATTGCTAGTGTGATTTTCAAGAGTTTGTGGGAGCACTTTCCTGGGATTTTATAGTTTTAGTAGTTCCCTTAATTTTCTAATGAAGATTAGAGCTATGTATCTCATAAGGATAAACGGGCACAGTGAAGAAACTCACTTGACTAATTGCTTTTATGGAGAATTTCTTAAAAGGATGGAAGAAGTTCTCGAGACTTAGCCCCAGTCTCTGTGTACAAGAAAGATCACATTGTTTTATTTTCTTTAATAAATTAAAATTTCCCCTCATCCTCTAGCCCACCATACTAAAGAAACATAGGTGTTTAGTTACCGATTGTAGGGTAATGGGACTTAAAAGGGCTTTACCTCCTTCATATTATCCATCAACAACCATCCTCCCACTTTTCAAATACACAATAGATATATTGCTGACTATTTATGCAAACGTGGTATTTATATGCAAATTCAAGCTCCTTCCTTGGAAACTGATTGTTGCTCTCAAGGTCTTCCAGTGTTGAAATTTTGGAGCCTAAACAATTAGATTCCTTCCTTCTCTTGTCCCAGCCATTCCTCCCCTAGGAACCTTAACATTTTCTGGTGTCTTACAACAGCACAAAAACTTACTGGATACAACTTCTAATTCCAGCCACGGGAGAAAAGTAGATACCAGACTTGCCTTCCCACTTTAACCGACTGTAATGTTGGACACAATATATGAAGAAGTGGTTTTCAGGTATTATAAAGCAGACAATTAAGGAATATAATTCTTGAGAGAAGAAAAACACAGAGAAACTTCCCATTCATCTCCATGAAAATTCAATTTATGAGAAAAAATTAAATTAACCAGGGGCGCATCGCAAATAAAGGCAAAGGGAGGTGGAACCCAAAGAGAAGAGAGTTCATCTGGGCAGAGAAAAGAGAGGTCAAAGTTCAGAAATGCTGAGGCTGCCTGGAGTTTTCAGGGTAGGATACTTGACAGGAGAAAGCCCTGAATATTGAATATGGGCTTCCTTGAGTCTTTAGCTGAGTACTAAACTGCATGCGTTCAGGGTTCTCTGATAGAGAACAACTACTAGTGGAGTATGAGCTGAACAGCGGATTCAAGATATTCCAGTTTTGATAAACCAGAGGGTAAAGACTTCACTAAAAATCCACACCAACTAGTTGAGACTTTGTAATGATCAAATGTTAGAAGGAGGACTACTCAAGCCCTGGAGTAAGAAAAACTTTAGACTTACCCAATAAAGCCTAAAATCAAACCCTGACTGCCTTAAACCATTTGTGCTACTATAGCATCTGAGCCTGGATAATTTATAAAGAAGAGAAGTTTATTACTCACAGTTTTGGAGGCTGAGAAATCCAGGATCAATGTGCTAACAGGTTAGTGTGTGGTGAGGGCCCAGACTTTCCTTCCAAGACAGCATCTTATTGGCTTATCTAGAACAGAGGAATACTGCATCCTTACACAGCAGAAAAATGGGTAAAAGAGGGCAGAATGCTGTCTGAAGCCTCTTCTGTAAGGACCTAATCCTATTCATGAGGGAGAAGTACTCATGACCTAATCGCATCTTAAAGACCATGCCTCTTGATGCTATCACACTGGCTATTAAGTTTCAACACATAAATTTTGGAGGGGACACATTCAAACCATAACACTGACAGACCAAGTGAAGTTCCAAGTAAATTAACTGGTAGTCAGAATAAAACTCAGCACTAATTAAAGGAAGACTGTCAACCAAATAGCATTCCAAAAATTCAGCACACAATAACAAATAACTAGATAAACAGATAAAAGGAAAATGTGTTACCTATCTAGGCGAAAAAAATAGTCAATAAAAACAGACCCAGAGTTAACAGAGATGCGAGAACTAGTAAGTCAGGACTTCAAAACAGATGTAATAAATGTATTCAAGGATTTAAAAAAAATATATTGACATTGTGTACAGAAGAGAAACCTAAACAAGGAAATGGAAATTATAAAAAAGAGCAACTGTAAATTCTCAGAGTGAAAAATGCAGCATGTAAAATAAAAAATTCTCTGGATGGGCTCAATGGCAGATGCACCATTTGCAGAAGAAAAGTTCAGTAAACATGAAAACTAGTTAAAATAAATTATGTGAATCTTGAAAAAGGATTTAAAAATAAATACAGCCTTAGTGACCTGTGGGGCCGTATCAAGAAGTCCAACATATTAGTAATTGTAGTTTGAAAAGCAGAGAATAGAAACACTGGGACAGAAAAATATATTTGAAGAAATAATGACTAAACTTTTTCCAAATGTGATGAAAAATAACAACCTGCAAGCCTCAAAAATCTGAATAAATTCCAAGTGGAATAAACACAGAGAAAACTATTTATAGTCACATCATCATCCAATTGCTGAGAACAACAATGAAACAAAACAAAAAATTCTAAAAAGGATGAGCTATCACAGGAGAATAAAAATAGTCACTAACTTGTCATGAAAATAAATGCAAACCAGAGGACAATGAAATAACATTTTAAAGGCTAAAATGGTGGCAACACCCTATCAACCTATAATTCTATATTCAGCAAAAATATCTTTCCAAGATGAAGTAGAAATAAAGATATTTCCAAAGACACACATGTTGAAAGGATTTATTACAATAGACTACAGTACAGAAGATAGCAGATCTTCAGGCTGAAATACAATAATAGCAGAAAGTTGGGCTGGGCGTGGTGACTCATGTCTGTAATCCCAACACTTTGGGAGGCCAAGGTGGGCAGATCACTTTAGGTCAGGAGTTCAAGACCAGTTTGACCAACAAAAAGCTGTTCCTACTAAAAATACAAAAATTAGCCAGGTGTGGCGGTGTGCTCCTATAGTCCAAGCTACTTGGAAAGCTGAGGTGGGACAATCACCTGAACCCAGGAGACAGAGGTTGAAATGAGCCGAGATCATGCCACTGCCCTCCAGCCTGGGTGACAAAGGGAGATCCTAGCTCCAAACAAAAAACAACAACAAAAAAACAGAAAGTTGAATCTACATGGAAGAATGAAGAACACCTGAAATATTAAACATGCAGGTACATGTATAAAAACATATTCATTGTTTTTGGATTTGTTTACAAGACAATTGACTAATATGTAAATAATAATGCATCGAAGAGGTTTGTACCATACACAGGAGTAAAATATCTGACAATAACAGCAGAAAGAACAGAAGGACATAAAGGGATGTATACTGCATAACTGCACTATGTAAACATGAGGTGGTATAACATGAAATTCATAGTAGACTATAATAAATTGATGTATATTGTAGTTTCTCTTAAAAAGACAACCAACAGGCATAGCTAAAAGTTAATAAAGGAGATAAATAAAATGCTAAGAAACATTTGTTTAATCTAAATTAAGGCAAGAAAGAACAGCTATAAAGGACAAATGTATCAAAAATAATAGAAATAGCAAAATGATAGGGTTAAACCCTATGGTATCAATAATTGCATTAAGGCAAATGGATTAAACACTACAATCAGGAGGTAGAAATTGTCCAGCTAGATAAAAGCAGGGCACAAACATGTGTTGTTTATTAGAGACATGTCCTAAACGTAAAGATACAGATTAGTTAGATGTTAAATTTGGCGGGGGGGGGGGGGGGGGGGGGAATATGCGGTGCAAATACTCATTATAGTAAATCTGGAATGACTATATTAATATCAGACAGTAGATCTCAGAGCAAAGAATATTGCCAGAGATAAACAGGAACACTTCATAACCGGGTCAATTAATCAGAAATCTATAATCATTCCAAATAAGCATACACCTAATAACAGCTTTAAAATATGCACAATGAAAATCTGACAGAACTAAAGAATGAAGTAGACAAATCCAATGGTTAGAAATTTTAATTCCCTTTTCTCAGTACTTTAAATTATACAGAGTAAGTTGTCTGATTACCCAGAATTAAGTTACAAATCAGTAACAAAAAGATATCTGAAAAATTCACACGTCTTTAGAAAGTAAGCAACATACTTCTAAATAATTCATAAGAATTATCTAGTCAAAAAAGAAATCATAAGAAAAACTTGAAAATATTTCAAAATGAATGATAATGAAAATACTATATGTTAAAATATGTGGGTTGCAGCTAGAGAAGTGGTTAGAATGAAATTTATAGTTTTAAAAGCTTTATTGAAAAAGAAAAAAATTTTTAAAGTCAGTGATCTGAACTTCTAGTTTAAAAGCTACATAAAAGAGCAAATTAAAGCAGAGAATAACAAAACAAATAAAAGCAAAAAATAAAATTGGTATACGCCTGGCAAGACTAATCAATAATTAAAAGGAAACACAAATTACCAACACCAGAAATTAAAGCAAAAATATCAGTTCAAATACTTTAGACAGTTAAAAAATAAGGTAATACTAGAAACAATTTTGTGCCAGTAAATTGAACAATTTAGATGAAACAACAAATTTCTTGAAAGATACCAATATTAACACTAAAGGAAATTAAAAATCTGTGTAGTCCCATATCTGTTAAAGAAATTAAGTTTATAACTGAAACCTCCCCAATAAGAAATTTCTAGATTAGATTTGCCCCACTGGTGAATTTGTCAAACATTTAAGGAAAAAACAAAATTTACCTTACACAAATTCAGAAAAGAGAAAAAGTGAACACCATCCAACTCATTTATATGAGTCCAGCATAATACTGATACAAAAACCAGATAAGGCTGTTACAAGAAAAAAATTATAGACTAATATTGTTCAAGAACATAGATGTAAAAATCCTTAACAAAATGCTAGCAAACAAAATCCAGCATTAGAGAAAATAATACATTTTGATTAAGTGGGTTTATTCCAGGAATGCAGGATTGGTTAAACATTTAAAAACTAACCAGTATAATTTACCACATTAACAAAATAAGAAAATGTGATTAACTTAATAAATTCAGAGAAAGCATCTGGTACAATTTAGTACCCATCTATTATAGAAATTCTTAGAAAACTAAGAATAGAAAGAAAATTCATCAGTATGATGAAGGATTTTAATGAAAAACCCAGCATTATTATGAATAAGTCTGACTGAACATTCATAGCAACCTTATGCATCATGGCTCTAATCTGGAGAGTATCCTAATGTCCACCACCAGTTTGTATGTTGAATTAACATGGTTTATTCATATGTATGGTTTATTCATACAATGAAACAGTACTCAGCAACAACAAAAAAGATAAATTACCAATACATGCAACAAAATTGATGAGTCTTAAAACATTATGATGAATACAGGATGCAAGACACAAAATTACATATATTGTATGCCTCCATTTATATGAAGTCCTAGAACAGATAAAACCTATGCATGTTGACAGTAATCAGTGTTTTTCTTGACAGAATATGGTGTCTACTGAATGCACATCATATTCTCATCACATCATAAAGTTGAAAAGTCCTAAATTGAAAAATCCGAAGTTGCAGACCATCTGTAATTTGTTCATTCATTTAATAAATATTATTTTCTTTTTCGAGATGGAATTTTGCTGTTGTTGTCCAGGCTGGAGTGCAACAGCTTGATCTCAGCTCACTGCAAACTCCGCCTCCCAGGTTCAAGCAATTCTCCTGCCTCACCCTCCCTGTTAGCTGAGATTACAGGTGTGCGCCACCACGCCCAGCTAATTTTTGTATTTTTAGTATCGACGGGGTTCACCATGTTGGTCAGGCTCGTCTCCAACTCCTGATCTCAGGTGATCCACCCATGTTGGCCTCCCAAAGTGTTCGAATTACAGGCATCAGCCATCGTGCCCAGCCCATTTAATAAATATTGATGTGTACTTTCTAATATCTGCCAAGTACTATTTCTATGTCCCAGTCACAGTAAGTTCTGTAAAAAAAAAAAAAAAAATACTGCAGAAGAAGGGGAGAGAGAGTGATGGTGGTGGGAAATAGAGTGTGCTATTTTGTGTAAGATGTCCTTTGAGCTGAGCAGAGACCAGCAAAAGGTAAAAGAGTGAGGCATGAGGGTATCTAGGGAAAAAACTTTGACACAGAAGGAAAAGCATGTGCAAAGACTCTGAGACGAATGTGCTGGGCATGTTTGTGGCACAGCAAAAAGGCCAATGTTGCTAAAGTGATATAAGTAAGGCGGACAGTGGGAAGAGATGGGGTGAGTGAGGGGCTGGGAGACATTTTCATTCTAAATGATCTGAGAAGTCATAGAGGTTTTTCCACAAGGAGTGATGGCAGCTGATATTTTCATGGCATCACTCTGTCTTACTAAGAATCAATCAATAAATAAGGGGATGCAAAGTAATAGTAGGGGCAGTCATTGCAATCATCTGGACAAGAGATACTGTTGACTTTGGACTGAAATAGTAGTGGTAGGGTGATGAAACATGGTCAAACTGATCATATTTAGAAGGCAGAGTCATCTGGGTGTGCTGATGGATTCAATGTGGGACATGAGACAGAAGTCAAGTATAACTGGTTTTCCTTTGGGCAGTTGTAAAGGGTAATTTTATGTGTCAACTTGACTGGGTCACAGTGAACCCAGGCATTTGATCAAACATTACTCTGGGTGTGTCTGAGAGTGTTTCTGGATGAGACTAACATTTGAATCAGCAGAATGAGTAAAGCAGATTGCCTTTCCGATGGTGGGTGGCCTTCATCCAATCTGTTGAAGGCCTGAACAGAATGAAAAGGCTGATCCTTCCTCCAGGAAGAGGAAACTCCTTCTGCCAGACTGAGCTAGGACACTCATTGGATCCAGCCTTCAGATTCAAACTGAAACATCAGCTCCCCTTGGATCTCAAGCTTGCTGGTGTTCAGACTGGTACTTACACCACTGACGGACTCTCCTGGTTCTTAGACTCAGACTGTACTATATGTTAGCTCTCCTGGTATCCGACTTGCCAACAACAGATCTTGAGACGTTTTAGCCTCCATAATCATGTGAGCCAATTTCTCATAATCTCTCTCTCTCTCTCGGTTTATTTCTCTGGAGAACCCTGAATAATACAGCAACTAAAATAATGCATTTGTCATTGATCAAGATGGAGATGAAGGTTTCAGTTTGGCCATGTTAAGTTTGAGATGCCTCTTAGACATGCAGGTGGAAATGTTGAGTAGGCAGTTCAATACATAAGTCTAAGGTTTAGGGATGAGGTCAAGGACAAAGCTAAAAAGGAAGGAGTTTTTATCATTTGATAAAATTTATATCCACTAGGCTGAATGAGACCACCTAGGGAGTTAATACAGAGAAGAGAAGTGGTGCAAGGACTGAGCCTTCAGCTACTTCAATATTTAGAGATCAAGAAGATAAAAGAAGTCTTGTAAAGGCAGCTGAAAGGGAGCTTGTCAGCAGGAAGACTGAGGGACATCCTGAAAGCCAGGGGAAGAAGTGTTCTGAGGAGGAACAAGTGATCAGTAATACCAAATGCTACTACTGACTTATGGAGAAGTGAGAGTGGGCCATTAAACTGGCAACAGGCAGGTTACTGTTGACTTTGACAAGAACATTGTCAGTGGAGAGTGTTCAAGAGATAATGGGAGGAGAAAGTGAAGACAAAACGAATAGAAAAATGCTTTACATAGTTTTGACCCAAGACAATTAGAAAGATGGGACAATAGCCAGAGGAGGTTTTTGAAGTCAGGGAAAATTTTTCAAAGATAGCTACAGCATATTTGGATGTCGATGGGAATGATCCAACAGAGAAGAAAAATTCTGTGACAACGTAGAGAGAAAAGGGGGAGCATTGTAGGTATGAAGTCCTTGTATAGGTGAGAGAACATGGGCCTCAGGGATTGAGGGATTGGTCTTAGGTAGAGCCTGGAAAGATCAAATATAGTAGTAGGAGAGAAGACAGAACTAAGGAACAGCTGCAAATAAGTTAGTAGATCTGATAGTGGGTGCATATGGAAGTTCTCTTTCTAGTGCTTTTATTTTCTTTATGAAAATCCAGATTTCACCAACCTAGGTTTTAATTCCAGCTCTGCCACTTATTAACAGCTGTCTGATTTTGGTCCAGTCACCTCACTTCTTCATTACAATCTAGCTAGCTGAATTTAGAAAATTGAACTGACTCCACAATGGTGGCATTGTACACTGTGCAATTTGCAGTACATGTGAGTTATGACATAGACCATGGAAACTATGTCAGTAGACTATGTGATATTCCAAGTTCAACTTAAACTTAAAATCATAAATTCTCCCAAATTTTATAGGTCAAGCCTCCTCACCACATTTAAATATCTTTTCAGAATTTTCTCCTCCAAGTTGGGTTAGTACAAACTTCAGTTCTCGTATTAGTCCATTCTTTCACTGCTATATAAAGAAATACATGAGAATGGGTAATTTATAAAGAAAAATTTATTTGGCTCATGGTTCTGCAAGCTATACAGGAAGCATGGCTGGGAAGGCCTCAGGAAACTTACAATCATGGCAGAAGAAAAAGGGGAAGCAGGCACGTCTCATGTGGCCAGAGCAGGAGGAAGAGAGTGGGAGGTGCTGCACGCCTTTAAACAACCAGATCTCATAATAACTCAGTATCACCACAACATCACCATGGGCAATAGTGTTCAACTATGAGAAACTATTCCATGATCCAATTACCTCTCACCAGGCCCCACCTCCAACACTGGAAATTACAATTAGACATGAGGTTTGGGTGCGGACAGCATCCAAACCATATCAACCCTTAAACTCCTTTCATTTCCATTGAGGAGTTCATTTTAAAGTTCCTACAATAGCTACCTTTTCTCTTTTTGTAGATTACATAGTAGATACTTCTCCCAGTAATTTGAATAGAGGAATTGGGTTATGAGCCTCTCCTGGTTCCAGTCAGTAACCTCTGCTGATGATTTCTGGGCTGTTGGCTAAGCTTCTTTGGTGTAGTCATTTGATTTTTCATAGAGATATCCTGGCAGTAAGCATCTTCATATTTTCTAAATGAATTTGTTCGTTAACAGTGCTCCCCAAAGCTGGGTTGATCTGTTGTTCTCAGCTTTGATTGCTGAACTCATGAAATCTTGTGTAATCATTTATTTAACCTCTGTAGAATTCAGATGTATTTGGCTGTAGCACCTGCCAAGATCTGGCTAATTCTTTAGTATTCCCCTGACTTTACCATTGTGAGACTCCTGGCTGCCCTTCCCATTTGTCTGCAAGGATTGGCTTGCCAGAGCTCTGTGGCCAGCCCTACTTCAGCGATTTTTTGTTTTTTTTTTTTGTTTCTCTGTAAGTTTCATGTTAACTTGTTATTTGGTCAGTTTCACTGCTTCTTTTTATTTGAATATTATTATTTTTAAAGTTGCTACTTATTAGAATCTTTCTATCTCAAGCCTGTTAAAGTTGATGTAGAAATCAGATTCTGGCTTTGTACTCTAGAATATTTCTCACACTCCTCCTGTTCTATTTCCCCTTCTCTCAATGCCCTTCTTGGCTAATGTCACATTTGAGCTGGTTGCCCCAAGAAATTGGAGGGGTTGGATATGATAACACCCAGCAAGCATCCTGAGGCCACGCTGAATCATAGAATCACAGAATCTTAAAGCTAGGAGGATATCAAGGTTGGTTAGTTCAATTTCTCTCCCAATGCAAGAATTTATTCTACAGCATCCATTAATTACCTTTTCTGCTGGGATCCTTCTAAGCAGGGAGAGCTTATTAATCGGCTAGGTAAATTTCTCCTTGGTTTCCAGTTCTAATTTTTAAGTTTATTTTTTTCTTTCATTGAATTGAACTCTACTTCCCAATTACTTTCTACCATTAGTTCTATGTCTGCCTTCTGGAGGGCTAGAGAATACGTGAATTTAATCTCTTATTAATATAATAGTAATTGCTACTATGTATTGAGTACTTGTAAGGTTCTGTACCAAGTGTCTTATGCAGTGTATTGGTCAGTTCTTCAGTTGCAAGCAATAGAAACCAACTCTGGCTAACTGTTTTAGTTATCTTTGGCTACATAATAAATTACCCCCAAAATTAGCAGCTTGAAAAAACAAACATATACCTCTGTTTCTGTAGGTCAGGAATTCAGAAGCAACTTAGCGAGTGCTTCTGCAACAGGCTTCCTCATAGGGTTGCATCCAAAATGTCAGCCAGGGCTGCAGTCATCTGAAGGCTCATCTGGGGTTGAGGGATTCACTTCTAAGCTCCTTTACATGGCTGATGGCAAGAGGCCTCAGTTCCTCACTAGCTGTTGGTCAAAGCCTTCAGCCAGCCGTGTTGCCACAAGGACCTCACTATAGAGCAACTCTAACAAAGAGAGAGAGAAGTCACAGTGCCTTGTATGACCTAATCTCTGAAGTCACTGATTTTATATATATATATATTTAAACCTGACATTAGACAAGTCTTCTAGGTCAGAGGCAGACTGATTATTTAGTTACAGAATATTTTAGTGGCAGTTACTCATGTCCCTTATCCCCTACTCCAGGGTAACATGGTGAGAGCCAGGTGGATCCTGTTCATGTTGAAGTATTATTAAAAAATCAAAAAATAACAGATATTGCCATGGATCTAGTGAAAAGGGAACACTTATACATACACTGCTGGTGGGAATATAAATTAGTAAACCTCTATGGAAAACAGTATGGAGTTTCCTTAAAGAGCTAAATATAAATCTACCATTCAATCCAGCAATCCCACCACTGGATACCTACTCAAAGGAAAAGAAGTTCTTATATGAAAAAGACACTTGCACATATATGTTTATAACAGCACAATTCACAATTGCAAAGTTATGGAACAAACCTAAGTGCCCATTGACCAATGAGTATATAAAGAAACTGTGGTATATGTATACCATGGAATACCACTCAGCCATAAAAAAGGAATGAAATAATGTCTTCTGCAGCCACTTGGATGGAGCTGGAGGCCATTATTCTAAGTGAAGTAACACAGGAGTGGAAAACCAAAAACCGTATGTTCTCACTTACAAGTGGGAGCTAAGTTATCCAAAGGTATACAGAGTATATAATGGACGTTAAAGACTCAGAAGGAGAAGGGTGGGTGAGGGGCTAGGATTAAAGAATTACATATTGGGTACAATGTATACTACTTGGGTGATGGGTACACTGAAATCTCAGAATTTACCACTATATAATCTATATAATTCATCCATGTAACAAAAAAAACACTTCTATCCCCAAAACTATTGAAATAAACATTTAGAAAAGGAAGCAAGTCACTAACTTCAGTCCACATTCAAAGAGAAGGGATTTCGGTTCCACTACTTGAAGAGAGAAATATCAAAAAATTGGGAGACATGTTAAAACCACCACATGCTGCCCCAATTTCACACACATGCAAAATATAGGCACCCCCTCTCAAGATTCCCAAAAGTCTCATCCTATTATATCAGCTTAACTTACAGATATGTCATTTAAATCAAAACCAGGTACATAAGAGGTAACTTGGTTGGAGCTCCCTAAATATAGTTCTTTTTTTTTTTTTTTTAGAAACAGGGGTCTCACTATGTTGACCAGACTGGTCTCAAACTCCTGGCCTAACGTGATCCTCCCACCTCGGCCTCCCAAAGTGCTAGGATTAAAGGTGTCAGCCACCCTGCCTGGCCCTTCAGGACAGCTTTTGATCCAAAGATCTGTGAACTAAAGTGAAAATTATCTTCTCCACATACTCAACACACATGGTGAGGCAGGCATAGAATAACTGATACTGATACTTCTGTTTAGAAAAGAATAAAACAAGAAGCACACAGGAGTCACTGGCTCATAGCAATTTTGAAATCCAGTTGGGAAATAGTATAATTAGATTAAGTCTCAAATTATGGGAATAATTCTCCATAACTCTTAGCTCTGTTTTTTGATTTCTTAGTTCTGCCTTCTTAGTCATGCTTCCTTTTTCATGAAGATATTGGGACTCGGAAAATGATATCCCAAAGTGAAGGTGTCAAAAGCAAAAGTTTTTCTCTACCTTCTCCTGTCCACCTGTCTCTCTGTCTCATTTTCCCTTGAGGATAGCCATAGACCTAAGAATCCCTCCTCTCCAAGGTAGGTCATAGAAATCGGACTCTTTTTCCCCAAATCCAGCTAAGAAACCTAAAAGTAGTACTCTAACATTCCTTCCACCTTTCTGCATAAAAACTGACCATAAAGAAATTATCTGGCCTATCTTGTTTGACCGTAGGTCATAAGGCCCTCATTCCAGAGAACGTCTTGCCCCATATCCAGAAGGAAGAAATGAACACTCAGAAAAGACTAAGAATCTACACAGGCAGACCTTGCTGGATCTTCCTACTCAGTCTATTAGCATTAGATCATGCTGTTTTGTCCAATCGCATTTCTAAAAAGCTGCCCATACATTGTTAAACCTAAGCATAAAAATGGACAATTTCCCATGTATTTTTGGGTGTTCATTCTGAGGGTTCTTATGTCACATAAAACTATGATCAAATACATTTGTATACCTTTTCTCCCATAAGTATGCCTCTTGTCAGTGATCTTCAGCAGAGCTTCAAAGCATGAAGGGTAAGTTTTCCTTTGGTGCTGACGAAGGGTAGCACATTTTTGCAGTTGAACAGTTTTCTCAGCCCACACTTCCTGCTATTCATAGAAGTTTGGGGGTGCAACCTTCATTTTGTATTGTCTCTATCCCTTTTGGTCTAAGCTAGTGGTGTTTCTGTGGACATAATTCTCTTAAGAACACTGTTAATCTTATTGGAGTTCATTTCACTTGGCAAAAGTCACACTCACAAATCATTTGAACAGAAACTCTTCTTTGCCTTGAGCTTTTGCTGAGTTGATGACATAACAAGACCCTTAAGCTTCTTGGAAGTTCTATTATTTGATTGACAGGATTCGTGAGGCCCTTAAACTCTTTAGAAGGCCTTTGGTCTGACTGAACAGATCTTAAGATAGACCTTTGGTCTTTCTGTTATCTTCAAAAAGAATTTTAGAGTCATACTTTTGGCTTCATCTTTAGAGCAAGCTTTCCTGACAGCGCCCTGGATTTGTATCTTTGCTCAGAAGCCATTTTTCAATGTTAGTATTATTTGCTATATTGGAAGACTAAGAATTTTAAATTATTGAATCCCAGCTCCTCCATGTTTAACATAACTTTTGTTAATTTTTTTGTCCTACTATCACATTTTACATAAGTAGCAAAAAGAAAACAGATGACAGCCTCAATACTCCTGCTGGAAACCTCCTTACCTAGGTCATGTAGTTCATTTGGTGCATTTTCAACTTTCCACAAGGCGACAGTATTGCTAAACTTTCTACTATTGCGTAATAAACATTCCCTTCCATCTCATTTCTGGGATGAAAATTCAATTCACTTTCTGGGATGAAATTTCCCGGAAGAAAGTTCACTTCACTTTTCTGCAGGCCTTCACCAAAGCCTCTTGAAAGGACAGTAATGCTTCTACAAACAATTGTTTCAAGGCTCTTGAGACTTTCTTAAATATTTCAGAGTCCTTGCAGCTTCTGCTCACTTTCTGGTTTCAGAGTCACTCCCAGATTTTAGCTACTTGTTAGATAGCACCCCATTTCCAGGTACCAAAATCCGTATTACTTATTTTTGCTGTGTAACAAATTAACATTTAGTGGCTTAAAACAACGAACATGTATTGTTTCGCAGTTTCTGTGAGTCAGGAATTTTGGAGCAGTTTAACTTGGCAGTTCTGGCTCTGGGTTTCATATGAAGTGGCAGTCAAGATGTTGGCCAAGACATGTACAGAAAATAGCTCTGGGATCAGAACCCCAGCCTCCCAGATGGAATCCAGGGGAAGGGTCAGTTACACAGTCTGGACCTCACAGTGAGGGATGAATGGGAAAACCCCGCCCTCCAAAATGTCAGGGAGCCGATAGGTCAAGAATTCTGATTAGAATTAGGAGCTGGGTCAGGCTCTGGCTGGCATAGGGAATGCCTGGGACTAAGTGTGCGAGTGGCGGAACTCTAGTGCCCAAAGCCAGGCAGGGATTGGCTCACGTTAGGAGCTGCTGCATGACAGCCCTCTCAGCATTGGGGGTTGGTTACCACATAGCATAATATTCAAATTCTTCATCCTTCAGTGGCCTTTCTCCAGCCACCCTCTACTTCATCGAAGTCCTTCTGATTCTGTGGTAGTTTATGCCCCAGGCATAGTCTGTCCAGTGCAGAGAACAGAAGGGCCATTAAACGCATCCAGAAACTACGTCCAAGGTGCTTGTTTCTCGGATGAATCAAACAAAAGGAGATTGTCATGACAAGAACTTGGGTGAGGATTAGGAAACGTCTCTAGATTCATAGGAACACGTCCAGTTTAGTTAAGTTCACCATTCAGTAGATTCTTTTATAGTCTAGCCCATCAGATGAGCTCTTGGGCTGCAGACATGAACACCACATATGTTTCTTTCCAGTGGAGAAGCTCCCATTCTTGATTGTCAACTCCTTCACCCAGCTTCTCCACATCAACTCCTTATGTATACTTGGGATTTATCCACTCCTCTCCTTCTCCTTCCATGTCCCAGGCATCATCAGCATCAGTGTTCACCTGAAAGCCACAGGAAGTTGACACATCTCTTTTTTTTTTTTTTTTTTTTGAGACGGAGTTTCGCTCTTGTCATCCAGGTTGGAGTGCAATGGCGCGATCTCGGCTCACCGCAACCTCCACCTCCTGGGTTCAGGCAATTCTCCTGCCTCAGCCTCCTGAGTAGCTGAGACTACAAGCACGCATCACCGTGCCCAGCTAATTTTTTGTATTTTTAGTAGAGAAGGGGTTTCACCATGTTGACCAGGATGGTCTTGATCTCTTGACCTTGTGATCCACACGCCTCGGCCTCCCAAAGTGCTGGGATTACAGGCGTGAGCCACCGCGCCCGGCGCACATGTCTCTCTGACATTCCTGTGTTCCTCCAATTCTGTTCTCCCCACAGCATCCAAAGTATACTTTTAAAAAGTTAAATCAGATGTTTGTACACAATATAAATAAAAGATCACTCCTCTGCTTAAATGCTTTCATCACTATTTAATCCACTTTGGTTTTGTTGTTGTTGTTACTTATTTGTTTGTTTGTTTTTGAGAGAAGGTCTCACTCCGTCACCCAGGCTGGAGTGCAGTGGTGCAATCCTGGCTCGCTGCAACCTCCACCTCCCAGGTTCAAGCAGCTCTCCCACCTCAGCCTCCCAAGTAGCTGGGTCAACAGGTGCCTGCCATCATACCGGGCTAATTTTTTGTATTTTTGGTAGAGATGCAGTTTCACCATGTTGTCCAGACTGGCATTTAATTCACTGTGAATTAAATTCAAACTTGTAACCAGGGCCCCCAAGGTCCTGTGGGATCTGATGCTCACTTCAGTTACCTTGTCTCTTCTCATGCCCTCTTCACTCACCAGGCCACAGTCATACTAGCCTCCAGGACCCGGAGTTCTCAGGCATTGCAAGTCTTCCACCCTCAGGACCTTTAAATGTGTCAGCTCTCAGCTGGAAGGCTCTTTGCCATTCTGATCACACGCTAACACACGTGTTCTCTGTTCTTTGCATACTTATGTCTATTTCATCCTCTAGACCTTCCTCAATCATCCTATCTGTACCGTTTTCTTACTCCCCAGTGAGGGCATACTTAGTTTCCATCAGATAATGCATCCCAAGTTGTAATTATATGTTATTTACTTGCTTATGTGCTATTTTTCTCCACCAAACTAAAAACTTCTTGGGGTAGAGACTGCTTTGTTGCCCATTGTGTACTTAGGACTTAGTGCAATGCTTGCCCAATAATACCAGGCTCTTGATAGATACTTGTTAAATAAATATTTCTTTAAATTGTCATTTACCTAAATTATTTAAAAAAAAAGTTACTAATTAGGATTCACAATGCATTTCCAGATTTTATGAGGATTAAGTTTATTGTTGTGAGGAATAAATGAGATACGTGAAAACATTTAACAGTCTACCATCCGTCCCTTATCCCTCCATTCCTCCCTCTCTTCCCATCTATTGATCCCTCTAGCCTTTCCTCCTTCCTTCCCTTCTTTCATCCTTCCCTGCCTTCATCTCTGCACTCCTCCTTTTCTCTTTCCATCCGTATATCCTTCTATCCTTTCTTCTCTCCATCCATCCCTTCTTCCCTCCCTTCATCTCTCCATCCTTCCCTCCCTCCATCCCTTCATTCCTCCCTCCCCCTTTCCATCCCCCATCTCTCCATCCCTTCCCCCTCCATCCTTTCTTCTCTCACTCCATCCCTTCATCCCTCCTCCCTCCATCCTTCCCTCCCTCCCTCTTTTTAATCCCCCATCCATCCCTTCCTCCCTTTATCCCTCCCTCCACCTCTCCATCCTTCTTCCATCCCTCCCTTGCTCCATTCTTTTTCCATCTCCTCATCCCTCCCTCCTTCTTGTGCTAAGAAAAACATGGAACTCTCTTGACTTTGATTTTCTTTTCTGACCACCTTCTTTCTCCATGAATTTTGACTACAATGAGATTTTTAACTCCCTAAAGAATCTCTCTTTCAAAGGACATGGATTATAGAGGAAAGAGCATTTTCTTAATGCTGTGTTAAAACTACCTATAAAGAGATTCCTCTGTAAAACGTTGATGTCTCCTAAGACCTCACAATTTTTGGATAAAGTCATCACCAGAATTTTGAATTCACTCTCAAGGATCAAAGCTTAGACATACACCTGAAATAAATTTAGAGATAACAACACCACAACTAGCACTCAGTGAGGTTTTCCTTAGCCAAGGCTACCTCATCTCCTTTAATCTACCCAGCAACCTGGGGAGAAATGCGCTGTGATTACTCCATCTCCCAGGGAGAACCTAGAGCATAGCAAGCAGGACTCGAATGCAGGGCTGTCTGACTCTAAAACCCTCTGACACGTTCCTGCATGGATTCCCAGCATTTATTCCTCTCTTTCTGTGTTTCGTGCTTCAGTCTGGCTCAAGACTAGCCTCGTCCTCTCTTGCCATGGCTCTTTATGATTCCTTGTGGCAGCCAGCCTGGATGAGTATGCCTAGTTCTTCTGTGAATTCTTTCTACTTCATAACTGCTGACCTCATCTTTCCACCTTCTTTCTTTCAAGTTATTCTACATTTCATATATGTTAATGTTCCTAAATTTAAATGTTTTTGTGTACCACCTCAACTCAAAAGGTTTAAGATGTCAGATCCAGTTCTGCCTTTTATTAGTTATATCTTTGAGCAATGTAATGAATTTCTCTGAGTATCAGTTTTCTTATTTCTGAAATGAATATGCACACCTGTAATCCCAGCATTTTAAGAGGCCAAGACAGGCAGATCGCTTGAGCTCAGGAGTTTGAGACCAGCCTGAGCAACATGGTGAAACCCTCATCTCTACAAAACATACAAATATCAGCTGGGCATGGTGGCGCACACCTGTGGTCCCAGCTACTCAGAGGGTTGAGGTGGGAGGATCGCTTGAGCCTGGGAGGACCAGGCTGCAGTGAGCTATAGTTGAGCCACACTGCATTCCAGCCTGGATGACAGAATGAGATTCTGTCCCCAACAATAAATAAATAAAATGAATATGATGGTATCTGCTGCATGAAGTCATTAAGCAGATTAGACACAGTTGTCATTCTGGACAAGTGAGGCTGTATGGCTGTGAGAAACGAGCCTAAAACTCCATGGTTTTGTTCTCACTCCTGCTGTTTGCCCCTTACAAGCTCCTCATCTTCACTTCGGGGCTCAGGCTGATGGAGTAGCCTTTATCTGAAACGTGGGCAGATGTGGGCCAGTGAATATGAATGCAAGATCTCCCACAGAAAATGGAGACCAAACACCCGGCACGGTGTCTGACCCCTGGGACATGCTAAAGAAACATTCTCTCCTTGGAGCCCATCCTCAAGTGGGAAGTCTGTTATATCAACATCTAAACCTTTAAGGGAAGCCTGTTCCTGCAAGATGTGTGAAGTTCAGACGCCAGCCACGACAGTCCTCTTTCAGTGGGCTTGTACTGCTGGATGATTAAATTCTTCTTTGCTTCTTCTGGCTTCAAAATCTGTGTGGGTTACTACATCTGTTTCCTGGGGCAGCTGTAACAAATAACCCCAAACTTGGGGGCTTAAAACAATAGCAATTGATAAACTCGTGGTTCTGAAGCCCAGAGTCTAAAACGTAGGTGTTGGCAGGTCCACACTCTCTCCAGGGGCTCTCGGGAAATCTGTTCTTGGTTTCTTCCAGAACACGGTGGCCACGCCACTCCTACCCCTAACTCTGTGGTCGCGTTGTCTCTTCCTCTTCTGCGTTTCCTGTGTGTCTCCTATAAGGACATTTGTGATGGAATTTAGGGCAGACTCAAATAATCCAGGACAGCCTCCTCACCTTAAGATCCTTAATTTAATTACATCTTCCAAGACCCTTCTTTCAAAGAAGGACACATTCACAAGTTCTGGGATTTAGGACATGGGCACATCTAGGGATGGGGGACCACCAATCAACCCACTATTATCAAATGCACACTCTTAAGCATTTCAAAGCTTGCAACTCAGTTATTTTTAACCTATTTCAGAAGGAGGTTGATTTTACACACCACATTGTGCTTTCAGTGACCAATATCTTATAAAAACCCAGAACTAAGGAAAGAACATTTATCGCCATGGTAGCCAGTTTTGTCACTGAGAAACAGCCCAATGTACGCCCACATGGTCATATTAGGAAAGCAAAAAGAGTGATTATATTTAAATAAAATAAAGCTGCCTCTCTTCTTTCTTTTCTTTTTTATATCTGTGATTGACAGCCTATCAGGTGAGGCTTTCTTGTTTTTTCTTTCGCTGACGTTGCTCATACAGATCATGTTGATGTCTCTAGAGGTTCTGCGTGTAAGGAAAGTCAGATTTTTCACCTTTGACAAAAGCAGAATTTCTCCATTTAATTCTACGTTGACTAAGGTCTTCTGGGAAATTCTGTGCCGTCTCTGTACCTGAAATGCAAAGTCATTATGAAAGAAGCTCCTTACTGATTAAAAATTATTACAATTCCAAAGGAGCTGGTCTGTAATTAATTGCATTTTAAAAGGAGTTGCATTTGCTTTACTGCTTTTTTGGAAGAATTAAATGTAATTTGATCTCTAGCAGGAAACACCAACCTCTTCATGTATATACTTGTTTTGGTTTTTTCCTAGCATTTGGTAAAAGTTAATGAGGCACTTTTTTTGTATTGTTAGCACAAGTCCTTACTCTTGGTGTGAAAATATATTGACATTCGCTACTCTTTCTATATCATGGTAAGTGATAGAGGAAGGGCAAAAGGGAAAGAATAATAATAATTTGTTGTCATGGAAATGAATTAATTCAAAACTGGTGGTTTGAACTATGACTTGAGATGCTTAGGGAAAAAGGAGAAGGAAAAATATTAACATCAATATCAGCACAGGGCCAAAATGCTTAGAGAAATACTGGCAAATATCTGGACAGATTTTTATTCCCGTCTTTCTAACCCCTTCATGTGTGTACTCAGAGGTCGAGCCTACGGGATGATCTAACAGAACCAGATGAGGTCCTAAGAACTTTTACCCTCTCTGAGTGTGGCACAGCCAAGTGCAGTGTTGGGAGATTCTGCCTCCAGTCTCTGCATTTCTTGGACAAGTATGACTCCAATTTAGATAAAAAATACAGAGGCGTTTTCAGCAGTTCTCCTTCACTTCCTGCAATTAGGTCAGCCCAATTTCCAGTAATGCCCCATTTTCTGGCAAGTGAAACCAGCATCACAGGGTTAACGAGAATTACAAGTCAGGCTTTAGGCAGAATTATAGGTAGGCATTGACCAGGGCACGCTGGGACCACTCCCCTGCAGTTGCTAACTAACCAAGAGTCATATAGTAGCACACTGACTACCTGCACCCATCTGGAACTCATTATTCCTATAGATAGACTCTCTGACAAGAGACCTTTTTACCCATGAATTGCTTATGGTGTTTTTCAAATTCAGCAGAATGGCTGACACCAACCAGCCTAAAGACCCCCACCAAGGAACCAATTCAGCTCCAGAAAGCAGTTTCTTCATCACCCTGCCTGTCCCATGACTTCACGCTTCACTTCTCAACTAATCAACAATCCCCATACTTTAGTCCAACACCTGTACAGACCCCTTAGAAACAATATTCCCACACCTCTTGGGGAGGTGGATTTGAGACTTTTTCTCATCTTCTCCTTTGGCTGTCCTGTGATTGTTAAACTCTTTCTCTGCTGCAACCCCCAGTGTCTCAGTATGTTGACTCACTGTGCTTTGGGCAATGAACCTATTATAGTTGCGGAAGGACTGTAAATCACAGAGTTGTCCCTTGTGGCCATGTCTGGACTGCTGACCCTAGCTCCTACTCCACTTTCAGCCATTGGTTCAGGTGTGGAATCTGGCTTAATTTGGCCAGTTGTGGTAATTCGCTCTTTGGGGCATGGTTCCTTGGTCCCAGAGTGGCCATCTGAGACAAACCAAATTAACCACAATTGTTCTCAAGAACTTTTAACACTGGAACTACAAAAAGAGAGATGGTTTCATTTTGGAGGTGAAGATGTGGGAATTGAGTCCTGGAATCTAAATGTGGCCACGTGCCCTACCTGTTAAAGAGATCATTTTAAGAGAATGAAGCATGGGGTGGCAGATGAGAGATGGGGAGAAAGCACACTGGCAGAATTTAAGTTCCCAATTCAGTTGTCCTCATGGGCCACCTGCACTTCACACCTTCCCACAGTTATGAGAATGCACCTCCAATAAATTCCCATTGCTTGACTAGATTATTTCAAGATGGGTTTCCATCCTTGGAAATCAAAAAAAGTTTTAACTGGCTGGGTTCTGTGGCTCGCACCTGTAATCCCAGCACTTTGGGAGGCATAGGTGGGTGCATCGCTTGAGTGCTTGAGTTCAGGAGTTCGAGACCAGCCTGGGACACATCATGAGACCCTGTCTCTAAAAAAAAATAAAAGATAAAAGTTATACCTCTCCCTACTCTTTTTGGTTGTGACTTAAAGCATTCTCAGTTAACTTCTAAGCATCTTAGCAGATGCTAGAGGCATGAGTGAGCCAAATAAATGAAGTCACCAAGCCCCTACATACTGCTGTGGTATGTGAGGGCAGAGGAAACCCAGGGAGTTCTTCAATGGGAATATTGTGTTTTGATTTGCTGAGATCTGCTGAAGGCTCCTTCTTGGGTTAAACACAAGCATTCCCCCAGCCTGCAGCAACGTTTTTGTTTTATTTTAAAAAGGACTATATCAAATGCAGTCCTTTGATTGGCAGAGCTTCTTATATGCCTTCTACATCTCTTGTGGCATTTTCACATCTGTTATCACGTTTTTACCTCCGAAGAGCTCCTAGAAGTGAGTGAGGCCAAATAGTACATTACCATTCAAAAGGAGGAGGCAGCTGCATTCCAGAAGGATTAAGTGTTTTGTTGAGAGCTGCTGAGTTAGTCCAGGACAAAAATCAGCCTGAAAATTGGATTTCCTGACTCTCAGGACTTAATCCCTGCTCGACTCACATTTGACCAAAAACAAATGGGTCTTGTGTCTTCTCTGATTCTTAGTCTGAGAAATCAGAGACAAAGGGCTGGGAAATGTCCCTCAAGCTGGCCATGTGCACTTGTAATTGGCGTGTAAATTTCATGCTGGGACCTGGGGGCAAGGCACGTTTGCTGCCTTCTCACAAAGTGAAATGGGAGAATTGGTTGCACCATATTAACCAACTGATTGCACAGTAGTCTGGTGAAGTGTAGTAAGGACATTACCAGAGCAATGTAAGCTAAGGCCAAGGAGGACAGTCTGACCAGAGGAAGACCACAAAGTATATGTTTCTACATTTACATATACCTCAGGAGAGTTTGGCATCACAGCTGGGACCGTTTTCCAAACTGAGAGAAGGAATTTCTCTCCTTGCAAGGATGGCTGGGCAGGCTTCGTGGAGGCAGAAGTTTGCCTGCAGAATTACTTGGCTATGTGTATAGCTAGATGTGGTCAACTTCACTTCCCCTTCCAACAGGTAGCCAATTGGAGACAGCTAGGGTTTGCAGATAACTCTTCTGCTCTTCTCACTACAGCCCTGGCAAAAGCAACCAGTGAGACTCCATGTGTGGTGAAAGGAAACGTAGTTGAAGGGTCTGTTTTACCAGGGATGAAAACCGAATGAACCCAGGAATATATCATGAGTCTCCTCTTTTCAGTTCAAAGCCCTGAAAAGAAAAAGAAACTTTGTTGATAGTACTTGACTATTGTTTGCATTTAAGGGCCTCCAAAATTTGGAAATGGGGGAGACAGGACTGACTTTCTGAGTGCTAAACTGTAATAACTGCAGTATCGAACTAAATGTGAAAGATCAATGGAAAAAGACAGGATGACTTCCAAAGCCCTCGGACTGGCTGGGAGCAGGAGGACAGTGGTGTGAGGGGAGGCAGTGGTTGGGATAGGTCACTGTGGAAACAGAGAAAAACGACAGACACAGAGACAAATAGTGGTGGTGCTCATTCAAACCCTGCCCAATGGGAAAGAAAAGAAAGAAAAGAAAGCCTTAGCCAATGGATTTTGAGGGTGCAATGCCAGTCCTAGTGGGTAAATGTATCTAGAGGGGTATAATAGCTGTTGTGTTTGTGCATTCATATTCTGTCTGTAAGACCATCTCTGTGTGGCATGAATGATGCACTAGGTAGCTCACTTTGCTACTGCAAACCTTTGGCTTATCCAATTCTCTTTGATCTGATGTCACACTCAACTAGTAATCTCCTGATTATCATTTAGCTCCTACAAGGAAAGAATGTATTGATCCCAGAAACTTCAGATACTCTTGTCCTTCTAAAGATGGTTTTGTCTGAAAAGTGAATAACTTGGCATTCTGATGTTTCATATCAGCCTTCTGAATGTAATTAGCACAAGTCTGCCCTGAGACATGCACTGCATGGTATGCTGACAAAGTCAGGTCTGAGCTCACCAGGCGACTGATGATTGTAAATTTGTAATGTAATAAATGACGCCCTGTCAGGCGATTTGGGAGACGGTGAGCCGACCTCTCCACAGTGTGGTATCTTGGTATTGCCCTTTGACTGAGAAAGCACATCTGGAACTTTAAAACAATGCTCTTTGAGGAAGAAATAGCTACAGCAAGGTAAAAATAGAGCGTTAGTGATAGGAGGTGGGAGTATTGCTAAAAATGTTCATGGCATGAATATAGTAGCCGTGAGAATGTGTCTCACAGACTTCCAACCACAAGGAAGTAGCTGTGCTCTGAAATCCATTGCCATATTTGCACAGAGCCCACACTTCCAGTGGGTTGCTCCCAGTCAATGAGCACAGCAGGAATACTAAGGCAGGCCCATTCCTGGGAAACACAAGACTCCTCTGATGGCTAATGTTGGCTTGAGAACTCCCCAACAGCTTTGCCAAACCTCTTGTAGATTGCGAGGCAGTCTAGAATGCTTCCATCCAGTCTTCCTTCCCATTCTCCTTCTCGGGGTCAGATTTTCATCATGCTCCTTATGTATTTAGTCTTGTCTTTTCAAATTCCCAGAACAGTCACAATGAAAAACTTTGGATGAGATGTGAAAGGTCCATGGAAAAAGACAGGGTGACTTCCAAAGGCCTTGGACTGGGTGGGAGTTGCCAGGATCCCGGCAGGAAAGAGATGGTACCACTCAAATTGGGATACTTTGAGTACAGTTAAATAAAGGAATTGTTTTCAAAGACGTGGGCAGGGTATGGAGGAACCACAAGGGAGAGTGTCATTGTTCATGAAGAGTGAGGTTCTGTTCTGCACCCTAGGCCTGAAGGAGCAGGGGGAGAGACCAGTTACTGAAATCCCAAGATTAAGAGGGCTGTGGGTAGAAGCTTGCCTTAAAGGAGGTAGAATCTTTGTACAAGACATGCAGCCCATCTGCAGAGTTCCCAGCTGGAGATGCTAAAGGAATCAAAACCCTCGCTTCCCTGTCCTCTCTCCCGCTGGTCTCTTGCTTGCAACTGGCCCAGCGGAAGCTGCAGGGAACATGAGCTTATCGCTACCTCATGCTTCAGCCTCATGTATTCTACACAGGTAGAGAAAGCTGGAGAGTGGGTCTGGAAAGGCAAGTGGGATGTCTCCAGCCACAAGACAATAGTGCGTTTATGCGGTGGCAGTAAGCCTTCCCTTAAGTCTTCCCTATGGCACCAATGATAAAAAAAAGAGCCCCAACCTGGCAAATGAAAGACACAGGCTTCATTAAAAATAATGTTGGGTGAAAGAAACAGCAAAGACGATGAAAGAAAGTCCAGCCCTGGAGTTCTGCCTGGACCTACACGGGAACTAACCCTGGTTTCTTTTCAAACCAGGGCTGGTGGGAAGAGACCATTAGCTTTCAGGCCTTGGGATATGGTGCTTTCTTTAGGCCTGGATTCATGCAGTAATCTGCAAAGAGGTCAGTAGGTGGAAGAATGTCTTTTGAGCCTAGAATGGACTAATAAGATCAATTCAGAGTTAAACTGCTGTGACTGCTCATAAACACAGAGAAAAAAAGGAACTGGATGGAAACGAACGGAGAACCTGCTGCTGGCACCTTTCTTTTTACCACTCTCCCCTGGGAAGTTTGTCCCTGGGTTTTCCAGTTTCAGTTGCAGACTTCTTGGAGGGAGCAGAAGAGCTTCTTGAGTCTAAATTGACATTGAAAAGATACTCTGGGGGCCGGGCGCGGTGGCTCAAGCCTGTAATCCCAGCACTTTGGGAGGCCGAGGCGGGTGGATCACGAGGTCAAGAGATCGAGACCATCCAGGTCAACATGGTGAAACCCCGTCTCTACTAAAAATACGAAAAATTAGCTGGGCATGGTGGCGTGTGCCTGTAATCCCAGCTACTTGGGAGGCTGAGGCAGGAGAATTGCCTGAACCCAGGAGGCGGAGGTTGCGGTGAGCCGAGATCGCGCCATTGCACTCCAGCCTGGGTAGCAAGAGTGAAACTCCGCCTCAAAAGAAAAAAAAGAAAAGAAAAGAAAAAAGAAAAGAAAAGAAACTGTATTACAAGAATACATCTGAATTCATCAC
Source organism: Saimiri boliviensis (assembly GCF_048565385.1). Lineage (NCBI taxonomy): Eukaryota > Metazoa > Chordata > Mammalia > Primates > Cebidae > Saimiri > Saimiri boliviensis. The sequence goes on along the minus strand of NC_133455.1, from coordinate 38,880,339 downwards.
GTAAGTCAAGAGGAAAATGCGATTGAGGGAATTCCCCAACTCCAGCCTGTCTCCTCTTCCCACGTCCTTATCAAGCAGCATGCTTTCTGTAGCCTTCCCCCGTCTCCTGGATCTGCTCACTTCTCTTCAGTCCCAGGGCCATTGCCTCAGGCCAATTTGCCATCATATTTGCTTGGATTACCACAGTGGCTGCCTCACCAGTCTCCCTGCCTCTGGCCTGACTCAAATATCAGTCAGGATGCTGTTGGCTATGAGAAAACTGTGACTAAAATTGGCTTGCTATTGCACCTAACAGCAGGTTCCTTGCAGGGTCAGGCTCCAGAACAGACCACCGGCGCTCTGGTTCCATTTCCCTCTGCACCTCCGAAACTCAAGTTCCAATCCCAGCCTGCCACTGACTCACGCGATAGCCTTGGGAAAAACATGCAGCCAATGGGACCACATAGAACATACTAACGGAATAATTCTGAAGATATTTGAAGACGGTTGCCATCATCCAGCCCCTCCTCCCAAGGCTTCAGGTCTTCAGTCTAAACCCTTTCCATTCTTTATCAGTTCCTTAATTTTCAATTTACCCTGATTGCCTTCCTTTGGATGAGTAGCAATCTGCCAATGTCTCTTTTCAAGGCACCATGAGTGGGACATAGATTCCAGCTGGGTGGGGGGGGGTAGGTCAGTCCAGTTCTCTCCTTCCCATGCACTCCAAACTTGTATTAACGGAGTCTGAGTGCTGGGCCTGTCTGGCACTTCGTCTTACCAGTCCTTTCCTCCCACGTGGATGCAGATCTTCTCAGCTACACACACATCCATCAAACAAGGCTATCATCTACTACGAGACTCCTTCATTCTCTCCAGAAACAAATTCAGAAAGACCTAATTAAATGCCTTGCAGACGTTCAGATATGTTATGTGCACAAGCATATCTTGATTTACCTGTCTAGTAGTCACCATCAAAACAAAAAATTGTCTTTGGTCTTTATGAGCTTAGGTTGCCTCCTGCTGGTCCACATCTCTTATTCCAAATGCTCGTGGATCATCCTGGTCTAGAACCTGGCTCTGGTCACCTCCATGCTGACCAGTCTCTCAGTGTCAGGACCTACCTCCTTTCTCAAAACAACAACAACAACAACAACAACAACAACAACAACTTTGTTCCCTACTTTTTTGTTTGTCTCTAGTTTTCCAGCATCTCCTCCATTTTCCTGATTACCGAGAAAATTACATAGAGCAGTTCAACCATCTCATTGCAAAATGCCCGATTATCCTGGCGTGTCATTTTTATTTATTTATTTTAAAGATGGAATCTTGCTCTGTGACCCAGGCTGGAGTGCGGTGGTATAATCATAGCTTATTGCAGCCTCTAACTTCTGGGCTCAAGAGATCCTCCTGCCTCAGCCTCCTGAGTGGCTGGGAACACAATGGGTGCCACCATACCTGGCCCTGGCATGTAATTTTTAATACCTTTCTTATAAAAGCCACCCCTGGTAGAAATTAGGATATAGGTGAAAATGTAATAAAGACTTGTGATCATGGAGAATTGGTACAGATAGAGGATGTCTCTGATGCCCACACCTCTGTAACAGCCTACGTGTAAGCAGTCCTGGGCTCCGATGGCGGCATCAAGGACCAGGATCCTTTGATCTTGCCACTCCATCTCTAGAGAGTTGCTCTTGTCCGTATGGTTCAAAGCAGCTCATCAGCATCATCTCATAACCGCCTTGGCAGTGGGAAGGGGGAAAAGGGAGGGGGAAGGTGCAACCCTGAACTTGCATATGTTGCTTCTATTTATAGTCTGTAGGCAAGAACTTACAACACACTTAAAAGGAAGCTTGGAAATGAAATCTTTATTCTGAGATGTAATATGCCCAGCTAAAAGTCTACAGTTCTGGTTCTATGGGAAAAGAGAAAACAGATATTAGAGAAACTTAGCAGTCTCTGCCATACTTCAGTCCAACTTCCTCTATAAATCTCTTATATTCTCCATTTTCCCATATCTGAAACTGTAGAGTCACTTCCACTTTTCCTAATTCTTTTTACTCACAAAATCCTATTTACTTTATTTTTTTAATCAATTCTATTTTACTTCTTAAAATCTTTTTTATCCATGCTTTTCTTCCTACATCATCCACAATGATTGACATCCAAATACAGACACTCATCAGTCTTCGGTTTTGCCACCCCCAACCCACAGTCCACACTGGTCTTCTTCCACCTGCTGGGTGCTTGGCAGGAAAGGATAGAGGAGAGCTCTCCCCATTGACAAGTGGCATGGGACATAGTTTTCTGCTGCTCTCGATACTGATGCCTATTTGGAATTGGACGGGGGATGGAGAAACAGCATTCTTCCTTCTTGGCCCCATCAGGAGGGATAAGAAATCACTGCTTCAGTCACTGTGACTTCCTTCCCAGGTCCAGGTAATTCCCACTGACACTGCTTCCGACTCACTCCACGGAGAACAGTTTATGTCATCTGCCTCCCCCTTTTTTAGGAGCTGTGTTTAGCCATTTTGTCATTGAACAAGACGAGAGCCTTTCAACTTCTGTCTCTGGAAACATCCTGTCCTCCTCACAATCATTCTGTGCAGAACCAAACTAATCTTCTTAAAATAGTGATTTCATTTTTTTTTTTTTTTTTGAGACGGAGTTTCGCTCTTGTTACCCAGGCTGGAGTGCAATGGCGTGATCTCGGCTCACCGCAACTTCTGCCTCCTGGGTTTAGGCAATTCTCCTGCCTCAGCCTCCTGAGTAGCTGGGATTACAGGCACGCACCACCATGCCCAGCTAATTTTTTGTATTTTTAGTAGAGACGGGGTTTCACCATGTTGACCAGGATGGTCTCGATCTCTTGACCTCGTGATCCACCCACCTCAGCCTCCCAAAGTGCTGGGATTACATACAGGCTTGAGCCACCGCGCCCGGCAGTGATTTCATTTTAAAAAACTCTCCGACTTAAAAATTTCTAAATGGTGGGACATTTGTCATGGCAGGGGTAGCAGTAAGCAAATGCATGTTGCCTGGCTCAAGGCCGATGTCACTAATTGATCAAGATACTCTTTCCAGCTCAATGTAGATGAAGCTTTAGAATCCTTTCCCACAGCTGGCACTCCAATCGATTAGAATTGGCATGGAAGATAGACCTTGTTTACTACCCTTAGCCTACAAAGTTATTTCCAAAAGTTAGGCTTTTGACAGTGCTCTATTTCTGAATGTATTTTGTGTGTTTCAAACCTTGTTCGTTAGTATATGCAGGCTTATTTCCTCAAATAGACCATACGTTCTTCATTCTGGTTTTCTTTTTGCCTTCAATGTCTAGGTTCTGCTCACAGACTTGTTTATAGGTGTCCTTGGTCAAAGAGGAGATGATAAAGGTGCTGAGGGCTGAGCCAGTGGCAGAAGAAAAGAAGACCGGAAGGAAAATCTAAGCTCTCATCAAGAAAGGCAGTAAAAGGCTGTGAGCAGAAAACTGGTGCCAGGTGTGAGATCCAGGGAGCAAGGCAAGGTCAGCAAATGTAAAAGCCAGATCTCAGGAGCCAAAAGGATGGGAAGCAAGCAGGGTTGCAGAGTGCACACTGGGACAAGGCAAATTGTTCAGACCTAAGTGTTTCCTGGCACTCTCAGACCTGCCTCTGTGCAGGATCAGTCATTAAAACAGAACTCTGCATGTACTATGCACTCACATGTGAATAAGCAAAAACATGAATCAAAGTAATACCATCTAACCCTACGTTGAAATGCCATATTTAACATCCATTTCTAATTTCCCTCAGTCTTCCATACCCAAGTTCATATAAAAATACTGGCTTAGCAACTTTCTTTTAAATTACTGGTGTTTCTCTAAATGTCTTTAATATTGTATTTAAACCAGAGTGCAAAAGATAACTCTTGGTAAGTACAGTACTAATAAAACACACCATTTAAAAGGTGGCAGATGGAAACCAGAAAGACTCCACCCCGGGATGTTTGCAGATTAGATCCACATGAAACCTTAGCTCCCTCTCTGCTCCTGCTAAGTCTAAGGAATGCAAATTTTGCCTTTGCAAAAATTAACATCATGCTCCTAGCAAGAAAGCAGGTGACAAGCTCAGCAGCTCTGCCTTGGTTTGTTTTTCTCTGTGGCAGGAACACGTGCCCCTGCGTGGGCACTGTTTGTGGAATCAGTAGGAACGCAAATGCAAAGGCAGGGAGATAAAGGTGAGTCAGGAAGGAGAAAGCGGCACTTGGGGGCAGAACAAAACACCAAAAAAGCCAGGTGATGGAAACAAGGCAAACCATCATTAGCCCAAGTTAACAGAAGCAAGTTGACTCATGCAGCTGTGGGAAAAGCTAAGATTGTTTGCATGGACATGGTGAGTCATCTAATGTGTAAGTCAAGCTACCAGCTATAATTAATCTTGTACATGGAAACAAATTCGAGTATTTTGAACATGAGCTAATGAGACTGACCTGGAGGATCATGCAGCTCTAATAGCTGAGTAGGCAAATCAAGGATAAAGGCAAAAGCTGAGGGTGCCCTTGGGAAGTCCCTTTCTTTGTGGCCTGCGCATTTGCCTGTGTGGTGCTCTCTGTGGGATGCAGGCTGAGCTGGATGAGACTTGCCCCACCCACGCTGCCCTCAAGTTCCTCCTTATTATTAGTACTATTCCAGTAGGATGACTTCTGGAGTTCAAGTACTGTAAGCTATGCTTATGGCCCTTTCCATTTTACAGTGGGCTTCCATACTGGTTGTGGAATTTAGCATGCTAGGATAACAAAGTGCTAGTTGTTGTTCAGATTGGGAGTGGTCATTTGTTGGGTTTTGGCAGGCCAGTATCCATTCCACAGTCCCTTACTAATAGTGCCTAGTCCCTTCTGCCTCTTCCCTTGGAGATGGTCTGGTAGGACTCTGATCAAGGTGCGTTGCTCTCCCTCAGTCAAGGAACAGGCACTGAGGATCCATGGGCTCCTTCCCTGCACTTTCAGCCTCGACCAGAAAGACAACCTGAAAAAGAGTAGACTCATTTTGACCAGGAGTAGCTCCCAGAAAAGAAAGCTGGGTGTTCCTGACACCGTAAAGATCCATAAGGTTTCCCTGATGCAAAGCCCAGTGCTCCAGTCCTTTCTGACTTTGGTCTCTGCGTCTACTGTTTTTGCTGTCCTATTATCTTCCAAAAATCTCCCTTTTTGCTTAAGTCAGCAAGAAAGAGTTGGGTTGCATTACTTGCAACCAAAGAACGCTAACTGCTACAGATTCATGTACTCAAAGTTTCCACTACAGAAAGTTCAAGGGAATGAAGACTATTGGTAAATCCAGTAAGCTGATTACGTCAATATTGACTAAGTAAACTTCTACATATTTTATAAGGGTTATTACTCAGTATCATATCTTGTCTTCCTTATATCTCCCTGCCTTGCAGTCTCTCTTCTGATTAATTTGTTGTTTATTTCAACTTCTTTATCAAACATTCCCCAAGGTGTAGTAAATGGGCGATATATTACCTGAAATCTTGACTATCTACAAAATCTTTCACCCTGACAGATTTTATGGGAGTAGAAGGGGGTGGTACTTTGATTTTTTGAAATAATATATAAGGTGTATGTATTTGACTATCAATCTATAAAAAGATAGATAATCATTTGTGGAAAACAAAAATATAGTAAAATATCCAACACTAATGGGAGAAAAGGATTAATAATAATGTATTTTATTGAATCAAAGACCATATCAATTGTTGGAAACACAACTATTTAATGTACCACTAAGAGGAAAAAAGATACTACCAATGAACTTATGGCAAACCATCTGATCTAAATTTTTGTGTATCCCAAAGTCATATGTTAGATCCTTATGCCCAATGTGATAGTATTAGGAGGTAGAGCCTTTGGGAGGTGATTAGGTCGGGAGGGCAGCATCCCCCTGAGCTTCGTATCTTTATAAAAGAGATTGCACATCCCCTTTCTTTTGGCTCCTTCTACCATGTGTGGTTGCTGTCTGTGAAGAGGCAGACCCTCACTCTGAATCTGCCAGTGCCTTGATCTTGGCCTTCCCAGCCCCCGGAACTGTGAGATATAAATTGCTTTTCTTTATAAGCCACCCTATTGTATTTTGTTACAGTAGATTAAACAGACTAAGATGCCATCCCAACTTCAGAGACTTTGCAAAAAGACCAAAAAAATATGTTTTAAAGTGATGAAATTTGGTATTAAAACAGATAACTCAATGTATGGAGTTCTAACTAAATGGCAGCCCCCTGTTCTAACAGTTTCACATGTATTAATTTATTTAATCCTACAACCTAATGAAGCAGTACGCTATACAAGTATACTTGTATGATATACGAGTAATATCTATATTTAGCTAAACAAATGGCTTAGAACTAATGTAAATTCAAAGTGGGGTTATTAAAAGTTTTATTTGAACTGACACATTTTAATAATTTAAATTGTGTGAGAAAGCAGTGCTCTGATATTTTCTTTTTTCTTTTTTCTTTTTTTTTTTTTAGACAGAGTCTTACTCTGCCTGCCATGCTAAAGTGCAGTGGCACCATCTTGGCTCACTGCAACCTCTACCTCCTGGGCTCAAGCAATTCTTATGCCTCAGACTCTGGAGTAGCTGGGACTACAGGCACCCACCACCACACCTGGCTAACTTTTGTATTTTTAGCAGAGGCAAAGGTTCGTCATGTCAGCCAGGCTGGTCTCAAACTTTTGGCTTCAAGTGATCTGCCACCTCAGCCTCCCACTGGGATTACAGGTGTGAGCCACGGCACCCAGCCTTGATGTTTTCTTTTATGAAATCAATATCTAAAATTGTAACCTTGTTTTTTACTGAAATATTCGTTCTTAGTTTTATTTCAATCCTTAACATTTAAAAACAAAATGCCATTGCTTCTACGCTTTGTTTTATAAATCTTAAAAGGCCCCTGGGCCAAAAGCAATCAATATGTTGCTTCATTCCCTAGCTCTAGTCTAGGTTGTGTAAGTTGACAATGCTATTCAGCATTTCGCTGAAGATCCTTTGTGGAATACTGGTGTGGAGATGTTCTGTTGTAACTTGAATAAATCCCAGGGCCCAGGTGGCCAGTCTCAACAGGGTTAGCATTCAAAGAAATAGTTCAGTAGCCAAGTGTGATCACACTCTTTCCCAAAGAATATTAAAGGAGATGTAATCCATAATTCCTAACTTCATTTCTTAAATTTTTCTTTTCCTTGCTCTTCCCCTTATGTAATTGCCTCACATCTCGAAGCTTTCTCAACACGTCTCTTCCCCCATTTTTGCACTCAGCTATGCACCAAATTATCTTGGACACCCTCTACACTTGTAGGATCTTCTGCTTTCTTCCCCTTCCCCTTTCTTTTCATCATTTTAAATTTCTTTCAAGAAAGCCCTGACCCTGTCTGATGACAATCCCTCATTCCAGATACTCTGAGTCTTCCACTTCTGATTAGTTGGAAATGCATAGTGAGGACCATGAGATGAATATCAAATTGAGGGAGAGATGCTGAATGAACAAGGTTAGATGTTTTCACTGAGGATACAGGTCAAGAAAGAGGCAAACCATTTGTTCATACATTAATGATATTTTGTTTCTTTAAGAAAATGTTCTGTAGTCATTTATACTGATGAACACTAGGTACCTTTTGAAAATTTACCGTCACCTTACTATATCAAAGGCTCTGAGAAGTCTTGCGGTCAAGAATCTTAATTATCTTTGTTTTATCCAGTATTTCTCAAACACGTTTCAGAATGATCTTTTTCATCTCCCTTCCCCACTTCACACACATAAGTACTCATGGAAGATGATTAGGGTAAAGTGGTCTTAAATAATAAAATATATAACAAAAACAATTGAAGGTACGTTTGTAACATACACATAGCTTGGTTGGATGGATGTTTCAGTGAGGACAACAGTAGTTCAAACACAGTCTGCATGTTTCACATGACCTGGAAAGTAGTGCCGTCTTGCCCTTTGTCTTGCAGTTGGGATCTGAGATAACTCACGCAGACTAGCTACCAACTGAGTCTGTCGAGCCAGCAGTTACACAGATTCAGTTGCCCAACTGGCCCTGAATAACAGTAACGCTTGGATTTGATTTGTCAAGATGGTTTGTGTTATTATCTCCGTGGTATATTGATATACCTTGGGCAGTGGCCAGTCCCGTAAGTTAATGATGGCTATTAGCCCATCAGCTGTTACATGAGTCTACTGTCAGAGGGTGTGGAGGGTATGATTATTTGTAGATGGACTTGTCCACAGCTAGAGGTAATATGTACCTGGGTGTCTGAGCAAGTTTTCACGTGGGATCATCTGGAAAAGACTGGAAAACAGCACCTGAAACCATTAGAGGCTCACGCCTCTAATCCCAGCACGTTAGGAAGCCAAGGCCAGAGGATCGCCTGAGGTCAGGAGTTCGAGACTAGCCTGTCCAACGTGGTAAAACTCCGTCTCTACTAAAAAAATATATATATATATAAATTAGCCAAGCATGGTGATGGGTGCCTGTAATCTCAGCTACTCGGGAGGCTGAGCAAGGAGAATGTGAAGCCACATGTGCTCAGTTTGGCATGCAAAACCTTGCACAGTAGATTCAGTAGTGGAGGCAACAGATGGTGACTAACTTGCAAACTGGTAAAGTTTTAGCTGGACCTGATAATACAGAGAATTTTCCTATGGAAATATACAAAAGATTCAGTATTAAGAATAAAAAAAGCAGACAATAGATGAACAGATTTTAGGCAATCTGAGAAGCAAATTTAAGTACTCTGGCCTTTTTTTTCTGCCTGTTTTACTTTGGACTATTGATATTTGGAGCATTGCTGAATGCCAAGACTCAAAATCACATCATTGCTAGGGACTTATAATTTGTTTGAGATTTGTACCACCTCAACATAAATGTCCAGTTTCACTAACATTCTACCTGAAATTTTGTATATTTCTTTGATTATCTTAAAGAAATATGTATCCACATACTTGCTCAGCTTAAGAAAAAAATTGGAAAAGACTTAGATACCCTAAAATAGGGAATTCTTTATTATATTACACTCATATATGGTAACCGTTAGTGCTGTTCACCAAGTATTTCCAATTCTCCTCCTGGACACATAGAAAGATTTCATTTCTTTCCCACCTTAGGTTAAGTGAGGCCATGTGACTAGCTCTAGCTAAGGAAATGTGAAAGGATATACTTTGTGACATCTAGGCAGAAACTTTAAGAACCGGCATATGATTTTTTTTTCTCATGGTCAGTTTTTCCTCTACCTGGGTCCTAGAGTGAAAACATTATGTGACAACATAGCTAAACCCTAATTGATCTGCAAGTGACACACAGAGTGAGCAAGAAATTAACAATTGTTTTATGTCACTGAGATTTTAGGGTTGTTGGTTACTACAGCTTAACCCAGTCCATTCTGGCTGATAGGCTGCAATGGGACACTAAACAGTTCAGGAAAATCACACAGTAGCAAAATGTTAGATGACAAAAGAAACCTACAAATTATATATCAGTAAAAATTTCAAGTGTTAAACAAATATTGGTTAGTCATTGAAAAATACATATGAAATGGAATTTTCTGGGATAGACTGGCTCTTCAGCACTCTGAAGCTGAAAATAATTCAATGAACACATGTGTCTTTGGCAAGTGTCCATCAACATATGGATAAGCAAAATATGGTGCATATATGCAGTGGAATAGTATTCAGACTTAGAAAAGAAACTCTGACATGTTACAGCATATGAGGACATTACATTAAGTGAAATAAGCCTGTCACAAAAAGATAAATGTTGTATAATTCCACTTACATGGCCAGACATGGTGGCTCATGCCTCTAATCCCAGCACTTTAGGAGGCCGAGGCCAGCGGATCACTTGAGGTCAGGAGTTTGAGACCAGCCCAGCCAATGTGGTGAAACCCCGTTGAGCATGGTGGCAGGCGTCTGTCTGTAATCCCAGCTACTTGGGAGGCTGAGGCAGGAGAATCACTTGAACCTGGGAGGCAGAGGTTGCAGTGACCTGAGATCGGGACACTGCACTCCAGCCCGGGTGACGGAGTGAGACTCCGTCTCAAAAAACAAAAATTCCACTTATATGAGGTATAAGTGTAGCTAGAACCACAGAGGCAAAAAGTAGAATGGTGAGTGTCAGGGCCTGGGGGAAAGCGACATGGATAGGGGTGTGTAATGGGTGTAGAGTTTCAGTTTTATAAGATGTGAAGAGGAAAACAAATCATTCCCTTTGACTGGGCTTGGAAGAGAGCTTTGGGTCTCTCCTTCACGGAATGGAGAAGCCTAATGATTCCTGGTGTTGAAGGGCAAGCTCACCCTGACCTCAGAGAGGTCAGTGGGTGGCTGGGTGGGAGCCTGCCTCAACCTGTGATTCTGAGAATAGTGTGGGGGCGGAGGCCCTTGGGCCCTAAAGGTTTGCTGTAAGATCCATTTATTTCACATGTATACATGGGAGTCTTCAGAATAAGACCCAAAGATACAAGGGAAATTGTCCATTTTTATGCTTAGGTTCAACAAACTGTGGACAGCCATGTGGAAATACGATTGGACAGAAAGGGTCTGCTCTAATGCTAACAGACCGAGCGGCGAGGCCCCGCAAGGCCTGTCTGTTCAGGTTCTTCTTGATCTCCCTGTGTAGCGTTCCTTCCTCCTGGGTATGGGGACTTTTGCCCTCTCAGAATGGGGACTCTCTCTGGAATGGGGGTCTTCTGACCTATAGTCAGACAAGGTAGGTCAGATCATCTCTTTCTTGTCCATTTTTATATGGAAGATTTTTAGGTTTTATGGCTGGCTTTCAGGAAAAGGGGTTCTGGTTTCTACGCCTCATCTTGGGGGAAGAGGCGTTCTCGTTTTTATGGCCAGTCTTGCAGGGAGAATGGGACTGCAAGACAGGAGGGCGGGAGAAGGTCAGAGGAAAACTTGCTTCTGTGGCGGCTCTGAGGCCTTCACTTCGGGGTACTGTTTTTTGAACCCCAACATTAGCCACTTGGTCTGGGAGCTGGAGGGCCTGTGTTGCCATTTAATGGGAAGAGCCAGGGAAAGAGCGTGTCCTTTCCCAAGGCTCTCATGGATGTATGAGCACCCGTCAACAGCAAAGGGTGGCTGACTGCAACAGAGCCAGCAAGAGAGGATTCAGTCTCAGAGAAGACAGTGGAGGCCCCCAGCCAGGGTCCCCCAAAACACTACAACTCAGAGCTACTGGGGATGATACAGACAACCTCAGCCTCCAGTGTATGTTCCGTTCTCTCCCTCTAGAGGACGGTTCTCGCTCTCAAAGTGCCCTCGGTGTGTCATCATGTTAAAAAGGCAGCAGACAGCAAATGCTTGACCCGAGCTGCACCACGCCTCGCTTTCACTCTCCCTGAAGACAAAAGAAGATGGCAAGTAAGGAGCGCTCCCCACAGGGAGTTTTCTCGGAGAGCCTAAGCAGTCCCAATAGGGTAAAGGAGAAAATAATTATCTGGAAAGGTTGCAATTAACAGTGTCAGGTTTAACCTTTGTACTGATGTGGGAATCTAAGGCACGAAGTCATCACCTAAGACCTAGTGCTCTCTGTACGACAAGGCTTTGGTCTTTTCATGTGGAAGTCAGTGCTTATTCACAGTGCCCGAGTTCACAGAGGACAGAGTTCCTTCTAAGGCAGCCTGCCAAGGACACCAGAAATTAAGCAGGGGTCTGTGGCTCTGTCGTCTGGCTATGACCGAATTTGTTCTTTCTGCCTTGCCTGTTAGTGAACATACTGCCAGCCTCAGATGTAAATGCCATTTCTGGTGTACAATAAGAAGACGTGAAATAATTAGCTCAAAGCCGTGGTTATGGAGCAAAATATTAAAAATGTAAGTTAGAAAATCCTTGTGATTACAATGTCCATGTGAATGGTGCGGGTAGGGAGTCCGTTGCATATTATGTGTGTGCATGAGTGGAAGTGTATTTGTGTTGAATAAGTATGCATAAAGAGTCCATTAGCAGTAGATCCAAGAACTTATGTATGGGGGTGGGAGTGGAAATCCACATTTTAACAACAGTTTTTCCTTCTTCACAGTCAAGTGACGTTTTTTCAAACATCTGTTCTGTGAGCAAAGCAATGAGGGACATAAATCAGTGTTAAGGGCTTGGGAGAGGAATTCTGCAGGAACACTACCCACTTCATTTAGCTCAGCTCTATGAAAGATTACAGGGTTTGGGACTATTCCTGGCCACTTCCAAGATTCTGTGAAAAGTGGAAGTAAAGTCATTAAGTAAAATGGGCATTTATACATTTGGTAATTTGCCTTGAGTCAGGAAGTCTAGACACTCCCCTGGGAATGGGGGTGGGATGTGGGTGGTGGCTATGACCTTCAGGACTCTGAGAACAGAAAAGGCAAAGACCTGGAAGGTCCTGAGTCAAATGGGCTCAACGGATCTTTTTTTCTGGTTTTTGAGACAGAGTCTTACTCTGTCAGCCAGGCTGGAGTACAGTGGCATGATCTCGGCTCACTGGAATCACCACCTCTCAGATTCAAGCGATTCACACGCCTCAGCCTCCTAAATAGCTGGGATTACAGGCATGCACCACCACACCCAGCTAATTATTGTATTTTTAGTAGAGATGGGGTTTCACCATGTTGCCGGGCTGGTCTCAAACTCCCGAGCTCAGGCTAACCACCTGCCTCAGACTTCCAAAGTGCTGGGATTGCAGGCGTGAGCCACCACACCCAGCTGAGAGTTCTTGATGAAGGCACATAAAGCAAAATGAAAGCCCACTGCACTGGTGTTTAGATACAAGCCAGGCCTCACCCAACTTGGAGACAGGCAGCCCCACTCAGCAGGAGAGTTACAGACCTTGGCCAAATCTGACGATTTCCTCCCAGGGCAACCTGAGAATGTAATCTCCCGGGGTCTCAGTTCCTTCCCCTCTTAAATAGGTACAACCATTGTAACAACCAGAATAGCTAACACCGATGAAGAACTTCCTGTGTATCAGGCTCTATAATAAATACCACATTCATGGACTCTTCTTGACAGTTCTACAATGTAGAATTATTATATTTCATTGATTCCAAGATGTTCTTTTTTATGTTTTAACACTCTCTGTTATCAGGATGAATAATTGATAAGAAAGCATAAAAGTCATGGTTAATTTTTTTTTTTTTTAAGAGACACAGTCTTGCTATGTTGCCCAGGCTGGTCTTAAACACCTGGTCTCAAGTGATTCCCCCGTATCAGCTTCCCAAAATGCTGGGATTACAGGTATGAGTCACCACACCCAGCCAGTCATGATTAAATTTGTACTTTTAAATCTTTTTAAGTGATATATAAGTTGATGGTGTGTTAGATTCAGTGAGGAAACTGAGGCAGAGATATGAAAACTGAGGCACAGGTAGGCTGAATAACTTGCCTAAGTTCACACAGTTAAAAAACGGTAGAATGAGAGTTTGAATCCATGCTGTTTCTAGAGTTGACTTTCTTCTAAGGTGCTAAACTCTCTGGTCCCTCCACTTACTAGCAGTGTGATTGTGGGCAAATTCTTAACCTCCCTGTGCCTCTGGCGTTTTTTCACCTGTGAAATGGTGATAATAATAACAGTAACTGCTGGCCGGGTGCAGTGGCTCACACCTGTAATCCCAGCACTTTGGGAGGCTGAGGCAGGTGGATCACCAGAGGTCTGGAGTTCGAGACCAGCCTGGCCAACATGGTGAAACCCCATCTCTACTAAAAATACAAAAAACTAGTCAGGCATGGTGGTGGGTGCCTGTAATCCCAGCCACTCTGGAGGCTGAGGCAAGAGAATCGCTTGAACCCAGGGTGCAGAGATTGCAGTGAGTCAAAATCGTACCACTGCATTCCAGCCTGGGCAACAAGAGCAAAACTCCATCTCAATAATAATAGTCAGTGCTTCACAGGATTGTCATGGAGGTTAAACAAATTTATATATGTAAAGTTCTGAAAATAGTGCCTGACATACGGCAAGTATTCAGCAAACTTTAGCTACACTGCTTTTTATTATTCTAAAGAGAAAACCAGCATCACTTGTTATGAACAGACAACTGGGAAAAGGAAGGCTGTGACCAGCAAAAGGAGAATATGTTCATCTCTGTGTCCCTAAAATCATCTTGGCCCCAGGATAGGTATGCTTACCATATTTTGGGAAATGCTTTTTTGTTCTGTCTCTCCAAAATTGAGAGATCAAGTAAAAGTGAGATGGGAAACATGGCTGAGAGGGAGTGGCTATGAGAGGTGAGGAGGGAGGGACAAACAGAAGGACCAGGTGGGGCAGCAGAGCTAGCGCTGCCCTGGGTTTGCTTAGGACGTGAGAACAGCATGGTGCTTATCCCAGGGTGGCCATAGCAGTTGGAGGGAGCTATGCTGAGTGAAATGAAAAAGAATTTCAATCTGCAGGTTGCAATTCATTAGTAAGTTACGGGATGAATTTGGTGGGTCACAATCAGTATCTAAAAATTCAGGAGAAGAGGCCAGGCATGGGAGCTCACACCTGTAATCCCAGCACTTTGGGAGGGTGAGGCGGGCCTCATCCTCTGAGGTCAGGAATTTGAGAATAGCCTGGCCAACATGGTGAAACTCCATCTCTACTAAAAATATATTTTTTTAATTAGCCAGGAGTGGTGATGCACACCTGTAATCTGAGCTACTTGGGAGGCTGAGGCACCAGAATCACTTGAACCTGGGAGGCGGAGGCTGCAGTGAGCCAAAACTGAGCCACTGCACTCCAGCCTAGGTAACTGAATGAGACCCTGTCTCAAAAAAAAACAAACAACAAAAACAGAAAAATACAGGAGAAGACAAGGGAAGGCAGGGGAATGCAGGGGAAAGCAAGGTAAGTATCAGAGGATATCATATGTAATAACAATACACATTGTTGTATTGAACTTGTATCTCAGTTAGGAGGATATAGATGTGCATAATGGGTTCGGATGTAAAAGGTGTTTCCATGGGTCTCAGTGCAGAAGTTTAGAAGCCACTAGACTAAAGCAAAGATGATATTCAGTGTTGCCGGAAGAATAAATATACGGTATAAATTTAAAGCAATATATTTTATATTAACAACCAAGGACCCCTATTTCCACATGAATGTAACTTTCTAGAAGCATTCAGGGACGCTGACACACCGTATGACATCTATAAAACACTATCCTTTTCTGTACCTCTTGGCCTTGGGGAAACTACTCACCCCCCACGCCACCCCTCAACCCTGCCCAGATCCTGGGCTGACTTTGACTTTGCCTTTCCTTGGCTCAGCCACTTTGCCTTAGACCCAATTCCTGTCCCTCCCTCCCACATCTTTCCAGGCGTCCCGGATCAGGATGAGGGCCAGCTTTTGTTGATCCACACACAGCCTGGGACTCCACACGTGAACCTAGTCACCTCAGGAGACTGAGCATTTGTGTTTTATTTAAGTGTTCTTGAAATACACAAAACAAAGGATGACAGTGAACTGGAGAAGTAACACTCCCCAGGAGTGAAGCAACTCAAACTCATGTGGGGCCTGAGTCTGGACAGGCTCCAAATCACGGGTTGGGTGATGGATCCTATGGCTCAGATTGGAACCAGCAAAACAGCTCTGAAAGAATAAATCTAGCTTCATTCATACTAAAAAGTAAACAGAGACAAGCATTAAATCTGAATCAAATTAACATTGTTTAAACACATACACATGTGGCCAGGCATGGTGGCTCACACCTGTAGAATCACCTGAGGTCAGGAGTTCAAGACCAGCCTGGCCAACATGGTGAAACCCCATCTCTACTAAAAATGCAAAAATTAGCCAGGCATGCTGGTGCACGCCTGCAATTCCAGCTACTTGGGAGGCTGAGGCAGGAGAATTGCTTGAACCCAGGAGGCGGAGGTTGCAGTGAGCCGAGATTGCACCATTGTACTTCACGCTGGGTGACAGAGCAAGACTCCGTCTCAAAAAACAAACAAACAAACAAACAAACAAACAAAAAAACACACATGCAAGTATCAGAATAACAGGATTAAAATGCCTGCCAAAAATCTGGGAAGCTCTTTCTCTGACAATACAGAACAGGGCCAAGTCCAAACGGTATGAAGCAACTCTCAAACAGATGCCTGGCACAGGACCAGCCATTGCTTCCTTTCTAATGTCTATACTCATCAAGCCACATGAACTTGTGTATTTTCTAAATTATTTTTAACTTGCAGGTAAAGCAGTAACTAGAAATCATCAGTTAGCATCATAGTCAGGGCCCCAGGAGAAAAAGGAGACAAATCTTATTAGCACATAAAAATGGAGGTAATAAGACTATTTTGCAAAAGGTAAATGAAACATAGACATTAGTAGACTCGTAATAAGTCATTAAAATTATCTCAAGATTAAAAAAAAGACAAAACCTGGGCATCATTGAGGGTAATAAACACTTCACATGCAAGAATTCCCATAATGAAGGCATTTAAAACACAGCTACTATATTTGTAAACTTCTATTGTTTGCAATTCAAGTATATCTTATTATTCAGTGGCTTCTTTTTGGTCACAATTACGTAAGTAAGATTTTTCATTAACTATTTATTCTTCTTATTAATATGAAACAGAAAAAAATTAAGATTCTAGGAAATATCCCTTGCTTTTAATTCATTTTTAAACTGCTTTTTATATCAGCTTTCCAAATCTCCCAGGATTTATAGAAACCTAACTATTGAATAAATTGAGACATGAATGTACTACCTCTTCAGTCTTGTAGAAATCCAGGTGGAAGTTGGCAGCAGGCAGGAGAAGAGGTTGGCCAAATCCTTGGGGTCTAAAAGGGATACATAGCAAACTGGTCTTATCCTGAGTCTCCAAACCTAGGACCTGAGCTTAGAGGAGGCCCGGTTTCTTCATAGCCATTCCTCAAAAGCATTCCTGGAATTCCTCATTTGTAAGATCCTTTAGGGTCTGTGCACATTCTCTGGGATTTTCTTGGAAGCAGCCAACCTTCATTCTTTTCAAAATGGCCAGAAGTCAGCTGGATTTAGATCCAGTGAATCAGGTCAAATGCATTAAATAAACTGTGACTTTGAAGTGACAAGTCTGTCTTTCTCATCTAGTTCATAAACAGACCCTGTAGGAATAAACACATCAGTTCCTTAAGGGACATGGAAAATGGTGTGGTTGGTGAGGGATAACTAACAAAATTACTAATTGTAATGGCATGCAGCCAGGATTAGAGCTAATAAAGTTGACACCAGCTTCTCAAAGCATGACTTTAATGTTTAACAACAAGGAAAAAAATAACGATAAGGAATAAAGTCTATCTCCTCTAATAAGACCTGGGTCCTAGGGCAATCAAAAATTCTAAGGAGAAGAAATGAGAGCCAGAAAGATCTCCTAGAAATGTTCCCTTCTGTAGGTAATTCCTCTTCCCCCTCAGGATTGAAAAATAACCAACCTAAATTGGGGATGGGCAATGGAAAAATTTCAGCACTTTCTTTGTTGATGCAAGTTACATGTATAATATCGAAAAATAGGAAATAAAGAAGAAAATTAAGCCACTCGCAAGCCTGGCATCTAGTGATAAATCCTGTTAATATGTTTGAGAGTATCTCCTTCAATGTAATTCTATAATTCTATATTTATTTATATATGTACATATAAGTAGATGTACACACATAAAATATATTTTTCTTTTAGATGGTATGCTATGGATGTTTTTTAATAATTTTGTTTTCTGTTAATAAAATGAATATTTTACATGTCAACAAATATATACTTATTTTATCATTTTAGATAGCTACTTCACAGCATTTTTATGACTAGATCATAATTTATTTAATCAAAGTCTAATTTTGAACATTTACATTTTTATAAGTATTTACCATTTATGAATAATGCTGAGGTATCTCTACTCAGGCATACAGCTCTAAGCATTTGTTCAACTGCTTCCTCCCCATGGTGAAAGAAGGTCTCCTCGTTATGTTCTGAATATTTGTGTCCCTCCAAAATTCATATATTGAAACCTAATCTGCAGGTGACGGTATCAGGAGGTGGGGCTTTTGGGAAATGATTAGGTCAGGAAGGTGGAGCCTCATGATTGGAATTAGCAACTGTATAAAAAGACACAACCTGTGAGGACACAGCAAAAAGAGCTGCTTATGTGGCAGTAAACAGGCCCTCGTCAGACTCTGCTGGTACCTTGGTCTTACACTTCCCAGCCTCCAGAATGGTGAGAAATAAACTTTTATTGTTTCTATGCTACCCAGTGTTTTGTTACAGCAGCCCAAATGGAGTAAGGCACTCCTGATATAAATCAAACATTTAAAATTGTAAAATAGGAAGTCCTAGCCAGAGCAATTAGGCAAAAGAAAGAAATCGAAGGCATCCAAATAGGAAAAGAAGGAGTGAAACTATCCCTCTTTGCTGATGATATGATTCTATACCTAGAAAATCCTAAAGACTCTGCCAACAGGCCCTGGAACTGATAAACGACTTCAATAAAGTTTCAATGTACAAAAAGCAGTAGCATTTCTCTCCACCAATAACGTTCAAGCTGAGAACCAAATCAAGAATGCAATCCCATTTACAATAACCACACCACACACACGTAAAATATACCTAGGAATACATCTAACCAAGAAAGTAAAAGATCTCTATCTCGAGAACTGCTGAAAGAAATCAGATAACACAAATAAATGGAAAGGTACTTTCCATGCTCATGGATTGGAAGAATCAATACTGTTAAAAAGACCATACTGCTCAAAGCAATCTACAGATTCAATGTTATTCCTATCAAATCAACATTATTTTTCATGGAACTAAAAAAAAAAAAAAAAATCCAAAATTTATATGGAGCTAAAAAAGAGCCGGAATAGCCAAAGCAATCCTAAGCAAAAGGAACAAAGCTGGAAGCATCACATTACCTGACTTCAAACCATAATATAAAGCTACAGTAACCAAAACAGAATGGTATTGATACAAAAACTGACACACGGACCAATGAAATAGAATAGAGAACCCAGAAATAAAGCCACACACCTACAGCCATCTAGTTTTTGACAACATCAACAAAAATAAGCAATAAGGAAAGGACTCATCATTCAATAAATGGTGCTGGGATAACAGGCTAGCCATATGCAGATGAATGAAACTGGATCCTACCTTTCATTGTGTACAAAAACTAATTCAAGATGGATTAAAGATTTAAATGTAAGACTTTGAACTATAAGAATCCTAGAAAAAAAACCTAGGAAACACCATTCTGGACATCAGCTTTAGGAAATAATTTATGACTATGTCCTCAAAGGTGATTGCAACAAAAACAAAAATTAACAAGGGGGACCTAATTAAAATAAAGAGCTTCTGCATAGCAAAAAGAAACTATTGACAGAGTAAACAGAGAACCTAAAGAATTGGAGAAAATATTCACAAACTAGGCACCTGATGAAGGTCTAATGTTCAAAATCTATAAGAAACTTAAGCAAAAACACATAACCCCATTAAAAGTGGACAAAAGACATAAACGGATATTTTCTCAAAAGAAGACATAAAAGCAGCCAATAAACATATGAAAAAAAAATGCTCAGTATCACTCATCATCAGATAAATGCAAATCAAAACCACAATGAGATACCATCTACACACAGTTAGAATGGCTATTATTACAAAGTCAGTTCGTAACAGATTCTGGAGGGCTGTGAAGAAAAGGAAACACTTACATGTTATTGGTTGGACTGTAAAGGGAATGCTTATACACTGTTGGTGGGAATGTAAATTAGTTCACCACGGTGGAAAACAGTTTGGAGATTTTTCCAAGAAACTAAAAATAGAATTAGCATTTGACCTAGCAATCCCATTACTGGGTATATATGTAAAGGAAAATAAATTGTTCTACCAAAAAGACACATGCACCTGTATGTTAATTGCAGCACTACTCACAATAGCAAAGACATGGAATCAACCTAGGTGCCCATCAATGATGGATTAGATAAAGCAATGTGGTATATACATAACATGGAATACTATGTAGCCATAAAAAAGAAACAAATAATGTCCTTTGCAGCAACATGGATGCAGCTGGAGGCCATTATCCTAAGCAAAGTAATACATTATCCTACGCAAACTAATACAGTAAGCAAACAAATACTGCGTGTTCTCACTTAAAAATGGGAGCTAAACATAGGATGCTCATGGACATAAAGACGGCAGCAAAAGAAACTAGGGACTGTTGTGGGGAGGGGGAAGGGAGAAAAGGATTGAAAAACTAATTATTGGATACTATGCTCAGTATCCGGATGAAGGATTATTTGTACCCCAAAACTCAACATCATGTAATACACTCAGGTAACAAACCTGTACATGTACCCCCTAAATCTAAAATAAAAATTGAAATAAAAAAATAGCAAAATAATCAATACATTAAGGAAAAATATAAAAGCCACCTTTCTGAGAAAACAACTAACATTTCGGTGACCATTCTTCCATGTAACTATGTATTATGTACACATAGGCATAATATATGTGTGTGTGTGTGTGTGTGTGCACACGTGTGCATTTATGTGTGTTTATATACACACATGAGGTTTAAGGGGGGCATTTTTAAAGGGATTGGTGATAATAATTCTCTGTTTCTTAACAATATATAATGGAAATTCCTTGAGGTCAGGTAGTATAGGTGATTAATTTTTAATTTTTGCATAAAATTATACTGTATGCATTATCATTCAGCTATTCTTTTATTAATGGAGTTTTGATGTGTTGTCAGCTTTTTGTTACTAAAACACACGCACACACATACACACACACAGTTATAATACTGAGGCTTTTATTTCTGTAGTATAGAGTCTCAGGAATGAGATTCTGGTTTGAACTCCATGTGCATTTAAATTTTCAGTAGAGATCTTGAATTGCTTTTTCACATTTCTACCAGTGATATATGAAAGTGCCATTGCCCCAACTCCCATCTCTGCTAATAATAGGTGCTATTACACTTTGATTTTCACCACTCTGATGGCTATGATCATGGCAATTTTCATTTCCATTTCTCTGCCTATTGGAGAAGATTGAACGTTTTATCACACTTGTTCTTCTGTCAGTTGCCCATTCATATCCCCAACCTATTTTGCTATTGGGTTATCTTTATCTTATTAAATTGTGACAGAGCTTTTTTTATATATATAGATACAATTTTTTTTTCTATCATTTGAATTTATATTATTTTTCCCAGCTTGTTTATCTAGTGATTTTGTTTTTGGTATCTCTTGCACTACAAATAATACCTTGAAATTTTATGAAGGTTAGGTTTATCACCTGCCTTTGTTTAAAAGATTTCTTTAATTCTTAGGAATACAGACAATAACCTAATTTTTTTCTAAAATGGTTATTATTTATTTTTTACTTTCAAGTCTTAAAATCATTAGAAATTTATTTCATAATATAAACTGGGGGGCCCAAATTAATTTTCTTCCAAGAGCCTATCCAATTGTGATGAGACTATTAATTAAATTTCCCCACAATGAAATAATGAAATATCACCTTTGTGAGGTATTACACAATTCTGAGCTCTCTTTAGTGTTATTTTTTACTGATTTTTGGGTAATCTTGTGCCTAAACTGTACTTTTTTTATTATCCTGGCTTTTAAATAGTTTTAATACTGTCTTCTTTTTTTTTTTTTTTTTTGAGACAGAGTCTCAATCTGTTACTCAGGTTGGAGTGCAATGGCGTGATCTCAGCTCACTGCAACCTCCGCCTCCCAGGTTCAAGCAATTCTCCTGCCTCAGCCTCCTGAGTAGCTGGGATTACAGGTGCGTACCACCATGCCCAGCTAATTTTTGTATTTTTAAGAGAGATGGGTTTTCACCATGTTAGCCAGGCTAATACTATAATTTTTTATTCATCAATTTGAGTATTTTATACGATTAAAATTGCCAGAGAGATTCTAAGGAATTATACTAAATTTATATACTATTTTCAGGAGAACAGATCTATTTGAGAATAAGTATTACTTTTCAAGAATGTAGTATAAATTTCTAGTTGTGCAGATCCTATTTTTGTCTTCCAGTAGGATTTTATTTTTTACATAGGTCCATTCCTTTCTCATATAATTTATTCCTATTTGATGATTTTTGTTTCTATTATGAATGGAATAGTTTCCTCATTTTCATTTGTACGTGGGCATGACTCATATAGATAAAGCTAGTGATGCTATATCTTCATGTCGTATCTATCCAATCCATCAAATTCTTTTTTTTTACTTTTACTTATTTTTTACTAGTTTCTTGATGATACCAGGTAGAAAATTATATTGCCAGCAAAACGTTTCACCTCTTTCTTTCCATATTTATACTGTGCATATTATGTTTATTGCATTTACTAAAATATTTAGACAATGTTAAATAATCATAGTAATAGTATGATGTTGTGAAATACATATTTGGTCTCCATCCGTTTGCTAGCACACAACTCCTAAAATCCTTGGAATCCCCAAAGTGATAAAATGTCTTTTCGTATGCTAACAAGTTGACTGCTGCCTGGCTGCCCCTAGATAGCTTCATGATGGGTGCTGGTCACCAGAAAGACCCGTGTAAAATTAGAGAGCTGGGACTTTTCAACCCTACTCCTCAACTTCTGAGAAGGGTAGAGGAACTGAAAGTTAGGTTGATCACCAATGGCTAATGGTTGAAGCCTCCAAAATGAAGCTCTTCTAAAAGCCCAGGAGGACAGAGTTCAGCAGAGCTTCCATATAGTTAAACACATGGAGGTTCCTGAAGGATGGCTGCCCAGGGAGGGCATGGAAGTTTCCCTGCCCTTCCCCACACCTCACCCTATGCATCTCTTTATCTTCATTATTTATTTTATCAAATAATAAAATACTATTTTTTGTCACTTTTTAATAATAAACCAGTAAACACAAGTGTTTCCCTGAGTTATATGACCTGGCCCAGCAAATTAATTCGAACCCTAGAAGGAGGTCTCACGGGAACCCCAATTTACTGCCAGTTGGTCAGACACAAAGGTAATACAACCGTGGGCTTGCAATTCGCATCAGAGTGGGGTTCAGTCTTGTGGGTTGAGTCCTTAACCCGTGTGATCAGATGCCATCTCCAGGTAAACCATTTCAGGATTGAATTGAATTAGAGGACACCTAGTTGGTGTCTGCTGCAGAATTGTTCACTTGTGTTCTGGTGTCAAAAGCAGGTGGTAAAAGTATAGTGGGAGAAATTGAGTCAGTTTCTTCTACAGTAGGCATTCCTGTCTTGTTTTTCATTTTAACAGAAATACCTACAACTATAGGAATATAAATGTATTAGTCACATATTGTTATATAACTTCAGCTTTGCTGCTATAATAAACAACCCTAAAATATCAGATTCTTACAACAACAAAATTTTATTTTTTTGCTGACATTACGTACTGGCCACTAATAGGCTGTGGTTTTGTACCAAGTGGTTTTCAGTCCAGATCTACTAAAGGTAGAGGATGCATCTGGGATCTGCTAGTCTGTGACAGAAGGAAGGAAAAGAACAATGACCAAACCGTGAGATGGTCGTTAATACTTCTTCTCAGAAATGACATGCATTTCTTCTACTCACATTCTTTGGCCACAGCAAATCACAAGCCAAGCCTAGTGTCAATGTTGTGGAAAAGAATAACTCAGAAAGAGAGAGAAGCAAATAACTGAAGACAAGATAATCTCACGCCCCTGCCCCCGCCACCACCCCTCGCCAACCGCCATGCTCAAAAATATTTGCTTTCCTCCCTTTTGGTCAAAAAATGAACTCACTCCTTCCCCAAGGAAGTTCCCTAAAAAGTCCCATCCAATTGTGAATGGCAAGACCATTCAAGATTTTTTTCATAGTTCTTAAACCAAATTTGGATGTGGTTCCCCTTGATCTTGAAAACTAAAAGCTACAAAAAAGAATACTCCAAACACACATTGGTAGAAAACAGGGACGAGCCAATTCATACTCCAATTAAAAAGGGAGAAGGGGCCGGGCACAGTGGCTCAAGCCTGTAATCCCAGCACTTTGGGAGGCTGAGGCGGGTGGATCACAAGGTCAAGAGATCGAGACCATCCTGGTCAACATGGTGAAACCCTGTCCCTACTAAAAATACAAAAAAATTAGCTGGGCATGGTGGTGTGTGCCTGTAATCCCAGCTACTCAGGAGGCTGAGGCAGGAGAATTGCCTGAACCCAGGAGGCGGAGGTTGCGGTGAGCCGAGATCGCGCCATTGCACTCCAGCCTGGGTAACAAGAGCGAAACTCCGTCTCAAAAAAAAAAAAAAAAAAAAAAAAAAAAAAAAAAAAAAAAAAAAGGGAGAAGGATGAAAAGCACACAGCAGTCACTGATCCATAGCAATGCTGAAATTCCTCATCGGAAATGCAAGAACCTTAAATCCTGGGTGGAGGGGAATTTCTTGATTAGCCATCATCTTTGCCCCTTGCAAGTAGCTTTTTGTTTTGTTTTGTTTTCTATTTGAGAGGCTCTACTGTCTTGGAGGTCTTTCTGTTTTCACTATCTCTCTTGATCATAGTTTTAAAGGGCATTGGAGAATGTGCCCTCCTTTGGAGTTACCTGTCTTTCTCCTCTTGCCCTTTGTCAGTAGTAGAAGTTTGAAAGTCTGAATGTTTTTTCCAGGATTGAGCAGACACTGACCACTCCATGCTAGTGGCTCTTTTGGTGGCACAACTTTCTCAAAGTGGTGCCAACTTTTCTCTCCATTTTGTTGGAAGTAACTTAAGCTTATACATTTCTGTAGGAAAATCATGAAACGGTCTTTTTTTTTTTTTTTTGCCCCTGAGCCATGTTTTCCAACTGGAAAGAATTGCTAAGTATCACCTTAATTAATTCTGAGTGTTTAACAGGAGATTTGATGACTATAGTCTTCATTTAGTTCTTGCCGGAAAGCTGTCTTATTGGTCCTTGTTGTTTGAAGGATTTCTCAATTTTATTTTATATTGGTTGGAGATGATCAACAGTTCAATTTTCCAGTTATACATGTAACCCAGGCAATTCTTTTCTGAGTTTGTCTTCTCCTTTTAATAATTTGTCAAACTAAGACAATAGCTACCAAGCCATAATTGTAACATTTTGTTTCCCAATTTCTTCCTAGAAATCCATCGGCTCATTTGATATGTTATTTGACTTCTGAGATACCACCAGCAATAATTCTGAGGATGTTGTACCATTGGATAACATCAGCTACCATCTATCACCTAATGACAATTTCCTTTCCATAACTGCCTGGCTCTGAGAGCCAATGCCCTGTATTTTAAGTTTTCTTTGTTGGTTGGGTTTTCTTTTGTTTGTTTTTGGTAGCACTCTACTTCTGGTGGCAATTTTGTATTATGTAGCATTTACTGTGATATGCTGTGATAACAACCAATCCAAAAGCCTCAGTGATTTATAGCAATCAAGTTTTATTTTTCAGTTACCTTACCTATTGGCTGTGGGTGAGCTGTGGTTCTGCTCTTGTGTTTTCTCATTCTCAGATCCAGGCTAAGTCCAGCTTTTCACTGAATTTGCCAATTACATAACAGAAAATAGCAATGGCCAATTTATGCAACGGCCAATTTATTCAATTGGCTTTTAAAACTTCAGCTCTAAAGTAACATATATCCCTTCCCTTCCTATTCACTACAAAAGCAAATCAAATGGCCCAACCATGGCCCCATGATGCCAATGTGGCAGAGAAGTACAATATATTCCTCTCACAGGGAAGGCAATAAACAATTGGGAACAATAGTATAATCTACCACAGCATTTCATCATTTAGAATATTTGCTGTTGCTTTTTCATGCATAATCTTTATCATGAAGTGTGTATATGTGTGTGTGCCTGTATATTTTAATAGATAATTGCTGAGTTTATCCAAACTCTTCACAATATCTAATGATAAAACAGTTGTCCACTTTTAACTTATTGATATAATATTTATAATTTTTCCTATACTTAACTACTCTTGAATTTCTAAAGTACACTATATTCAGTAACTGTGGATTATTCTCTTGGTAACCCAGTGAATTCTATTTAATAAAGTATAAAATTTTTGCTTCTCTATTCAATGTATAGAAGCAATTTTTGCTTCATTTTTCTAGTATGATTGGTTCGTAATGTTCTTTTCTGGTTCAGTTTCAGTTTAGTTATTAAATTATGGTAGTTTCATATGAATTGGGAAATTTTTAATCTTTACTTGTATAAATTACAATTGACCAGAATTCTCTATTCTTAAAGCTAGCCACAACTCAGGTTTGAAATGACCTGATCCTGAGGACTCTAACATAATAGTGTATTAACTATCTATTCCAACCTTTTGGTGGCAAATAATCTCTTAAAGTTTTCTACTCCCTGGGTCACTTTTGAGAACTTAACATTTATAAGAGAATCCTTTACTATAGGTTTTCAAATTTATTTTCAAAGAGTTGCACATACATTTTATTATAATATGTTTTATTTTGAGAGCTTGTTTGGAGGTTCAAGCAGGGAACACAGTTACTCATATACCCTTGACCAAAGTCCTTCTTTATCAGGGATGGTCATCCTCTTCGACTGAGAATGCAGCTTCAGGAGGGAATCACATGTAGTGGTGAGGGAGGAATGGGACCCCTGCCTAGCCAGCCAGATAGCAACCCTGGGATCAGTGCATGACGGATATCTCAGGCAGATCACCCTCACATCCACCTTTTTAATTTTATATCTGTAATTATGTCTTTTTGTTCATTCCAAATGTGTAAAATTTTGTACTTTTTTCATAATCATACCTGTGATTTACATATATATTTCATTGATCAAGAGGTAGCTTTTGAATTTTGTTCACCTTTTACTATTATATTTTCTGATTCATTAATTTCAGCTCTTATCTTTGTAAATTTCATTTTTAGTTTATTTCCTTGTTCAAATTTTAATTTTTAAAGAAAAGTACTACCTTTTTGTAAATGTTTGTCTTCTTAAATAGCAAAGAAAATTGTAACTATAAGTTTTTCTGTGTCAGTCTTTCATGTCTTATGGTGTAAATGGACTCATTCATTACTTTCTATTTATAGACATTTATAATATAAATTTTATCACTGCTACACACTTTATCTTCAGATACATAAAGTTATGCTTCTATATTCTCTTTTTGGTTGATCTCATCCACTGCTAGGATTAAAGCTACCACTTTTAAGCTGATGGTTTCCAAATTTTCCAGAAGCTGCAGGCTCTGATAGCTACCTTGCCTCATGTATATAACCAGCTTGATATGCTTAAACTTGTCAACATTTTCCCAAATCATCAATAACTATATATTTTCCTCAATTACTTGGATCGCTATCTACCTAGTCACTCAAGTTAGAAATAGAATTCATCTTTCAACTCATATCCTACCAAACACCAAATCCCGATTACTTTACCTTCTGCATAAAGTTTACCTTCATGCAGTCTTCTCCCTCTCTGTTGTTGCTGCCCCAGTTTTACTCCTCATCATTTATGCTAGATTATTTCAAAGGTGCACCCTTGATCCAAGACTTTTCTAACACAAACTCTACATAGCCTACAAGGCTCTTTATATTCCCTGCTGAAAAGAAAAGCAACTACCAACATTAATAAAAGTGTGAACCATTTAACGAGTTATCCTATTAATGTGTTTTGTATTAAAAAAGATACAGAGAGCACTGGGTAGAGAAAATGTCTAACATTTATTCTCTATGTACTATAAGCCTAGTCTTGTGCTTGGGTTTTATCATCTTATCTCATTTAATATTATAATATGCTTGTGGGTTGGGCAGTTAGGAATGCTTTCAATTGCAAGTATCAGAAAATCTCACGGATGGTAGTGTAAATCACAAAGACAGTTAATTCTCTCATGTTATAAAAGTCCAGAAAGTTGGTGTTTCCAGCTCAACCATGCCATCGAAGACTCCCAGACTCTATTTTTCCACTTTGCTATACTTAACACGTTGGCTTTTCAACCTTATGCCTATTTCTTCATAGAAGCATGAGGGCCAATGAAGCTTTAGCTTTCACAGGGAAAAGAGAAAACAAGTGATGCTGGTGCACTCTCCTTCTGAGCCTGGCCCCTTAACAAGGAAGCAAAAGTTCATTCAGCAGCCTCCAACAGGTTTCTAGTTACATCTCAATAGCTAGACTGGGCCACCTGGCTACTCCCAGCTGTATGGGAGATGAAAGAGTAAAGACTTAGGGTTGCCGGGCACGGTGGCTCAAGCCTGTAATCCCAGCACTTTGGGAGGCTGAGGCGGGTGGATCACGAGGTCAAGAGATCGAGACCATCCTGGTCAACATGGTGAAACCCCGTCTCTACTAAAAATACAAAAAATTAGCTGGGCATGGTGGCGCGTGCCTGTAATCCCAGCTACTCAGGAGGCTGAGTCAGGAGAATTGCCTGAACCCAGGAGGCGGAGGTTGCGGTGAGCCGAGATCGCGCCATTGCACTCCAGCCTGGGTAACAAGAGCGAAACACTGTCTCAAAAAAAAAAAAAAAAAAAGACTTAGGGTTTCCAGTCTCTATGGTGAATGGCAATCAGGGAGAGGGGGAATGGGAGTGGCTACCAGATGAACCCAGGATAGAGACTTCGCGTCTGCAATTGTAGGCAAGGTCAAAGATACCTAAAGGCCTACTGCTGGTCACGGGTGAATCCTGGATTGGGAGTTAACTTCTGTTTCCAAAGTTAATACTGTCTTCTCTATACCATTCTGTCTTTCCAAATACTCTTTCTAGAATAGAATTTCAGATAGTTAGACATGATTTGAGTGACATATCTTGCCACCTGCTGGTTTCTCCAAAATCACACAACAGTATGTTCTCAGACCTTGGACAGAATTATGCTAGAAAGTTCTAAAGACGAAGCCGCCCTCCTACCTCTTTGACAAAAGTCACATGTAAGCTATGTTCCTTTGGTAAACTGAAACATTAGGGACTATACCAAACTTGTCTTAGGTTGGCTTTGAAGTACAGAAGTTAAAAAGGAACCACATTCAAAGTGTTTAAACTTGTATGGAATGCTTTCTCTGACCTTCAGATCCCCAGTTGGGAATCCTTGCCAAATTTAATCTTTTAGTTGTGAATAAGCTTATGAACACAGTCATCCTGAACTTTGGACATACCACCTTGCCTAATGAATAGCTTGTAACTTAATTAATAGTGATGGTTAAGCCTCCTCTAATATATTGGAGAAAAAAAATTAAAATACTCACTTTAGAGTGATTCATTTCAACACAGAATTCATAAGCAGAGAAAATCTGCACATGAAATTTCATATCTTTTGCTTTTTTTCTCTTTGCTTTAATAAATGAGAATCCACAGGGCAAAGGTTCAATGTTTTACTGCTGTAAAAAGGACTGAAACCTTTTACTAGTTACTATGTGACAACTGTGTCCTTACAATGAGAAGATTATGATTTGGGGTCATGAGAAGCGGGGGAAGTATATATATAAACAATAAAAACATAAATGTGTACTAATTCTGATTTCAATGGAAATCATTCTTTCCTACAGTAATTTTTAGTTCCACCTGCTGAAACTCATTTTTTATAAAAATGAAGCCATAGGCAACTTAATAGTCAAGGTTACACAAAAAGGGTCTCAAAAACATGTCATTGGTGAACAATTTTTTCTGCAAATCTCAAATCTTTTTCTTCAGAAGCTAACCAATCTCAACTATTAAAATGGACTAAAAAGACCTGCATCTACCATCGAAGACTGCGTAATCAAGAACATTCACTCTTTTAGCACCATTAGGTTAAAAATTGCTATATTGTTTCCAGTCTTCCTAATAGTTTTAATGATGTCTTCATTT
The DNA here is from genome assembly GCF_048565385.1 of Saimiri boliviensis. NCBI lineage: Eukaryota > Metazoa > Chordata > Mammalia > Primates > Cebidae > Saimiri > Saimiri boliviensis. The sequence continues at coordinate 38,850,636 of NC_133455.1, read as the reverse complement.
TTCTTTTAAATGTAGACAGCCAATTTTCCTATGATGGAAGCATATTACTACTGGTGAAATAAGACATCTTGCATAGAAACGTTCAGCTTTGAACAAGGGACAGCCATTTCTTTACACAGTCTTCCCAAAAACATTTGAAAGACTTGCATTTCTGCTACTACATGAGTTTTCAGATTAAAAATGTTAGCAAAAGCAATGGTAACTTTCATATTTATAACAATATAAATGTATATATGTAATTTTGTGATCCTCTGTCATTTATGTTCAGAGATAAAAGAAATACATCACAGAATCAAACCCTCAGCATTCCTCAAATTTAGTTTATGCTACAACAAGCGTTGCTATAGAAACATTAAATCCCCCATGGCATTCCTGGAAGTTAAAGATCAGCCTGCAGACTTGCTTCCAGATGCTGACTTGCTGGTTTGTTAAATAAAACTTGGCATTTATCGTATGGGAGATTTTATCTTGAAGCATACTATGAGGACTACTGGGACATTGAGTGCAGTGCTCATAATGGGAGAAGAGTTTATATAGTAAGAAGGAGTCTCAGGACTTTAGATGTGGTGTCTGCCAGCCTGATCATTTTCCTCTTTCTCCATCAATATTCCCTTTAAAGAAGCAGCTCTAAAATAGGAAACCCCCTAAATGACCAGAGGATGGAAAATCACTTTATTAATAAAAATTGTTCATCTGTGTTAAGCAGGTTAAGTCTTTCTGGATACCAGTGAGAAGATCACGTTTTCCTATAGACACTTTGCAGCTTCTCTTTAAGAGCAATTTCCCCCTGGTAATTATACAGCAGTTTATTCTCAGAAAACAGACTGATTAATGAGGAAGCAGCTAAATGAGTTCTTTCAAATAATGTCTGAAAACGTTCTTGCTTCTGCTTTTGTAATCTTCCTCAAACTGACAGCTTTTTAAAAGAATCTCCTTAGTGAATGCATGACAATTACATTGGAACTCAAAGAATTACCACCAGCCTTAGTTTAAGAAGTCATTTTAAATCATAAGAGGAGTGCTCTATTCATTAAAAGGCCATCCGTCAGATGTTCTCCATCACTGACACCACCCACATCTCCACCTTCTTCTCTTCCTATTGTTTTAACCTCATTTCACTTTTTTGACTGTGTTGGAAGAAAATTGGCCTACCTTGGCCAGATATGGTGACTAATGCCTGTAATCCCAGCATTTTGGAAGGCCAAGGTGAGAGGATCACTTGAGATGAGGAGTTTGAGGCTGCAGTGAACTATGGTCACTCCACTGTCCTCCCTAGGCAACAGAGTGAGACCCTGTCAGAAAGAACAAGAAAAGAGGAAGAAGTGGAGAGGAGGGAGCAGAAGGGAGGGGAGGAGAGGGGAGAAAGAGGGAAGAGAGGTAGGGAGGGAAGTAGGGAGGGAGAGAGAGAGGGAGGGAGGGAAGGAGGGAGGGAGGGAGGGAAGGAAGGAAGGAAGGAAGGAAGGAAGGAAGGAAGGAAGGAAGGAAGGAAGGAAGAAGGGAGGGAAGGAGGGAAGGAGGGAAGGAGGGAAGGAGACCTGCCTGTCTCCATTGGCCATTTGTCCTCAGGCTGTGAGCTCAACCTTCCACTGAGATATCTTCCTGCCTTGCCAGCCACTGCTCATTAGTCACCAAAGTTCCAACTTTTTTTTTTTTTTTTTTTTTTTTCTGAGATGAAGTCTTGCTCTGTCACTCAAGCTCAAGTGCAATGGCACTATCTTGGCTCTCTGCAACCTCTGCCTTCCAGGTTCAAGTGATTCTCCTGCCTCAGCCTCCCAAGGAGCTGAGATTACAGGCACCTGGCACCATGTCCAGCTAATTTTTGTTTTTTGTTTTGGAGATAGAGTTTCACTCTGTCACCCAGGCTGGAGTGCGGTGGTGTGATCTCAGCTCACTGCAACATCCACCTCCTGGGCTCAGGCAATTCTCCTGCCTCAGCCTCCTGAGTAGTTGGGACTATAGGCGCACGCCACTATGCCTGGCTAAGTTTTATATTTTCGTGGAGACGGGGTTTCACTGTGTTGCCTAGGCTGGTCTCAAACTCCTGGGCTCAGGGCATCCACCCACCTCGGCCTCCCAAAGTTCTGAGACTATAGGTGTAAGCCACTGTGCCCAGCCCATTTCTAACTTTTAACAAATGTATATAAATTTAGTAGAAAGTAATTTCTCTTGTGGCCCTTAAAAAGGTGATTGGAGTGGGAGGAAGTCCACTCCTTAAGTGTGAGCTGTACATAGTGACTTCCTTCCGAAGAGTACAGCATGGAAAGGGGGAAGAAAAGAGTCACTTTACAGTGGAGACAGCTGATCATGGCCGGCCCAGGTGATCATGGTCAACATGGGCTGTCATAACCATGTTAACAGTTTGCACCTTTGCTGTGATGTGAAGAAAATAACATTTCACCTCTGTGATCTTCCCCAGAATCCATAACTGAAATCTAATCATGAAAAACATATCAGACAAATCCCAAGAAAGAAACATCTCATGATATATCTGACCAGTACTCAACAGTCCAAGTCTTTAAAAACAGAAGTTTGAGAAACTGTCACAGCCAAGAAGTGCCTAAGGAGTAATAAGTAAATATCATGTGGATGGGAAAAAGGACATTAGGTTAAAATTTTATTTATTTATTTATTTATTTATGAGACAGGGTCTCACTCTGTTGCTCAGACTGGAGTGCAGTGGCATGATCACGGCTCACTGTAGCCTCAGCCTCCCAGGGTCAGGTGATCCTCCCACCTCAGCCTCCCAAGTACCTGGGACTATAGGCACACACCACCATGCCTGGCTAGTTTTTTCATTTATCTGTAGATTTGGGGTCTCTCTCTGTTGCCCAGGCTGGTTTCGAACTCCTGGGCTTATGCAATTTTCCTGCCTCAGCCTCCCAAAATGCTGGGATTACAGGTATGAGCCAACATGCCTGGCTTAAAACTTTAAAAATCTGAGTAAACTATGGACTTTAGTTAATAATAATAATAATAATGTATCAGCATTGGTTTATTAATTGTAACAAATATACCATACTAATATAGGATGTTAATAATAGAGGAAACTATGTGTGGGTGGGGGAACTGTTTAGAGCAACTCTCTTGCTTATCTGCTCAATTTTTCAGTAAATCTAAAACGTTTTTAAAAAATAAACTCTATTAACAACAACAAAAAAGGAAGAAGTGGATGAAGGAGTTCAAATTATTCCACCTGAAATATACCATTCTGATACAAAGATGATTTTGAACTGAAGGAAAGTGAAAAGCAGCAAATAACTCCTCTTCTCTGCAAGGAACAGCAGAGCAATTTTTAGCCACCAGAGACTCTAGATTCAGCAGCAAGAAGATGGCACCAGAGGCATCTGCATAACAAAACTTGCTAAAACAATCTTTATCCCTCTCCATGAGTTTTCCCTTATATTGACCTGCCCATGGTTGACCACACCTAAAAGCCTAAACTCCTTTTCCCTTGTCATTTCTCTACAAATGTATTGCTCTTTGTTAAGATGCTATATAAGCCCAAGTTAACCATGCCTTTGAGTTACTCATTGATGTGGTTTGGCTCTGTGTCCCCACCCAAATCTCATGTTGAATTATAATCCCCACATATCAGGGTAGGGGCCTGGTGGGAGGTGACTGAATCATGGGGGCAGACACTCACTTCTCATGATAGTGAGTTCTCATGAGATCTGTTTGTTTGAAAGTGTATGGCACTTCCCCCTTCACTCTCTCCCTCTCCTGCTGCACCATGGAAAGATGTGCCTTGCTTCTCCATCACCTTCTATCACAATTGTAAGTTTCCTGAGGCCTCCCATTTATGCTTCCTATTAAGCCTGTGGACCTGTGAGACAATTAAACATCTTTTCTTTACAAATTACCCAGTCTCTGGTAGTTCTTTATAGCAGTGTGAAAACAGACTAGTACAGAAATTTGGTACTAGAAGAGTGGGGCACTGCTATAAAGATAACTGAAAATATGGAAGTGACTTTAGAACTGGGTAATGAGCAGAGGTTGGAACAGTTTGGAGGACTCAAAAAAGACAGCAAGATGTGGAAAAGTTTGGAACTTCCTAGAGACTTGTTGAATGGTTTTGACCAAAATGCTGATAGTGATATGGACAATGAAGTCCAGCAGAGGTGGTCTCAGATGGAAATGCAGAACTTATTGGGAACTGGAGTAAAGGTCACTCTTGCTATGCTTTAGCAAAGAGACTGGTAGCATTTTACCACAGTCCTAGAGAGCTGTGGAACTTTGAACTTGAGAAAGATGCTTTAGGGTGTCTGGCAGAAAAAATTTCTAAGCAGCAAAGCATTGAAGATGTAGCCTGGTTGTATCTAAAAGTGTGCGCTTATATGTGTGAAGGAAGAGATGGTCTGAAATTGGAATTTATATTTAAAAGGGAAGCAGAGTATAAAAGTTTGGAAAATTTGCTGCCCAACCATGCAGAAGAAAAGAAAAACCCATTTTCTGGGAGAAATACAAGCTGGCTGCAGAAATTTGCATAAGTAATGAGGAACTGAATGTTAATAGCCAAGACTATGGGAAAACGTCTTCAGGGCATTTCAGAAATATTCATGTCAGCCCCTCCCATCACAGGCCCAGAGGCCTAGGAGGAAGAAATGGTTTTGTGGGCCAGGCCCAGGGCCCTACTGCTCTGTGCAGCCTTGGGACATGGCACCCTGTGTTCCAGGTGCTCCAGCTCCAGCCATGGCTAAAAGGGGCCAAGGCATAGTTTGGGCCATTTCCTCTGAGAGTGTAAGCCCCAACTCTCGGTGGCCTCCATGTGGTATTGGGTCTGCGGGTGCACAGAAGGCAAGGGTTGAGGTTTGGGAACCTCCGCCTAGATTGTGGAGGATGTATGGAAATACTTGGACGTCCACACAGGTGTCTGCTGTAGGGATGGAGCCCTCATAGAGAACCTCTACTAGGACAGTACAGAGGGTAAATGTGGGATCAGAGCCCCTACACAGAGTCCCCACTGGAGCACTGCCTAGTGAATCTGTGAGAAGAGGGCCACCATCCTCCAGACCCCAGAATGGTAGACCCACTGACAGCTTGCACTGTGCACCCAGAAAAGCTACAGACACTCAATGCCAGCTTGTGAAAGTAGCCACAGGGGCTGTAACTTGCAGACCCACAGGGGCAGAGCTACCCCAGGCTCTGGGAGTTCACCTCTTGTATCATATTACCCTGGATGTGAGACATGGAGTCAAAGGAGGTTTTTTGGAACTTGAAGATTTGATGACTGCCCTGCTGGGTTTTGAACTTGCATGGGACCTGTAGCCCCTTTGTTTTGGTCAGTTTCTCACTTTTGCAATGGAAGCATTTACCCAGTGGCTTTACCACCACTGGATCTTGGAAGTAACTAACTTATTTTTTAATTGCACAAGCTCATAAGCAGAAAAAACTTGCCTTGTCTCAGATGAGGCTTTGGATTTGGACTTTTGAGTTAATGCTGGAATGAGTTAAGACTTTGAGGACTGTTAGAAAGGCATGATTGGTTTTGAAATGTGAGAAGGGCATGAGATTTGAAAGGGGCCAGGGGCAGAATGATATAGTTTGGCTCTGTGTTTCCACCTAAATCTCATGTTAAATTGTAATCCCCTTGTGTTGGGGGAGAGGCCTTGGTAGGATGTGATTGAATCACAGGGGCATACTTCCCCCTTGCTGTTCTTGTGATAGTGAGTTCTCATGAGATCTGGTTGTTTGACAGTGTGTGGAACTTCCTTCTATACTCTTTTTCCCTCTCCAGCTCCACCATGGGAAGATATGCTTTACTTCCTCTTCACCTTCTTCCATGATTGTAAGTTTCCTGATGCCCATTAGTCATGCTTCCTGTTAAGCCTGCAGAACTACAAGTCAATTCACCTCTTTTCTTCATAAATTACCCAGTCTTAGGTAGTTCTTTATAGCAATATGAAAACGGATTAGTACACTCATCACTGAATTTCTCCCAAGTATATATGTGTGGCATGTGTTATAAATTTCTGTTTGTTTTTGTCTTATTCATCTGTCTTTTGTCAGTTTAATTTGCAGGGCCTCAGTGGGAGAACCCAGGAGAGTGAAAATAAAATCTTTCTTCTCCCCTACATGGGAACGACTAAGGAACATGTATGGCTAATTAGGTATACAGAGCTTGGTATTTGCTGCCATTGAATTTGGGGTCCAAGGTGGGCCCCCAAATGAGAAGGATATAAGGCACAAAGCCCCCACAGGGGAGCTGGACTGGTTGAAATAGCTGGATTCAGTGAGTACGGGACCTATGCTTTCTTTATGACTGTAACTTCATACCCAGCTCAGCATTTTCAATATGAGTATTGATATTCATCAAGTATCCACTATGGGCCTGATGCTGCATTAAGTGCTTTAGGTACATTATCTCGAGGGCCACCATCTTAGTCCATTTGTACTGTTATAAAGGCATACCCGACCCTGGGTAATTTATGAAGAAAAGAGGTTTATTTGGCTCATGGCTCTGCAGGCTGTTCAAGAAGCTTAGTACCAGAATCTGCTTCTGATGAGGGCCTCAGGCTGCTCTCATTCATGGCAGAAGGCAAAGGGAAGCCAGCATGCATAGAGATCACATAGAAAAAAAGGAAGCAAGAGAGTGAAGAGGTGCCAGGATCTTTTTAACAACCAGCTCTCATGGCAACTACAAGAATGAGAACTCACTCACTCCCCAGGTAGGGCATTAATCTGTTCATGAGGGATCAACTCCCATGACCCAAGCATCTCCCATTAACCCCCACCTCCAACACTGAAGATGAGATTTCGACATGAGACTTGGAAGGTTCAAACTATAGCAAATTATAACCCAATTGCACACATGAGGGAAACTGAGGAAGCAAAGTAGTTTACCCAGGGAAACAAAGCTAGTAAATGACAGAGCCAGGACTCAAACCCAGGCAGTCTGACTTCCTAGTATCATCCTGTGTACCACCACAAGTTGATACTGAATACATACTGGCAGTATGACATGATTTTCTGCTCTTACAGGTTACATTTCTGGTTTGAATCACTGGTTTTGAACATTTGAAATTCCCAAGCTGTGTTTGGCAGACCCAGTTGATCCTTAGCTTTGGAGATTTATGGTTCTTGGATTGGCATATGGGGAAGAAACCTAAGAGTCCAGGACATGTAGCAATTTATAATACTGTTGAGACATGAACTAGAATCATCTTTCTGTGGGGCTGGATGGTGAGATTTTATTTAATAGCAGTCATTTGTTTTGAGCACTCTCAGAGGTAACCCCTGCAAATGTTGGATGGCCAGGTCCAACCTGCTTGGCTGCAGCATGTCCAGCAGCTCAGCATGCTGACAGAGGATTACTCCTTAGTGGGGGACCTGGGAGTACTCCTCTGTCAAATACAATGATAATTTTGTATGTGGGTTTCTTATCTTGATGTCTAATTGGCCGTCCTGCAGTATTGACTGGACATGTGATTAAATAGGGATAGCTCTATTTGAACATATTACTAAATGCTTTTCCTCTATAGTTAGACATGCTGGTTTACCCAGAACAGTCCCAGCTTACAATTATTGTCCCTACATAATTATAAGTAGAGCCTTCCATCACTCTCAAAAGTGTTCCAGTTTGAACGGTGACTTGTACAGCCTCCACATTTATAACACAGCTGTCTGCTACTCCAAAGCTAAAATCTCTAGAGACCACACTAACTACTGTTCTAGAATATCAGTGACAGCTGGGACTCCTGTTCCTACAGCTTTGGAAGAGTGAGTTCATCTGGGGAAAAAAAAAAGGTGATTGTGAAAGAAACCATGATTTTCAGAAGTGTGGTTATTCATTCATTGCATATGGGAATTATTTTGCAACTTTCATAAGTTTCAGCTACATTTCTTATGCACTAAAGGGTGAAACTGCTGCAAAACTCACATGTATTTTAAAAGAAATATACATTTAACTATCACCTGATTTCCAAAACCAGATAGTTGCCTTTAAGATGTGACAGATGGCATCATCTTCTAGGAGGACAGTCAGCAGGATCACATGTGATGCCACACTGAGCATCAGAGCATCAATAGCTAGCCTGTTGGAACAGGGCCTGGAGCAAGAAATGCAATAGTTCAATCCTAAATGTCTTGTCACTGAAATTATTTTTTGCAATTCTCAGCCTTGACACACATCCTCAACTTCTTTTCAGGTCTGATATACCTTGTCATACACTGAGTGTACAAAATGTGATATTGCTGCCACATCACCTGTCATCATAGAACTCTTCTATAGTGTTTTTACAATTTCTCTTCTATCTACATTGTTTTTGTCACTGTTGTTGCCTTGCCCATTTCTTTACCATTTGTGAGGTTAAGACATTCACTGAAAACTATGAGATTTCACTTCCAAAACTTTCTAAGTACCAGCTACTGATTCCTATTATTTTCTTTCTCTCAAGAACTGTGATGTGTTGAAAATTTTGTACCCTCATGGTCACAAATTTGCAGTAAACTCCAATATCCAAATATGTCCTTGAGTCTAAGCCACAATTAAGGCTGTTGATGAAATGTGGTCTTCTGTCTGGAAGAAGCTACTCTTGGGGACAGTAGTTGAAAAATTTTAAAACATAGAATAAGCCAAGCACTGGAGATGAATGGTGATGATGGTTGCAAAATAATGTGCACATAGTTAATGCCACTGAATTATGCACTTAAAATGGTTACAATGGTAAATTTTATGTCATGTGTATTTTACCAGCATTAAAAAATACAGACCAGTCAGAAGCATTCAAGGACAAAATCCATGACCATGTAAGCAGATGTGTGTAGATGGTACAGGGCTTGGCTGACAAAAAAGGCAGCCAAGAATTAGAGAAGAGCAGAAGTTTCTGGAGAATGTTTGCCCATTGTTGGATGGTCTGAAGATGCCGCGAACTTAAGTAAGGACAGATTTGGATGCTGCCCTACTTACCAGACCACACAAGTGACTGCATAAAGGTTGCCCATAAGCTGTAAAAGACCAAAGTAAAGTGGTGTCATCCTAAAAATAAAATCAGTGGTGAACATATTTATTTGTTCAGCAAATGTTTATTGCACTCACTACCATATTTCATCAAATTTAATATCATATAAACTGTTGAGCTAGTTATAAAGCATGTGTGTTTATTAGATGATTTTCTATTTATTAGGTATCTAAAATACTTAGCTATTTAAAAGCTCTAACGTAATCACAAGTATCTTGAGTACTGGTATGATGTAAATATACTTAATTCCCATAGAATCAAAAGAGAAATGGTGCATAGAAGATCACAGAGATAAGAAGATAAACAGAAGCTCTGTCTACAGAACAGAGAACAACTGAAAGGAGACTTAGGGAAGACCAGTGAGCAGATGGCCATAGTGGCTTTGTATGAAATGCTGGTCACTTCCATGTGCTTTGTGTTGATGCTGGAGATGGAGAGAAGATATATTAGAGAATAAGCTAGAAGTCAAAAAAGGACAATTTTGTGGTGACACATCACAACTCAAGCTGCTATTTGCCAGGTGGAAGGGAACATTTTCTCCCCTCTGCTTAAATCTCTTCGTCTCTTCTCCCAGAGGGGAAGAGAAGAATCTGAATGTTTCATGACAGCAATTGGGTCATGTTTGTTTACCTATGTGTTGAAAGGTCACCTGTCCTGGTGTAGAGAAGATGGAGTCAGATCACTTGGGTTAGTAGCTTGCCAGTGCCATTTGTCTGTCACTTGACCTTGGGCAAGTTATTTAATATAGTGAAGCTTCTGTTTTCTCATTATAAAGAAAAAAACAAGAATTTCTACTTCAAAACATAGTTGTACATTAAATAATAATATCTATATAGGTGCTTAGCCTAGCACCTGGCACATAGTATTCTTCTAACAAATGCTAGCTCCTGTTATTATCCCATGTCATCAGCAGACCCATCTTGCTCACCCTCTTTTATTCTGTTTCCTTATGTACCCAAGTGCACACCTTATTTCCTATATTATAACCCATAATTAGGAATCAGGTTTAGAGAAATAAAGGCATTCACTTAGCTTTTATTCTAATCAGGTTGCTCCAGCCCAGCTTTGACCAAGGCTCTCTAGCCACAGTATCAGTAACTGTCCTTGATAAAAATGAAGTAGCATTTAATTATCATTTGTTTAATTAGCACATTGCTCCTTGCTGGTATAGCTTCATTAAGAACTTCATGGGAAATATATACACCTACTATGTACCCACAAACATTATTAAAAATGAAAAATGAAAACAAAAAAGAACTTCATGGGATGGAGTAGAGTTAGAATGACAAGGATTCCTATATTCCTGGCCTAAATGTTATCTGTTCAACATGATTTGAACATATACTAGGTGCTTGACATTGTTCTAGGTCCTGAGATTTAGCTGAGACTTGATCTTTCATATGTATCTTATTATAGTCTTTGTCATATTAGGCAATAATTACTTGTTTTCTTGTCTGTCTCCCTCTTCTAAGCTATAGAGTCCTGAAGGGCAGTTACTCTAACTTCCTTCAGTGTTACCTAAGAGTGGGAAAGATATAGGTATAGAACTATCAAGGAAGAACTGGCTCTCATCCTTGCTTTTTCTCTCTTTTTCTTCTCTATATTCTGTTCTGAGTAATTCCTTCAAGTCTGTCTTCTACATTACCGATTCTCATTTCAGCTGTGTCTAATCTGCTGTCAATTCATCCATTGAGGGTTTAATCTCAGCAATTTTGTTTTTCTATTCTAGAAATCCTATTTGAGTCTTCTTTAAATCTTCCTAGTCATTTTTGATAGTGTTATGTTGCTTTCTTGTGTTTTAATTCTATATTTTATTTTATTTAAATATTTCAACCATAATTAATTTCTATATTTTATAGCTGCTTATCATTTCATTGCCTGATGTTCTTGAAGAAAGGATGTGGGCCACCTTCTACGTTTTGTTTCTGCTGATACTGGTTTGCTTTTATGTGTTTGCAATTTTGGATTGTGAGCACAAATTTAATTGAGCTTTATCTGTGGGTCACTTCTGAAGCTTGGATTGAAAGTTTATCCATTGAGGAAGGATTATTTTCTCCTCTGCCAAATTCCTGAAAGTGTTATAAACCTGTGTTTACTTTAATATTAATTTATTGCTTTGGAATTTCCAGGCCTGTGCAAATAGTGTAAGTTTAAATCATGTGCTAACATGCCTTTGGTCACTAATTTTGAGGGAATATTTTTATTCATTCAGAACTTTGGCCAAGACAAACACGTTCTTTCTCATTTTCCATTATGGGACAATTTTTCCTACCCCTGTCTTTCACTGAGTGTATACCTTTAAGGGTATATTTTTCCTACCCACATCTTTCACTGAGTGTGTACCTTTATGGGTTCCAGCTTTTTATGGTGTTCTCAGTTTACCTCCCAGTTTTTGCAGGATTAAGATCTTTATGTCCCCATAGAGTCACTGAAACCCTGTTTCTTAGTTATGAAAGTGGGAAATACCTTCAGAGCTTAAGCTTTCAACTTCTTAGTTTTGGGCACTCAAGAGTTTCTTCAACTTTTTTTTCACTCTCACCTTTGCATTTGCAAATATGTTTATGATATTTTACCCAATTTTTTTCAAGTGTGTTGTAACGAAAGTTTTCTCAAATTACCACCATATTGCAGATAATAGAGGTTAATAATATCATCAGAGAAGTATAGATGTTTTGTTATTGCTGACTTTGTGGAGTTTACAATCTTCTGGGCTTTATTTGGAACTACCTCTAGAAAGATATAAACAAATATCTTCAAAAAGTCAAATCCTACAGATACTGCTCAGTTGGAACAAATATGATGAGCTTCACCGTTCTTTCAGTCCAGCATTACAGGCATAAGCATTGTTATGGTCATGTGGGGTTAAGTGGGTACACCAACCACTGAACAGCAAGAATTTAGTGAAGTTCATCTGAAAGTTGGAACAAGAAAACCACCTAAGAGGAAGACTTTTGAGTAATGAAGGAGAGACTTTCAAATACCACTTAGACCAGGATCTGTTTATTTCCAAACCAAAATTGAGAAATACTATCAAACCTTCACATCACTGGGAGGGCATCTGATAAGGAGTGTTTTCCACAAAGGGGTTGTCTGACCAATAGCCTCAGAATCATCTCAAAAGTTTGTTTGAAAAAGCAGATTTCTGAATTTCACTTTCGGATATTCTGATTCAGCACCCTCAGGTGGAATATGGAAATCTGTATTTTTAACCAGGATTCTGGTGTCTCTCAAGTACACTGAGGTGAGAGAGGCTCTAATGTATAGTATTTTTTTATTTGAAAAGAATCTGTTGTTATGATTTTAGGGGCCCACTGAGTTATGCAGCAGGAATAAAAATGCCAAAGAAAAATCCGTTTCAGCTCAGGAGATTGAGTCTCTAAGTCTCTGTTGCTTTGACACACTGTCGAGACAGAGAGACAAAAGCAGATAGACAGACAGAAAGCTCTCTGTGGTTAAATCAGCAGCCATGATCCAAATATATGCCTATCTAGACTCCCATGACATCATGCTTGGATGACTACAGAATGCAGAAGTGTCTTAAAAGGAGAGAAATATATCCAAGACCCTAAAAGAAGAGTTTCTAGAGCCACAAAGAAACTGAAGCTTCACTCCAGACCCTCCCAAAGAGAATCCTTAACTGTAATTCAGGAAGAGACTGGTGATTACTGCCTGAATCACACTGTATATAAAGCCATGTGTTATTTGCTATTTCATATAACATATTGCATTTAACCATTACTTAACTATATACATTTCCTCCCATTTTGTTGATTTAATTCTTATCCCTAAATTAAGTCTTTGTAAACCCCAAGTTTAAATCCTTCTGGAAAGTTTATATAGAGACATTGGAATCACCATCCTGCAGCCCAGAGCAGGTATGTGGCACACATGTACTAAAATGGTTGGTGACCAAACAGGGACCCCCTGAGGCACTAGAAGGAAAAAATACTCATGGTGTGAGTGTATGTGGCTTGGCAGGAGTGACCCATAATCAATAGGATTAGGCAGAGGATTAGGCTCAGAAAATATAATTCCATGTGCAATGGTTCTTTAAGGAATGCCATTAAGGTAAAATGTTTTAAAGAATGCCATCCACTTGGAATAGTTTTGGGAAAAGAATTTAGAGGAATTTCAAATGAAGAACCTTGCCATGATTGTTGCTTCAAGCACCATTTTTGGTTTATGAATTACATGCCATTTTACAGACAACTAAAGAAACATGATCCAACTGTATTATTCTGTTACCCCATGTTTTAACAGTTCCATATGGTTGATGTCAGTCAGGTGGTTTCTTTAGAAACAATTGAAAATCTTGCCAGACACACAAACCATGTGAGCATGATTTCTGCTTGCTGGTGACATTTTATCCCCTCCCCATCCCTTTCATCTTTAACAAATTACTCAGCCTGCTGGAGTGGGATCCCTCAAAGCCTGGGAAATGACAGTCCCTTCTTACCACAACCCAACTTAGGGCTTTAGGCAAACAATAATGCAGAGGACATCTGTTTTATTTCTGTGGCACCCAAATGACAGTATTAGAAAATGAAGCCAGTATGAAAAACAGCTCAAAATGCAGTACACCATCAAGGGAAAGGAAATGACAATAAATCAATAGAATGTGAACCCATTTTGAAGGTTGCATTGATCAGGATAGTCCACATTTTGCTACAGTAATATCTACCCCCAAATCTTAGTGGCTTATGATCACAAAGGTTCATTTCTCCCTCATGTTGTCAGCTGGGGTGAGGATAAGCCCAGCTCACTGCCGAAGTCATTGCTCTGAGCCTCAGGCTGAAAGAGATGGAACCATCTGGAAAGTTATCAATCGACATGGCAGAGGGGAAAGAGAAAGTGCTAGGTTTGTTGCATACACTGTCTTATTCAACCTTTCAGACATCCAATGAGATAAGTAGTAATATCTCTATGTTATAGACAAGGAAACAAGCTAAGTGTTGTTAAAGAACTTATTCAAATACCACCTAGTGAGTGACAAAGAGAGAATTCAATTCTAGGTCTGTCTGAATGTGGCAGGCAGGATGCCACATTCTAAAATGGCCCACAATAATACTGGTATTCAGGTCCTTGAGGGTTGACCGGACACAATAACTTGCTTGTAATGAGTAGCATATGGTAAAAGTGATGGAATGTTGCTTCTGGGATTAGGTTACAAAAGGTAGTAATTTCCACTCTGCTAGCAGAATCTCTTTATTGACACTCCCTTGCTAACTTTGATGAAGCAAATTGCCATGTTCAATAAACCTACTTGGCAAGGGACTGAGGGCAACATTTGTCCACAGCCCTAAATGAACTGAATCTTGCCAACAACCATATCAGTGACCTTGAAAGCTCATCATTCCCCAGTTGAGCTTTCAGATGAGCCCCAGCCCTGTTTAATACCTGGATAGTGGCCTCATGAGAGACTTTGAAGTACATGACCCATCTAAGCCATGGTCAGATTTCTAACACATGGAAACTATGAAATAATAAATGTATGTTGTTTTAAGCCAGTAAGTTTGTAGTGGTTGGTTACACAGCAATAGATAATACATCAACTACAGAGCCCACACTCTTCCCACTAAATTAGCCCTTTTTTGCAGAGTGAACCACCGAACCTGTTCTCTATCCCACATTCTTTGTTATGGTTGGTGGCTTTCTACACATTAACTTTCTAAAGTCATAAACTTGAGGGTCATCCTAGTTCCCACCCCTTCTCTCATTCTTCACACAAAAAGAGTTATCAAATCCTATGAACACTGGATTCTATAATCTCAAAACTCTATTGCGTCCTCTCCAATTCCTCTGTTTAAGTCAGGCCTCGACTGTCTTTGCCTGGACTGTTTCCAAGGCTCCTGTCTCCCTGCATCCAGAGTTGCTCCACTCCAATCTATCTCACACCCATCACTGTCTCACACATTGCTTCCGGGGTAGGCCTGCACTCAATAGGATCTTAGTATGACATTGTCATCTGATGATATTTTGCTCTAGACTTCCTGTTGCCTCCAGAACCTTCTTCCCATTCAGGCCCCAGGTTAATTGCTCCGTTTACTGCTTCATGGAAAGATTGCTAAAGCAGAAACAGATAAGTAAAAACAGATATGAAAACCTCAGGTTTTACATTATAAGACTGGGCAAAAGCCTTGAAGGACTGAGGGCATACATTTCATGCCCTGTAATTTTTTTAAAGATGTATGATCAGTCACTCTGTTTTCCGCGCCTAAGTCTAGACCAAGATTCTTTTGGCTGCAGCACAAGAAGGGCGCAGGGAGAACATGAGATCTAGATATATGTGTCCGTGAGAAGAGGTTTTGCTTCCTGACCACATGCCCCCATTTCAGTCTTGGAGAGAGGAACAACAGAAACCACAGGTGGGTTTCAGGGATCAGAGAATGGAGAACAACCTGCACCTGGCTTCTGGAGCCAAGGGGAAGAGAAAATGCAAGGAAAACCTGGCAGAGTTCCCTGGTACTCTGTGAGGCTTGGCTGTAAGCAGTAGAAAATGGGGCACCTAGGCAGACAAGTGCCATCTGAGTAGACTCAATTGGAGACCAGATGGGAAGAAGGGCATATTAGTGAATGTTAGAATAGACAGGTGGGGATGAAGGACCAGCCCCTTCCCCTCTCCTGACCCTCTGCCAATATTTCAGCATGTTGGAAGCCCCCAGTTAGACACAACTGAGGGACTGGAAAAAGGTCTTCAATTAATGGAGATTTAGCATCCATTGTGGACAGACGAGAGATTGGAAACACAGGTTTCACCCTCTCGCCAAGTTTCCCTCTAAAACTCTTTCTATGCTTCCCCCACTTGAAGAGAAAGCATTTGAGAAACTAAATGTCATCTTAAAAGTTTACTACATTGAATAGGAATGTGATTCATTATTATTACTTTGAGACAGTCTCACTCTGTCACCCAGGCTGGAGTGCAATGGCATGATCTTGGCTCACTGCACCTCCAACTCCTGGGTTCAAGCAATTCTCCTGCCTCAGCCTCCCAAGTAGCTGGGACTATAGATGTGTACTACCATGCCTGGTTAATTTTTGTATTTTTAACAGAGACAGGGTTTCACCATGTTGGCGAGGCTGGTCTCAAACTCCTGACTTCACGTGATCTGCCTGCCTCCACCTCCCAAAGTTTTGGGATTACAGGCATGAGCCACCACAACTGGCCGCATGATTCTTAATAACTGTGAGATGACACGAGAAGATCTAAGTAACGGAATCACCAGCAAGGCTTAGCCCACACAGCCTTGACTCCTCTGGCCCTTTCCCCAGTATCACTGGCTCATTTTTCATCAAGTTTTCTCTACCACATCCCTGCCCTGCCTGCTCATCCTTTGGCCTTGAGGATTTTCTCCATGAATTCTACTCCA
Organism: Saimiri boliviensis; assembly: GCF_048565385.1. NCBI lineage: Eukaryota > Metazoa > Chordata > Mammalia > Primates > Cebidae > Saimiri > Saimiri boliviensis. The sequence goes on along the minus strand of NC_133455.1, from coordinate 38,834,312 downwards.
CTAGAGTTGCAGAGTGGTGGAAAGACGCATATCAATGAAACTATTTAAGATCACACTCCACTTGTCACTCCCATTTGGTGTACAGGTCAGGAGGTGAAAGGGACACTTACGGTTTCCTTCTATTTCTCTTTTTACCCCTCACTATAAATCTCTCTGCTGCTCATGCTATGACTGGCAAGTATACTCTTCCATGGCCAGCAACCCCAACTCCTAGGCTGTCAGTGGACTTTTGTCAGAGTCTAGAATCTTAGGGAGTTGGAGTGGAATATTCTGCATTGGAGAAGTTGAAATCACAACCCTTGGGGTCTCGTATCTATTGGTGTTTAAGTGTGATTACATGTCTAAAGGCAATGGGTAGAAGAGCTTTGGGGCTATTAGAAGGTAGACAAGTAAAACAAAAGCAAGCCAGTTAACTACTCATTCAGAACTTAACTGACTGGGTGTGATGGTTCAAGCCTGTCATCCCAGCACTTTCTGAGGCTGAGCCAGGAGGATTGCTTGAGCCCAGGAGTTTGAGACCATCCTGGGCAACACAGCAAGTCTTTATCTCTGCAAATAATAAAGAAGTTAGTCGGGCATGATGGGGGCATGCCTGTGGTCCCAGCTACCTGGGAGACTGAGGTAGGAGGATCACTTGAGCCCAGGAGGTCAAGGCTGCAGTGAGACATGATCACACCACTGCACTCCGGCCTGGGCAAAAGAGCAAGACTCTGTCTCAAAAAAAACCAAAGGAACTTAATTGCCCATTCTCCTACCCACTCCATCCAAAGTAGACAGGGACTCTCCAAGGAAGAAGAGAATGATAGAAACACTGACTCTTTACAATGTGATCAACAAACACAGCGTCAGTGAGACATTCAATGCTTGGTCTTTTGATCTGGTCCTAATCAGTATTTGGAAATGCTTGTGTGATGATAAATCTGGGACCACACAGGAAACCATGGACAATAAAAATAAAACAGGTTTGTTGTATAAATGCGCTGAGCGTGCGTGCGCGTGCACGTGCGTGAGTGTTTGCTGTCCCCATGAGCTAAGGAAATCTAATGAACATGTCAGCCTCAGGTGCAAGGTAACTTACTGTTGTTTCTTTTTCTTTCTGTCATGCAAGTGATTTCCTGTTTCCTCTCCTCTCTTCTGTGTTGAATCTGCATTTCTCCTCCACATCAAGGCATATCCAAACTTTCCTCTCCACATTCTCAGCCAGTTTTCCCTCATTTCTTCTAGTATCTCTCTGTTCTTTCTCATCACTTTTGGGGGAATGAAACAATCCTTCTTCACTCCCTCCCCAGGCATTAAACCATACACACTGTACCCCATAAGGAAGGGCACAAAAGGAGAAAATTCTGCACAGGGCCCTAAAAGCAAGGCCACCCCAGGGTGGTCCTGGGAGGGGTGCATCAACATTACCCAAAATTTTAAAGAATTTTACATTTCCTTAAAAATGCAAAATCCCAGGCCCCACCCCACACCAACTGAATTTGAATCTTTGGAAGTAGCAAGGTGGGTGGCAAGTACCTGGGTGGGTATTTTTGCAAAGCTCTCCCACGTTCCTTTGCATGCTAAAGTTTGAGCATCACTGCTAGAAAGCTTGGACCCTCCTCCTTTTGTACTCTTGCTTACAGGGTACAGTGTCTGTGGTTTAAGACCCTGTACCCATCCACAGCCTAGACTCCTCCCCTTCATCTAGAATTCTAGCCAAGATGGTGTCAGTGACGTTGGAGTTTTCTCACTGTAACAATTTTGCAAAGGCAGTTTTAGTTTCCTCATATGTAAATTGAGGGTACCTCACTGGGTTTTGTGAATAAATGAGTTGCATAAATACAGCACAAAAACACAGTGTGTGGAAAATTAAAAAAAAAAAAAAAAAAACAGTCTTAGTTTTTAATCATCGTTTTATCTCCTTCAGGTTGCAAGGACAGAGATGATTTCTCTCCTCCTCTGCAACATGTTGCCTCTTGCAAGTCCGGAAGCAACATCCAGCTCCTCTGTTGCTTCTGTGAATGAAAATCAATTTCTAATTTAGGAGATTTTTGGCATCACTACTTTCTCATTTTCTCCTCTGTCAGGGTATTACCATCAACTAAGGATTTATATAGCAATTTTTATTTGAGGGAGCTCCATTTTTTTTTTTTTAACAGAATGGATTTATCAAATCACCGCTAACCATCATAATGGTCCTTCAGATGGGGCAGATGCATTTACTGCATTTACTTATTCTGAACGTCAAACTGTAGCAGCCTTTGGGAGCCTCTACTCAAGCAGGGAAGAAACACCATGGAGCTCAGGAAAACTGAAAAGACCATGCTGTCTTTTAGGTATAAGAATTAGGGAACACATCTGAATGGTGCCCTTTGGGGAACAGGGAAAAGGGATTTGTTTCCGCTTCCTCTGTCTCTTTCTGGACCACAGACCCCTCAGAATGGAGCTGGTCGATTCAAACTTCCAAAAAGGGTTGTCCCTGGAATAGAATTACAAGTCCCTAGTCCCAGTTCAATCAGTCTGCATGGGCATGCTTTTGCTGTTGTAACAAAGAGCACCCCAATTCTAAGTGTTTTAAAACAACAAAGTTTCATTTCTGGCTCATGCCACAGTTCCAGCATGTATTGGCAGTGGTCGCAGCCCCATAGCATTCCCACTCTAGGACTCAGGCCGATGTCTCCAGACTGCAGGAAAAGAAAGAGAATGTGGAAAATTGCAAAACAGCCCTGAACCGTTTTTGTCCAAAAAGTGACCAACCTCACCTCTGCTCATGTTTCATTGGCCAGACCACATCGCAGACCACAGAATGCGTCCCTCCCGTGTGCCCAAAGTGAAGGGGAAACAGATAGGTATCAGATATCCATAAACATAGTCATGTTTATCACTCTAATTAGCTTTGGCTGCTTTACTGCCTTGGTTCTCATTTATTCACTTCCCTGTCAGCATTTGGAACATGATGTAATTTCCTTCCACTTCACCTCTCTCCTAATTACAACATCCCTAATACTCTCTGAAATTTGGGCACAGGAACTAAGCTCCTCAGCGGTACAACCTTCTTCCCTGAAACCTAAGGCTTTCTGCAAAGCACCTTCAGTATTGTCAAGATTAAGTTTGTTTTTCCTCCTGAGTTTTCCACCTCACCCAGCCCGCACCCGGGTCTAGTTGTAAAATGTATCTGCATGTTTTAAAAGCTCATTATGTAAATGCATCAGAGTCCATATCCATCAACAGATAATTTAAAAGTCTCTATACATATTCATGAGCTCGCTTAATATGGTTTTAATGAGGAGGTTTACTAGAAATACCAAATCAAGGAGGCAAAAAGAAAAACGATCATCACAAAGATGAGCATGAGTTTTCAGCCATTCTTGGTAGTTCTGAGAGCTGTCAGAACATTCAAAGAGCTGCCAGAACTGAGGGTTCCTATTAGCCATATATGGTAAAAAGCAGCTGGGGAAAGAGGTAAGTCATGTCACTCAATATTTCTTTGAATCTAAGGCTAAACTTTTTTTGGTTGTTGTTTCAAACTGAAGACATTTGATGAGCCAAAGTCTCATGTTTCCACCACCTCTAGAAGCAAGGTCAAAACTGTGGGAGATGGCCAAAAGTCTGACATGGCCCCAGTGATGTCAAAAGCATTCAGAGAGAGAGTCACAACTACAGCCCTTGTGGCTCCGTCACGAAAATTAAATCGAGGTGCTTTCTAGGTTAGGAGGAAAACTTGTTTCTCTCTCCAGCAGACAAAGTTCTAAAGGTACTTGGCCTGGTGAGGAGAAGGTGACAGAGATGTAGGTGCCCCTTATTTTAGATGGATAAAGCCAGTGGATGAAGCCTAGTGCCAGGACATGCAGCTGGGTGAGTGGGACATTGGCTAGAATTTAGCCTTCACATGCTGTGACAGCCAGGTACATTTGTTTAGTGGCAGCCCTGTCTAAAACTCATGAGTTCTCACCAAGAACTGGTCAAAGTCTGCGGGAACAGACGACTTTTCCTCATTCTACCAGTTGTCTCTCCTGTTTACCCAAATGTCTGCTCAACCCCACCTCTGGGGTCTCTTGATTGCACCTCTCTTCATTACTCACACACATTCTATTGGCCAGACCTCAGTCATATGGCACCACCAAAGTCCAAAGAAAACCGGGAAGTGTTGGCTCACCGAGTGACCAGGAAGAAAAGGAAATCAGGTTTGCTGATCACATAGCATTGTCACTGTCTGCCACAATTTACCCATCTGTTCACCAAACATTCATTTCATTCCTTACGCCTCATATAGAACACAGTCATCCCAAGTGAGACAACCTAAAAAGACTACGTAGATGCTAGAATCACCTCAAATCCAGGATCTCAGGGACGTTGTACAGTCCTTGCCACCGGGTCCAGATTGGTTCCCTGTGATCTGGTGATCTGTGAACTAGAAGACAAGTTATCTGCCCATCCTACCCCCTACACACTGGTGGAACAGAAACAGGATTATCAAAAACTAAAACTCCCATTCAGTCAAGGGAACCAAAAAGCAAGAAGTCCTTGCCCATAGTAATTCTGAAATCCTGGCTGTAGGGGTAGTTCCTTGATTTGACCTAATGCTGGACTCTGGGAAGTGCTGCCTGTCTGTCGTTCTCCTTTGAATGTCCAAGCTGGATGCTGACTACTATGTTCTCTTCGGAAGTTCCACTGCGAGGGGACCCTGGTTTCTCCTGGAATAATCATACAGGTCTAAGGTTTTTTTGCAAGTTCAACAATTAAAGCCTTTTTTTTTTTCTTTTAAATTCAGGCTTGTCATTTCTTTGACTTAAACATAATATATGCCCAAAGAAATATAAATTTTTCTGTTACAAAGATACATGCAAGCATATGTTCATCATAGCACTATTCATGATAGCAAAGATATAGAATCAACCCAAATGCCCATCGACAACAGACTGGATAAAGAAAATGTGGCACATATACAGCATGGAATACTACGTAGCCATAAAAAAGGATGAGATCATGTCCTTTGCAGGGACATGGATGACGCTGGAAGCCATCATTCTCAGCAAACAATGCAGGAACAGAAAATCAAACACCACATGTTCTCACTTATAAGTGGGAGTGGAACAATGAGAACACGTGAACACAGGGAGGGGAACAACACTCACAGGGGCCTGTTGGGGGAGGGGGTTGGGGAGGGAGAGCATTAGAAAAAATAGCTAATGCACGCTGGGCTTAATATCTAGGTGATGGGTTGATAGGTACAGCAAACCAACATGGCACATGTTTACCTATGTAACAAACCTGCACATCCTGCACAGGTACCCCAGAACTAAAAATTAAAATAAAAAAAATAAAGCATATAGTTCAATGGCTTTTAATATACTCACAAATCTGTGCACCCGTCACCACGATTCATTTTAGAACATAACTATCATCCTCTGAGAGAAACTCTATTCCCTTAGCTGTCACTCCCCAATTCCTCCTCCATCCCCTACCCTAGCCCAAGGCAATCACAAATCTATTCTGGATATTACAAATAAATGAAATTATATAACGTGGCCTTTTGTGACTGGTTTCTATCACTTGGCATAATTTTTAAAGATTAATTGATATTGTAGTAGCATGTATCCGTATTTTATTTCTTTTTATGTCCAAATAATATTCCATGGTATGAATATATCATATTTTATTTTTCCATTCATTAGGTAGTATACATTTAGGTCGTTTTCACTGTTAACTATCATGAACAGTCCTGCTATGAATATTCATGTACAAGGCCAGAAGTCATGGCTTATGCCCGTAATCCCTGAACTTTGGGAGGCCAAGGCAGGCAGATCACTTGAGCTTAGGAATTTAAGACAAGCCTGGGCAACATGGCAAAACCCCATCTCTACAAAAAAATAAAATTAGCTGGGCGTGGTGGCATGTGCCTGTAATTTCAGCTACTTGGGAAGCTGAGGTGGGAGGATCACTTGAGCCCAGGAGGCAGAGGTTGCAGTGAGCCTTGATTGTGCTACTGCATTCCAGCCTGGGTAATAGAGTGAGAACTTGTCTGAAAAAAAAAATCATGTACAAGTTTTTGTGTGGACATATGTTTTCATTTCTCTTGGCCATATACTTATGTGTGGAATTGCTGGATCGTGTGGTAATGTATGCCCAATTTTTTGAGAAACTGCTCAACAATTGTCCACAGTGGCTGCACCATTTTACATTCCCACCAGCTGTGTATGAGCATTCCAATTTTTCCATATCCTCACCAACACACGTTATTACCTGTCTTTTATTGTAGCCATCTCAGTGGGTGTGCAGTGGAATCCCCTTGTGGTTTTGGTTTGCATTTCCCTGGTTGCTAATGCAAGGCCTTCCTATATTCACTAAGAACTCACTATCTGACTAACTCTGGGCGTTATTTAACTTTTCTGTGCCTCTGTTTCTTCCTCTGGAAAATGATGATAATAGTATTCTGTACCTCATAGGGTTGTTGTGATGATTTAATGGGTAATTTGTATAACCTGTGCCTGACACAGTCCAAGTCCTCACTAGATGTTAGCTCTTGTTTATAGAAGAACATTACTAGAAATTTGAGCTACCTGTTCCTATGAGGGACATCTTAACCACAAAAAAAAAAAAAAAAAAAAAAAAAAAAAAAAAAAAACAGTTCCTGATGAAGAATAGAAAGTTTCACAGGCTTACATTTTTAGAAACAAAATAGATACTAGTTCTGACATCCCACGCCCATCAAGAAGTATTTATGATAGATAATGGAAGTTGAGACTCATTCCAGCACAGATTTGGATAAATGGGTACTACACAGGAATTCCAGGGATGCATTGGCAGTGAGATTGAAAGGGAGAAAAAAATCCTGATAGCTCTGGATTGATTTAACAATAAATGTCTCTTCTTGAGAGTAAGCCCTCTGAAGATCAGCTTGTAATTGCCAACATCATTTTCTACCTTCTGTACAAGGTCAACCCTTCCACATAGCCTACCAACCAGGGCTTGCTGCACATCTGTATCATGACTGTGCAAATAGAAAAAGGTGCTCTTTCAGTTTGAGCCAGGGTGGATAGCTTGGTGAGTTGAGCACAGGCTGAATTTTAGCCACACTAGCCCACTTGGCTGGGCATGCTTTTGTAGTGTGCAACCTGAACAATCACATATGAGCAGCCCCGCTACCAAGCACTCTGCATTCCAGAGACTAGGTAAATCTCTGTATATTAAGAGCCAGTCCTAATCTTGGTGATTATAAGAGCCTTGGCAATCAGGAAGCTACTTGCCATAAATCAAATAATGAGTTGCCAAAACCTCCTGACTCTTCACAATCTAGATGAAGAAATAACTATAGGAGCAACAGATGACTGACAGAGCCTTTGTCTGGCATCATGGGGATATAAGCCAACAAAACTCAGGCATACACAATTCAAGCCAAAGACAGAATTCAATGCCAAACTCATTCATCTTCACTTCAGTGCCTAATCCAGAAAGCCAGGATGCCCTTGGAATCCTGAAAGACAGAATATAATACCAACAAAGAACCGGAGGTTTGCAGCTCAGGACTGCAAACAACCTGCACACCATAGGCTTAACCATCTTCCAGCAACACATCCTGCTTCTTAGGCAGTTGACAGAGCCACCTTTAACACAGACTTTGAGAGGTGGTCTGACGAAACCCCGGCCAGCAGGCAGCCAGCCATTACCCAACAAGGTCTGTCTGAGAGCAGCGCCAGGAGGCAGGCCATGGGGAGTGGGAGTTGGGGAGAAACTATAGGAGGCACCAAGCAGCTGTCAGGGGAAGTGATGACACAGAGCAACACCAACTCTTATTTTTATTCCCTCCAACTTCAAATGTGGCACGGTGGTGGTTTGCCGACGAACTACAGTCACAGATGGAATAGCAGTGTTCAGAAAGACAGAAAGACTGAAAGACTGTCCATGAACAGAGGGGAAGAGGCGTAGATTATGGCAGGTTGTACATAAACATAGGCACAATTCTAATAACAGTAATAATGATTTATAAAAAATAAACTAATAAAGTTACTAACAAATTGCTAAACCTGTACTGTGCCCTCTACTTATATTATCTCACTCGCATTAATAAGGCACCCTGCAATCCTAAGAGGTGAGTGTTATTAACACAAGCTTCTTATGGGTGAGAATGCTGAAACACAAAAAGGCTAAATGACTTATCTAAGATCCCACAGCTCCCAAGTAATGGAGACCGAATCTGGGGCCCTGTGGTCTGAATCCAAAACCCAAGCTCTTGACTACAGCCCTGCCTTGTTTCTCAAAGGACTATCTATGCATGAGGTGTAGTAATGACTGGGGTCACCTGTGAGTCTATGAGTCACAATCACACACCCTGGGCATGTTTCCCATCTGCATTAGGTCATTCTTGCATTTCTATAAAGAAATATTTGAGACTGAGTAGTTTATTTTAAAAAAAAGAAATTTAACTGGGGTTTTAGGCCAATTAAGCCTCTGCAGGCTTTACAGGAAGCATGATGCTGGCATCTGCTCAGCATCTAGAGAGGCCTAGGGAAGCTTACAAGTATGGAAGGTGAAGGAGCCAACACATCACATGGCAAAAGCAGGAGCAAGAGAGAAAGAGCGAGAGACAGACTGGACACAGAAATGCCACACACTTTTAAATGACCAGTTCTCATGAGAACTCCTTATTAGGAAGACAGCACAACACCATGACGGATTTGCCCCTGTGATCCAGACACCTCCTACCAGGCCCCACCTCCAGTACTGGGGATTACAATCCAACATGAGATTTGGGAGGGGACAAATATCCAAACTCTATCACCATCCATCTATCCACAAATACATACATACCGTTTTTAAGGAATGCTTGTTGTGCTCAGCTCTTTGTATATATTGTTGCACTTAATATTCTCAACAACTTTAAGAGCTTGGTCCCTGCCTGTGGCAGATTGTTTTAAAAAATGGTTGCAATAATATATTCCATCCCTCATGTCTTTTGCAATGTGGCTCTGTCAATCCTCTCATTAAGAGGTAGACTCTATTTGCCCTCACCTTGAATCTGAGCTGGTGTGTGACCTGCTTTGAGGAATAGATTACATTAGAAGGGATATTCTAAGATTCAAAGTCCAAGGTTTAAAAGGGCTAGCAGCTTTCACTTTTCTTACATTCCAGCTGCCATGTAATTAGTTTGACTACTCTGAGGCCACCATGTTGCAAAGAAGCCCAAGTTAGCCATGCAAAGAAGGAGTGGTCATATAAATATACATATATACAGAGCGATGGAGAAGTTTAAAGAATTACTTCATGCAATTATAGAGATTAGTAAGTCTAAAATCTGCAGGGTGAGACCCAGGGAAGAACTGATATTGCAGTTCAAATCCAAAGGTGATGTACTGGCGAATTCCTTCTTGTTCTGATAAAGTCAGTCTTGCATTAGATTTAGGCCTTCAACTAACTGTACAAGGCCTACCCATCTAATGGAAAGCAATCTGCTTTATTCAAAGCCTACTAATTTAAATGTTTATCATGTCCAAAATCACCCTCACAGAAATATCAGGAAAATGTGTTACAAAATATCTGGGCACCGTGGTCCAGCCGAGTCGACACATAAAAGTAGCCATCTTGCCGTGCAACCCAACCACTAGCATAATGTAGTTGAGTGACCTCTGCTGACACTATGTGGAACAGAATAATCACCCAGCTGAGCCATGCCCAAATTTGTGGCTCATAGGATCATGAAAACTAGTAAATTGTTGGTTTTGAGCCACTAAGTTTTAGGGCTGTTTGTCCATACAGCAACAGAAAATTGAAAACTGCCCTAATGAAGCTTACAATTTAGCAACCTTAATCAACAATAAACATATAGATGTATAATTATATAATTTGATATATATTAAGGACAGAATTGTTCTTTTATTGCATTTATTAAATGCCGACTAGGTAAAATTTTCCATGGGAGTATCAGACAAGACTATGGTGACAAGATCTTCCTTTTCCAGGCTCTGACTAATTTGCAGTGGTGACTGAGCAAATCACTGACCTTTTCTGGACCTTGGCTTCTCCATCTGTAAAATGGGCATGGCAGCAGACATCCTCTCTGCCTCAAAGGCTTTTGTGAAAATTAAGTGAGGCAAGAAACAAAAGTGCTATCAATGCTGAAAAGTCCTCTGCAAGCTACATCATAACGGAATAAATGGTCCCTTGTGCCAAACATGCAAAACTGTTTTACGACTTATTGCTTAAATGGAAACATCTGGCTAAGGAAACGTGAAAGAAGCAGCAACCTTTCCGACCAAAGCAATTTTATCTAATAGCTAGCCTCTAGAGTCTCCCCTTCAGCTCTGATTTGCCCATTGCTGTGAATTTCACTTTAAAATATGTCGGCCTTGCACTTTTTTTAAACTTCTGGTTTTTCTATATTTTTGACAAGGTTAGAAAAGGGGAGCCTTATAAATGATAAATATCCATTGTTGGGCATTCCAGCTAACATGTATTGTTCCATAAATTTATTCATCAATATGTCTTTTAATTGTAGAGCAACCTAGAAGGAATGAGAATTACATAGAAATTTTAGAAGCAACGCTAGTAGGCTACAATTAGTCTACAATAAATGAGATTCCCACCTAGCTATGAGACAGTGAACCCAGGAGCCCAATCCAACCACATTTTGCACCTATTATAAAACTTGTTAATGACTTACAGTGCCCTCTGTATAAAGACCAAGATCCTTGGCATAGCACTGAGGTCTGTTACAGGCTGACAGTTCGTTACCTCTCCTGCCCTGGTGCTCACCAGTTACCTTCTTGGGCTTCTAGTGTTCACGCAGCTGTCTCATCTCTCGCCTTTGTGTAAACTAATCTCCCACCTAGTACACTTCCCTGCTTATATACACATCCTTGCCTAGCTAACTCCTTTGTCCTTCATCTCTAACTTTAAATGCCCTCTCGAGAAATCTTCCCTAAACCCCCAAGACTGGATTTCATGTTTCTTGTCTTTTACCCCTTAGCACTAAGGTGGTCTTACCTCTAAGGTGTCAGATGATAATTTCCAAAAAGTTAAAGGTGTGACTCTCATGCAAATACATCAAAGTCTATGCCAAAGATTTATTTAACTCATTCATGAGAGAACCGGCAGGATGATAAAATTGGATCAAAGGAACCTATGAGAAGCTGAGTACGTACAGAATAGTCAATGAAAGCAAGGATGCTGAAGTAAGACTGCTGACTTAGGTGTAAAACTGAATAACGTCCCAGCAGCAACACAGTTATAACCCTTTGGAACGGTTTATTCCAATGGATACAAATCATTTACATCTCTGCCAGACAAAAATCACTTGCAACTTATCAATTTCCTACAAATTAAGTTCTAATTTTTCAGGATCTAGACCATAAGAAGGTACGGTAGTGACCCTTGGGCTGGCCCATTAGACTGACACAGAAGGATACACAGACATCTTGCTGGGTAATTTAAAATAATTTTTTTGACCAGTGACATCAATACTCCTTTATAACTACCTGTTATCTTATGTGAAATTCCTAGTAAACTGAAAATTTACAACCTAGGGACAATCGTGCTTTGTTCACTCTTGTAGCCTTTGACCCTAGTGCCTAAGCTACGGTAGGCACTCAGATCTTTATTATTGAATGAGTTACAAGACTTTTCTCTTTTAGCATTGAAGTCCCTCCTCCAAGGAGCCTACCAGTTTCCCACAGATTCAGTTTATGAAAGATGAGGATTCTAGGCGTTGATTCCAGCCCAGTCTCTCCCCAGCTCCAGCCAAGTGTTCCCTGTGACCCACATCCCCTCAGTCACTTCTCCTGCTTTGTTCTGCTGCACAAGCCCTAAAGTCACCTGGATGATCAGGCACAGAGGGCAAGAAGCATGTCTCTGTGCAAGAAGCAGGGTCTTGCCTTTGAAGGGTCCCCACCTAGCTCCAGTCCCAGCAGATCGGCTAGAACTGAGGCCTGATGGCTGGTGCAGCCTCTGTGAGCACAAGGGCTCCTTCTGTTCCTGGATTCAACTCCTCAGGGACGGCTACTAGGGCTCCAGGCACGTTGCTCATCATTCTACTTTGCTTACAGGGCAGCCAGATTTTCTCAGAGATAATGAGCCTGTATAATTTACATCAAGACTAATTTATGCACTTAACAACGTGTTGTTCAGCAGGAATAAACTGCCTGGTTTGTGAATTGCTTTTCTTCCCTCAGGAGGGAGGTACAACAGAGGGAGACAGGGTACACTCCAAACACCTTCCAGTTACGAGGGTCTGGAAAGGTCTGGAAAAAAAGGAATTGAAATAGCGTGGGTGAGAGTGACATTACCCACTTTGTATATTGCCATTGTCAGTATACAAAGGGGGTCTCGGAAAGAGTTCAGAAGAAAACAGGGAGTTGTCTGGGTTCAGACAAAAACCACCGGGAAGAGTTTCAGACTTCTTGGCTAAATCTTAGGCTCTGCTCACCCCGGGGGTGGTGGTAAAAAGTGGATTAGGACTGTGTGAAAAGGCAGCAGAGAAAGATCAGAAATGCACCAACAAAGGCTTTGCGTACTCTTAGAAGCAGGGCGGGTCACTGGAAAAGCTGGGAAGTGCATGCAGTTTGCCTTTGGAGCTCCAAGTTTGATCTTTCTGGGCCTCTTCCCTACTCTAGAGAACCTCTTTTACTTCCCGGGCTCCCTCCAGTTCTGCCTACCCCCGCCCCCAACCCTGGGATTAGCCATTTACCCTTTTATTGTGAATTTGAAAGCTGTGTGTTTTCTCTCTTTCTCTCCTAGAGGCATCCACACTGAAGCTTTTTCTCTCTAAAAAGGGAAAATAGTGCGACCAAATAATTTATCATGCCTCCAAGAACATAATTTTGAGTACTCTTTAAAATTACACCATAACCACAGAAATAAACCCCAGCTGCTCTGGAAGGGTCCTGGGCAAACTGGACCTAAAAGCACCCCAGAAATGAAAGGCTTTGTTTCTTTTTAAAAACGTGTAGACATCACTGAACAGGTGGAAAGGGCTCTCTGATTCTTTCCAAAGGGGAGAGTCATGAGAAAGGATGACAGGGAACAGAGATACATCAGTTAAGACGCTCCCAATTGCACGGAGCTTGGTAGCCAGAGATAATGGGCTTCAATTAAAGGGATTTCTTTTTCTCACATAACAGTAGTCCAGTGAGAGGTGGCTCAATGGCTCAACCATGTCAGGTGTATTAGCCCATTCTCATGCTGCTAATAAAGACATAACCAAGACTGGGTAATTTCTAAAGGGAAAAAAAAGAGGTTTAACGGACTCATAGTTCCACATGGCTGGGGGAGGCCTCACAATCATGGTGGAAGGCAAAGGGGGAGCAAGGACACGTCTTACATGGCAGCAGGCAGGAGAGTCAGTGCAGGGAGCTCTCCTTTATAAAACCATCAGATCGCATGAGACTTCTTTACTATCATGAGAACAGCACGGGAAAAACCTGCCCCCACGATTTAATTACCTCTCACTGGGTCCCTCCCACCACATGTGAGGATGATTAAAACTAGAGGTGAGATTTGGGTTGGGACACAGTCACATCATATCATCAGGGCTTCTCAGAGACTCTCCCTCACTATTGCAACATGGCTGCTAAGGCTCCATACCTCATGTCTTAACAAATACACATACAAAATGCTAGGAAGGAGAAGTGGCTTTTCCTCTTATCTATTTCCCTTATCACACAGAATATATCCTGCCCAGAAGCTCTCTAGCAGAGCTCTCCTCTGGTTTAATTGGCCAATATGGGGTGACGTGACTATTGTCAGAGCTGCAAGGGAGGCTGTGGAAGTGAGAACCTGTATTTTCTGCCCCTATGGGCCATGAACTCTGCTGGCCTGAGAAAGGTGAGAAAATGGTTACTTGATGAGCAACCAGTAGTGTCCTCCAGAAATAACCTCCCCAGAGGCCTTGTACTAAAGCCCATGAGTCCTGCCTAGTATATAATCTTCAACTGGGCTTCCAGTGAGAGACACAGAAAGTTCCAAGCAGACAACCTTCTGTAAGTTAATATCCCCAATGAGATCCTGAGAAGTTAGCTATGAATCCACTCAAATGTCCCCACTGACTGCCATGGTCTTTTCAGAAACGGTTGGTCTTCACTTCTGACTCTCTGCTGCCCTTGGTTTCTAAGGCTTTATCTGGGAGTTGCTGTCCTCCTGAGCCTGACAAGAAGTCAGGTATCTCTAAGTGGGGAGTGGAATGTGCCAGAGGGGATTGGGGACAGGCGAGTGCTATTTACCAGAAACACTTGGGTCTCCAAAGGGTACACTTGGAGGGAACCTTGAAGTCTGATGAGGAATTTCAATCTGACCAGATTTAAAACCGTTTTTCATAGACAATACTTTCTTCAAAGGCCAATGATGAAAACAAATCATCTTGGGAAAGTATTGGCTGAATCAAGAGATGAGACCAAAGTCCTGTGTCCGTCTTCCTCCTTCCTCCCAGGAATGGCCACTGTTCCCCGGGAGCTAACTCCAAGCCAGATTTGGAGCTAAATTCATTTAATCCTCTCAGCATCTCCATGGAGCGGGTCCATTGTTACCGTCACTTAGCAGATGGGAAAACTGAGTTTTAGCAAATTTCAGTAACTTGCCCAAGGTAACTTTTCCCAACTCCTAACTTAAGGTGAATGAAGGGCATACATAGTACAGGTCTAGCAAGTTATTAGCAATTTGATAAGCAAATTTATTATTCGTAATTATGATTAATGCTCTTGCCCATAGCTCCTTATAGGTCTTAAATGATTTCCTCTTTCCTCTGTCCACTCTGCCCCTAGGTCACTGTGGGTCAGTGATAGAGGCCTTCTTTCCATTTGCCCACTGTCTCAAACCCTGTTCTGCCTCAGGAACAGGGCTCTTGTTTCCTCTGCCTGAAATATTCTTTACATAGCTCCTTCCTTTCTTCAAGCCTTAACTCAAAAAGCTTTCCCTGAACACCCTAAAGTACCCCCTGATTTTCTGTAACAGCACCCCATTTCTTTCATCGGGTTTACCATTGATATTGTCTTCTTATTTGCTTGTTCATCTCTTTCAAACCCTGCCAAGGCCTCTCGGAGGTCGGAGACTTTATTGTCAATTATCATCTTTGGTTAGAACAATGCCCAGCACATAATAGGTGCTCAGTAAACCTGCCGAATGCCCTTGGCCAGGGGCAGTGGCTCACTTTTGTAATTTGGACAGCTTTGGCACTTTAGGAAGCTGAGGCAGGAGGATCACTTGAAGCCAGGACTAACCTGGGCAACACAGCAAGTCCTTGTCTCTACCAACAAAAAAAAAAAAAAATTAACCTGCAACCCAAATCCAAGTTTGAGTAGCTCAAAAGCCTATAGCTACGATCACCTAACTAGGGGTTTCTTGGAACATAAATTAGAAAACAGTGATCTAATCTAATCTGCTCATTTTAAGGATATGAAAAAAAGGCCAAAAGGGATTTTCCCCCTGAGATTATAAAGTAAACTAGTAGCTGAGTTAGAGAAGAAAAAAGAACACTGGCATTGGAGACTGAAGCCTCCATTTCACAAGCCAAATGACCTTTGGAAAGCCAGTTAACATATCTAGCCTGTTTTCGCATTTGTAAAATATTGATAAGGCAGCCTACCTCACAGAATAATTTTGAGGCTTGCATAAAATCAGGCAGGCAACAGAGGCTGGTACAGGGCCTCGCCCACAGTGAGCACTCAGGAAAAGACAGCTGCACTTGAATCCCAGGCTGGTGTTCATTTTGAACCTGCTCTCGCAGGGAGCGATTCCCTTTACAACATGATGCATTATCCTTTTGCAAGGGCATGTTTTTGCACTCAGTTTCTTACGGCAGCACTACAGGAGACTCACCAAACAATAAATGAGTAGAGTCCTGTCTCCATTCATTTCTGCTGCTCTAACACAATATCTAAGACTGGGTCATTTACAAAGAACAGATTTACTTTCTCACAGTCCTAGAGGCTGAGAAGTCCAAGATCAAGGCACCGACACATTCAGTGACTGCTAAGAGCTACTCTGCTTTAAGATGGTGCCTTATTGCTGTGTCCTCATATGGCAGAAGGCAGAGGGGCAAAAGGAATCTAGTTAGTTTCCTTGAGCCCTTTTATAAGGGTACTCATCCCATTCATGAGAGGTAGAGCCTTGATGACTTCATCAGCTCCTAGAGGCCCCACCTCTTAATGTTAGCACATTGGCAGTTAAGTTTCAACATGTGAATTTGTGGGTGGAGGAGGCAGGGAACACATTCAGACCATAGCAGGCCCTAACAACTTATTTGTGAATTCCTGGTTCAGAGTCAGTGTGCAGCCCACTGCATCAAGTCCCAGGTCAGCCAACAAAAGCTGTGTTGAACCTGTTCTGCAGTGAAAATACTGGTGGAGAAGCCTGGAGAAACAGAAGCCTGCAGCACCCAGTAACCCACCAGGTCGAAAAGCAGCCCTCTGGTGTTGTCAGGATTGCGGTGGGTGGGGTGACAGAGACTATGAAGGGAAGGTGGAAGAGGAGCCAGGTGACTACACCTTCAGCTGACCTGAAGTCAGCTGTCATGACTTCAGTTGATGTGATGAAATTCAGCTGGTTTCCCAGGCTGGGATGCCTTTTGCTTTCCACAATAGGAATGGCCAGTAGCTGCCAGGCTGTGGTGGAAAGAAGCAACTGGAGATTGCAAACCTTTCTCTGCTATTTTAAAGGCAATAGGATGTCCAGATTGCCATTGCAGGCTCTAGGGTCACAAAGACACTGCTTCAAGTTCTGCCTCTGCCCCTCACCAGCTGTGCTACATTGAACATACAACCTGAATTTCTCCGTCTTGGTTTCCTCCTCTATGAAAAAGGAATAACCAGTACTCACAGAACTGAGTTATTGAGGTTTAAAAGGAATAATACATGGGAGCCTCTCTGCATAGTTATTGGCATAAACCTGGCATCGATGAGCTTAGCAATTGATATCAATTTATACAGTTCTAGAGACATTTTTCAAAGTAAAAGGCTGACAGACAGGGATACACAAAGGCACACAAAGGTGGCTAATGTTGCTTCCTCTGCTTGTCTTTTTGCTCTTCGCAAGCAAGAAGGCAGGCAAGATTCAGCTTGTCCTCAGCCTTTACGGCCACCTCATTTCAAAACAACCTCAGGCCACAGAGATGGAACCTGCAGCTTTCTCAGAAACCAAAGTTTTCCATTTCAGGCTGCATGAATGGAGCATAAGAACAGCCGACAGACCTGTTATTTGCTGCGTGTTCCTACAGGTGCCAGCAAAGCACAACTTCAAGTAATGGGAACAGTAACCTGAGTGACAGAACTGAAAAGGCAAATCTGAATTTATCTCCACCTGTCCTGTTCCAGTGAACAATGAAAGCACAGTAAAGGGAAATGCTGCTTCTTCCACGTTTGTGCCAGTCCTTCCCTGCTAGGTACTATTATTAGCAGCCGTATTAATAAATGTCTCTGACATGCAGTAAAGGTTCAGAATGCTGGAGAGTTACTGGGCATGCCAAATGCATTAAGTGCCTGCCCCCAGGGCTGACGGGCATGAAGGCTATGAGACAAAGCCCAAATGGCAGAAGCATTCTGACCAGGGAGGAGTGATTGCAAATAGGGTAAGGAGATTTTTTTTTTTTTTCCAGGGCCGGCCGGAAATGAAAGAGACAAGCCTTGGCACCCACTATTTGGCTGCTTGTCCTATTCTATTCTTGGGAAATCATTGGAGAGATGATAGAAGACGAATGACAGTCCACTTTGAATGTCAGCTCTACCATCCTGGAGCCTTGGGAGAAAGCTGAAGATATGTCCAGGCTTATGGCTAAATAAGGTTAGGCTGGGACAGAGACTGCTCATGGTTCCCTAGAGGCTATACTCTTAGAAACATAGCTCTAAGTTAGCAGGGAGCTCTTAGAGGAATCCTCAAGGGTGAGCTAGACACCTACCCGGGACTCCACGGCAGTAGGTGAGATCACAGGACTGGGCTCTGGCCAACGGGTTGAGACCAGAAGTGACGACTGATGACCATGACTTGCAAATCACAGTTTTTGTTCATCGTTTTTGTTTTAATACAGCAGCACAAAGACTTCCATTCTTACTTTTTCCCTTCTACCAGCTGGAAAACTGGAACAACTGAAGCAACCACCTCAGGCCCAGAACAAAAAGCCACATGCTAAAAGTTGCACATCTAAACAGCCAGCAACCAAACACACCAGCTCTAAACCTCTAAACCTCTGCCCCACGGCATGGAAGAAAAGCAAATTTCTCTCCTACTTAAGCCACTCTGTTTTGGAGTCCCTTTCTTATAGCTTATCTGATACTGCATTCAGAGATGTGGCTTGGAACTTGAGTAAGAGAGCAATGTCCTGGGTTTGTGAAAGGCCAAGAGTTTATCCACATTACCTTCACTTTGTTCCCGTCTCCCTCCCTCACACGCTGGGCTCTGGCTGGACTGGCCACTCTTCCTGTTCCTGAACTCCTTCACTTCTTTCCCACCGCGGAGTCCTTTGCCAGGAATGCTCTGTCTTGTCACTCTTCCCTTTGTTGACTCATTACCCTCAGGTCTTAGTTTACAAGTCACATTCGCAGAGAGACCTTCTTGGACCGCCCTCTATATATTCATTTTCTATGGTACATAACCAGTGACTGTAAACTTAGCGGCCAAAACACCACAAATTTATGACCTCATGAATTCTGCAGGTTGGAAGTCTGCCACATGTTACCTAGGTCTTCTCAGGGTCTCACAAGGCTACAGTCAAGGTGTCAGCTGGTTGTATCCTCATCTGGAGGCTCAATGGGGCAAGGATCCACTTCCAAGTTTCCTTGGGTGTCGGTGGAATCCGTTTCCTTCTGGCTGTGTGACAAACGTCCCCATTTCCTTGCTGGCTTTCAGCTCCTAGAGGCTACTCTTGGGTTTTTGCCCTGCAGCTCACTTCAAAGGCAGCTCACAGCAATATGGCACCAATCCAATGAGACAGACTATTATATAATGTAACCTAATCAAGTGTGACTATCCCATCATATTCGTAGGCCCTGCCCACATTCAAGGGGAAGGGACTCTGAGGGCAGGAAGTGGGTGAAGGGAACCAGCTCTTGGCAGCCATCTTAGAATTCAGCCTAGGACCCAGCGGAAACAGGCCTGCCCTCCCTGTGGGTCCTTGTTCCTGCTTCCTGTTTAATCTCATCACCACACTCATCATTTCAATTACACCTTTTTTTGTTTACTTGTTGTATGTCTGTCTTTCCCACTAGATTGTAAGCCTCATGTCTTTATATTCAGGTCACAGTATTAAGACTGGTACAAAGTAAACACTTAATAAATAACTGTTGAATGAACAAATGAATCAATGAGCCCTGTAACTTGTTAAGGAAGACATTAGCTCCATTACAGAAATGGGGAAATGACTTTTGGAGAGTTAATCAGCCTGCCCAGTTAGAGAAAGAGCCTAGACTGAGCTAGAATCCAGGCTGAGTCTTAAAGCTTGTGGGGCCCAGTAATCTGCGAAAAGCTTCATTCCCTGTAGGCAGTAGAGTCCCTGAAGTACTGCCTAGATCAGGCGTCCCCAAACTGTTTACACAGGGGGCCAGTTCACTGTCCCTCAGGCCATTGGAGGGCCGCCACATACTGTGCTCCTCTCACCACCAATGAAAGAGATGCCCCTTCCTGAAGCGCGGCGGGGGGCCGGATAAATGGCTTCAGGGGGCCGCATGTGGCCCACGGCCGGGCCGTAGTTTGGGGATGCCTGGCCTAGATTGTTAATAATAAGAGGGCAAGACTGTGTGTGTGGCATGTCTGAAATCCAGGCACTACCCTTGGTCACATGCCCCAACCCATGCAGACTCCTATGTCCAACTGCCCATTTGACATCTCTACCTGGGTCCTGCAACTTCACGCGTCCAATATGAGGCTTCTGATTCCCCGCACCTTCCCTCCCTCACAGCTGCCTCCCCACCTGCCCTCTCCACTGAGCAAAATGCCTTCATCCTTCCAGCTGCTCACATCAATATCCCGTTTTTACCTCTCTGCTCCCTCTCCAATCTGATCCTTGCAGTCATCCCTCACATCCAAGTCAGCATTCAATAGTGACCACTTACCTCCCCCAGCACCCATCTTGCTCTCTTGCCCCTTCAATTTATTCTCTTCCTAGTAGCTAGATAGGAGCTTTTAACGCATTAATTTGTGCTCTATTCAAAACCCTCCAGAATCCCCCTTCTCATTCGGAGGAAAATCTGGTTTTGTAAAGCCTGTATGTACTTGGGAAGTCTAGTCCCCACCCGTCCACCCTGAGCCTGCCCTGGCTCTCTCTATGGCAACCTTGCTGGTCTCCTTGTGGTTCTTTTTTTTTTTTCCCCACCGACAGGGTCTCCTTCAGTTAGCTAGATAGGAGTGCAGTGGTATAAGCACAGCTCACTGCAACCTCTGCCTCCTGGACTCAAGCGACCCTCCTTATCTCAGCCTTCTGAGTAGCTGGGACTACAGGTGTGTACCACTATGCCTGTCTAATTAAAAATAATTTTTTTTGTAAATATGGGGTTTTGCTCTGTTGCCCAGGCTAGTCATGAACTCATGGGCTTGAGCAATACTCCTGCCTCGGCCCCACAAAGTGCTGGGATTACAGGTGTGAACCTCTGCACCTGGACTCCTTATAGTTTCTTGAACACAACAAGCATGCTCTCTGCTCTGTGACATTCAATGTTTTCCTGCCTGAAACACCCTTTCCCTTACTATCTGCTTGACCTGCAACTTCGCTTCTTCCAGTCCCGTGAAATGTCATCTTACCAGTGATCCCTAACCAACCCTTTCCTCCCTCCGTCTGGCTTCTTGTTCTCCAGAGCATGTATCACCATCTTTTTAAAAAGAAATTACTTGCAATTCTGTTTCTTTGCTTATTGTCTGCATGCCCTCTATTAGTTTGCCAGGGCTGCCATAACAAAGTGCCACAGACTGTGTGGTGTAAACAACGGAACTTCATTATCTCATAGTGCGGGAGGCTAGAAGTCCAAAATTAATGTGTCAACAGGGCTGGTTTCTTCAGAGGGCTGTGAAGACAGGATCTGTTCCAGGCCTCTCTCCCTGGCTTATATGTGCCCATCTTCTCCTTGTGTCTCTTCAGATTGCCTTTTTTCTGTGTCTGTGTCCAAATTTCCCCGGTGTATAAGGATACCAGTTCTACTGGCTTAGAGCCCATCCTGATGATCTCATTTTTATTTAATTACTTCTAAAGACCCTCTCTTCAAATAAGGTCACTCTGAGACACTGGGGGTTAGAACTTCAACATATAAATTTTGT
The DNA here is from genome assembly GCF_048565385.1 of Saimiri boliviensis. NCBI lineage: Eukaryota > Metazoa > Chordata > Mammalia > Primates > Cebidae > Saimiri > Saimiri boliviensis. Next base: position 38,813,114 of record NC_133455.1, on the reverse strand, counting down.
GAAGACACAATTCAACCCACAACATTCTCTCAGAAAGAATATGAACATCATTCATCCGATCCAAAGAAAGCACTCGCTGATCTTTCTCAAATGAGTCAATGTCCAAATATTCACCACGTTTATGATCAGCAACGTTATTATCATAATCAACCAGAAATCTTTAACTGGCATTTCTATACTTCTGTGGGATACTGATGATTGATATTAATCATGATATCCTGAAATTCTGTAAAGATCCCCAGACATCATTTGACTAAGTGGATAAAGATTACGCAAAGGCTATAAGCTCAGTATACTTTTAATGTTGACTATATTTTGTTGTATTCTACCAAAATAAAATTTGGCCATTCATAGATAGGATTTTATACTACTTGCCAAATATCTAGAATATTTGTTTTTACTCTAGTCTAAAAGAACTCGAGGGTTTAAGTAACATACCAAAAACAGGATTTCAATAAAATGAGAATAAAAACAGATAAACCTGGATTAAGCAAAGAAAAGCAAATGTGCTTATCATGGGAGCCACTATAATTGCTCTATTTCAGCATAAATTCATATTAAAAATTGGGGGCAACAGAGCAGCTGATAAAAACAATATCTCAGATGCAGATTTATAGCAGTTCTTCAGGAGACAGAAGATTGTACCTGTGTGAAACTCAAAGAAATCTCCACCTCTGGCAGCCATAGGGCACAATTGTCTGATGCATCATTTCAATATCTTTCCCAACAGCTTCACTAAGAATTCAGAAGAATCCACACTGTTTGTTGCATCCAGCTTCATAAAAGTCAGGCAACAACATTAAAACATTACTGCAGGTAGTTTTTGAGGTCTGTGATGCAAATTAAGTACAGCACATAGACTATGCAGTGGACTAAATAGAGACCACATTTCTAAAATTCTCTCCCACAAATCTCCTTGCTTTTTGGCTAGCCTCCGCAAGAATGGGCTCTAGCACAATTGTTAAGGTAGTCTGATTCTGGCTTTTAGTCCAGGTTCCTCTACCTCTAAGCTGTGTGACCTAAGACAGTCACGTATCTATAAAATGGGATGATTATAATGCTTATTTTGTAGGTTTGTGGTTTAAAGGATTAAATTACATAATGTATATGAAGCTTTTAACACAATGCCTAGCACATGATAAGCACTCAGTGATGTTAGTAGTGATTCATTGTATTCTTAGACCGCAGGGGTGTGTGTGAGAGAGCGAGAGAGAGAAGAGAGAGAGAGAGAGAGAGAGAGAGAGAGAGAGAGACCACATAGGAGGGTGGTAGAGTTCACATTCCCTTATGAAAACCAAGGTACCCAAATGGTATGCCTGCTGAAATAGAAGGTTACACTCTGTTCACATGTTCCCATGAAAGAGAAATATAGGGAATCTGTTCTAGTTTCACTAGAACACCCTGTTCTCTGATAGACAGCAGTGTGTTAACAGTATTTATGATTTTCCAAAAGTAATGTTCTCATTATGATCATCAGTTTCATTTCTTGGTATTAATTCATCCCATTAAATGGAAAACAGAGGCACTAATTACCCAACTCTAATTACACCACCAGAAACCTTTGTACGGACAACCCATCTGTTGTATAATCAAGCATTTGACTGGCCTTTGTACCTGGCTTCTGGGAAGGAGACTCTAAGTTCCTGGAATTTCCCAGGTAATAGGACTGTTTGTTGTTCACAGGTCTCTTGTATCATACCTGAGTGTAAAAGGTGAGGTAGCTCAGGGTAGAATATGATCTCAGAAAGAACAACTATGTGATTAGAACAATCATGTGACACAGTTCGTGATTCACTCAATCATGCCTACATAATAAAATCCCAGTAAAAACTCTGGACACCAAGGCCCAGTGGAGCTTCCTGGCTGATGACCATATTGATGTCCATGGGGACAGGATATGGAAGCTCTGCAATCAGGGCCCACCCAGACCTCCCTTATGTGTGTCTTCTTTTGGCTGGTCCTGATTTGTACCCTTTATAATAAAACTAGAATTATAAATACAGCACTTTTCTGAGTTTTGTGACTCCTTCTAGCAAATTGCTCAAACTGACAGTATTGTGGGAAGCCACTAGATTTGTAGTTCACTGGTCAGATGTGCCAGCAGCCTTGGAACTGAAGGAGGGACAGTCTTGTTAGAAACCATGCCCTCAAAACCTGTGGAGTCTGATGTTAACTCCAGGTGGTTAGGATGAGAACTGAATCTCAATACACCTATTGATGTCAAAATACCATCTGAGTGCTCTTGGAGGTCTTCAGAACCCCTAATCCTGGCTGTGGAATACATACCTGAGAGAGAGGAGAGGCCTCAGGATATTTGGGTGCCCCAGAGTTCTATTTAAAGCTGTCAACAATTCCCCTTTTCCCCAATCACCACCATCACTACCACCACCAAAGGGATCGCCACTGGCACATGGCAGTCAGCACTCTCAACAGCATCACTTCCTGTCCCCTTGTAGCAAGTCCTCTGTTTATGATGAGGCAGGATTCACCAAACCCTGGGCTATCTTTCCATTAGGAAGGAACTTAAGAAAGTTTATAAGACTGATGAGACAATTTTCATTCAGATTACAGGTTAAAATTAAGCCTGCATTTATGACAATAGAATATTATTAGCATCTTTTTTTTGTTTTTAAGACAGAGTCTTACTCTGTCACCTAGGCTAGAGTGCCGTGGCATGATCTTGCCTCACTGCAACCTCTGCCTTCCAGGTTCAAGGGATTCTCCCTGCCTTAGCCTCCCAAGTAGCTGGGAATACAGGCACCACCACCACATCCAGCTAATTTTTGTATTTTTAGTAGAGATGGAGTTTTGCTATGTTGGCCAGGCTGATCTCAAACTCCTGACCTCAAGTCAGTCTATGCGACTTAGCCTCCCAAAGTGCTGGGATTACAGGTGTGAGCCACCATGCCAGCCTACTAGTATCTTATTTACAGTAAAACACACACACACACACACACACACACACACACACACACAAAACAAATAGTTACTAATTGCTGCAGATTGTAGTAGTTATTTCCTTGTTCATCTGTTGCATTCCCAACACATTTTTTCTCTCCTCTTTCTTCTAACAGACTCTGTCCATCTTCCATTGCCCTGTCATAAGAATGAGCATGAGAGACTGTGCTGGGGGCTGGGGGTGGAGGGTGCGGCTGGTGTAGCCTCTGTGCCTCATTGTTCCCTGGTGCCACCTGGGCCGCTGGCACCATGAAGATCTGGACTTCGGAACACATCTTTGACCACCCATGGGAAACTGTTACAACAGCTGCAATGCAGAAATACCCAAACCCTCTGAACCCAAGTGTGGTTGCAGTTGATGTGTTGGACAGGCATACAGAGCCCTCCGGAAAGTTGCATAGCCACAGACTTCTCAGCACAGAGTAGAGACTGCCTTCCATTGTGAAGTCTCTTATTGGTGCAGCAAGAAGGAAAACATATGTGCAAGAACATTCTGTAGTTGATCCTATAGAGAAAACAATGGAACTTAAAGCTACTAATATTTCATTTACAAATATGGTTTCAGTAGATGAGAGACTTATATACAAACAACATCCTCAGAAACCGGAAAGAAACTGTTTTGACTCAAGAAGCCATAACCACCAGGAAAGGAGTGAGCCTCAGCAGTTACCTGGAAGGACTGATGGCAAGTATGATATCCTCCAATGCTAATAAAGGCCCAGAAGCAGTGGAATGGGTAATATATAAATTAAATGCTGAGACTGAAGAACTGACAGCCTCAGCAAGAGGAAGCATATGGACTCCAGTGGCCGCAGCAGCGTTTGCAGAGAAGTGATCGTGAAAGTTTGTAGATAACTTTGGGTACTCCAAGCCTCTCCAAGCTGGCTACATATTTATGGGTTATTTTAAAAATAGAACTATATTTTAGGTAATTTTTTTTGATAAGTTGGTGTAAGGCTATGTGACTTGATCAAAACAGAGGCAGGGCTTCTAAATAAAAGGAATCATCTGAAATTCAAGTTGTTTGAAATTACTATCTGATTTTGAGGGTTCCAGTATTTCTGTGAAAATTCAACAAGAACTCCTTGAAAATTGTTATTGATATTGAATCTCCTTAAGATAGAATTTTCAAGCTTTCCGTACACTGGAACTCTACCTGACTTTGGACCAACCCCAGAACAGAGCAGAGCCACGTCCTATAGACACCCACTGACCTGCTGCTGTACACTTCAACAGCTTGCACAAGGAACACACAGAAAAAGGATAAATTGTGTAGTTTTAAAATAGATTTTGTGTAAAATAACTTGCTCTGCTATAACCACCATTAAAAATCAGTGTTTGGTTTGGTACTTAAATATTTCTGGAGTGAAAATTATCACTAAAGTAACATGACTCCAACAAAAGTATGGTTTCATTATATTAAAGAGTACCATATTGATTTGCCAAAGTTTTGTAACTTAGTAAAGATATTAACCTCCAAAAAAAAAAGAAGAATGGGCATGAGAGTACCCATCCAGTCAGAGTATTTATTTTAGTTAAGGTAGGTTAATTGCTATAACAAATCAGCCACAAAGTATAAGGGCTCAAACATAATAAAATTTTATTTTTTGTTCACATAAATACTTCAGTAGCTTTTGAACTATTTATGTGAGCAAAAAAATAAACTTTGATTGGGGAGGAAGACGACTTTGTTTCACATAGTCATTCAGCAATCAGCTGTCAGCAGCTCCTTCACCACATTTCCATGATGTCTTTGGTCATTAATTTTCAGCTGGTATAAGGGGAACATGACAGTATAGACCCATCCGTTTCATAATCTCCATGAGTCAGAAGTAATACATATCAATTTCATTCGTATTGCTTTGATAAGAACTAGCTAAATGGCCTCATCTAAACGCAAGGGCAGCTGAGAAATGTAGTCCTTGTCTGGCCTTCTGCTTCTCAGATAGACCCCTCTAATGTTGAAAAGACAGTACAAATTTTGGTAGATAGTTAGCCATCAGAGATTGGATATGACCATGACATGATCCAAACTGAACCAATTAAAGTACACTTGTGAAACTGATATTTAAAAGCTGGGAAGATGCACATCTGGACTTCTGTGGCCACATTCTCTGCCCTGAGGTGAAGTGTCTACAAAGTGAAGCCAGGGAGCGGAAGAGAAAGAGAGAATGAATGGGAACGTGAATGAGTCCTAATGGCCTTATCTCTCAGTTCTGATCTTAGAGGGTCAGATTCCCTTTTTAGTCCTCTGTTTAGGATGAGGCAGAATTCACCAAACTCTGGACTATACTTCCATTAAGAGCAAACTTGAGAAAGTTTATAAGACTGATGAGACAGTTGCACTCAGATTACAGGTTCAAACTAAGCCCACATTTATGATGATGTAATTATTCCTAGCTACACAAGCCAGTGAGTTCCTCTCTTTAAGAGTCAAATTTAGCCTCCGTCACTTGCATCATTCTTTGAGCCTCAGGTATATGCCAAAAGCTACTAGGCTTCTTATATAATTTCCCAAATGAATCCTTAAAACAATTATAGGTATTATTAGTTTCATTTTATAGATGAGAAAACAGAAATAGGAATAAGTAGAGAAACAGTCCAAAATCAAGATCTAAGGGTATAGGGCAAGGATTGACAAACATTTTCTGTAAAGGGGCAGAGAGTAGATATTTTAGGCTTTGTGGGCCATGGGATCTCTCACAACAGCTTAACTATGCCACTGTAATACAAAAGCAGCCGTAGGCAATAGTATACTAACAGATGTGGCTGGCTTTCAATAAAACTTTATTTACAAATCAGGCAGCAGTTTGGATTTGGCCCTTAGGGCATAGCTTGCTGACCCCCCATAAGATAGGCAGTGGGAAATAACCTGAAAGTCAAGACAACTGTGGTTTTGTCTGTAACTAAATTTGTGATCTTGAACACATTGCTTGACACCTCTGCTGCTCTCCGTTTCCTTGTTCATTTCAATGCCTTCACCAGCCTTTTCCATTCTATCACATCCTTTTCAATTCCCACATGCATAATGCATAATTAATTCACAATTTTACCTGGAGCTCAACTGAGAACGACTAATGTATTTTTATTTTAACTTTGCCTTATTATCACAGAGTATATAAAACATAAATTGATCCTTTGTCTTGATGCCCCTAGTTCATGGAAAGTATCCGTGATTGGTGTGGTTTCATCCCTCGGGTGCCCCTGGGATGTGCAGGGCCATTGGCTCCCATGTGATGTGCCGTGAGGTCAGCCATCAGTTTCTCCGGTGGCGCTGCCTGCTGCCTCTGCTGTCGCTTCTCACTGCTGCTAATCTGCTCACTAATGAATACTCATTTGCTTAGATCAAGGTCCAAGAATGCGTCCTTTTCATCCCTCCTTCGAGTAAACTACAACTATGCCCCTGGAGACCATTCCCTTTGACTTCAAATTCCAGGGTCTGAGGGGTTGGCATTCCTAGAAACACGATCCTGGAGGAACAGGGCATCATTTAAATGCCTGCCTGGTTAACTTGTTTAGCCAAAAATATGACACTCAAGTCATAAGACTAATTTTACAAACCACTCTCTACTTAAGCAATTAGGCTTCCAGAAGTCTCTGGTACGTGAAAATTTTCCATGAGCTCCAAAAGCCAATTACAACAGAGGAAAACAAAAGTTGGAGACTTCATATCCTTCAACCTCAGTAAGGGCATGAAAGTTCCCTCAGGGCTCTCCGGAGAAAGTCCATTATCAACATACTTGTGTACTGTCAGTGGGATCAAAAGAGCATCAGATCTGTTGGGAATATTTGGAACTAGAGATCTGAGGGTTAGAATGAGTCAAGGAAGGTGAAATGGTGAATGCTCATAGACTAGGCCTTTCTCCCTGATAAAGGCCAGATAGCAGACAGGCAACTGGTGTTTAGAAAAGGGCCAGATGGTAAATATTTTTAGGCTTTGCAGTCTACATACTCTGCATACAGTCTCTGTTGCATGGTTTTTCTTTCTTTTTTTTTTTTCTCTCTTTTGCTTTTTGGCTTTTTTTTTAACCAAAAAAAATTAAAATTTTAAATTAAACTATTATTAGCTCAAAGGGGTTACAAAACTAACCAGATTTGGCCCACAGGCTCTAGTTTGCTGACCATTGCTACATGAATCCTGGCTTTGCCATCACTAGCTGTATGATCAGGAATGAGTAACTATACATTCTGCTTGTTTGTTTGAGACAGAGTCTCGCTCTGTTACCCAGGCTGGAGTGCAGTGATATGATCTCAGTTTACTGCAACACCTGCCTCAGCCTCCTGAGCAGCCGGTGCATCCCACCATGCCTGCCTAATTTTTGTGTTTTTAGTAGAGATGGGGTTTCACAATGTTGGCCAGGCTGCTATCAAACTCCTGACCTCAAGTGATCCACCTGCCTTGACTGGGATTACAGGCATAAGCCACCATGCTCAGTCCAAGGGAATGAATGCAATTATGCATTCTAAGCCTCCGTTTCATCACCTATAAAATGAGAATGTTTTCTCATTGCAGGATTGTTGACTGGGGTGCTGCTTCACAGCACTGGTACATAGCTGCATTCAGTCTATGAACGGTAGCTGGCGTTGCTAATTTCTGAATCATCAAGTCTCAGTTTTCATGTGGCTACTATGTTTTCTTTGTCTCTGCTTTCTCTGAAAAGGCACTTAAATGTTAGTCTTGAGGTTTTAGGTAAGGGTTAGATTTATACGCACGTAGGCCTTAAGGAATAAGACAATGTTATAGTTTGGATGTTCTTAAAACTTCATATTAAATTTTTCCAGTGTTGGAGGTGGAGCCTGTTGGGAGGTCTTTGGGGCGGATCCCTCTTGAATGGCTTAGTGCCATCCTTGAGGCAGTGAGTAAGCTCTTGCCCTATTAGTTCCCATGAAGCTGGCTGTTGAGAGCCTGACACCCCTCGCTCGTACTCTCTCACTCTCTCACTCTCTCTTGCTTTTCCTCTGACTGTGGGACCTGCACGTGTCTCCTCCCTTCCACTTCCACCATGAGTGGAAGCACCCTGAGGCTCTCCCGAGAAGCAATGTCGGCGCCATGCTTCTTGTACAGCCTGCAGAACCATGAACCAAGTAAACCACTTTTCTTTATAAATTACCCACCCTCAAGTATTCCTCTATAGCAACACAAACAGACGAAGACAGATGAATTTAAGAGTAGCTCCTTAATATCTTTCCTGCCAGCCTGCCAAAGACATAAATTTTCACCTGAGAGCTGCCCTTTTTTTTTGAGACTGAGTCTTGCTCTGTCACCCAGGCTGAAGTGCAATGAATGATCTCGGCTCACTGCAATCTTCGCCTCCCAGGTTCAAGCAATTCTCCTGTCTCAGCCTCCCAAGTAGCTGGGACTACAGGTGTGCACCACCACTCCTGGCTAATTTTTGTATTTTTAGTAGAGACAGGGTTTCGCCATATTAGCCAGGCTGGTCTTGAACTCCTGACCTCATGATCTGCCCACCTCAGCCTCCCAAAGTGCAGGGATTACAGGCGCGAGCCACTCCCCCCCGGCCAGAAAAGCCCTTTTGCAGCACAATATCCAGTCTCCATAGTCTCCTGTTACAATACAAATCTATGACTGGAGGAGACAGGGGGCACCTGGCCAGCCTCACTAATACCATAGCTCAAGGTTGCTTAGCAAATTAGCTCATCTTTGAGTATTGAGCCTGAGGGAAATGCCCATAATGAAGACCACACTAGCTAGAAGACAGTCTGTAGAGGAGTCAGTCAAAGGCTTTACAGGAAACAAGGGCTGGAAGGAGACTCCCAGAGAGGAGGTAGGGGAAGACAAACTTTGTGATCTGGCATCCTGTACCTTTCATTGTCCTCAACCCTCTCTCTCCCCACTCCCAGGTTCTGGCACCCACTCCCTCCTTTGTTGGTGCTTGAAATTTATTTGCTCTCCTAATTCCAAGACAGGTTAGCCACAGCTTGCCTCCATGACTTCCTCAAAATTCAGCCCATGTTCCTTGCCAACAGGGCAGCTTGCCTTTCCAGAAAGTCCTGTGTGCTTGAAGTGAGGTGAAAGTGGATTTTTTGTTATATTGTTTGTCTTTGTGATTGGGAAATCGAACTAACGTAACAAAAGGTACATGGAGCATGTACCTGCATGAAAAGAAACCCATCGAGGCCTCCTGCTCCTATGCACATTTCATCCGCTTTCCTGGTCATAACACCCTCTCTCCACCCTCTCAGTCACCACTGTCCTCAGCATCCTGGTGTTCATTTCCTCTGCCTTTAAAAAAATAATTTTGTTTCCTCATTATGCACACCTGGACAACATATTTAAATGTTGTCTGTTTTCGAATTTTAAGATTGGAATTGTGCAATGTGTATTATTAGGGGCCTAACCTCTTGCTCAATGTTGTCTTTAAGAAGCATACCTGTTGTGGTGTGAAATGGCACTTGTTTTGATTGCTATGTAGGATTCCACTGTTTGGACACACCCCCCTTGTTTGCCCATTCTACTATTGATAGACACTTGGGCCATTTCCATGTTGGGACAATTACAAACAGTGTAGCTATGAACCTCTTAAATTGTGTATACTGGTGCTGTAAGCATGCATTTCTTATAGGCCCTAGAAAATTCTGGTCATAGACATTTGTAGCCAATAACCATTGCAGCCAAGTATTACCAATTTTTATCCAGCAATTTTTTTCCTATGCTTTTCTTGCAATTTTCAAGAAAATATTTCAATTCATATACCAAGAAAAAAGAAAGTGATTTTTTTCTCCCACAATAGTCTTTTTAATTTTTAAATTTTTTTTTTTTTTTGAGACCGAGTTTCGCTCTTGTTACCCAGGCTGGAGTGCAATGGCGCGATCTCGGCTTACTGCAACCTCCACCTCCTGGGTTCAGGCAGTTGTCCTGCCTTAGCCTCCTTACAGGCATGTGCCACCATGCCCAACTACTTTTTTGTATTTTTAGTAGAGACGGGGTTTCACCATATTGACCAGGATGGTCTCGATCTCTTGACCTCGTGATCCACCCGCCTCGGCCTCCCAAAGTGCTGGGATTACAGGCTTGAGCCACCACGCCCGGCCAAAAAAATTTTTTTAGCCACAGTCTCACTTTGTCATCCAGGCAGGTATGCAGTGGCACAATCATAGCTCACTACAGCCTCAACCTCCTGGGCTCAAGCAATCCTCTCACCTCAGTCTCCCAAGTAGCTAGGACTTGGGACAACAGGCACACGCTATCATACCCAGTGATATGGTTTGGATCTGTGTTCATTTCAAAGTGAACACAAATCTCACGCTGAATTGTAATCCCCAGTATTGGAGATGTGGTCTGGTAGGTGACTGGATCACGGTGGGGGGAAGTTTTCATCCCCTTGGTACTGTGTAGTGAGTTTTCAAGGGATCTGGTTGTTTAAAAATGTGTAGCTTCCCCAACCCCCCCCCCCCCCACTGCCACTTCTTTCCTTCTGCTCTGGCCATGTAAGATGTGCCCACTTCCCCTTTGCCTTCTATCATAACTGTAAGTTTCCTGGGGCCTCCCCAGAAGTAGGTGCCACCATGCTTCCTGTATAGCCTGTAGAACCATGAGCCAATTAAACCTCTTTTCTTTCTAAATTACCCCGTCTCAGGTATTTCTCTGTAGCAGTCTGAGAACACACTAACACACTCAGATATTTTTTTAAAAAGATAAGGGCTCACTATTTTGCTCAGGCTGGTCTGGAACTCCTGGGTTCAAGCAATCCTCCCACCTCAGCCTCCTAAAGTATTAGGATTACAGGCATGAGTCACCATGCCTGGCTTTTTTTCCATGGTATCCTTAACCAGCTCTTATGCTTATATTGCACCACAGAAACTTTATTTCATTATTCACACACCAAATATAGTAAGCATCTATCATATGCCTAGTACCATTCCTACGGCCATGAACAAAATAAGCAAATACTTCCAACCTTAAACAGCTAACATTCTAGTAGTGAGACAATTACAAATAAATACTTTTAAAAAAATATGCCAGATGCTGAATATATAAAGAACTTCTACAACTCAACAACAAAGAAACAACCTAATGAAAAAATGAACAAAGACTTAGACATTTCTCCAGTGAAGATACACAAATGCCAACAAGCATGTATGAAAAGATGCTCCACATCACTAACCATTAGGGAAATGCAAATCAAAACCCCAATGAGATACCATCTCACATCCATTAGAATGGCCACTGCAAAAAAGAAAATAATAAGTGTTGATGAGGATATAGAGACATTGGACCCTTGGGCAATGTTGGTAGAAATGTAAAATGTTACAGCCACTGTGGAAAGAGTATGGCAGTTCCTGAAAAACTAAAAATACAATTACCGATTGATTCAGAATTCCACTTCTGGATATATACACAGAAAAACTGAAAGCAAGGTCTTGAAGAGACATTTGTACACCTATGCTTAGAGCAGCTTTATTCACAATTGCCAAAAGTAGAAGCAACCCACGTGCTCACTGATGAATGAATGGATAGACAAAATGTGGATATATACCAGAGGATATTATTCAGCCTTAAAAAAAAAAATAGAAGGAAATTCTGACCCACGCTACAACCTTGGGGACATTATGTGAAGTAGAATAAGCCAGTTACAAAAAGGCAAATATTGTATGATTCCACTTATATAAGTAGTCAGAGTCACAGACAGAAAGCAGAATGGTGGTTGCCAGAGGTTGGTGGAGAGGTAAGAGTACTGAGGGTGGGAGTAGTTGTTTAGTGGATACAAAGTTTCGGTTTTGCAAGATAAAGGGAGTTTCAGAAATGGATGGTGGTGATGGTTGCACAACAGTGAACTGTACCCTTAGAATGGTGACATTGGGGGTGGAGGTGGAGCAAGATGGCCAAATAGAAGCCTCCAGCAACAGCTCACCTCTTCCCCACAAGCACACCAAACGCAACAACCATCCACATGAGAAAGCACCTTCATAAGCCCCAAAGATCAGGTGAGCAATCACAGGACCTGGTTTTATCATCAAATCAAGGAAAGAGTCTTGAATCCCTGACATCACCCTTGCCCCATTCCTTGACAGTGGCCACCTGGTGCAGAGAGAAAGCCTATGTGCTTGGGGAAGAGAAAGCATGGTGATCATGGGACTTTTGTTGGAACTCATTGCTGCCCTGTCACAGTGGAAAGCAACCCAGGGCAGAGTTCAGCTGGTGTCCACAGAGGAAACATTAGAACAGCCCTAGCCAGAGGGGAACCACCCGTCCCAGCAGCTCAAATCTGAGTTCTGGCTAGCCCCACCACCACAGGCTAAAAGGCTCTGGTGTCCTAAATAAACATAAAGTTGTCTAGACCACAAGAACTGCAATTCCTGGGCAAGCCCTGGTGTTGTGCTCGGCTGGTTAGACACAAGCTGAGATAGCCCAGAGAATGTTTGTATCACCTGTCTTCCAACCTCAGGCAGCGCAGATTACAGCTCTAGGAGAGACCCCTTCCTTTTGCTTGAAGAGAGGAGGAAGGAAAGTAAGGAAGAGTTTGTATTATAATCTGGATACCAGCTCAGCTACAGTAGATTAGGACGCCGGGCAGAGTCCTGAGGTCCCCATTCCAGGCCCGAGCTTTTGGTTGACATTTCCAGACACACCCTGGGACAGAAGGGAACCCGCTGCCTTGAAGGAAATGGCCCAGTCCCCCAGTCCTGGCAGGATTCATCGTCTGCTGACTAAAGAGCCCTTGAGCCTTGAATAAACATCAGTGGTACTTAGGCAGTTCTCACTGTGGACCCTGGATGAGATCCAAGGCCATGTTGGCTTCAGGTGTGACCCAGCACATTCCCAGGTATGGTGGCCATGGAGAGGGGCTTACTTGAGGAAAGGGGAAGGAAGAGTAAAGGAAACTTTACCTTCCAGCAATTTCACTACTGGGTATTTAGCCAAAGGAAATGAAATCAGTGTATCAAAGAGATATCTGCACTTCCATGTTTAATGAAGCATTATTCACATAGCCAAGATTTGGAAGGAACCTAAGTGTCCATCAGCAGACAAATGGATACAGGAAATGCAGTACCTACACACAATGGAGTACTATGCAGCCATAAAAAGAATGAGAGCCTGTCATTTGCAACAACGTGGATGGAATTGGAGGTCACTGTGTTCAGTGAAACGAAGCCAGGCACTGAAAGACAAATGTCACATATTCTCACTCATGTGTGGGAGGTAAAAATTAATGCAATTGAACTTATGAAGATAGAGAATAGAATACTGGTTACCAGAGGACGGGTGGTAGGGGTGGGAAGGGAAATGGAGATGGTTAATGGATAGAGAAATGTAGTTTGATAGAAGGAATAAGATCTAGTATTTGATAGCACAACAGCATGATTACAGTCAACAATTATTTATTGTACATTTTTTAAAAACTAAAATATTGGGAGGCTGAGGCAGGCAGATTTCAAGGTCAGGAGTTCGAGACCAGCCTGACCAACATGGTGAAATCCCATCTCTACTAAAAATACAAAAAAAAAAAAATTAGCCTGGCATGGTGCCGTACACCTGTAACCTTAGCTACTCAGGAGGCTGAAGCAGGAGAATCGCTTGAACCTGGGAGGTGGAGGTTGCAGTGAGCCGAGATCATGCCACTGCACTCCAGCCTGGACAACAGAGCAAGATTCTGTCTCAGAAAAAAAGCTTAAATAAATAAAATAACAAAAATAGTATAATTTGAATATTTATAACACAAGGAAATGATAAATGCTTGAGGTGATGGATACCCCATTTACTCTGATGTAATTATTATGCATTGTATACTGTATCAGAATATCTCATGTACCCCAAAGGTATACATACCTACTATGCACCTATAAAAATCTTTTAAAAATCTAAAAAAATGGCTAAAATGCTAAATTTTGTTATGCACATTTTACCATAAATTTTTTAAACACATAAATACAGATACAGATATATTATATAGTTATATATCAGACATTTATCTATATATGTCAGACATTGACAAATAAAATGGGAATAGGGAGAGTTGGGGAGGGCATAGTTGTAAATGGAGTGATTGAGAAATGCCTCCCTAAGGAGATGTTTGAGCAAAGGCCTGGAGGAGGGAGCCACGTGGGTTTGGTGTGGCAGAGAGGGAGTGTTCTGGATAGCAGGTGGGGTAAGTGCAAAGGTCCTGAGGTGGGAGCCTGACTGGGGCATTAGAGGACTCACGCAGAGCCAATGAGGGGACGATGAGATCAAGGAAGAAAGGAGGATGCAGTTACAGGTACACAAGGTGACATAAGGCACTAGAGGCACTAGATTTTTTTTTTTTTTTTGAGATGGAGTCTTGCTCTCTTGCCCAGGCTGGAGTGCAAAGGTGCCATCTCGGCTCACTGCAACCTTCCCCTCCCAGGTTCAAGTGATTCTCCTGCCTCAGTCTCCCAAGTAGCTGGGATTACAGACACCCACCACCGCACCCAGATATTTTTTGTATTTTTAGTAGAAACGGGGTCTCTCCATGTTGGCCAGGCTGGTCTCAAACTCCTGACCTCACATGATCTGCCCACCTTGGCCTCCCAAAGTGCTGGGATTACAGGTGTCAGCCGCCACACCAGGCTGACGCACTTGACTTTTACACTCAGTAAAATGGTGAGCTACTGTGGGGCTTTGAGCAGAGTGGTGACAAGAGCTGACCTATATTTTAACAGATTCGCGCTGATCACACTGTGGAGAGCAAACCGCAGTGCCAAAGGTGGGGGCTAGGACCCAATGAGGACTCCAGCTCTTATCCAGGCCAGGGATGAGGGAGGCGTGGACGAAGGTGACCACAGAGGTGGAGACCAGGTTGGATTCGGGATATACTTGGAAGCTAGAGTCAACGGGATTTGCTGAAGGATTGCATGTGGAGTGTGAGAGGAAGAGAAAAGTGGAAGATTGCTACCAGGTTTGGAGCCTGAGCCCATCCTCCATGGTTTATGTGGCAGGTTCATGTCAATAACCATTTCCTGCTCATCTTCAAAGCCTTATAGGGTTCACACTATCAGGGCTCAGGTTTGGGAGCTGCCAGACCTCAGTCTGGTACTCATTAGCAGAGTGGCCCAAGCCAAGGCCCTTAGCCTCTCTGGGCCTCAATTCTTCATCTGTCAAGTGGATCTACTGATGTTATGTAGATTTGTTATTGTGAGGGTTGTGGCATCTGCTGCGTAGGGATTGGTCAATAGTGGCAGCTGAACACAAATGGAATTAGAACATGGTCCTCTGTCCCTACTCTGTGTTCCCTTCCTGATTGTTCTTTTCTCAATTTCTAGACAGCTTCTGGTCAATTGATCATTCTTGGGAACAGCATTCCATTTGCAAACATTTTAATTATACTTGGTCTAACTTGAGAAAAGTTTTCTTCAACCATTAGACTCTTTTCTAATAATCGGTTGACAGTTCTTGAGTTGCGGCATGGTCTTGTGTCTGGCTGTGGGTGTGTGGGAGGCAGTTCTTTCAATTTTTCTTTTTCTTTTTTCTGAGACAGGATCTTGCTCTGTCGCCCAGGCTGAAGTGCAGTAGCGGGATCATGGCTCACAGGCTCTTCAACCTCCCAAGTTCAAGCAAGTCTTCTGCCTCAGCCTCCCGAGTAACTGGGACTACAGGCAATACCTGGCTAACTGTTGTGTCCTTTTTGCAGAGAGAGGGTCTCACTACGTTGCCCAGGCTGGTCTCAAACTCCTTGGCTCAAGCGATCCTCCCGCCTCTGCTTCCCAAATGAGGGAATTGCAGGTGTGAGCCACTGCCCCTGGCTTGAGTGACTTTTACTCAGTATTACCCCCTTTCAAGTAGAAGCCTTGTGATCCAGGGCCCTTCTTCTTGCCTGGCTTAATATATCTTCTCCAAACTAAACTGACCAGGCCCTTTTAACATTTCTTAAGCACCCTCTCACTCTGGCTAAGATTTAGTTCTATAACAGTAGAATAGAGAAATTTTTCTCTCCCCCTCCCATAATTTAGCACATGAACAAGGAAATGGGAAGAAATGTTGAGAGCATCACACAGTAGATCACGTGGGGCTAGCAAGAGGGACAGGAGGGACTGCCAGACAGAGCTCTGAACACTTGGGTCTCTACTAACTATCAATCACAAATCACTACCTCTCTGAACTTTAGAGTGTTTGACTGCAAATACGGATAGCAGCATCTGACCCTTTACCCCATAGAGTTATTAGGAGGATCAAATTAGAGAAAGCCTGGGAATTAAGGTGTCATAGGTCATGAATTACAATATTTATTGAATTCAAATGCATAAGCCCTAATCCCACTCAGCTTCCACTGTGTCCCGTGTGGTTTGTGGATTGCCCTCATCAGGGTCACTTGAGGCTGCTTAATGCTGAATTCTGGATCCCACCTCAGCCCAAGTCTCTCTCTCCCCACCTCCCAACCAGCCAAGCGATTATTAAGCATAATAAAATTCGGAGCTGCTGGTCCAGGAACTAAGTTTGATGGGATAAAAATAGAGGATAAAGGATAATGATTTAAGTGCCCACAGATTCTTGGCATTCACACAGGTGCCAACTTATAAAATGATGGGCCTTATTCATCATGTTTGAATATTCCCAATGGGTGGTACATAGTGTTCCATTAAAAATAGCTGCGTAAGTCCACTTGTCAGAATTTTAAATAGGCAATATAAATTATTACACACATCCCTTCTGAAGGGACATTTTCAATGTGGAGTCTTTTGTCTAAAGATAAATTTCTAATGTTCTTTCCACTTCTCTGCTATGCCCCCAGAACACCCTGTCTTGGCTTTTCTTAGCACTCTACTAAACGCCACGAAGTTGAGGACTCACTGCTTTTTAATGCTAGCATTTCCGACCCAGGCTCCTCTCCCACAGCCAACCCATCACCAGGGCCAAATCAGCAATTGTACCTGCCATATTGATCTGGGTAAGTGCCCAGGGTTCAGCCTGTCCAAGTTGAAGCGGGACCTGAAGTTCTTACTGCACACTGACTCAGCAGGACTCAGATGCTTCCGCAAGCCAGATGGGCACTGGGAGTTTCCAGATCCTCAGCCTGCAATCTCTTTAAGCCCAGATAATAGGCCCACCAGCTGGTCATCCACTCCAAACGTTTTCAGCTGGCCATTTCTCCATCCATTCAAAATACAATAAACTTTACAGATACATAGATGCTCCAGAACCATTTGGAATAAGTTGAGCATACGGCAGAAGAAGAGGGCGGGGGATCCCAAAAATGACCAGCAGCACTTGGAGATTTGTTTCTTATAAAACACAGCTCCTTTTCTTCCCGATTCTGTGATCTATTGTGAAATCACTAGGTACTTCTCCCAAGGATCACACACACACACACACACACACACACACACACACACAGCCAAGTGCTATCAGCAAAGAAGCAGCACTCAGATGCCCTGATCATCAGACATTTCTCTAGCTCCTAGAATGAGTTGGAACAGAGATGCTACGTGCAAAGCCTGAGCCTGGAGCCTGGGGTGGTTTTAGGAAAGCAACACTCGCTCACCTGTGAGACACAAAAACCTTGAGAAAAGCGTGGAGCGTGTGCTTGTGCTGACGTTATCTAGCTATCTGGGGCCCAGAATACCCGGATGGACAGCTAGTTAACATGATTATTTTTGCCATTATTACTTTTGCGTTCATAATTCCCCCGGAATCACTCTGCCCGCCCCCATCAACGTTGTTTCCCCATTTGAAATGCCTTTCCTTAAAGCTCCCCTTCTCCGTGCTGTGTTTCTAGTCCAGCCGAGTTCTCACTGACCTCGCGCTGCTCCGGGCGCTCTCACAGTCCTCTCCTCGCGTTATTCTGCGCATGTGACCCTGATTCCCAACTCGTTCCCATTACGTGTCCGCTGCCATGCCTGGGCATCCTTCGTTACTCCACCTCATTACACAGCCAAAGTGGGTGTCTGCTAAATGCCTGCTGACTCGTGAGCAATGGGTTGGGACATAGAAAAAATCTTGAAAAAACTGAATTGGGTGATACAATAGACTTTGTGAAAATGAGATATACCTGAATGAATGAGAAACAAGCCTTGGCAAAACAAGACAGTAGAATTATTCCATCATTCTGCATCTAAAAAAAATTACAGGGAGAGAGAAAAATGAACGTTCCCAGTGACATCAGCTTTGGCAGTCCCTAATGGAAAGTGGCCTTGCCAGAGCCCTGCTACCTCGTTCAATCGGGAACGCTTTCCATTAATGCTATTAACCTGGCCCCACAGTCAGAGGCGCAGCCTGCTGGGTTCCAATTGCTGAAACATATCCATCTCTTTTGCCCTTCCTAATACCTTCAAAAACTAGGAGAAGCAAAGGAGGGGAGCAAAAAAATTAGAAAAAGCACCAAGCACTGTCAACATTAGCAAATCAGTGCTAGGAAATAGCTTGTCCACTTCCTTCCATTTCCTTCCAACCCTGGGAACTCTCTCCATTAAAAACATTTCTCCACCGCATCCATGTTTCAGACTTCTCATTGTATCAGCCCAAAGGAAACGCTCAGCTCTCCATTTCCAACCACATACCATGAAGCGATTTCCTTCTAAGGGAGGAAAGTCACTCTTTCCAGTTTACAGCTTAATTGCTTGGCATCAATCAAGAAACCCTAGTCGCATCCTGGGAATGCTGGGACCTTCTGAAAGCAGCCTGGAAGATCAGAAGCCTTTCCAGCTGCCCCCTAGACTCAGCATGATTAAAAGGTACAGAAAGACCCCCCAGATCGGAGATGTGGAGAAAAACACCAAGAAGGAAGTCAGACGTAACCAACAAGGAGGTAAATTTAATCCTCTCTGAGTTGGAAAATTAGAGCCAAGGGAATTCTATTATTAGGAAAAGCTCAGCAACCTCTGTTCCAAAGGCTGGGAGGGGGCGGGATGCAAAAACGGCTGCACTGCCCTCTGTTGGGACCTAAAGCACTCAGCTAAGGGCTCTTCATGATCTCGCTTAGTCATTGCACAGCGTTTGGGAGCTGATAGGAACCGGAAAATGGCCAGAGAAGTCAGGTAACTTGCCCTAGCTCATGAAACTAGGAAATGGCACAAGCAAGGATACTACACCAGGGACGAATGGTTCTCCAAGTATGTTTTCTTGCCATTCATCTTTAGAGTTAAGGTTTTCCCCCTTGGACCCAGAACACGGCATGCCGTAAGGCAGTTCTCTCGAGCATGATGGGACTCAAAACTAGCTGCCTATTAGAACCACCTGGAGACGTGCTTTAACCTGCCAAGTGTTTGAGCCCCACCTCCAGTGACTCTGATTTTAATTGATCTGAGGTAGACCCTGGCTTAAGCAGGTTTTAAAAGTTCTCCAGGTGATTCTCACATATAGCCAGTACTAAGAATTCCTGTTCTAGCTGCAGAAGAAATGGAGGCAAAACACGTGGCCCCTTCCACACCTGGGACTTGTATTTAATAGAATTTAATCCGTTTGGAGGGATTCACTAGAGAAAAATCACTTCTGAAGGCTGAGGGCTTTCTAGTGGAATGTTACGGTTCTGCTTTATGATACGGTAGGCTGAATAATAGTTCCCCAAAGAGCTACACATCTTAATCCTTGGAACCTGTAAATAGGTTACTTTACACAGAAAAAGAGACTTAGCACATGTAATTAAATTAAAGATCTTGAGTTGAGGAGATTATCCTAGATTATCTGGATTCCCCAGATATAACCACAAGGGTCCTTCTAAGAGAGGAAGGGGAGTCAGGGGTAGAGAAGATGTGATGGTGGAAGTGGAGGTTGGAGTGGTGTGAGGAAGGGATGCAGGAAATGCAGTGGCCTCTGGAAGCTGGAAAAGGGAGAGTAAACATCCTCCTTTAGAGCCTCCATAAACGACAGTCCTGCCAGAGTCTTGACTTTAGTCTATTGAGATTGATTTTGAACTTCTGACCTCCAGATCCATAAGAATAAATTTGCATTGCTGTAAGCCACTAAATTCGTGGGGTTTTTTTTTTTTTTTTTTTCAGCAGCAAGGGGAACTAATACAGATGTTGTACAGCTCATTTCAGTTGTCTGAGGCTTGGGTTTCTCACCTCTAAAATGATATACTCATACCTACTTCAATAGAGTAGTTGTGAGGACTAAATGCAGTAATTATAAGGAATTCTTGTAGCTGGCACACAGTAAGCGTCCAATAAACAGCATCTACTATTACACTCATCTATAGTCACCTGCTGAGAATCCCAGGGTCCTCATGTGGCAGCTCTAAGTCAGAAAAGATGGGGCAGAAAGTGGAAAAATATATAATAAGATGTGAGGATAAGGAGGCTTTTGGTCGTGCCCAAATACATTTCTACAGGACAAGGGATCAAGATGAATGGAAAGTAAATTAGCAAGAGAGCCGTGGCAGCAGAATTTCTCAGTCAGTGGACCTCTGGGGGATATTTGCACGTGTTGATTCAGAACATCCTATCAGATTCCTAGCACTATTGGATCCACGTCCCAGGAACTCAGCTCCTCATTGTAAAAATTCACACAGAGAAAGAAAAAAGAAATGAGATAATCATAATACCTAAAGTACCCAGAAATACAAATTTCCCTGTCCGAATACAGCCAGCCAGTCAAGTTCTGAGCTGTTGAACAATTTCAGGTTCTTAAGCTCTCACAAGAATAAAACATTGTTTTCTCTCTATTTAGGATTGGTTGGATTATGAGTATTAATGGACATTCCACCGTGTATAAGACTTCTGACCTTAGGCAAATCATTCTGTCCTTCAGCTTCTTCATCTGTAAAACAGGGACAAGGAGAACACTTACCTGTAGGGTTGTCATGAAGATTAAATGATTTACGCATGCAAAGGGCACATAGTCAAGTGCTCAGCAAGTTGGCTATTAACATTCCTAGCAGGGTTATTTTTATTTTGGAAAAAGACACGAGGCCAGGTGAAGGAAGCTACCACTTAGAAGACCTTACATGAAGACCCAGGCTAGATGGTGTGCAGTGGTGCAATCACAGCTCCACTGCAGCCTCAGACTCCTGGGCTCAAGCAATCCTCCCACTTCAGCCTCCTGAGTAGCTGGGACTATAGACACAAGCCACCACACCCAGCTAATTTTTTAATTTTTTGTATAGACAGGGTCTCCCCGTGTTACCCAGGCTGGTCTTGAATTCATGGCCTCAACTGATCCTCCTGCCTTGGCCTCCCAAAGTGCTGAGATTACAGGTGAGAGCCACCGTGCCTGACAGAAAGACAGAAATTATGAGTGTCTTTCTATTGTTTTATTTAGTTTTTTTTTTTTTAAGGAGCTGCAAGAGAAAGTGGTCTGAAATAGGAGCCAGATACAGTCACATATTCACTCAGCCAATATTTATTGTGTCAATTATATACCAGAAACTTTTCTAGGGACTAGGAGCCTACAGATAAACAAAATCTGTTCCCTACACACAAGGAGTGTTCAGCATAGTGGTGGAGACACGGTAGATTTCTAGCACAAGCCAGCAAGACACATGCTGCAATAAGAACAGGTAGGACATGGTGAAGAGGTACACAGGAGAAACTCAAATGTGATCTGGGAGAGGGGACATCAGGGAGGACTTCCTGGAAGAAGCAACATCTAAATTGGCTGAGTAGTTCTGCAGATGGATGATAGGATGTGGAGAGTTTTAAAGGCAGCCAGCTCTTCTGAAGTGTTGAGGGCAAGAGCAAGCAGTGTTTTCAGGAAACTGCAGTTAAGATGAGCCCGAGGGGTGGGGTTGGGCCTGAGAGGGGAGGTGTGAGATTCTGCAGAAGTTCTAAATGCCCTTCAGATCACAGATCACAGCGATGGAGAACCATGATAGGAGTTTGGATTTTAGCTTGAGGACAATGAAGAGCTGTTGAAAGGCTTTAAGGAGGGGCAATTTCATAATAAAATTTGAACTTTAAAAAATTACTCTCAGGAGAATAGTTGAAAGAGAAGATCAAAGTCAGCAGGACAAGCCGAAAAACTATTGCAATAATTAAGGTGAAAGATAAAAAAAGATAGAGTCAAGGTACTGGCAGTGGGGAATGATTAGACATGGATAGATTTTGAGATGTTAGAATTACAGACCTGCAGACCCTGTGGTTGGGTGAGAGAAAGGGAGGGAAAAAAGTCTCATTTCCAGGTTTCTACCACTGTGAACAGTGGTACCAGGAATTCCAGGAAGCCATAGTTTGAGAGGCAGGCAATGAGCTCAACTTTTGACACCTTGATGTGGACACATTGAAGGCCTGTGGGACCTTCCAGTGGGCATGTGCAGTTAGCAGCTAGATATGAGCCTTGAGTTCAAGATAAAAACTTGAGATTTAAGTCATTGGCCCATAGTTGGTCTACTTGAAACCATAGGAATGGGCAAGACCACCCAGGGACACTGAAGAGTTCAAGGTGGAGGCATGACGTCCTCCTGCAAGAATGTTGTCTAAGGAGGCACAGAGATAAGCCAGGAATTGGAGGGAAGCAGGAGGGAGGCGGGAGGCGGAGAAAGTGTTTTGCTGCTTTTGTGTTTTAACAAAGACTTGAAATTGCTGAAATGTTGCTGATGAAGAGGAATGGGGTGGGTGGGGAAAGAAAGTATTAAAGTAGAGTTGATCTTCCTTGTTCACAGATTTTATATTTGCAAATTTGCCTACTCACTAAAAAGTATTTGTAGCCCTAAAATCAATCATCACAGCGCTTTCATGGTCATTCCTTGACACACACCTGTTCCGAGTGTGAAAGAATTGGATCCTCCTGATACACTTGTCCCTGACTGAGGTTAAACAAGGCAATGCTCTGCTAAATAGTCTGTCCTTTTCACAGAATATTTAGCATTACGTTTATTGCGTCTTTGTGCATTTCGTTGGTGATTTTGCTGTTTAAAATTACCCAAAGCAAAATGCCAAAGTGCTGTTCCTAAGCCCAAAATGGTGTGCCTTATGGAGAAAATACAGGCATTCAATAAGCTTCTTTCAGGCATGAGTTAGTGCTGCTGGTTCAGAGTTCAATGCTAATGAATCAACACTGTAGTAAATAAGGTATCTCTAGACAGAAATATACATAAAATAGGATTATGTATCAATCTGTTGGTGCAAATGTTGTGACCAGAGGCTCACAGGAACCTAACCCTGTATTTCCTCTAGGCACAATGATTCCATATTCACTAATTAATGTTGGCAGTAACTTTATAAAATGTAACTACTACAAATAATGAGAATCAACTGTGTAAGAGAGTCAGCGATCCCAGAGAAGGACTTGGGTGGTGTGCTTTCAGGCAATGGAGAAGTCTTCTAGAGTCCCTGATCTTGTCATCCAAGAAGTGTGCTAGACCAAAATATTCTTTTCAACTGAAGACACCACCAAGAGATAGCTTTCAGCTGGCTTTGCTCAGAACAAGCTGCCCTGGCACATGAAGTGTGGGAGGAAGAGTAGAAAAGGGAAGTGACATCAATAAGGAGACACTGAAAATATGATACAGGGGAAGAGAGAAAGAGGGGAGCTCCTTTTGCTGCTCTCTCTCTACATTGTGCAATTTATAAAGTTTAATAGGGGGCCTTTTTTGATGATTTCTCAGAGACTCACAGATTTTACATTCCTGCTTCTGGTGATACCGAACTTTATTTTGACCCCTACCCAAAACAGTACAGTTTAATCATTACTTACCTATGCCTTGATTCAAAAGGAAGTCAGTTTCAGGCAGTTGAGATTTGGCATTACACAGTAATCTCTTTTTTATTAACTCATCTCTGCAGCTGAAAGCATTGAAAAAACTATTGTAACCCAAAAAAACAAAAAGTTAAAAACATTGTAACCAAGCTTATATCCTGAGGGAAGCACTAAGAACAGCTTTCCCTCCTCATCCCCCTTTACCCTGTATGAGAAAAGCAAGGCTTCTCTATTCCCAAAGTGAGTTCAAAATAAGGGAAAACATTGCTTTGTTTTGTGCATATTTTGAAGATAGGAACAAGACTTCAAACAGGAGAAAAACAAGTTCTCAAATACTGACCATCCTTACTAGGCTAGGTAAGGTTACAATGAAGCCCTGATGTTGGAGGAAATGGACACCTGAAGATCTGTTGCCAAGTATCAGAAATGACGCTCATCCAGCCCCTGACTCCACTGATAGCTAATTTATGACTGTTCAGAGAGGGCAGGGCCAAAGCTCAATTCCCTTCTATCTGAATAAAAGCTGCTCTTAGCTGACTAACAAGGTAAACAAGTTCAATTTAATTAACTAAACTTACTTTTTTTTTTTTTTTGCAGATTATAAATTTAACAAAGTTTGCTGTCACTAGTGAATATTTTTATTTTTTCACTTAATAGACTATATTTTTACAGTAGTTTTAGGTTTACAAAAAAATTAAGCAGAAAGAACAGAGTTCCATATCCTTCTTTCCCACTCACCTCCACACCAAAATTTCCCTGTTATTAACATCTTGCATGTCCAAATGTGGTGTATTTATTAAAATTGATGAACCAATATCAATATATTATTATTAGCCACAGTCCATAGTTTACATTAGGGTTCACAGTGTGCAAAATACACTTCCAATATGTGTTAGAAACACTGAAATAATAATAGTAAAGCTACCACTTAGAGAAATCTCCAGGTCACAATGCTTCCTCACAAACCTACCTATTTTATCCTTTATTTTCAACTCACTTTGGGAGTAGAGAAGGCTTGCTTTTCTCAGTGTTAGGCGTAGTGCCAATAACCACTGTCATACACATGATAGTCATGATAACAGTCCCGAAGATGGGCTGAGACTCTTAAAGAAAAGGAGCTGATGTTCAGAGGGGCAAGTGGCCTGCCAAAGCTCCGACAGCTGTAAAATGGCGGAGACAAGATGGGAACCCAAGTCTTCTTACTGCTTTGCCAGTTATGCTAATGCTAATTTTTAAGAGGATACTGTTAGCCCCATGTCTCAAATTCAGATTTCTATTTCTAAGCAGATTTCTATTTCTAATCCCAGCACTTTGGGAGGCCGAGGCAGGTGGATCACGAGGTCAAGAAATCAAGACCATCCTGGTCAACATGGTGAAACCCCGTCTCTACTAAAAATACAAAACATTAGCTGGGCATGGTGGTGCGTGCCTGTAATCCCAGCTACTCAGGAGGCTGAGGCAGGAGAATTGCCTGAACCCAGGAGGCGGAGGTTGCGGTGAGCCGAGATCACGCCATTGCACTCCAGCCTGGGTAACAAGTGTGAAACTCCGTCTCAAAAAAAAAGATGCTGCTCATGCTTCCACTGAGAAACAACCCGTGGCAAGGCAAATGAGATCACATGTGGTCAAATGCACGGCAGGTAAGGGACACGTATTAATTTTTCTTTTGCGCTTGGGCATTAAGTCTGTACTTACAGCTAATTTACTTGTCTGTCTTCCCTCTAGACAGGAACTCTGGAAGAAAACGGACTATGTCTACTTGCTTGCTATTGTCTCTTTGTTGCTTACTTACTGCCTGGGATAGAATAGCCATTAAACAGCAGTTACTAAGCATGTAGATGGAAGGATAGATAACCCCATCTGTAAGGAGTTATTAACCAAACACACTGCCTCTGGAATCACTTTGTGATGTTTTCCGTTTTGCTTTTCTGGTAGTTTGACAATTACTCTTTCACATTGCCTTTTCTACTTCTATATTTTGGGCCTTATAATTTCAACTATATCCTATAATTATAAGATCATTTGAATCAATGCCAAATTTTCCAATCATTTTCCTTTCCGCTACATAAGAAGACTCAGACAGCCTACCATTTCTCTTAAGATAATATTTACATCTTTGCTCTGCTTCCAGTACCCAAGTCCATGTGCCCGGGGATGTGTCAATGCAAATAGCTCTTGCCTTATCCCTTGTCATTAACATGAATGGCAAAAAGGGGTCGAGAGAAGGAATATTGGGTATTCCAGGAAATCTAAGTTCTAAATCTAAGTTCCGCTTGCAGGTCTTTCAAATAATGGAAACCTGTTTCCCTTTGAGTTTCTTAACCACAAAATGGGAATAACATCATGTGTTCTTAGGACATCCCCCAAAACTGTTTTTTATAAATGAGCAAACAAGGAATGTTAAAGTGTTCATACATTTCATTAAGCTGTTTATTAGTATTCGTAAACATCAAATTCAAAGCTTTAATGCAAAGGTTACAAATTGGTAACTTGAGGGACTACAATGAGTCAATGGAAGTGTTTCGTTTGTCTAGTGGTGTTATTTTTATAATTCAGTAACTAAGATGTTTTAAATTGGGGTACTTCACATTAAAATGTTGGTTTTCCTTCAAAAATCTGAGGATTGGGTACCCTAGGCCCACTAATATGGTTTGGCTCTTGTCCCTACCCAAATCTCATCTCAAGCTCTAATCCCCATGTGTTGAAGGAGGCAGGTTATTGGATCAAGGAGGTGGTTTACCCCCATGCTGTTCTCGTGGTAGTGAGTGAGTTCTCACAAGATCGAATGGTTTTCAATGTGGCAGTTTTTTCCTGCATTCACACTTCTCCCTCCTGCCGCCATGTGAAGAAGGTGCCTGCTTCCCCTTCGCCTTCTGCCATGATTGTAAGTTTCCTGAGGCCTCCCAGCCATGTGGAACTGTGAGTCAATGAAATGTCTTTCCTTTATGAATTACCCAGTCTCAGGAATTTCTTTATAGCAGTGTGAAAATGGACTAATACACCCACATCGCTGTCTGGCAGCAACTGCCCAAAGCTGAGTAGTGATCGCTTTCGTCTAAAGGCAAAAGAGCATTCTAGTTTGCCACAGTCCTCACTACTCCTTATTTTATCACATGTAATCTGATAGGGTGTAGGTGTCCCATCCAAATCTCATGTTGGAGATGGGAACAACGTTGAAGGTGGGGCCTGGTAGGAGGTGTCTGGGTGTTTGGATCATGGGCGCAGATGCCTCGTGGCTTGGTCGCTGTCCTCACAATAGTGAGTTCCTATGAGATCTGGTTATGCAAGTGTGTGGCACCTCCCCATCACTCCCTCTCTTGCTCTCTATGGGATGTCCCTGCTCCCACTTTGCCTTCTGCCATGAGTAAAAGCCACCTGAGGCCACCGCAGAAACTGAGCAGATGCCAGCACCATACTTCCTGTACAGTCTGCAGAAGCATAAGTCAATTAAACCTCTTTCTCTATCAATTACTCAATCTCAGGTATTCCTTTATACCAATGCCAAAACAGCCCAACACATAGTCTGCCATAGTTCCTAACGCTCCCTATTTTATTACACCCAGTCTGCTTGACTCACTTATATTACTGTCTGGTTCCCAAAGGCATTTAAACTACCCCTGTTTTAAAGGGGCATTACACAGCATGCAGTTGATTTATCAATCTACAGCTATCAGATTGATCCTGTTCACAAAGAGTTCTAAAGAAGAAAATCCATAATATTATTTGGCAAGCTATTCAAACATTAAACCTTTCTCTTCTATCCAGAAAATTTTCCCCTCACTATAAATAGGCCAATAAGAATAATATAGTCTTAAAGCTACATGGCATCTTATGGCTCATCTGGTCCAACCACCTTATATAACATTTTAGAAAACTACAGCCCTAGATTATGAAGGTGCACAATAGCTAACAGGGACCAGGAACAGCTTCCCAGTGGAAAGCTTTCTGGAACTTCTCATTCTTTCCAGATTAGGCATAGAAATTAGCTGCTTGCTTTACTTTTTGAAAGCACTTTAGGCTTGGACTCAAAGGCAGGAAGTGTTTTTTTTTCTCTTGTTTTAGGCTTTAGATTCTCAGAAAATTTATTGTCCTAATCTTAGTTACCATGAAGATTATCTGTTGAACCCTCTGTTCATTTCCTGGAGCTTCCAGAACCAAATACTACAAACCAGGTGACTTAAAACAATGGAAATCCATTTCCTCATAGTTCTGAGGGGTAGAATTCTGAAATCAAGGAGTCAACAAGACCATGCTCCCTTCTAGGTCTCTCAGGGAGAATCCTAGTTTCTCTCCTCCTGACTTCTGGTGGCTCCTGGCTGCCTTTGGCATACCTTGATTGCGTTGCATTGCTCCAGTCTCTGCCTTTATCTTCACATAGGCTTCTTCCTTGTGTCTCCACATTTCTGTGTCCTACTCTCTCTCTCTTACAAAGAATCACTCATTGGGTTTAGGGTCCACTGTTAATTTTATGTGTCACACTTGCCTGGGCTTAAATGTGATTCTGGGTGTGTCTGTGAGGGTGTTTCCACAAGAGACTGGCATTTGCACTGGTGAAATGAATAAAGCAGATGGCCCTCCCCAGCGTGGATGGGCGTGAGCCAACAGAACAAATTGGGGAAGAAACAAATCCACCCTCCTGCTTGGGCTGAGACATCCATCTTCTGCCCTGAGACATTCTTAGGCTCTCAGATTTGGACTGGGACTGTACTAATCCATTTTCATGTTGCTGTAAAGACCTAAGCCTGGGTGATTTATAGAGAAAATAGGTTCAATTGACTCACAGTTTTACAGGCTGTACAGGAAGCATGGCTGGGGAGGCCTCAGAAAACATACAATCATGGCAGAAGGAGAAGGTAAACAGGCACGTCTTACATGGCCAGAGGAAGAGGAAGAGAGTGAAGGGAGAAATGCTCCACACTTTAAACAACCAGATCCTGAGAGAACTCACTCACGATCATGAGAACACCAAGGGGGGAGTGTGCCTCTATCATGCAATCACCTCACATCAGGCCCTTCCTCCAACACTGAGAATTACAATTTCACATGGGATTTGGGTGGGGATACAGAGCCCCATATCAGGGACTGGCACTATTGCCCTTCATTCTCAGGTTTTCAGCTTTGGGCTGAATTATGACACCAACTTTTGCAGGTCATGGGACTCTTTGGCCTTCATAACTGCACGAGCCAATTCCTATACTAAATCTCTTCATATATGTATGCATGTATACATAGTTGGTCCTCTATGTCCGTGGGTTCTGCATGCATGGATTTAACCAACCGCAGATCAAAAATATTTGAGAAAGGAATTGCATATGTACTGAACACATACAGACTTTCATTTCTTGTCCTTATTCCCTAAACAATACGACTATTTACATAGCATTTACATTGTATTAGGTGTTATAAGTAATCCAAAAATGATTCAAAGTATACGGGAGGATGTGCATAGGTTATATGCAAATACTGTGTCATTTTTATATCAGGGACTTGTGCAACTGCAGATTTGGTATCCAAGGGAGGTCCTGGAACCAATCCCACACAGATACCAAGAGATGACTATATATATATATATATAAATTGGTTCTGTTTCTCTAGTGTTTTTGCTCCATTACAAACCCTCTCCAAATTTTCCTAAACTGATAGGCAAATCCACTGGGGCTGATTATCTCACAGCACCTATGTACTCCATCACCTGACTAATATAATCCCATCTTAGTTCATAAGTTAACTGAACACATCTGCAAGGACTTTATTATTTCTAAGTAAGGTCACATCCTGAGGTTGTAGATGGCTATGAATTTGGAGTGGAAGTGAGGGGTCAGGGTTATGCTAGTCAAGCTACTACAAATCTTCTCTCTAAATTTTCTTAAAATTGTAGGCCAGTCCACTGGAGCTGCTGATAATCTCATAGCTGACACACGTTCTACACGATTTCTATAGGCCATCATGGTGTTGGCTTTTAAGAGATGGTGTATACAAACCCTTGTTATCATCAAGGTTCTCTAGGTCTTTACCTGCCATTCTTACAGTGAGCAACAATCTCGTGTAATGGTCAACACTTGGCCTTTTGTGTCAGGCCCTGATCACCAGCTCTTTGGCTTTCATGCTCCAACTTGTCCCCCTCATGGCCCCACGACGTCTGTCCTAGCTACAAGAATTGTAGCTTCCACTGTTCACAGACGCTAAGATTTGGAAGCAACCGATGTCCATCAGCAGATGAATGGATAAAGAAAATGTGGTACATATACACATTGGAGTACTATTCAGCCATAAAAAAGAATGAGATCCTGTCATTTGTAGTAACATGGATGGAACTGGAGATCATTACATCCAGGGATAGAAACTATTTTTCTGAAGGAGAAGAACTTTTCGCAGTCACCCCCTCCCCCACCACATGCAGACTTTTCAGGTCCTATTGGTCAAGACCGGGTCATGTAACAATGTCCTGGCTCAGGGGTTGCAAACAGTTTTGATTTCAGGGCCACTTTACACTATCAAAAATACTGACAACCTCAGAGTACTTTAATGCTTATGTGTTATAGCTATCAATATTTACCATGTTAGAAATGAAAATGAAGATGTTTCTAAAATATTTATTTTTTCATTTAAAAGTGACAGTAATAAACTTATTACATGTGAAAATACATATTTTTATGAAAAATAGTTTCCAAACCAAAATGTCACGAGAAGAGTGGAACTTTTTTACATTTTTACAAGTCTCTTTCATGTCTAGCCTAAAGGAAATGACAGAAGAGAGCTATATTCTATCTGCTTCCACACTCAGTCTGTTGTGATATGTTCTTTTGTTAAAGAATATTTAGGAAAGGCAGCTCACACAGATGAGTAGATGGAACGGGAAGAGTGTGTTAACAGCCTTTTCAGATCATTGTGAAGATTCCGCTGTAGGACTACACCAAAACTTGACAAGTTATAGTTTGTTAAAGGTAAATTGCAGGCCGGGCATAGTGACTCAGGCCTGTAATCCCAGCACTTAGGGAGGCCAAGGTGGGCAGGTCACCTGGAGTAGGAAGTTTGAGACCAGCCTGACCAATATAGAGAAACTCCATCTCTACTAAAAATACAAAATTAGCCAGGCATGGTGGCACGTGCCTGTAATCCCAGCTACCTGGGAGGCTGAGGCAGGAGAATAGCTTGAAACTGGGAGGCAGGGGTTGCAGTGAGCTAAGATCACGCCATTGCACTCTGGCCTGGGTGACAAGAGCTAAACTCCATCTAAAAAAAATAATAATAATGTAAATTGCCATATGAAATCTGAAAACATTAATGAATGTTTTATACTCAATTACTTTTTCAGATTTTGTAACCTTATGCACTGGTCATTTGGAAAATACTGATTTACTGCATTGTGCAGATCTTCCAAATGATGACACATTTCAATATACAATATAAAAATATCACCTTCATAAATACCACACCAATTTCAATTTCATTCCAATTTCCTTTGAAAATTTGAATTTTATCATTGGCATCAAATATTGCCTTCCTTGACATGATTAACTCATATTGTTTTCCTTCATTGGAAAAACTCCTTTCATTTTTAGACCATTTCTATCAAATACCCAAACTTGAATGAATAACAATAGTTTGTCTGTCAGTTGTTATGTCAAGTGAAAATAATGTTCTGTGAAAAAAAAAAAAAAAAAAAAAGCTAATTTAGCTAGCAACTCAAACAATCGCATAAAAGCATTCCTCGAGACAGCCATCACAGCCTATGCAGTAGAAATGCTTTATGTGCACTTCCCAAATCAAGGGTTGAGATGTAGCAAAATTAACTTTTACTGCTTCAAGGACATCTCAGTAAAATGCTTTCTTTTACTCTGTTGTTGTGAAGAATACAGTGACTACAGTTTGGTGTCACGGTTTGTGCTGAGCTGCCAGCAGCTTTCCCGCCATTGCTTTTCCAACATCAGTGCAAATGACGATGCAGTAAAAAGGGCAAATAACATATTGAAATAATTATATATGTATATTTTGTTAGATATATGTATTCTCTACTAATACATAAAAGTTTGAAAATAACTTTGACCTTGCAAACTTATGAAAGTGTCTCAGGGACCCCTAGATATCTTTACACTTTGAGAATGTAACATCTGTTCATACCCCAGATGAACAGAAAGGACGATGACTATCTGAGATTTTTAGCTCCTTTCTCTTCGAAGCAGGCTTTGCTAGCCAGGAAGAAGGAAGCAAAGAACAGCTGTTTTGTTGGCTACCAACAGTATCCAACCGTCACCTTTAAAGCATGCGTGACACAAAGGAAGTACTCACTGATGTTCAATGTTGTGTTACTTTGTACATAAGCAGTTGATTTCCCTTTCCGCTCTCCTCTCTAGCATGCTTTTTAAAAAGCGACTAATTTATCTGATTTTCTCAGCACCTTGTGAGATGCAACAGACATTGATTTTTAAGAAATAGGTTATGTCACCTAAGATTTCACCCAAATTAGGGAGAAAACTCAAAATATCACCCAGGACAATGCTTCAGGGCCCCTCACCAACCCATATCTCATACACTGATATGTATCCCCTGGACTCAGGAAGCACAGCTGGTGAAATCATAACAACTCAGACCTCCAGAAAGCTATTTCAGACAGTTTGATCACAGAACTGTGTATGAGATTCTCAGGGTTTTTTTATTCTGTGGAACTATTTATCTCTTCCCAGTTGCTAACAACTCAAATGAACATTCTTTACATTCTACCCATGTTTTTACATCTCAGGGAGCTTACATTCTATATTATATTATTTCATCTCCCTACAGAAATGTATTCACTGAATGGTCGCCACCGTATATCACTGATGTTATGATGTGCCCTTTTTCTTCATTTTAACGTCTTTTAATTTAGAATGACTTTTACAGTCTATGGGAAGTCAGAATGTATTGGTCAGTGTTTTCCTTTTCTTACTGACACGTAAAATAATGATATATCTATTTTCAATGGTGTCTTAAATTCAACAAAGTATGGTGTTTAAAATGTGACTCTATACTGATATAAGAACTGATATAAGAAATAACTACAGTCCTACGTGGCTTAACAACAGGATACACTGTGAAAAAAAAACACATTGTTAGGCTATTTTCTCATGTGCAAACGTCGTAGAGTGTCCTTACACAAGTCTAGAGGGTGCAGCTGCTCCACACTTAGGCTGGCTGTAAGATGCCACAATAGGATTGCTCCTGGCTACCAACCTCTGCAGCATGTTACTCTACTGAACACTGCAGACAGCGGTAACACAGTGGTAAGTATTTGTGCCATCTAAACATATCGAATCACAGAAAAGGTACAGCAAAAATATAGTTTTATAATCTTACGGGACCACCATAGTATTTGCAGTCCATCATTGACCAAACTGTAGTTGTGATGCATGCCTGCATTTGAAAACCTCCATGCTTTCTACAAAACTATTATTATGCATCATGCAGTCTCTGGTTTAATGCCTCTAAAACAAAACTGGCACAATAAATCTTACCGAGTTCCCTGCTTTTAGCTCTTTTCTATGTCCAAGAGGGTGACTTGCGCACAGTAATGGTTCAACAAGATGTTCCTGAAAATAATGTAAAATTAAGAATACAAAACTAGGCATAAACATTTGGAAGGGACTCCAGCAACTGAATGGCTCTGAGACATAAACTTTACTGGGCTCTAGGCATGGCCATGTGTCTGGCCAATGAAACATGAACCGAAGTGTTGACTGAGACTTCTGGGAAGTCTCCTTATAGGGAGGAAAGAGGCCTCTCTTCTTTTTTTCCTCAATCCCACTATCTACAAGTCGCCTATGGTAGCCTGGGCTCCAGCAACCATCTTGGGCCAAGAAAATAAGAGACATAGCCCTGATGGAGGCACAGAAAGTCTAAAGAAACCTAAGATTCTGCTGACTGTGAAGCTGCCCGCCAACCCCAGGCTGCTTCCCTCCAGGACCTCTTTGGTTGTGAAGGAAGGAAGCATTGGGTGCTCAAACCACTATCTGGGGGTTCTCTTGTTATCAGCCTGACACAGTTCATCACTGACACAGCATCATAAAGCATACAAGATCCATACAAGAGGGGCAGAGGTTGGGTCAAAGATGGAGGTCATCAAGTGAACCCAGACCTGGAGGCCAGAAACACTCTTTCCAGTGTTTCCTATTCTAGTCATGCCCTTAGCTTGCTCCAGGAACTTAAGAAACTCACTTAAGCTGTATTTACTTTAAGTTCCCACATTTAAAAAAGACAACTTCCTCCCATGGAGTTATAATAGCTAAATGATATAAAAATAAGAATTTTGAGATGGTGAAATCATTCACCTTTGTTATGGTTGATTGGAGCAGTGATGCACTGAGAATCCTTTCATAGTTCTGTTCCTGGTGAATGAATTCAAATCTAGACCCCCATATCCTGGGAAGTGCTCTAATGTTAAAAATCAAATCCTAAATAGTGGTTCATGGAGTAGGCGCTTTAAAAGTCTTCTAATTATGAGGCAGTTGCAAAGAGCAATCAGTCAGTTCCCACATCCTCCAAGGACCGTGATTAGGAAAAGACGAATTTCCTATTTGGGTATCGTCTCAGCCATGGTTTCCTAGGAGCAGAGCCTATGAGATTAGTACTCTCATGTGGGCAGATTTCAGGAAAAGGACCTAAAGGAGTTCGGGAAGCAGGTGAGACAGAGGCAGAAGGTAGAAATGTGGGTTCCACTCACCTCAGCCCCATCCTATGGGGAAATCTGGAGCATGACCAGCACCAAAAAATTGCCCAACCTCAAGGCAAGAGGGCCAAGCCTTTACAGCCCTGTGTCTGCCAGTCACTGGTGCAGACCACCCCTGAGGGTGAGGGGTTCTCCCAAGCATCTCTGGCTGAGGAGGCTCCCACTGGCTGAGGACAATTCTTCAGAAAGAGTGTGGCTGAGATCGGGCAGCAGCCAGCACTCCCAGCAGCTGTGCGGGGGATGCATTGGTCTAAGAAGGTGACCTGGGTATGCATCCCGGCATCTCCCATAGGAACAGAACGCTGGAGTATTTGCGGAGAAAGCTCCTGACCACTTCTATGCCTTAGATCTCTGTTTTGGGCAACAATAGATCTGCTCTCAGTGATCAATTCTGAACTTGTTCTTTAATAGGCAAGGAAAACAAGGAAAGTGTTACTGTCGCTCAGGCTTGGCTTTCAGGATTTCTCCACAGCCTTGGGGATTTCAGAGTGTTGGTGAATCCTACTTTTCCTCTCCTTTGGATTCCAAACCAATGGAGAAAATCATCCAGGAGGATCCGAGACCACGCGAATGGCGTTCTTGCCCAGAGGGCTGGTTTTAAGATGTGTTCTGGATCCAAGACCAAGAGGAATGTCTTCTTGTTCCCCTTGATTTGAAGTCGCACCCTAGTCACAGAGCAAACGACGGTGGGGCAGGCACTCCGGGCTGAGTAAAGGGAAGGGGGATGGGTGCCATTGGGGGCAGGCAGAACGTGCTGAGCAGGGAGGCTTCGTGCCCTCACCCCATTTGCCCAAGGAAGACTAGAAAGAAGGACTGGAACTGCTCCTCCCGTAGTCTTCCTGGGGTGGAGGGCCAGGAGGGTTCCTGTAGGGATCATGCGGACTAGAGCCCGCAGTTCCTCCCATCGCTTGCCTCCCACAGACTGCTAAAGACAAGGAGAAAGGACGCTCTAAATCTGGAGCTGGCTTAGAAGCCCTGGTGGACACACTCAGAAAGAAAAGCCAACCCGGACTTCTGAATCAGCCACACCGGCTTCATCATTCAGCTACCCCAGATCTCCTTTCTTGCACCAAGAACCTGACTAGTTTGGTCACTCTTGGCTGAATACTTGGAACACATCAGCACCTATTGATACAAATCACTTCTGCCAGTCTCCACCAGCCAGCGCCCGGCAGCTGTTTTCCGTGTCCTTTCTCCTGAAAGCATTATGCAGCCTTATGTACAGGTTGACATTATGAAGTATTGCATTTTCTGAATTTACAGCATTTTCTGTTCTTGGAGGTAATAGATGGCCTGCTCAGCTTTCCTTCACTGCAGACACTGCTCTGTGGTCTCCATAGCTCCACAATGCATCAGTGGATCAGGCAGGATGAGAATTACAGTGTCCTGGGTTCCACCATGCCTTCCTGCTTGGCATGGTGTTTTCCAATCTGCTGGCATCTTACAAACATGTTGTCGCATCTATCTGCACTTCATTCCTTTTTAAGGAATTAGCTCCAGTTCATCTGTCACAAATTTGCAGAGCATCTGTGACACCCTTTCCAGACATCTTTTTGGTCACTGGAGCTATAGACGTAAGCATGACAGACAAGCTTCCTTTACTCAAGGAGCTCATACTTATGAAGAGCAACCAAGCAAATGAGATGGCTTCAGATTGTGATAAATCCCATCAAGGACACAATCAGGTGCCTCGCACAGTGGCCCATGCCTGTAATCCCAAAACTTTGTGAGGCTGAGTCAGAGGATCGCTTAAGGACTGGAGATAGAGACCAATCTGGGCAACACAGGGAGACTCCATTTCTACAGAAAATTTAAAAATTAGCCAGGTGTGGTGGCACACACCTGTAGTCCCAGCTACTCGGGAGGCTGAGGTGGGAGGATCGTGAGCCTGGGAGTTCAAGACTGCACTGAGCTATGATCATGCACTGCACTCTAACCTAGGTGACAGAGTGGACCTTGTCTCTTCAAAAGAGACAAACGGGAACGTGAGATGGGGTGGCTATGAGGCGGTATAGGTGGCAGAGCCTGTGCCCACCAGGGTTTCAGGGAAGGGTGCTCTGAGGAGGTGACAGACACTTGAGTCAAGACCTAAGGTGGAGGTGAGCAAGCCACAGAAGGAACTGCAGAAAGGGCCTGCCAGCCAGAGAGCATGATGCATGCATAGGCCTAGCTTTAGGAAGAGCTTGGTGTGTGCACGTTGCAGAAAGAAGGCAGGCGCTAAGCCAGAGTACGATGAGCAAGGAGCAGGTGGTGGAGGCAGGCATGGCGGTGGGGGGTGGAGGGCTTCTGGCCAGTTATGGAAAGCCACAGGAAGATGAGAAGCGGGATAACAATCTGAATGACGTATTTCAAAGACTACGCAGGCTGCAGCTGCAGGGTGGAGAATGGATTGTGTGAGTCTCCTCTTTCTCCCTTCTTTCCTTTGGGAATATCACAGGAAGGGCAGCAAAACGCTCACCCTCACCTTTCCCTTACTCAGTGGGACTCTGGACTCTCAGGATAGAGATAAACTTCTATTTTCTGTCTTGTTTAGGCCACTGTTAGGTTGAATCTCTCTTTTTTTTTTTTTTGAAATGGAGTTTCGCTCTTGTTGCCCAGGCTGGAGTGCAATGGCGCGATCTCGGCTCACCGCAACCTCCGACTCCCGGGTTCAGGCAATTCTCCTGCCTCAGCCTCCTGAGTAGCTGGGATTACAGGCATGCGCCACCATGCCCAGCTAATTTTTTGTATTTTTAGTAGAGACGGGGTTTCACCATGTTGACCAAGATGGTCTCGATCTCTTGACCTCGTGATCCACCCGCCTCGGCCTCCCAAAGTGCTGGGATTACAGGCTTGAGCCACTGCGCCCGGCAGGTTGAACCTCTTTTATCCTTTGACGTAATTAGCAACACCTGATCCTAGTTAATAAAGCTCTCATGTTTAGCTGCTCATAAAATCTCAAACTCTGGGAAGCACTAGTCCGTGCCCTCCTTGGCCTTTGGCATATTCTACTCCTCCTATTTTGCTTGCATCCTTGGCACTGAAAACCCACCCGATACCCAGGAGGTGTTCCATAAACACTGAAGAGGTGGAGGAGGATTCGGCACCCAGAGGTGTCCTGTTGTTTTCAGACCTTGTTAGTCATCAGGCCTCGGGGAAAATCTGCAACGTGGATTTCATCACACAAAATGGCTCACACCTTGCAGAGTGGCACTCAGCCCAGGAGTGTGAGTGGGGAGAGGAGATTTCAGCCAGACCCTGACTCTCCTTACCTTACGTGGGGATGCGCAGCCTTGAACGCACTGACTCACCAGCTTCTGGGAGGCCACGATTTTTATCAGCTTGCAGCAGCAGGAAGTGAGAAGAGAGCTTGCAGCAGCAGGAGGAAAGGTATGCCTGACATTCAGGGTGGTTCCTTGTGGCCGCCTCTCCCAGAAGCCCTTGTTTTTCCTGTGTCTCATTTATCTTATGAATGACCAATTAACGCGTTTCTTCAATATATCTTCCACCAGCTCCATCAGCTCCACCCAAACCAGGAACCAACTCTGCCCTTTTCACCCTGGTACCTGGCACACAGAAGGTATTCAGTAAAATACCAGTTGAGAAATAAATGAATGGATCAATCTTTTCATGAGGAGGAAAGAGATAAATAGAATCGGTTAAGCTTTACACAGGAAAACCCCTTTGCAAGTTTTGCCTTGTTTTGTTTTGAGGCGGAGTCTCGCTCTGTGGCCAAGGCTGGCGTGCAGTGGCGCGATCTCGGCTCACTGGAAGCTCTGTCTCCCAGGTTCAAGTGACTCTCCTGTCTCAGCCTCTGAGTAGCTGGGATTACAGGCACGCATCTGTGATGGCTACTCAGAGCTACTCAGAGGCACGCCAACACGCCCGGCTAATTTTTGTATTTTTAGTAGAGACAGGGTTTCACCATGTTGGCCGGGCTGGTCTCGAACTCCTGACCGCAAGTCATCAGCCCCCCTCAGCCTCCCAAAGTGCTGGGATTACAGGCATGAGCCACCGCGCCCGGCCCCCTTTGCAAGTGTTAAAGGAAATTATTTGTATTTGTAGATAAGATTATTCCCTTTGTGGGTAAGCTCTGGCGGGAACCTACAACCTAAACCAGCTTCCTTAGCGGGATTCTCACCCTGCCTGGTAAGCTGTCTCTGTTACCAGGAGCTCCACGAAATGCAAATAAGTTTCAATATTCACTTAAGAAAATAAAAATGAGCAGTAAGTCAGCTAGGAGCAAAAGGAACGGGACATTCAAAGGCTGTGCCTAAAGTCAGAAGTGGCTTTGAAATTCTCCCAGGATAGGGCTTCAGGCACCTGGCGCTGGAGGCCAGGCCTGGACGAGGCAAGGCCCGGGGCGCGGCTGGAGGGCTCGCGTGGCGGGGCGCTGGTGCGGGGGAAGGGCGCCCTCTGCCGGGGGTGAGGAAGATGAGTCCGCACGCGCGGTGCGTGGGTCCTGCAGCCTGTTCGAACATCGCACGTGGACATCCACTTCTTCCAGGGGGAACGTAGTGGGGTGGGGGCAGAAAAAACAAACTCCCGCCAAGGAGGTGCTTTGCACGAGCATTTTCCAACCCCCTCCCTTCAGCCCCGAACCTCCCGCTGGCACAAGGGAAAGGACTGTGGTTAATCGCAGATGCTTTCAGGAAGCCAGGTGCGTCCCCACTCCCCAACCCTAAAATCCAAAGAAAGAGGAAATTGAGATGATCTGAACAAAGGTTAGGTCCTAAACAGATCCACGTGACTTTCTTTTGACCATGTCACCTTCCTCGTCTTGGGTTCTGGAGCACGAGCGCCGGATCAGCTGAATGCGGCCTGAGCATCTGGAAGTGGTCCTGAGGGGTACCTCGCGGTGCAGCCCCCGGGACAACCCAGGACACCCGGGACGGCCAGGCCGAGAGCCGGGACCCGCCCGCGCCTCCCCGCGGCTGCTCGAGGGTAGGGAGGGGCGCGCAGACCCCCGTGCGGCCAGAAGCGGGTCTCTGCTACCCGCCCTGCGCAAGCCCCCGGCTCTGATTGCTCGTCCACAAAACCTGGAGGCTGAATTAGACGGTCAGGTGGTCCCCAGCCTTATAGCTTTGGACTCTGTGGTCCTATTTTAGACCCAGACTTGTCTGCGAAGGTGGGAAGTGAAGAGCCGCAGACGGTTTGGAACGCGGACTAGAAAACAATGGGTGGAGACCGTCTAACCAGCCCTCTTCCCTAGAAGGGCGGAAACGGCTTTCCAAGCACCCGCGTTTCTCTTTATTGAATCTTGAGTGACACCTAGTGGCCCATCCGCCTCACCGTCACGGCGATGCTGGTTTCACTGGGCTTTTCAGAAGGCGTGCTTGCCTGCCCTTGGTTCTCTGCTAGAAGACTTTGGAGCCCCGGGTGCTGATGACGTTTCCTGGGACCTCCCGGAAGCACTTGCTGTCCCCGTCAACATCCCTGTACCTGCGATGCATGCAGTTCTAATGAAAATGCGCTTCTCATCTGGAGAGCTTGCTTGAGCCCATCCTGAGCTCTCAGGCAGCAAATAAAGAGTTGGGCAATGTTCCAGGAGCTGGGCACACCAAGATGACCAGAGCTTGGTTTCTGATCTCCAGAATCTCACAGCCCAGTCCAGCTGGGGGGAAATGAACCAGTAAAAGAGTGTGTATCGGATGCTATGGGGTACAGGGGTGGACGTAGCTCTGCCTAGAGGCATCAAGAAAGACAATCACCCTTGAGCTGAGTTTTGAAGATGAGGCAGAATTCTAAGATGACCCCTGAAGATTCTCAGCCCCACCCCCCTCGCAATGTACACACACCTTTGCCCAGTTATTCTATCAAACAACTTAGGTAATTCTGTGAAGAGAATTTGCAGATGTAAGTAAAGTTCCCAGATTAGTTGCTCTTAAGATCTGGAGATGATCCTGGGTGGGTCAAACCTAACCAGGTGAACCTTTGAAAGGGACTGGATTGTCCTAGTAGAAGAGCTTTGACAAGTGACAGGAACTCATCATGGGCAAGATTTTCTTTGCTGGCTTTAGAGATGAAAGTGGCCATGTGACAAGGAATGCAGGCCGACTCCAGGAGCTCAGAAAGACCCCTGGCGGACAGCCAGCAGAGAAACCAGACTGCAGTCCTAGCACTGTAAGAGCACTGAACTCTGCCAACAAGCAGGGAGTTTGGAAGCGATCCCCGAGCTGTATGACACCCAGTCCCATCTGACACCTTGGTTTTATCTCTGTAGGACCCTGAATAGAGGACCCAGTCATGTTGCAGTCAGGCTTTAGACCTCCAGAACTGTGAGCTGATAAGTGGGTGTTTTAAGCCGCTATGTTTGTAATTTGTTATGAAGTCATAGGAAATGGATACAGATGGTCATTTCAAAGAGGAGAACCACATGACAAAGGCTCAGAGGCATAGAGAAGCAGAGAACTACGTCATACATAGAACTAAAGACATTTGGCATATAGCCGGACCATGGGAAGCAAAAGAGATGGTAAGATGTACTCATGAGAACTTGGCTGTGGATCAGAGAGAATGTGCCCTTGGGCTAGCTATTCGCTTTCTGTGCCTCAGTTTTCCCAAAGGTAGAATGGAATCATAATCAGAGTTAAAACACAGAGTCATTATGTTAGTGGGCCATAGGCACGTAGGAAGTTCAACACAGTCCTGGGATATAAGTGTTCCAAAAATGTTAGGCAGTCATAGCATTAGGAATTAATCTTGTAGTTAATGGACTGGAATAAAGAGAGGGCAAGTCATGTGGTTTTTACAGAGTGGTCTGGGGACCACCTGCACTGGATGATTCCAGAGGTGAGCTGATTAAAAACGCACGTGCCTGGACTGTACCTTGGTCTTACGGAACTGGACTCTCTGGGGGTAGAGCCTGAGAATCTGCACTTTGAAGAAGCTTCCAAATTGATCTTTGTGAGAACCACCAAGCAAGAATTAAGAAGACTTGTAAGTAGGTCACTGTTGTGGCCCAGGCAGGAGTGGCTGATAAAATCAAGCAGGGCACTAGCAATGAGGACAGGGAGGGGTGTGGCACTCTTTGAGGCAGGTGGAATCCATGCAACTGAGCAACTAATCAGACGGGTGGTGGCAAGGAGGGAAGGCAGAGGATAAGCTGGAATCACTGTAGGGAGGTGAGTTGGGGGAGGATTGACTCAGATTGGATCATAAGAGCCCAGGCATCTGTGGCCTATCCAAGTGGAACGTCACATAGACA
The DNA here is from genome assembly GCF_048565385.1 of Saimiri boliviensis. Classification (NCBI taxonomy): domain Eukaryota; kingdom Metazoa; phylum Chordata; class Mammalia; order Primates; family Cebidae; genus Saimiri; species Saimiri boliviensis. The sequence continues at coordinate 38,771,723 of NC_133455.1, read as the reverse complement.
GTTAAAGACTAAAATGTAGGAGGTACATTGGACTAAAAATACAACATTAAATGTTATCAGTACATGCAGTCATGGGATGTTGCTGGCAGAATAGGAAGATGGTCAGGAACAGAACTTAAAATGTACGAGTTCAGGCCAGGTGTGGTGGGTCACGTCTGTAATCCCAGCAGACGATATTACAGATGTGAGGGAGAAGGGAATGGATCACTTGAGGTCAAGAGTTCGAGACCAGCCTGGCCAGCATAGTGAAACCCCATCTCTACTAAAAATACAAAAATTACACTTTGGGAGGCCGAGGCGGGTGGATCACGAGGTCAAGAGATCGAGACCATCCTGGTCAACATGGTGAAACCCCGTCTCTACTAAAAATACAAAAAATTAGCCGGGCATGGTGGTGCGTGCCTGTAGTCCCAGCTACTCAGGAGGCTGAGGCAGGAGAATTGCCTGAACCCAGGAGGTGGAGGTGGGTGAGCTGAGATTGCACCATTGCACTCCAGCCTGGGTAACAAGAGTGAAACTCTGTCTCAAAAAAAAAAAAAAAAATACAAAAATTAGCTGGACATTGTGGTGGACACCTGTAACCCAGCCACTTGGAAGGCTGAGGCAGGAGAATCACTTGAACCCAGGAAGTGGAGGTTGCAGTGAGCCAAGATCGTGGTACTGCATTCCAGCCTGAGCAACAGACTGAGACTCCCCTTCAAAAAAAGTATGAATTTTGGGGGTGAGGGGACCTAAGAGACTGAGAAAGAGCCATCAGAATGGTTGACTGGATGCTGGGTGGACAGAGGTCAAAGGGGGTGGCCATTAGCCAGCCTTGGCGCAGTTCAGATGTAAAATGTCTGCACACATGCCTGACAGCTCGTCACCAACACATCAATGGCAGGCTCAGCGGGGCTCCTTTCAGTGGGGTAAGGAAGGAGGGGGCCAGAGTACAGCCTGGGAATGCACAGAAGGCAGGGAAGTGGGGATTGTTCTTTAGCAATGTGGCTGTGAAAAAAGGGGGGAAAAAATTAGGACAGGAATTATAGAGATTCACACAGCCCTTCCCCTCCCATTCCATTGGTGCAAACCTAGACACGTGACTTACAAACATGGTGGAACCGGGGCAGCCACGTGGTGCCTGCTGAACCCAGATTGTGGAGCAAGTAAGGGGAGTGTGAAGGGAGGGTGAGGTTCTTAGAGAAGGAAGGGGAGCCTAGGTGCTGAAGACCAGAGGTGCACAGATACTTACAAGTGTGGGACTGGACCACGAGGCCAGGGAGAAGCTGGGATGGGGACGGGGTTTCTCTGTAGGGACGGAGGCATGGGGAGGATGGCAGTCAGCAGGCCAAAGGATCACTGAGCTGTGTTGAGGGCCCACCTGGGGTTAGGGAATAAGAATCCTGTGTGGAGAAGTGGTGCAACTTTGGGGAAATTTCCTCAATTCTTGTTGCCTTAGTTAGCTCATCTGTACTCTCTTAGTTCATTTTCTGTTGCTTATGACAGAAATGCCTGAAACTGGGTGATTTATAAGTAGAATGAATTTATTCTATCAGTTATGAAGGCTGAGAAGTCCAAGGACGAGGGGCCACATTTGCTGAGGGCATCCTTGCTGCTGGAAACTTCTGCAGAGTCCTAAGATGGTGCACGCAGCACATGGCCAGGGGGCTGAGCATGCTGGCTCAGGTGCCTCTTCCTCTTCTTATAAAGCCAGCCATCCCACTCCCAGGATAATCCATTAGTTCATTAACCCGTGAATGAATTAATCCATTCATGAGGCCCAAGCCTTCGTGATCCAATCACCTCAAGGTTCCACCTCTCAATACTGCCATACTGGGGATTCAGTTTCAACGTAAGCTTGGAGGACACAAACATTCAAATCATAGTGTGTACCATGGAAATAATAGTAATCTTCCCTAAGAACACCGTATGAAGGATTCCCTGAGATGACGTCCCAGTGACCGGCACATAGCAGCATTAACCAATGACAGCTACCAAGAAGATTATGGTTATTATTTTATAAGTCAGATAATGATATGCCTCTATTCAGAACCCCCTGGTTGCCTTCCATCTCACCCAGAGCGGAAGCCAAAGTCCTTAACTGTGACCATGAGGTCATGCATAATCTGGCCTGATCCTTACCTCTCCCTCAGTTCCCTCTGCTCCAGCCCTCCTGGCCTCAATGCTATTCACCAAACACATTCTTCTACCAGCGACATTCTTATCCTAGTTGGCCTTGTGGCTCATTCCCTCGAATTTGCTCAGTGTCACCTCCTCAGTGAGACCTTCATTGATCTCCCCAGTTTCAATTTGAACCACTCTTTTCCCCTCCCGCAGGGCTTCTTGCCCCTTCCCTGCTTTCTTACACTTTCTTGCACTTCTGGCACTGTGGCCATGCTCAGGGTTTTATTTATCTGCTTGTCTATTGCCTGCCTTGCCTAAATAGGATGATTTTCTTTTGCTTACTGAAATATCCCTAAAGCCTAATAAAGAAGTGCAAATAGCTGGCACTCAGCAAATCTCAGTCATGCACTAAGGTCTTGGCTTAAATGTCCCCTCTTTCAGAGAGCCCCACCTGCCATTCTATCTAAAGTAGCCACCCAGTCACCCCCTGTCCCCCGACTGCTCTGATTTTCTTCATGGAACTTAACCATACCTGCTGTTACATATTTGTCTGTTCACTCATTGTATGTCTCCCCAGCTAGATGCAGCAAGGTCTTAGTTGAATTGACTGGTACAATTCAACCCAAGTGCCTCTAATAACGCCAGCTACAAAGTAGGCACATGATGCATATTTGCTGACTGATGGCAGTATCGTTATTATTTCCTGTTGTTATTAATAGTGGTATTGGAAAGCAGAAGATAAGGAGTAGTTGTTCCCGAGAATGGAGTAGGTCAGGGGAGGACTATCCTAAATGGATTTCCCAGTGGAAGCTACAAGAAGGAACAAAAATACCTACTGGCTAGTCCCAGGCAATCCCCTCCTAGGCACCAAAAGCATAGACTACACCACAGGCAGCAACCAGGGTGTTTCTAGCTCTGTAAATATTCACAAGGTGAATACACAGAAGCTTCCTGGAACTTTTTAAGGAGCATCATTCACACCAATAACTGGTCAATTTGTTCTAAGAGATATATAGCTGCACTCCATTTTTAAATTGCAATTCAGTAGCTAAGGCAAGCTATGGGATCATGTGCTCAAGAGAGGAGAAAGAGGAAGCAGAACACAGACGCCAGAATCACACTGCCTGGTTCAGATCCTGGCTTTGCCACCTACTTGAATAATGTCTCTCTGCCTCCATTTCCTCATCTGTTAAAGGGGGATGGAAATACCTACCACATAAAGTTATTATAAGGACACACACACACACACACACACACACACACACACACACACACAAACAGTGCCTAGCATGTGTCAAGGACTGTAAAAGCTCTGGAATTTTTACCCTACTTGCAAGCTCTCAAGTTAGCCTGACATCTTTCATAGGGGCTGGTGGGTGACAAAAGACCCCTGGTCAGAGGCAAAGGATTTTATTGCTCATAGCAACAGCTGTAGCAGTAGCATCAGTATTTGTGCCAGCTGCCTGAGCTCAGCTGCCATGGAGTGACACAAAGATATCTCCAGCACATACAGTGGGCTGCATTACAGGAAGAGAACCCTGAGCTTAGGGAACCCAAATCTTTTATAATGGGCAGTAAGCATGCCTGCTCTTTGTTCCAGGAGAAGATACTATCTCTGTCTTCTAAGGCTGTTTGCTAAAGTGCATCTTTGAAAAGATAACCTCCAACAAAAAGTCAGTGTTCCTGCTCATAAGATGTGCAGAAATATGAGAGAACCATGGAGAATTGCCTGTCAAGAGCATGTGGTAAGAACTATTATTATTCCTATGGAAAAATGAACTCATACTACATAACTTTCTTCTGGTGACTTTAAAATTGATAGAAATTAGAGCAAATCAGGGCATGGACTAAGGTTACAAAGACTAATGGCAAGTCAAGGAATTTGAGTTAACATTCAGTGACTAGACTCCCAAATGTGTTTCACAAATGGGTTTCCAGAAAAACTGCTGTCAGCAATTGATTATGAGACTGGGCAAATGAGTTTGCAATTTCATGATGAACAATCTATCACTCCCTATCTTAGAAACTCAGGCACTCCATCTTTTTTGACAGGCAGCATGTATATTCTATTGCCAGGAAGGAAGGCAGTTGTCAAATCCCTAATTTTTCCCTTTGAAAAATTAACATTTAACTCAACTGTAAGATCTAGAGGAACACATAAGATCTTAATTACAAAGTGCAATCCAAGATTTGCACTAATTAATACGTTGATGAAAAATTCATTGAAATTCAGAGAAGAACCAAGGGGGAAAAGTTGGCCAGTGTTAACACTGAATACTATAAAATGTGTAAGTCTATTCAAATAGGCAGCTGCCTTTCTATGATAATTATAATTTCATCATTCAGGATTATTTTATTTGTAAGACTTTAGTTGCACATCCAAAACTTTGCAGAGAGAATATTTCTTTAAACTTTCTGATTTCTAACAGTTATACTAGTATGTGAGAGACTTTTAAAGACCAACTTAGTTAACTGAAATATGGGCAGGGAGTTGTTTGTTTTTGTTTGTTTGTTTGTTTTAAGCAAGAGACGCCATGTCCTTGATTCCTGGCTATGGCATTCACTAACTGTGACCTCCCCCAAGTTGCTTAAGCCCTTTGAGCTTGTTCCCCTATCCAAATGGGGACAATGCGTGGGGTTGTGGTGAGGAATGGCTATTGTTGTGAATCAATTGCATGCCTTCCTTTTAGTCTTAATCAAACCAGACCTGGTACCAGATGGGGATTGAAATATAGTGGTTTGTTATTGGTACAGCTGGGTTGATGAATAAGATAGTAAGGATCCAGCCTGAAAACTGGGCTTCCACCCAAGCCCTAGGTCCTGAAACCTGGAAGAATAGAGATTGTATCTGCAGATCCACACCCAGGCAGCCTCAAGGAGGATGCCAGGCTGCCCTTATCCATGGGGAGTAGGAAAGAGAACAGCCAGTGTAGTGAGGGTAAGCAAGGCCTCCTGGGTAACTGTAACTAGGACTGGAGAGGGGCCTCAGCTTGAGGCAGCCTGGGTCCCTTTATGAGACCAGAGCTTTGCAAGGTGGAGGAGGAGGGAGAAGGTAGGCGTAGGGTTGTGTTCCCGTGGCCCCACCAGACAATCTCACCAATCTCATAACTGCTTCCACTCAATGGAGAGCGATCCTGGGGGCAGATGTTCCTTCTGACTCATGAAGTTTCCATTTCCTGAGCAACTGAGAAAAGGCGCCCCTCCCAGGCCTCTCTGAGTCATCTAGCTCTCTATGTGGCCAGCCCCCAACATGGCCAGCCCCCTCCACGGCCATCAAATTCTTTTTCCAGAGTGAAAATTTAATCAGTATCTCAGAGGGTAAGGTCCAGCCAGACACAGGAGGCCTTTAGTAGCATGAACCCTGTTTCATTTCCCACATCACATGCCCTCTGCCACACCATCAGGGCTCTCCCAGCCCACCACTTGCAGCTCCAAACATGCTGTGCCCTGTGGTGGCCCAGCCCTTCCACCTAAAATGCCCTTGCCTCCTTGCTGAGATTCACTTGGGGTGGCTGGCACAATATTAGGGAAAGTTACAGATTATAGTCTCAAACCTTTTGGAAGGTCAAAAGGTTTTATCGGGACAAGCCAAAGATGGCTGGTCCATTAAGTTAGAAGAAAGATAGGGATGATAAGAGGCTTTCCCAGTTAAGTCTGTTTACCCCACATCTTTGTCTCTACTCTGTTTACTCATGTAAACTTTGTGCTGGATGGTCCTCTCAGGGGGAGGTCAAAGGGGAATTACCTGGTAATAGTGTTTACTCTGGGCCCCAGAACCTAAAGCTTTTATCATTTGTAAAACCACTCTTTTAACCATGTTAATTATCCACAAGCATGTTGCTTTAGAACCTCTGTTATAAAATCTTTACTGAATAAATGTGTAGAGGTACCAGAGGTCTTGGTCGATTGGCTGCAGTTTGCCCTTTGAAAGCAGCTGACACCCATCCTTAGCTCACTTGGATCACTGAACCAGGTGTGAAAGTGCATTTATTCATCCGTCATTGAGTTGGGGTCTGCAGGACAGACCTGCGCAGGTGGTAACTGACGTCTTGCCTCTTGTCCATTGGTCCCCAGTCCTCATCCTTTACAAGCTACTTTGAACATTGCCTCTGCCTTGAACTGTCTCTGACTCTCACCTCCCAAGGCTGGGTTGCTCCTTATCTCCTGGGGGTCCCACATCTTGGTTTTTTTAAGCATGCCTGCAGATGCCAACTGTCTGGATTGAAATCCAGTACCTGTGTGACCTTAGGTAAGTCACATAAGCTCTCTGGGCTCAATTTCCCTACTGGCAAAATAGGGATGATACTTGTACCTTATGGTGGCTATAAACATTATACAAAAATACAAAAAACACAAATGGCACCTGACCCATACTAAGCGCTTTATAAGCGTTGGCTGTTATAATCATGATTACTATTATTTACCAACTTTGTCATTTTTCCACATCCTAATACCACTTGGTCTATTACTCATATTTCCTTTAAATCAACTTCATCAGTCTCCTGAGTAGTGTCTGTGGAATTACAGGTTGGAAGGGCTAGCTATGTTTATATAATACAATTGAAAATGAAATAATGATTTAAATAAAACCTGATCATCTGAACCCCACCCCCACTATTCCTCACCTTTATTTCCTGTCCCAGTACACCTGGAAGAACACTGTTTTATGCTGTTATTCAGTCATTCATTCATCTGTCTGCAGAGATTATAAGTTGCCTGAAGGCAGGCACTGAAGCTGGATTCATCTTTGATTCTGCAAACAGTTTACAAGTGCCCTAGACCAAGGGTCCCCAACCCCCAAGCCACATACTGATAGCAATCCGTGGCTTGCCAGGAACTGGTCCACCCAGCAGGTGATGACTGCAGGTGCATGAGCATTACGGCCTGAGCTCTACCTCCTATCAGATCAGCTGTGGCATTAGATTCTCACAGAAGCTTGAACCCTATTGTAAACTGCGCATGCCAGAAATCTAGGCTATGCACTCCTTACGAGAATCTAATGCCTGATCCTCAAATCATCCCTCCCGACTCCCTCCCGTTTGTGGAAAAATTGTCTTCCACAAAACCAGCCCCTGGTGCCAAAAAGGTTGGGGACTGCTGCCCTAGACACGTCACACACCCTTGATAGCTGTTTTTGAAATGGATGAATGAATGTAATTGATTGAAATGCATCAACTGATGTTCAGGAAGCCAGAACATTCTACATGAAGATCAGAAAATCACAAATTAAGACTTGCACAATTAACAAATGGCAAAATAAAATAGCAAATTAAGAACTGACGTGAGCTGCCACCTCCCTCTTCCCCCCTGTGCCACTGGGACAATGAGAATGGCCTCCGTTCCTGATTTTCCTCCCTTCCTTTTAAACAGACTAACCTCCTGTCTTTTCGACAGCAAGTCAAAGGGGTTATTAAGAAGGAATGAATCTTGCAGTTATAATGAATCAGAAATTGGGGGAAAACGTCAGATTTCAGCAGTAGCAGAAGACTCTCACTGTTTAAAAAGCACTTGTCTCTTACGCTTAGAGAGATTAGAAGCTAATAATTTATATTGAAATCCAGCAAAGCCCTTCACAAAGTCCTATTGCTTGTCTCTGCCTTTTGAATGACAAGTAGGAAAATAGAGACTGATTTGAAAACCTAGGGCTATTTAACTACAGCAGCAATAATTCTTCCATTAGAAACTAAGAAATTAGAAGGTAGGAATGGCCCAGACACCACAACAAAACAGATGTTGCTGGCAGAAGGCCACGCCTTTTTCCAAATGAAACTCACCAGCCCTTCCAGTTTGAGTTAGCTTTCTAACCCTTCTGGACCTCAAATTGGCAAAAATATTTTTCCATGCTAGTTAAAATACTCTCAAGCTACAGTCATTAGATTTGCTGGACAGTGGCATCATTCTGATGTTATCGGCTCTGTCTTCCTGTTTTCATGAATAATGTATAAGAAGCAGCTATTAGAAATGGATTCTTCCATGGCTGACAATATCGCCACCAGACAAGCCCCTGGATTCTCAGTCATTTCATCTGAACTCTAACAGATCTCCCTCCTTTCCCTTTTACTGCTGTCTGCCTGCCTGTCATGATGGAGACTCTTCCAAAGACGTCTTATCCCTGCTTCTCCCTCAACATTAGGAAACTGAGTGGTGGGCTAGAGGCAAGAGGAGGTGCCCATTACCTTCCTGCCTTTTAATTGTTGCTCAGTGTCAGAGGAGGAGTGCTGGAGCTCCTGATGAAACCAAGTTCATGGTCTTGCCTCCTGGCCCTGCCAGCCTTGCTCTGGAGCCAAATGCCTGCCAAAAGATCCTTCTCCTTGGGCACAGGTGAGAGCTGGAAGGGAAGCTATGCTGAGCCTCCTCTACCTGCTCTTTCTTTTTTTCTGTATCTTTCTATGTTTGCATCAGACCTTTACTAACAAAACAAAGATCTTTCAGGCCCCTGCCTTCATTCATTCATTCATTTAACATATTTTTCATTGTCTGTGAGGCTTCCAGTGATAGAGGTATAAAATAACCAAGATTATTGAGATGAATATAAAATGTTTTACAAAGAAGAGCAGCAATTTTGAGAGTGTCTAATAGAGGGAAGTAGCTGAGTTAGGGAAGTCAGTATGGGGAGATAAAGATTGAGCTAAAGAGCTGAAAGACAAGGAACCGAAATCAGTGAATGGGATCCAGGCAACAGGAACAGCATGTGCGAAGTCTCTGCAGCAGGAGTGGGTGTGGCCTGTGCTAGAGAAACGAAGAAGACCTGGGGCCAGAGCACAGTTTGCTAACAGGATTCAGGGCTTCTTCCACCCCTTTGACACTTGCCCACATTTTTTTTCCTTTCACTGCCCCCTCCCATGGAATCAAGAGCTATTGTCTTGGCTCTCCAGCTCCTGGTGGGTCCTACCCTCCCAGGCTCCTCTACTATTGCATTTTAACTATGGCTACTAATGATATAAACAGGAGATGGGGAAATACTGGTTAGAAGAGGGCAGTTCCCTGGCAAAGGTCCCACCTTCAAACCTGAAGACTCCCAGCCCTAAATGGGAACAGGCATTTCTGTTTTCATGTCCAAAAAGTTGCCTTTTGACCTGCCAGGTCCACCTATCTTATACCCATATAAACCCTGAACCCCAGGCTCCAGAAGCAGATGAGCAGAGGAGAAAATGAGGAGATGAAGGGACAAGCAGACAAACAGCAGAACAGCAAGGCAGAGAGAGAAGAGAAGGATCATCTGAAGGCCAAGAGAAGTCCAGCTGGGGGCGGTCAGAGAGGAGTTTGGCCACTGGCCAAAACTCCAGGGGAAGACCATCTTTCCACTCCATCCCTCTTCCAGCTCCCCATCCATCCCACTGAGAGTCACCTCCACCACTCAGTCAAACCCCAAATTCAGCCTTCAAATCCGTGTATAACTTGATTCTTCCAGGATGCTGAGCAAGAGGTCTGGATGGATACAGAAACCTGTCACACTGGCCTGCTGCCCTTGTGAAAAGACAGAGGGGTCCACTGAGCTGGTAAACACATAAGCCATTTGTGGATGGCAAGGCTGAAAGAGCACACTGTGACATACACCTACTTGGGCTTTGGGAGTCGCAGACGCCCACCAGTGCCTAGACGCTGTGGAACCCAAAAGCACTCGCCCTGGCTCCTGAACCTGCCCATCTGTGTGCTCCCCCGCCTGTCAGAGGTTTGAGCAGCAGCAGCAGCAGCAACCAAACAGACGAGCCACACCTCCGTCACACGTCCTGCAAAGGGGATCTAGGAACTCTCTAGTTTCACTAACTTAGAACTTTCCTCCATCTCTATGTCCTGGTGTCAAACACAGTGCCTGCCACGTAGAAAAGCACCATGCATGCAATGAGCCTCTATTGTTCCGGGTCCCAGTTGAGAACTTGAAAATATCCCCATCACTCAGTATGAGAATGGTTAAATGAACAATGGTACACATTTTAAAGGAGATGTTTCTTCAGACTAATGATCTTGGAAATGTCTCTTGATGGAACATTAATTTTCAAGACAGAATACAAAATTCATCATAAAGCACAATCTAAGTTGTATTTGGAAAAATGCATATGCAAAGAAAAAGACTGGGAGAAAATTCAGCAAAATATTAACAGGCTATCTGTTGGTGGCACTATTGCTGGTTTTTATCTCCTTTTTATACTACTCCATTTCTCCCCAAATGTGCTAACTTAATAAATAATTTAAGTGAGTTGATTTAATTGAACTAAAATTGAAGCACTTATTAAACACGAGGCATCACTAGCAATTCAATGATGGGCAAAACATAAACATGGTCTCTGTCCTGAAAAATTGTTTGTATATATATATATATATATATATATATATATTTTTGAGACGGAGTTTCGCTCTTGTTACCCAGGCTGGAGTGCAATGGCGCCATCTTGGCTCACTGCAACCTCCGCCTCCTGGGTTCAGGCAATTCTCCTGCCTCAGCCTCCTGGGTAACTGGGATTACAGGCACGCGCCACCATGCCCAGCTAATTTTTTGTATTTTTAGTAGAGACGGGGTTTCACCATGTTGACCTGGATGGTCTCGATCTCTTGACCTCGTGATCCACCCGCCTCGGCCTCCCAAAGTGCTGGGATTACAGGCTTGAGCCACCGCGCCCGGCCAGTTTTTTTTTTTTTTTTAATATTACTTTAAAAAGCAAGATAGGCCAAACATGATGGCTCATGACTGAAATCTCAGCACTTTGGGAAGCCCAAGGCAGGAGGATCGCTTGAGTTCAGAAGTTTGAGAACAGCCTGGGCAATATAATGAGACTCCATCTCTACAAAAAATTGAAAACTTGGCTGGTCATGGTGGTGCACACCTGTCATTTCACCTAGTGGGTCCTGAGGAAGAAGGCTCACTTAAGCCCAGGAGGTCAAGGCTGTAGTGAGTCATGATTATGCCACTGAGCTCTAGCTGGAGTGACAGAGCAAGACCCTGACTCAAAAAAAAGGAAGAAAAAAAGAAAGGAAGGAAGGAAGAAGGAAGGAAGGAAGGAAGGAAGGAAAAGAAAGAAAGAAGAAAGAAATATTCATCATCACTCCTAGAAAACAAATGCTCTCCGGGATAAGCGTCATACAGCAGCATCTTGAAGTCACCCACCAAGGGTGCCAAGGACTGAACCTTGGCGAATGTCCATTTGTCATTTCTTCCCAAAGCGAGATGCTTGGAACAAGGACTCTTTCCTGGCAGTGACACAAAACTCCCCTCTCTATCCCCCTAGAGTGGAAAGCCCTTTATACAGCTCACTTTATAAAATTCAGTCCCCACCTCCCTGCATGCTTACAGTCACTTCATTTCCAGCCCTCCTGAGGGTGCATTTCCAAGGATTCTCTCCTGGGAATCAGCCCGCAAGGATTCTAGCCGGAAATGCCACGTCTCCAGGCGTCTGAAGCTTGGCTCCACTACTTACTGGTCCCTAAACGTACCCAAAGCAGGGGCTTGAGATTAAACCACAGACAAAACATCAGCCTGAGCAAGCAAGGAAACAGCAGGAGCCCAAGGACTCCTGTGAGCTAAGAGTCTGATTGTTTTCATGCAAATTGTTTTTAGTAGTAGGGAGATAACAGGCAAATGAAATATGGGAGATAGGTGGAGATTTTTCTAAACCAGTGTTGGGGGCGGGGGAGTTCTTTCATAAAATCCCAAGGCGTCTTTAACAGTTAAGCTATAAAGTTCCCATATTTCTTATCAAGTGGAATAGAATTTGTCTGTCTCATAGCTCCTGCTCCTCCTCTCCCAGCCCAGCACAATCCATGTCACTTTCTGCTTCTCTTACGTTCCATCTTAGCCTTGACTGAAGAGTCTGTTGCAGAATGGCAGAGCTGTCCAATGATGAAAAGCGTATTATCAGAGGACGATTTCAAATGGCAGACAAAATGAGCAATATTTATTCTACTAGTTGTCTATTTATTTTAATGTACTTAGAGAAAACTCTGTCTAGCACATGAAACCTACGATTTTATTATAGGCTATGTCAGCCTAAGTTTTTAAAAGAGAATTAATATAGAACCGATAAAGAGAAAAACATTCAGGGAATTGTTGTACCCAGGCGAGTTAGACCGAACAGCGCCACGCTCTGAGTTTCAAATTATGAGTCCTTTATTTTTAGCCAGCAACCGAGAGACGGCTAATGCTCAAAATTCTCTCGGCCCTGAAGAAGGGGCTTGATTATCTTTTATACCTTGATTTAGGTAGGGGAGGGGGTGCCTAGCTGGAGCAGAGTTTACAGAAGCAGAACAAGCAAGTTAGATAAGGAGGCTGCTAACTAGGAGGCAGGAGGTTCTCGTGATTGTTGATTTTCAAGGAGGGTATACACACGTGGTTCCCATGATTGCCGGTTACCAAGGGGGGTATTCAGTACTTGTCATACAGTCAATCAGGGGGGTGTTCACAATGGCAAGTGGGCTTGCCAAGCAGGCTATGGTTACAAAGGTTGTATGTTTCTATAGTTCTAAGTACAGCATGGCCCAGCACAGTAGCAAGACCCAGGTATGCACTTAAGGGAGGGGTGGGAGGAGGGGTGAGGCGGAGGTCAAGATGGAGTCTGTCTGGCTCTCAGCAAAATGGAGTCTGTCTAACACAGGGTAGGTTAGCCCAAAATCATGATATGCATGGTCGGCAAACATGGGAAGAAACTGTGAGGTGGGGCCTACGTGCATGATATTTAGAAAATACGCGTAGGAATTCTGCAACAAAGCCAGCTCAGCTCCTGGGGAAGGGCCACAAAAATCAGTTCATTGTGGAAACTCAGATGTAGGCATTTCCATTTAATTCTGGATCATAAATAAGTCTTTACAGTTCTGAATCCTGGAGCCTCCTGAAGTCTAAGATCTGCGTCTTCAAGCTGATAGACTTGGCCTTCAGTAGGGAGAGGTGTTTTTAAAATCAGGAAATTTCACATAAAAAATGCAGGTTTCTTGTTCTCCTTAAAAACTGAGGATCTGGAAAACTGGGTCTGCATCTCTGAGTGGTAACAGTCGGGTGACCATAGGCCACAGGAGTGGCTATTCTCTGACACTAGGTCCTACCCCTGCACTTCTGCCACTGGGGCTGCCTCAGACACCAAGGCTAGAAAGAGGGTTCCTCCTTCTCTAAGATTCCTCTTCCCTTTCTCCACCTTCTCTTTCCTCTATTTTCCCTCCCAACTCCTCCTCACCCGTAATGTACACACGCACTAATAAACACATACATATCTCCAGGAGATGAATACAACTTCTGTCTTCCCTCACTAATTCCCGTGGTTTATATGCCTCAATCCTGGCCCAAATTCACTGATAATTCCCAGGTTGGTTATTTATTGCCTTTTAGCTATTTGATTGGCAGAAAATCATATGAAAACGCCTAATACGTTATTTTTGTGTAAGATGTGAGGTAGGGGTAAAGATCCCATTGTCTCCCTAATTAGTAGATCATAAAGAATAGTAGAGTAGAGAGACAACAGACACATGAATTGGAGCCAGGGTGTTTGAATTTGAATCCTGGTGTTCTCATTTCCTGGCTATGTGATCGTGTGCAAATCATTTAATTTCTCTGCACTGGAGTTTCCTCATCTGTAAAACTGGGATGACAGTATCTATTGGATAGGACTGTTGTAAAGATTAAATGAACACATATAAAGGGCTTCAACTAGAGCTTGGTATACAACAAGGGTTATACAGAGTCATAGTTTTCCATCCTACGAACTACCACTGGAATCAACTTTAACTCTGCACCTTGAAGTTATTGCATCAGTTGTATTCCTTTACCCAGCACCATTTATTCCAGGCAAATAACTGCCAGGCACTGCATAGAGCACTGAATATAAAAAATAAGAAAACATCCTTGCTCTTCAAAGTGCTTCCTATCCCTAATCAATTTGGAATTTGAAGTTAAATTAAGAAAACAACATATGATCATATTTAAGGATAAGATTAAACTAAGCAAAAATCATATGACAATTGTTTAATATGAATATTAAGGAGCACAAAGAATTAGAATCATTCCAGGTTCAGTCCACAAAAATTAATCTCAAAGGGTCGGGGACAAGGTGAGATTTTGAAAGATACCCTTAGGGCCGGGCACAGTGGCTCACACCTGTAATCCCAGCACTTCGGGAGGCAAAAGCAGGTGAATCACTTGAGGTCAGGAGTTGGAGACAGCCTGGCCAATATGGCGAAACCATGTCTTTACTAAAAATACAAACATTAGCTGAGTGTGGTGGCATGTGCCTGTAGTCCCAGCTACTCGAGAGGCTGAGATAGGAGAATCACTTGCACCTGTGAGGCGGAGGTTGCAGCGAGCTGAGATTGCACCACTGCACTGGGCGGCAGAGTGAGACATTGTCTCAGAAAAAAAAAAAAAAAAGAGGGCAGCAAACCACACTGCCAAGTGTGTACCTATGCAACAATCTTGCATGTTCATCACATGTACCCCAAAACCTAAAATGCAATAAAAAAAAAAAAAGATAGCCTTAGTAAGAAGCAAGTTCTTGAACTTTGGACCAGAAGAATGAGGGCCAGAGGAAACTGATGGAGGCTTTCGGAGGATCACCAAGGCACTGTGAGTTACACACACACACACACACACACACACACACACACACACCCGTGTTTGAGGGAACACAGGCTAGTGATGGGAATCAATTCAGGGCTCAGAACAGGTGGAATTTGTTCAATTCTCTTTGTGATTTTAAGTCTCTTGAATTCTCCTTACTTTTCTATTACAACAGAGGCATACTATACTTTTATAATTTACTTTTAAGTACACTTGCAAAATCAGGATGATACAATGCATCTGTCTAGTGGTTAGTTAACACACTATCAGGAATTCACATTCAAGGAGGTCAGCGAGGTCAGCTAGCATTGTAGCAGAGACGGCCCGCTCCAGAGGCAGTACTTCTCAATCAACAACTGATGATTTCTTAATTAGCAGTGATCACTTTCTGGCCGTTGGCTTAGGGAATTTTTGATTGCATGATGTCTGCCAAGGGGCAGAGAATCCTGCCTCAGAAGATTTGAGATTTTTATCAAGGTGAATCAGAGCACAGCAAAGAACAGAGAGCTGGAACTTCATCGGACATATAAAACTGCTTTATACCTGTGTGGCTAAAGAATTTCTCTCTAGGTCAGGCACTATGGTTCACACCTATAATCCCAGCATTTTGGCAGGCCAAGGCAGGGAGGTCACTTGAACCTGGGAGTTCGAGAACAGCCTAGACGAGATGGCAAGACCTCGTCCCTATAAATAAATAAATAAGCCAGGTGTGGTGGGAACGCAAGGCTGTAGTCCCAGCTACTCAGTAGGCTGAGGTGGGGGGATGGCTTGAGCCCAGGAGGTCAAGGCTGCAATGAGCCATGATTTCATCACTACACTTCAAGCTGGACAGCAGAGTAAGACTGTCTTCAACAAAGTAAAATATATAAATGAAAAACTTTTTAAAAATTCTGTTGACAACTAGCCGCATGGCAGAATTTGGCTTGAATCTTATCTTTTGTTTAACGAGGACACGAGGTTTAGGGGAAAAGATAACCCTCATCCCTTCATGTTCTCTACTGACTGCTGTTCCCGTCCAAAAAGAACCTACTTGTGGTACGTGACCAAAGTGGCCCAGGTCAGTTCCCAAGAAGCGGTGGGACTCCAGGCTCCAGGGCACTGCCCACCTCTGGCCTTCAATTCTCTGGTGATTCTCTTCCCCCCCACCCAGCCCTAGTGGGCAGGGTCTGCAAGACTCACAGATGTGACAGTAGCTGGCAGGGGCTGGCTGGCATCCTTAGAGAGCTGATAGGTGAAGGAAAGCTCTCAATGGTCTTAATCTGGTTTTGAAATAGTTTCCATTTGACCCTGGCTGTTCCTAGGGTCTGGGGAAGGTCCTCACTGACCTAAGTGCCACGAGAAAATCCTGTCCAGGGTCCCCATAGCCCAGCTTTACACAGAAAGGAACTCTCCTCACTGCCTCTTGGTTCACCTCCCGCTGAATCAGAGGGAGGGGTTGGGGCTGGGGGCAGTCGCAGGCCGGGAAGAAGAGTGACGGAGCCTAGCCCGCCCAGCCTCCAGGGGCACTGGCCTTAGAACACTGAGAACAGGCTGAAAGCTGGATACATCATGGGAGAAAATCAACTTGTGCACCCCTAATACGGCCTGGGGCAGTGCTGCCCAGAGAGCTTTCTAGCACCTGGCAACCATGGTAGCCACTTGTCACACGCAGCCAGTGAGCATTCCAAGTATGACTGGTCTGAAGCAGGAGATGAATTTCAAATTGCATTTCATTTTAATTTATTTACATTAAATAGCCACATGAGACTAATGGTTTCTGTAGTGGACAGCACAGGCCTAGAGCCCAGCTTTACCCTTATCCCTCGGGACCTTCTCTTAATCCTCAAATAGTCTCATCTGTGGCCAGCCCCCTTTTTGCCTTCCTCACCTTTCTTTCTCTCTCTCTTTCTCTTTTTCTTTCTCCTTCCTTTCCTTCCTTCCCTTCATGACTTGCCTTTTCCTTCCTTCCTTTCTTTCCTTTTTTCCCTTCCTTCCTTCCTTTCTTCCTGCTTTCCTTTCTTCCTCCCTCTCTCCTTCTCTCCTTCCTTTTCCTCCTTCCTCCTTCCCTCCCCTTCCCTCCCTTCCTTCTTTTCCCTCCCTCCCCTCCCTCCCTCCCTCCCTCCCTGCCTTCCTTCCTTCCTTCCTTCCTTCCTTAAGACAGGGTTTCACTCTGTCAACCAGGCTGGAATACAGTGGCATGATCATAGCTCACTGCAGCCTCAGCCTGCTGGGACCAGGTGATCGTCCCACCTCAGTCACCTGAGTAGCTGGGACTATAAGTGCATGCCAGCATGCCCAGCTAATATTTTTTTGAAGGGGGGTGGGTGGTTAAATCATTATTTCTTTCTTTTATAATTTTTTTTAATTTAAAATTTTTAATCATGGGTACATAGAAGGTGTATCTATTTATGGGGTACATAAGATGTTTGGATGCAGGCCTTCAATGGGAAATAAGTACATTATGCAGAATGGGGTGTCCATCCCCTCAAGCGTTTATCCTTTCAGTTACAAACAATCCAATTACACTCTTTAGGGTGGTTTTTTGTTTTCTTTTTGAGATAGGGTCTTGCTCTGGCACCCAGGCTGGAATGCAGTGGTGTAATCACAGCTCACTGTAGCCTCAACCTCCCAGGCTCAAGTGATTCTCCCAGCTCAGCCTCCCAAGTAGCTGGGACCATAGGCATGCACCATCATGCCAGCTAATTGTTTTATGATTTATAGAGATCTCACTATGTTGCCCAGGCTGGTCTCAAACTCCTAGGCTCAAGTGATCTGCCCGCCTCCGACCTCCCAAAGTGCTAAGATTATAGGCATGAGCCACCACACCTGGCCCCCAATCTCTTGTTTTGACCTGAGGTCCCTGACTCCTCCTCCTTTCGTCAACTCTCTGGAATATTCTGGCTTGGGTGGTTCAAAAGAACGAAACCAATGCTTCCCAAATGTTTCCCTTTAGGGATGGATAAGACGTCAGGCCACCAGAAAAAAAGGGTCTTTAATGGCACATGGGACTCATAGAATGCACATGCCCGATTTGGAACTAATACATTCAATGGTGCTATTCAAAGTCATCATAATAATGATTGTACTCTGCTTGTATATGTGTAAAGATACATCGTCACAATGCATCCTGCATGTAAAGTGAGTAGAACAAGAATTAGACTTCTCATTTTAAAAATAAGAAACCAAAGTCGGCTTAGCTAAGAGAATCACACTGCAGATAATGATAGAGCGGGGACCAGCACCAGGTGTTCTGACTCCTAACTTCTCCTGGAATATTTGAGTCAGGCCTGATGAGAGAGGAAACATGACAGAAAGAAGAGAGCAGACCATAATCACCCTCAACAGACTGGCCATGTCTCCAGCGAGGCTTGTTTCTTTCAGGCCTGCAGAGAGTCACTTTGGACGCAGTGCACGATACATTATTTCATTCTCTAGCATTGTGGAAGCTGGAATGTGGAAGGGAATTTAAGCAGTAACTGTCTTCCAGAGCTCGAATGGGCCATCCTAATCCTTCTTGCATTCTAACTGTATTTGTAGGGATCTTATCAACGAATCTCCTTCTAACAGGATCTCTGCTCTTTGCACAACTTAGAGGTGCCTTTTTATTTAATACAACCTACAACACCATGGTATTACTCTAATGGATGTTATTCTAAATTGAGCAAGCCAAGTTTTTTTTCTTATGCTTCAGTTAAATTTGTTTTCGTATTATTTTTCTAGATCCTCCGATTAAGCACATGTCAGATTAAGAGTTCCCAATTTTGGCTGTTAATCTGAATTCTTGGCACTTTATTTTAATTAAATTAAATTAAATAATTGATTTTGAGACAGGGTCTCACTCTGTCACCCAGGCTAGAGTGCAGTGGCACAATCTTGCCTCACTGCAACCTCCACCTTCTGGGTTCAAGCAATCCTCTCACTTCAGCCTCCTGAGTAGCTGGGATACAGGCGTGGAAAACTATGCATACCTTTTTTTTTTTTGGTAGACACAGGTTTGCACCATGTTGCCCAGGCTGGTCTCAGACTCCTGGGCTCAAGTGATCCTCCTTCCTCAGCCTCCCAAAGTGCTGGAATCATAGGCAGGAGCCACCACGCCCAGCCCTCATGGCACTTTGAAGAAAATACACATTCTAGGCCAGACACGGTGGCTCATGCCTATAATCCCAGCACTTTGTGAGGCCCAGGCAGGCAATCACTTGAGGTCAGGAGTTCGAGACCAGCCTGGCTAACATGGTGAACCCCTGTCTCTACTAAAAATACAAAAATTAGCTGGGTGTGGTGGTGGGCACCTGTAATCCCAGCTACTCAGGAGGCTAAGGCTGGAGAATCGATTGAACCTGGGAGGCAGAGGTTGCAGTGAGCTGAGATTGTGCCACTGCACTCCAGCCTGGGCGACAAGAGTGAGACTCTGTCTCAAAAAAAAAAAAAAAAAAGAGGCCAGGCACAATGGCTCACGCCTGTAATCCCAGCACTTGGAGAGGCCAAGGTGAGTGGATCACGGAGTCAGGAGATCGAGACCATCCTGGCTAATGCGGTAAAACCCCATCTCTACTAAAAAATACAAACAATTAAGCCAGGCGCCATGGCTTATGCCTGTAATCCCAGCATTTTGGGAGGCTGAGGCGGGCGGATCACCTGAGGTCAGGGATTCAAGACCAGCCTGACCAATATGGTGAAACCCTGTCTTTAAAAAAAAAAAAATACAAAAACTTAGCTGGGCATGGTGGCATGCACCTATAGTTCCAGCTACTCAGGAGGCCAAGGCAGGAGAATCGCTTGAACCCAGGAGGTGGAGGTTGCAGTAAGCTGAAATTATGCCACTGAACTCCAGCCAGAGTGACAGAGAGAAACTCAGTCTCAAAAAAAGAAAGAAAGAAAAGGAAAATACATATTCCAGATTCAATCCCTTGAGAAGCTGGGATTGGCCTAGACATCCACATGCTTCAAAGTTCCCCCACATGATTTCAGTGCTAAGAGCTGAGACTCATGGAACGCTGGACCAAAGAATCAAGAGGCCCACATTCCGGTTCCTGACTTTTCTACACACTAGCCTCTCTGAGTCTGTTTCCCATTCTGTAAAATGGAGAGATAGGAACCCTGTCCTTCTTTTGTGAGTTTAAAGAATGAGAACTTGTGTGAAAGAATTTTGAAAAGGAACTTGGGTATTTATGGTGGGAAGGATCTGGTGACCAGCAGTCAGACAGCACCTGCAAACAGGCCTGGGATCTGGTCACTTGTGACATTTCCACATGGTTCTCATGGTCTGTTTGCCTCCATCACACTATGCTAAAAATGGGTAGAGAGTGGGTGGAGCTCAGAATACTTAACTCCAGTGTAATCGTGTGGGCAGCTTCCACTTAGTTAGGTAATTCTGGACAAATGGAAGCTTGTCTGCATGCAGCTATATTTATTTCCAAAATAACTGGTGAGATTCCCCCCACGAATTTGAGAATATTCATTTCTGTGTTACCTGTTTTGAGACCTTGAGACAAGGAGATTAGAAAGCCCCAGGCATGATCAGGCGGCGAGGTACACATGTTGTCTGCTCTCAACCTCAGAGCTGATGCTCAGGGTAAATCCACAGCCATCTGATGTAAGGGCATTTTAATTTGGGAAACCAAATGCAGGAAAGATATTACCTTACTGTTAATGTTAAGCATCTCACACACACCATTCAGTGCGCCAAACCAGGCTACTACTGGGCCTTAACCACATACAAATTACCTATTTACCTGAATACTCTAACATGATACCAATCCTTTCTTTTGAAACATGATGGTTTAAGCTGTCTGACAAACAGATGCTTCATTTCTTTTATGTTTTTATTTATTTATTTTTTTTTGAGATGGAGTTTCGCTCTTGTTACCCAGGCTGGAGTGCAATGGCGCGATCTCGGCTCACCGCAACCTCCGCCTCCTGGGTTCAGGCAGTTCTCCTGCCTCAGCCTCCTGAGTAGCTGGGATTACAGGCACGCGCCACCATGCCCAGCTAATTTTTTGTGTTTTTAGTAGAGACGGGGTTTCACCATGTTGACCAGGATGGTCTCAATCTCTTGACCTCGTGATCCACCCGCCTCAGCCTCCCAAAGTGCTGGGATTATAGGCGTGAGCTACCGCGCCCAGATGCTTCATTTCTATTCGTTCTCTTTTGTCCATTCAGTGCATCACAAGTTGACCATAGCAAGAAGAGAAATGCCTTAAGGATCATGATTTTGCAAAGGATTAATAGGGATACTGAAACAAGGAAGCTAAGCTTTTGATGGCCTTGATACAACCATTTCAAACTTCTCTATTTCCAACTGACCTCTGCACAAGGGTACCACATCTAAAGGACCATTACTGATAGTAAACACAGTTAGTTTGTATATTTTTTATGCTAGTTTCCTGGCAGTTGATAGTCATGTGTCTTATTCTAATAAATCAGCCAGTGACAACAATTTTCCAACAGAAGTAAGCAAGGTGTCTGGAAGAAGGGGTGGGAACGCGCCTTTTGTAATCCACGCACAGGCGCAGTCTGGGCTCCATGCAGCCCAGTTCTGTCTCCTGTCCAGGGATCTCTTCCCTGATCATCCCTGACCTGGGGAACGAGTCTTCTGCCAAAGAGGGGCTGAGTCAGCAGCAGCCAGGCTTTCCCTGTCCGTCCTCTCCAGAGCAGGCTCCCTGTGCTCTGCCAGCCACAACGTAAAAGTGCAAGTAGCAGTCTGGGTTCTTATTGGTTACTTTGACGTGAGGAGTTTTTTGTTTGTTTGTTTGTTTGAGACCGAGTTTTGCTCTTGTTGCCCAGGCTGGAGTGCAGTGGTGTGATCGCAGCTCACTGCATCCTCCACCTCGAGGATTCAAGGGATGCTCCTGCCTCAGCCTCCAGAGTAGCTGGGATTATAGGCATCACCACCATGCCAAGCGAATTTTTGTATTTTTAGTAGAGACAGGTTTCACCATGTTGGCCAGGCTGATCTCGAACTCCTGACCTCAGGTGATCTGCCTGCCTTGGCCTCCCAAAGTGCTGGGATTGCAGGCATGAGCCACCACGCCCGGCCAGAGCTTTTTTTTTTTTTTTTTTTTTTTTCTACATTACCCTTCAAGAACAAAAAACTTCCCCTGCCCTCTCTCTTCCTTCCCTGAGCTCTCTTTGTGTTGACCCTACTAATGCCAGGACACCCACTGTGGATCTGGAGCTCTTTCTTCATTTGTTCCTTTTCTCCACTTTGGATCTTTAACTTTAAAAATATCTGGACTATTCCTATACCTGGCCCTTGGTGTCTGAACCTGTTTAGGGAAGTTAGGGTACTGTTGATTGCCCCAAACTCTGAGGTTTGGGTATGTACTTCCTGCTATCCCAGAAGTTTCAAAAAAAGAAATGTTTCTTGGTAAAAGGGCAGTGAATTCTCAAATTCTATATTTTCCCTTCCTCCACTTTCATACCCCAGCTGCTATCAGGCTAACTTTACTCTCCTTCCTCACCCCTGTCTTTTAGGCGATATTTATGTATTTGATGAAAATCAGGAACTATATGGGGATGTAGGGGCAGCTGAATATTCTCTGGAGGTTGGACACACAAACTTTAGGATCCTGAAAGAAGCTATCAGAGGATCCAGTGTTAAATTACAATGTTTGGGCCAGGCAAGGTGGCTCACACCTGTAATCCCAGCACTTTGTGAGTGGGTGGATCACCAGGTCAGCAGTTCGAGACCAGCCTGATCAACATGGTGAAAACCCGTCTCTACTAAAAATATGAAAAAATTAGCTGGTTGTGGTGGCATGCACCTGTAATCCTAGCTACTTGGGAGACTGAGGCAGGGGAGAATCTCTTGAACCTGGGAGGTGGAGGTTGCATTGAGCTGAAATCGTACCACTGCACTCCAGCCTGGGTGACAGAGCGAGTCTGTGTCAAAAAAAAAAAAAAAAAACCAGTGTTTGGAGTAGGGTCACTTTTCTAAATGCTGGTTTTCTTTCAAAAGGCAAATATCTTTTATAGACCAAGTGGATGCCATGCTGCCTGGAAGTGACCTTGGGTATAATGGGAACCCTGATACATTCATTCATTCCATTTGTTTGCAACAGGTATACTTGTATTCATTCATTGTTTACAACAGGTACTGTCGTGGACCGTCCGGACGGGTAGGCACGTCTGCCCGGGGGTCTCTCGACCTGCAAGAGGGTCCCAATACCTGGAAGAGGGAGTGCGCCTGAGAAAATAATAAAGACAGAGAGAGAGAAAGCGAGGCGTCTGGAGGGCTGATAGGCTGTGCCTAAACAGCAAATTTTATTTTTCAAATGCCAGGAATAAATACACTTTCTTGGCTCTGGTTTACGTCATAGCAAGAGGAATGTAAATGTATGCCTCACATGGCCTATACAATAGAGAAATCAGATACACAATGGTTGCAAGACGAAATGCAAATGTATACCTTACATGGCCTATACAATTGAAAAGTCAGATACACAATCAGTGGTTGTAAAAAGTAACAGAATTTCCTGTAATCACAAAGCTTGTTTGCGTCCAGACATTATTCCTCCTGGCTGCAGGTATCTCCGGTTTGATCTTGTTTTAGAACTGAGATGTGAAAAGTTTTTCTGGTTTTGCTTATCAGAATATCTTTTAACCGGATTCTCCTTTGTCTACTTCTAACTCAACTTAACTCAATTTCCCATTCAGGAATCTCTGAGTCAGGAATCAAAGCCATCCCTTATGGTGGCATTTTGCTTTGCAAATATTGACAGTTAAACCATTAGGCAGTCAGGTAAGTAAAGAAAAGGTTAAAACTTATTCTTAAAAGAGAGTCATAAAAAAGGTTAAAAAGCAGGAACTGGTTGCTGGTAGGGGGTCACTCGGTCTAGCAGCAACGCATAGTTTTAGGCCCAAACGATATTGTGGTTGATATTAGAAACCGATCAATCATCTTTCAGTTCCTATATTCCGGATAGCTCGACTGCCTCCAGTAGGAAACTGTGTTTGGGATCAAACTCACCGTATAGTGAGACTCACGCCTTTTAGGGGTCTCACACGGGAGCGTTCCCCACAATTCCCTCTTTTTTTGTTTTTAAATGCAGCTCAAAAAGTTTGAGCTGAAGGTGCTGGAGGGAGGAGAACACAAGGCGGAAGAGGAACGGCAAGAGAATGATGAGTACAAGGAGAAAACCTCCAATGCCAATTAAGGTGGAAAGGGAAGGTAAATGAAAACCACGAGTCCAAGAGGACAACGTGTCCACAATGTCGCGGGCAATAGTGGCATCCTGCGGCAGCTGTCTGCGAGAAAAGTCAATAGCATGAATTTGACGCTGTAAGCGAAAAATGTCTAAAGACAGATTGTTGTGACTCCAAATGCCTTGTAGATGGGCACGGACCAGAGGCCAGTCTCATTCATTATAAGGAGCACTAGTAACACAAATGGAATTATAATCAGCATGACAACGGAAACGAAGACGAGACTGAAGATTATGAACCTTGTCACCCAAAACAGTAACAGTTTGTTCTAAAGCATTAAGCTTAGCCTCCAATTTAGAATCAATGTCAATTTGAGTACCCAAAGAAACAGAAACATTATGGGCCAGATGGTTAACAAATGTGGCAGCTTGAATACTGTGAGCTAAACTTACAGCTGCTGTGGCAGCCGTGGCCACAACACTAACAATAGTCAAAATACTAGCCAGGGCCCAGAAACATTAACAGGAAGCATAACATAAGGGGGTTGATGAACAACAAGAATAGTGTGGGCAGGAAAAATAGAGGAATCAATGCAGTTGGTAAGAGTGCAAGAAGGGCAAGAAATATGGTAGTGACCAGAAGAGACGGAAATGTTAATATGACCATAAAGCAAGGCGTAAGGAGAAGCAACACAGGCTTGAACATAATGTTGGGAACGAGAAGGGTAAGAAACACTGCGGGTACCGGCCTTCCAATAACTAGGGGTAAGAGCAGTAAAAAGACGCCAGAGAGACGTATATGTGCGGCCAGAGGAGGTAGAAAAAACAGGAGTGGCCCAGCCGCCGGGGGACTGGTACCGGTCAAAGGAGGTAGAGAGCGGCGCAGGGAGAGACCAATCATAAAGAGTAAAACCACTAGAAAGGGTATAGGTAAGGGCAGTGCGTTGTTTAGGGTAGCAGAGTTTCCAGGGGGGAGAGGGGTCAAAAGAGGAGTTAACAGCATGACAGCGAGAGCGGGGAATAGACGGGAAATCAGGAGAGGAAGAATTCCATGACTCTTTGATACCAAGATAGGTGAGAAGCCAGTCCCTAGCATAGAAAGAGGTTTCGCCCTTAAGGAGGGCAGAAGGGCCTTCAAATGTGGTGAGATGCTTCATTCCTAATTCGAAGCAAAAAGGACCATTGGTAGAGGGGAGAATAGGTAAGAAGGGAATGCGAATACTGAGAGCGAGTTGGTCCCATATTTTTGACGCATAAAAACACATAGGGGGAGAGGCAGCTTGGGCAAAATAGGAGTAATTGGCAGTTTGAGGGGTAATATGGGTGGAGGAAGGGAAGCCAAAAAGAGAAGTATCATTCAAATAAACAGGAAAAGCAGGGTCAGTCCAGGTAACAGGACGGAGGATAGGAGGGTCTGGGACATAAGCCCAAAGGATTTGAGAAGAATCAGCAGAGTGAGCATGGGAGGGGGAAACCTGGCAGGACAATATGGCCATCATGGCAATAAACATGACTGCAGGGGAACGGGAGTGTCCTTGTTCAAGAACAAGCTGGGTCGCTTCAGCAGTCAGACGGCGAAGTTGAGACCAGGTCGGCAGGGCACTGCCGTGGAGCGGTGTGCAGATTCGTTGTGTCCGTCGCAGGCGGCGGCGTCTCCGGTGGGGTGGCGGTGTCAGTGTCAGGCGACGAAATCGAGGAATTAGGGTGTTTGTTCTGCCGTCGAACTGGTCCATGCTTGACAAGACGCTCAGGTACCCAAATTGGCGAGGAAGCAGACCTGGGAAAAACACAAACATGTCCTCGTCCCCAGATGAGGACTGGATCTGGTCCATGCCATTGGTTGGCTAAAGGATCTTTCCACAAGACCTCAGCTGTAGCCTTATCCTGAGGGTGCCAGAAACGGTCGGCGGCGGAGAAGCCATTGGCATCCAAAGTTAAGAAATTTAGGAAATATAAGGCATGACGCAACCAGTTGTGAGGCGTCTTATGAATAAAGTGAAGGGTACTACCCTGTTTGAGCTTGTGTAGTAAAGTTTTGAGGACAGCATGGGAGCGTTCCACAACGCCCTGACCCTGAGGATTAAAGGGAATGCCAGTGCGATGACAAATCTGAAACTGAGAACAAAAGTTAGCAAAACCTTTGCTGGTATAGGCAGGACCGTTATCAGTCTTTAAAATCTTGGGGGGTCCTATAATAGAGAAAACTTGTAAACAGTGAGAAATAACATCCTTCACAG
Source organism: Saimiri boliviensis (assembly GCF_048565385.1). Taxonomy (NCBI): domain Eukaryota; kingdom Metazoa; phylum Chordata; class Mammalia; order Primates; family Cebidae; genus Saimiri; species Saimiri boliviensis. The sequence goes on along the minus strand of NC_133455.1, from coordinate 38,745,726 downwards.
CTTCACCTGTATGAGCAGAGGCCACAACAAAATGAGAATAGGTGTCAATGGTAACATGTACATATTGTAATTTACCAAAGGGTGCAAAATGAGTGACATCCATTTGATAAATATGGCCTGCCTGCAAGCCTCGAGGATTAACCCCGTAATGTTGGGTAACAGGCAGGTGAGGCAAACAAGCTGTACAGGTTTTAACAATTTGTCGAGCCTGCTCTCTAGTTATCTTAAATTGCAAACGAAGGCTGCGCGCACTTTGGTGATGCAGCGCATGAGAAGCCTCGGCCTGTTGGATAGGAGATAAAACAGGGAAAACATGTTGAGTAAGTTGATCAGCAAACGAATTACCCTCAGTCAGGGGGCCAGGCAGGGTAGAGTGAGCCCTGATATGTCCTATAAAGAAAGGATGAAAACGTTTTCTCACCGCTTGCTGCAAGGGAAGGAGGAGATGAATTATTGGAGAGGAGTCTGAAAAGGAAAGAGGAGCAGTTTCTAAATTTTGTATCAAATTAACCACATACTGACTGTCAGAATAGATATTTAAGGGCGTATCCCAATTTTCTAAAACATACTGGACTGCCAGTAACTCCACACGCTGCGCCGAATGTTCATTTGTCTGGAAGGAAAACGGCTGTTTGTTGACCATTCCAGCTGCAATCCCAGAAGAGGAACCATCAGTAAAGGCTAAAGAAGCAGAAGGCAAGGGCGATTTAACGCAGGTTTGTGGAAAGATAAGAGAGCACTGTGAATAAAATTGTAGTAGTTTATCAGCAGGATAATGACATAAAATTTGTCCTGAAAAACCTGCAAAAGCAATTTGCCAAGAGTCAGAAAACTGCCACAGCCACTGCTGTTGGGCATTAGTATATGGAACAACAATTTTCAAAGGATCAGTGCCAAACAAAGTTAAGGCACGTTGCCTGCCCTTAGCAACCAAGGTAGCCACCAGGTCAAAGTAAGGGGAAAGGACTTTACCACGACTAGCTGGAAGGTGGATCCATTCCAAAATCCCTTGTTGCCAAAAAACTCCAGTAGGGGTGTAAGCAGTGCGAAGAATGCAGTAACACCATGGCATATTGTCTTTAATTCTGCTCAATTTTTGTTGACGGAGGGCGTCATGCACAAGTTGCAGAGCCTGTTTAGCAGGATCCGATAACGATCTAGGAGAGGTTGGTTTGGAAGGACCCTTTAACATATCAAAGAGGGGCTTAAGTTGACCTGTTGTAAGTTTTAAACTAGGGTGAATCCAGTTAATATCACCCAAAAACTTTTGGAAATCATGTAAAGTCTTAAGATTACCTGTGGACAAAAGTGGAGTTTTAAAGGAGACCTGGTTAGACTCAATGAGTCTTCCAAGATAATGGTATGGAGTAACAGTTTGAACCTTGTCTGGAGCAATGATAAGATTAGCTCTATTAAGACAATATTTTAGGAGTTCATATGCCTGAAATAAAAGAGACTGCGAAGGGGCAGCCAGCAATAAATCATCCATATAATGCAATAGTAGAGCATCAGGAAAGTCCTGACGTACTGGGTAAATGGCCTTGGCAACATAGGATTGACATAAAGTAGGACTATTTGCCATTCCCTGTGGGAGAACGACCCATTCATATCTATCATAAGGCCTCTCAAAATTGGTAGATGGAATGCTAAAGGCAAAACGTTTGCAATCAGCCGGAGCCAAAGGAATGGTGAAAAAGCAGTCTTTTAAATCAATAACTATAAGATGCCACTCCTGCGGCACCACAACAGGAGAGGGCAAGCCTGGTTGTAGCGGCCCCATAATTTCCATGGTTTCATTAACTTTCCTTAAGTCCTGTAATAGTCTCCATTTACCAGAACGTTTTTTAATGACAAAAATAGGAGAATTCCAGGGACTGTTAGTAGGCCGAATATGACCCGCATCAAGCTGTTCCTGAACCAACTCTTGAGCGGCAGAAATCTTTGAGACAAGGATCATTGCTGTACCCAAACTGGGAAATCAGACTTCCAGCAAATAGGATCAGCCTGGGCATCGGGAGAATTAGTGGCCCTTAGGAAAAATACCCTAAACCTCGTTTGTCATTATTTTGGAGAAGGAGAAATAGGCTCCGGTACTCCCTGTAAATTTTTACCTAAGTCTTTTCCTTCTTGGTAATCTTGTCCTTTCATAATCTGCCAAGCAAAATTTCCAGTAGTAAGTTTTGCTTCCATCACTTCTAAAACGTCTCGACCCCACAAATTAAACAGGAGTCCTGGAAGGATATAAGGACGAAAATATCCCTCATGTCCCTAAGCATCAGTCCACTTTAATAAATTAGTAGATTGTTCAGGATTATTACTCATTCCAATTCCTTGTAAAGAAGTCATAGAAGGGGAGGAAGGCCACTGTAAAGGCCAGTGATTAGATGAAATAACAGAAATATCAACTCTAGCATCTAGCAGACCCTTAAAAGGCTTGCTAGCAATCCTTATAGTCAATTCAGGGCGAGTCAGTAATAGACTGCACCCAATAAGCGTGATTTGAGGATCCAAAAGCGGAGCAACCTCGAGTCTCAGTGGAAAGGGGATTGCCTATAGAGGTATTCACAGGTATGACAAGAAGCTGCGCTATAGGCTTATCAGGAGTTAGAGTAAATATTCCACGAGGTGCCCAAACAATAACTTTAATTTTTCTAAAAGACTAGATTTACTGAGGACTTGAACCAACAACCTTATAGTTGCAGGCCTCACACTTTAATGAGCTAACAAGTCACTTGCTTTACAGAGTTAGAAAGCTTTTCTTAAATTGTATTTTGGATGTAAATTTGGCCACCTGAGGCGGCGTAGCTTGCCTGAGAGCTGAGCGGGCGGGGCTTGCAGTTGGCAGAGAAAGGAAAAAAAAAAATGTCAGTTTAAAACTGAGCTAGCAGTTTCTGGGCCTTTGGCCCCGCTGCGAGTACCCCCGCCCCAATCGTGCGGAGGCAAAGCTTCTGTGGTCAAATTTTCTAAGAGAGAAACAGATGGACAAACACATTCACAAAGCTTTCTCCAAACAGCGTCAATACAACAGTTTGAGGTAGATTATTACCTGGAAAGCGAAATTGATTAATCTTTTCTCCATTAAGTCCCCAAGCTTTGTCATCCGAACTTTCACCTTCAGGGATCCAGGAACACAATTCACGAACAATTTGCAAAAATTTCTGTACATGACTAAACTTTACATAACGACCTCTAGTCTTAATCATAAAATGTATAAACAACTTATATTCCTTAGACTCTAAATGCCCCATGTTTTACTCCAGCCTGAAAACTTGAAAATCAACACTTGTATATACACGATTAAGAAAACAACTCAAAACTTAACTGCTGCAGCCTCACTCCTTAATTGATGTGCGTCACTGTAATCCCTCGTGTCCAGGCCCCGTGTCGTGGTCGCCAAATGTCGTGGACCGTCCGGACGGGTAGGCACGTCTGCCCGGGGGTCTCTCGACCTGCAAGAGGGTCCCAATACCTGGAAGAGGGAGGGCGCCTGAGAAAATAATAAAGACAGAGAGAGAGAAAGCGAGGCGTCTGGAGGGCTGATAGGCTGTGCCTAAACAGCAAATTTTATTTTTCAAATGCCAGGAATAAATACACTTTCTTGGCTCTGGTTTACGTCATAGCAAGAGGAATGTAAATGTATGCCTCACATGGCCTATACAATAGAGAAATCAGATACACAATGGTTGCAAGACGAAATGCAAATGTATACCTTACATGGCCTATACAATTGAAAAGTCAGATACACAATCAGTGGTTGTAAAAAGTAACAGAATTTCCTGTAATCACAAAGCTTGTTTGCGTCCAGACATTATTCCTCCTGGCTGCAGGTATCTCCGGTTTGATCTTGTTTTAGAACTGAGATGTGAAAAGTTTTTCTGGTTTTGCTTATCAGAATATCTTTTAACCGGATTCTCCTTTGTCTACTTCTAACTCAACTTAACTCAATTTCCCATTCAGGAATCTCTGAGTCAGGAATCAAAGCCATCCCTTATGGTGGCATTTTGCTTTGCAAATATTGACAGTTAAACCATTAGGCAGTCAGGTAAGTAAAGAAAAGGTTAAAACTTATTCTTAAAAGAGAGTCATAAAAAAGGTTAAAAAGCAGGAACTGGTTGCTGGTAGGGGGTCACTCGGTCTAGCAGCAACGCATAGTTTTAGGCCCAAACGATATTGTGGTTGATATTAGAAACCGATCAATCATCTTTCAGTTCCTATATTCCGGATAGCTCGACTGCCTCCAGTAGGAAACTGTGTTTGGGATCAAACTCACCGTATAGTGAGACTCACGCCTTTTAGGGGTCTCACACGGGAGCGTTCCCCACAAGGTACAGTTTCATTTCATTCATTAATCATGTGGTATGTGCCAGGCAATTTGCTAGGAGTTGAGGATAATCAGTAAACTCAACCAGTTCCTGTCTTCTTGGAGTGGACAGTCTAGTGGTGGAGACATTCACTAGCTAGTTAAACAATTGCTATGCAATTACACACAGTGTGCAAGTGTTCTAAAGGGAAAGAGGGAATAATATAGGGGACACAACTTTCCACTGTGAGTGAAGGAAAGCTTGTCTGAGCTGGGCTTTTAAGCTGAGACCTGCAGGATGAGAGGGAGCCAGCCAAGGGAGCCAGCCACGGGAGCCAGCCTGTGGAAGGTTGCACCAGGCAGCAGCAACAGTTGTACAAAGACTAAGACATGAAAACTCTAGAACATAAGTTTCTACCCTTCTTCTTTTTCCCAGCTCCTAAGGTTTCGCTTCATCCTGGCTCATTTGTTATTTCCACTAGTAAAGTAGGAGCTGCGCTCAGCACCACGCCTGGCGTAACTAACACTTCCCATGTGCCAGGTGCTACTGGAAGTGCGCTATGTGCATTAACTCATTCAGTCCTCCTAACCACCCGGGGATGGAGGGTCTGTTCATGTCTCTGTTTCACAGATGAAGGAACTGCACGAGTCACCATGCAATAATGGTCACAGTGATATTGGAATTAGTAATTTCATCAATAATAGCATAGGGACTGTTTTCAGACTGTTTATTTCTGACCTTTTTACTGTTTCATGGAGAGCCTCTTTACTAGACTTCTTCTGGGTAATTTGCAAATTTTAAAAGCTTGTTTTTTTTTTAAATCCATTATTCATGTTATTGGTGGAAAACTTTGAACACTGCTTGTCAGGGTTTATAGAAAAATCACTTGCTGTATCCTCCCTCGTCAACAATACTTCTCTGGGTTCTATTCAATTCAACAAAGGTTTATTGAGAACCTACTAACTGCCTGGCATGATCCTGAAGATGTCAGCTCCAGAACTTTAAAATCAAGGAAAAAAAAAAAAACCCACACAAATAGCTGTAATAGAATAGGATATGGGCTCTGCTTCTCTTACAATCAAAGTTCAAATGCAAGTGATTGGGGAAAATATGATCATATGACCCACAGTCAAGTAGCCAGCCACCCAGGACATGTTTTCTTAGCCTTGCTTTTTGTTGTTTTTGTTGTTTTCTAAATTATAAGTATATAACTGGTCAAAAGACTTTTTAATATGAAGATGTAATAACTCCATGTTTTAGAATGTGTTGCCCTCATAAATTTGGTCTGAGAATAGTTTTGTTTTGTTTCTAAATCCCCTGGTTTTTTCAGGAATGACCTACTATTTAGATGTACATTTTTCTATTGTCAAATGAATTTTACCTTTCTTTGCATTTACAGGTATGGAAGCTAATCTTTGAAGATACAAAGCGAAAGACAGCGAAATGGTGATTGTTGAAAGACAAGTGTTGCCTGATGTGCTGATTTCTAGGTTGAAAAGGAACATCATTTTTGCAACAATGAAATTGTGATCTGCCCTTCCTCGCAGTGTTAAGATACTTCCCCCAACTCCTCCTCCCTTCTCATTTAGGTAAGTACTAAAATAAACAGGAAAGGGAAACTGTCTCTCTTACCGCTGTGTGAGTGGCCCAATGATTGATTTCAACTTTGCATTTGTGAGAAAAAAATAAGATGAGTTCCTTATTTGTATTTTAGTGGGCACAAAATTCCCCTTTCAGAGAGGCCTGTCTTTATCCCCCACCCATCTTCAAAGAGTACTTTCATGCAAAGAGCAAACAGCTTCTCTAGGCGGAGAGTTTGAATTTCCTCTTCCTGAACTATTTCCTATATCTGAACTGCCCACATCTTATGGGGCAAGAATACCACAAGAGAATGTAACCGATCCAGCAAGCTACTAAATCAGCAGAAAACACTGGTAAGTAGAAGTAACTGGATGGGCACGGTGGCTCACACCTGTAACTCCAGCACTTTGGGAGGCTGAGACAGGCGGATCACAAAGTCAAGAGATCGAGGCCGTCCTGGCTAACGTGGCAAAACCCCATCTCTACTAAATATACGAAAAATTAGCCGGGTGTGGTGGCAGGCGCCTGTAGTCCCAGCTCCTCTGGAGGCTGAGGCAGGAGAATTGCTTGAACCTGGGAGGCAGAGGTTACAGGGAGCCGAGATGTGCCATTACACTCCAGCCTAGCAACAGAGTGAGAATCCACCTCAAAAAAAAAAAAAAAAGAAAGAAAGAAAGAAAGAAAGAAAAAGAAAAAGAAAGAAAACACAATAACCAGTGTCGGAGAGATACCTGCTAAGGAGAGTTAAAGGCAATGAATTCAATAAAGGTCTTTTCCAAACAGCAGCCTGATAGGCTCCTTCCTCTCTTCTTCTTGTTGAACCTATCTATCTAAGAACATATATATATATATATATATATATATATATATATATATGTATTTTTTTTTTTTTTTTTTTTTTGAGACAGTCTTGCTGTGTCGCCAGGCACCAGGCTGGTGTGCAGTGGTGCGATCTCAGCTCACTGCGACCTCCACCTCCCAGGTTCAAGCAATTCTCCTGCCTCGGCCTCCCAAGTAGCTGGGGCTACAGGCGCGTGCTACCACACCCAGCTAATTTTTGTATTTTTAGTACAGACGGGGTTTCACCATGTGGGCCAGGATGGTTTCGACCTCTTGACCTTGTGATCCACCTGCCTCGGCCTCCCAAAGTGCTGGGATCACAGGCATGAGCCACCGCATCCGGCCACATAAATATATTTTTAAGATGCATGATATAAATTGTGATTTAATTGCTTGAATAGGTGGGACCTGACCTCCTAGGGCTGTGCCCATCAATGTCAGGGAAACACGTGGAGGCTCTAGTTCTCAACCTGGCTGCCACGTGGTGGAGGGACCACGTAACAGCGGTTTCTAACCTGGTCTGTGAACTTGGATGGCAAAATAAAATGACGTCTTTATTTTCTCTTCCCTCTAACTGAAATTTAACATTCCCTGCAATTACAAATGTAGGCAACAAATTGGAATAGTATTAGTAGCACCTGTGACTTTCTGTCACCAAGAGAAATCACAGATCTTTTCAAATCGCGTGACAGTTGTTGCAGCTTTCGCAATTTATACTCAGTACCACTTCAGATAATGATTAAATATTAGCAATGTCACTAGTTTTTGTTATTTACACTGTTATTAAATAACACGTTGCCATGCCATATTTTAAAGTCTTTTGTAGCTGTATTTCAATATAGTTGACTGCTTTTGTAAGTCTATGTATTATATTTTTCTGCATTTTAAAACATTCTGAGAAAAGTCCATAGAGTTCACCAGCCTGTCAAAGGGGTTCATGCCCCCCCGCGGCATGTTAAGTGTGCCTTAAGAGACTCTCAGGATTGTCCCCCAGCAAGCACAGTTTCCATGAAGTGAAGGGCCTAGAAAATGATCCATTTAGTGCATTTCACTGTGCCTTTCACATGGTTTTAGTTACCTCTTTTCCAATAACACGTCTTATCAACAATCTCAAATGCAGTCCGATTGTAAAATCTGGAATCATTTGCTCTCCAAATCACTGGTTAAAACTGCATCCGCTTTCAGCTATTCAAGAGCTGACTATCTAAGCTGTGAATTATCAAGCTCCCCTTTTCTCCCTGGTTCCCTCTTTGGCTGTTTACCATGTGGTTCTTTTACTACTGGGTCACAGGTGCGCTGACAGATAGGCAGGGCTCCCCGAGGAAATGACATTCCAGTCTGACAATGTTCCTGCTTCCCTAAGAAGTTGTGGATGGGTGGAGGTTGAAAGTGTTGATTAAATTAAGGCTGGAATTACCTGTGGATTTTAATTACCATTTCTACCACTGTTCCAGTGTCCGCCGTCTCCCCACCGCCACGCTCTCCTGTAGCTCTAATGAGACACTTATCAGATGCTATTTTTGTTTGTTAGTTATCTTTGCTCTGCATATGGTCTTCCCACTGAACCTGTGTTCTCCTTCTCTTGTGTCGCCCCTGGTGCTTGGCAGACAATAGATCCTCCATAAATAGGTGTGGCTGAATTGAATCACTGTCTATGGTACATATTCAGTGGCCCTTCATGCTTGAAGATGCCAGTGCTAACATGATTATTTTCTATCTTGAATTTCCTATGTCTATGTAGATTTTAGCATGCAGCGTCTCTTCTACAAATGCTGAACACTATGTACCAGGCATCGTGCTAGATATTAGAGACAAAGATGAATATAATGTGAACTGCTTTCAAGGAGTTATGAGGTCACAGAGTCACTAGACAAATACATATCACAATGGAGTGTAACAAGAGCGAGTGCAGGCATATGGACTAGGTGTGTTGGTGCCACCCAGAAAGGCAACCCTTTCTCAATTCTGGAGAATGAGAGCGAGAGTCAGAGAAGATGCTGGAGTGGGAACCCCAAGCGTGAGTTGGATTTAGGCAATGGCAAAAGGAACAGGGAGACTCTCAGCATCAGAGAACTGTGAATCTTTCGGGAGGGAGCAATACACAAGCATTCTTTACATCAGGCGTCCCCAAACTTTTTACACAGGGGGCCAGTTCACTGTCCCTCAGACTGTTGGAGGGCCGCCACATACTGTGCTCCTCTCACTGACCACCAACGAAAGAGGTGCCCCTTCCTGAAGTGCGGCGGGGGGGGCGGATATATGGCCTCAGGGGGCCGCATGCAGCCCGTAGTTTGGGGACACCTGCTTTACATACTGGGCATTCATTTCTTCCCTCATAAGAGGACCCTAGTTTTGCATCTGGGATCATCTCAAAGAAGGTAAGTTCCTCCTCCACACCTGAGCTCATGAGCCAATCATGGTCATTCTTTCTCTCTTCCTCAGAGGTTGGTATAGCGTGGGCATGTGACCACATTCTGATCAATGAAGTCTAAGGGAGAAGTCTGCTCAGGGATTTTTGTTTGGACAAAAAAAAAAAAAGAGTCTTGCTAGAAGAAAGCCAGCCTTCCCCTCCTTGTCTTGAAAACAAATATGATGTTTCCAGTTGTGGCAGCTATCTTGTGACAGCAGAAAGACATTAAGAGCCTGGAGGGGCTCTTTGACAGTAACACTGAATAGCAACCAATACTAGCAGCTGGGTTCCTGCTTGTGCAAGAAAAGATTCACCTCTACTTGCCTATGTTCTAGGTAATTAGGGTTTTCTCCCCTTATAGCTAAACACATCATAACCGATTTATGCAGCTTCTGTAAACTATTTTGCACAGGTCTCCCCAGTGGGGAGATCCCCAATGGGATCACGACTAGTACCCCCTGAATTTTTCTGCCTGATTATGCCTAACCAGCAGAACTCTAGGACTCAACCCCTTCCTCCTTCCATCTCTCCGGTCATTCTGGGGAGGCCTCAGGGGGAATATCTCTGAGAATGTAGCTTCTTCCCTGATCCTCTCTCTCCTCCCTTTGATGCAAAAAGAGTGAGAAAGCCCTCCTCTCAGACTCTGTTCCACTCTGTCACTAGACCACACGGTGATGCAAAGGCCCTGAATGTCATCAGTTTCTGATCATGGTATACCTTCTAGCTCCTGACTACCCTGCTCTCTATTAAGGAATGTCTGAGGAATAGGAAGTGTACTAATTTCATCTACTTTCCTTTGTGTCTTTCCGTAGAAGGCTAGCATCCACCACCTCCGTTAGCCAGAACAAAACAGCAACAAACGCCTGCAGGCTTATCAACCTGTGCCAGTAATGCTCCAGATTTCAGATTAGCTGGCCCATGCAGCTACTCTTCACCTAGCTCAGCCCAGAGCCCAGTCACAGGGGCACACGAAGGAATGGAGGGCATAATATTGCAAAAATGGGCAGGCAGGGATCTTATATATCAAGCTAAGAAATATAAGCTGTATCCTCTAAGTCAGGGCTTCCCAATGTGTGTTTCATAGAGTGTGTTGAGATACTCCCCTGCCTTCTTAGCCCCTGGGACTGCTGGGCGGAACCTGACAGAGGAAAGCTCCTAGGCTGGTCACCTCCAGCAGCCAGTGCCCTTGTTTGGCGTAGGAATGTGTTGCCAAAAAGAGTGGGGCCCGAAGCCCTGGTATAAAGCAATTGGGAAACAGTGGGAGTCACTGAAGTATTTTTAACAGGAAGTAATCCCATCAGCTTTCAATTTTGGAAGACAATGAAAGGGCGGTGCGAAGGTTGGGTTGGAGGAGGTGGGCAACGAATCTGGGACCGGGAACACCAGTCTCGCCTAAAACAGCCTGGTGCTGAAGTGATGAGAGGCCAAGCTAAGGAGTAGGAAGGAGAGAACAGAGAGGATCTGGGAAACACGAAATCTTACGATGAGAAATCAAGCCCATGATACAAATTAGTGGGCTTACTGGTTGATTAAATATAGAAGGTGAAATAAGCATCTCGGATGGCTTCCACCTTCTGATTTGAGAACCCGGATGGACAGTGGTGTCACCCAAGGAGGCTAGGGACCTTTGGGGAAAGGTATGGAAGAAAATTGACTTCAAGTACATACAGAATGTCCAAGGGAAATGGCCAGTAGGCATTTAGACATACAGATCTAAAGTTCAAGGCCTAGTGATCAAGAGATCGCTTTTGTGTAGATATCTTAGAGTCACCAGCAAATAAGTAGTGATGGAAGCTCATGTGCATTGGTGATACTGACCAGGGAGAATACTGCAGGGATGAGAGGGTGCCAGAGACAGAAGAAGGGACTGATGTCAAGAGTGATGACCAGGCGTCAGCTGAGTACTCAGTACTGGTGAGCCTCAGCAGTCAGTCCCCCCTGCTCTCTCTCCCCACCCCGCCTCCCCTGCATCTCTATCTCATCTCCTGCTTCATTCAGGACTTTTCCGCTAGGCAGAGGGCAAAGCCACTGCTAGCCCCAGATTAGCCACCCCCCACCCCCCAATAAAAAACCTATTTTCTCCCATCATCCCTATAATAATTCCTGGAAAGAACTCTGCTTGACTTTGCTAGAATCACATGACCCATCCTTAGACCAAACCTACGGAGCACTTGGATTGGCCGGACCCATGTCATATGCCCCCATATGGTTGGAAGGAGGGTACAGCCTCTTTCTCAGAAGAACAGGAATGGTGAACCCTTCTGGGCAGATAAAAATAGTTATCATGGTCACCTACACATCTACATTTTTAAAGGTAGGAGGAGAAAGCAGAGCCAGCAAAGGAGGCAGAAAGTTGACCTGTCAGAATAAATCAGCAGCTTTTCAGAGGCCAAGATCTGTGTTTTATCTGTGTTCTTTATCCCCTACTATTAACACCTGGCCCTGTGCCTATAATCAACAAATGTGTATGGAATGAATTCATAGACACGACACATGAGAAATAGTGGGGATTTGTAAAAGACATGACAGAGACCAACACCCAGAAATCTAATTTGGACAATACACAAAAGCACATTTTTAAAGTAGCTGGCCACCACTGACATAGATAATAACAGAGTCTCTTAAAAGAGCCAATCTTTTTCATGATTTGGATAAAGGCACCACATCAGTTTAAACCAAAATAGTCACAGATGAGAATTTGATTTGGGGAGTGTCTTATGGAAATTAGATGGTGTTGTTTTAAAGAGTGTTCATTTTATTTCTCTGTTCTAGGGCTGACTGTAATTTCATGCTGCATTTGCAAGCCTGCAGGCAGACACCTTAATTACTATGGATGCCAGATAGAAAGAGGAGTGCTAATCAAACCTTTATTAATCGGTGACATGCTTCCAACTTTCAGGAGCAGATGCTAGGGAGGAATGAATGTTTGTAAACCACGGTACCCACCAACTCCCCTCAGGTGTGGATTTTTTTTTTTTTTTCTTAAATCAAGTACCTTTTACATCCACTAGGGGGAATCCTAGCGTGCTTCAAAGTCCGGCTTTTTCTATGCTTAGTAGAAGGACAGACCCATGAAAACTTGTCTGTTGATGGGTGTGTCCTTCTGCTCTGGAAGGGCTCCGAGATCTAGCATGTTGTCATATTTTTCAGACAGATGAGAGAATGTCATTCAAGATATGTTAAAGAAAATCAATTGCTCAAATTCCCAGTGGATTTAGAAGAAATCTGTCTTAGAGAAAGTTTTCTGTGTAAACAGAAGTTTCTACTGGGAAAAAGAGGGTAATTATTTGTCAGAATCTTTGCTTACTAAAACATAGAAAACGTTATATCTGTGCCTTTGCAATTTTAAAGAGCTTAATTTTAAATACGTGTTAGGCGCTGGTGCGATCTTTATGCTCAGTGGAGTTCTTAAAGTATTATTGGCACTCAGTTGATAATTATTATAATTATTATAAGCTTGCCTGACATAATTACAGTATAAGACTCTTCCCTTTTCAATATAAAGCCATTTTCAAACAAAGTTTGAAAGGTGCTGTAAATTAACAAATAATTCAAAAGCTATGTTCAGTGGTTGCTCCTCCATGTTGTCAATAATATTTTTGGTGGCAAGGAGTTGCTTTTCTCCTTTTATATTCTTTCTCTGCAGAGATAATCAATTCATGAATTGGTAAATATGCATTGTACAGATGCCAAGTTTTGCCATTGTATGTGGGACTGTGGGTACCTCAAAGAAAGACTCCTGCCCCTAAAAAGTATGAAGCCTTTATGCCACAATTCAACTGACATTTATTGAATACTGACTCTGCGTAAAGCCCAGTAATTAGCACGGAAATAACACCATTGGTCTTGCTCATTGCCATAACCCCAGCCCACAACACATGCCTAGCACATAGTAGGTTCTCAGGAAGTATTGTTAAAAAGATGGGAGTGAGTTAATGAACAGAAAGTTTGAGGAATAAGGGGAATATGGAGATAAACTGAATAAGACACCATCCCTGATCTCAAAGAAAGAGCTAAGATCTTAAGTGAAAGAGCTAAACACACAACCAATGTATAGTGCATGATGTGAATCACCAGATTTAAATGCTATTAATTTACCGATAAAGTGCTCTTCAAGTTCAGAGCAGGGAATTCAGAACCAAGTCGGGGAGTTGGTCCCATTATACAAATACAACAGGTGAGTTTAGGTACACTGCTAGAACAGAGCCTGGCATGGAGCAGACACACTTCACTATTTCGTAATAAACGAATGGGCTCTTACTGTATGTGGGCCCTAGGGGCACAAAGATGAGCTAGTACTTCATTTCTAGTTTTGTTTGTTTTTTAATTGGAAGCTTATAGTTTAGTAGCGGCATTCTAGAACAATTTAAAGGAAGAATCCCAGGAGAAAGTGGCTTTTACACTGGACCTTAGTGGATAAGTAAGAGTTCACAAAGCTGAGAAGATGGAAAGGGTGTTTCTGATGAAATGTACAGTAAATGCAAGGGCACCGGTGCTTGAAAGAGGCTGGCTCATTTAAAGAAGAGTGAAAATCCCACTGCTAACAACAGGAGACAGTACCAAGTATGTTCTTAGCTCTTAGCATAAGCCCCTACATATGAAAGTCCTTTTATAAATACTTTTTTTCTTTTTTGCCAGATATAAAGTCCTTAAACATTGAACAATGTGGTTAGAAACTTATTTATATACCCCAGTGACTTCAAATACTTGATAAATGCTTAGTTGAACTCAAATTTTTTTGTTTTACTGTAAGTTCTGGGGTACATGTGCAGAACGTGCAGGTTTGTTACATAGGTGTACACGTGCCAGGGTGGTTTGCTGCATTCTTTCTCCCCGTCATCTACATTAAGTATTTCTCCTAATATCATCCCTCCCCAATACCCCCACCCCCTGATATCCCTCCCATAGCACACCCCCAACCCACTGACAGGCCCTGGAGTGTGATGCTCCCCTCCCTGTGTCCATGTGTTCTCATTGTTCAACACCCACTTACGAGTGAGAACATGCGGTGTTTGGTTTTCTGTTCTTGTGTCAGTTTGCTGAGAATGATGGTTTCCAGTTTCATTCATGTCCCTGCAAAGGACATGAACTCATCCTTTATTATGGCTGCCTAGTATTCCATGGTGAATATGTGCCACTTTTCCTTGTCCAGCCTATCATAGATGGGCATTTGGGTTGGTTCCAAGTCTTTGCTATTGTGAACAGTGCCACAATAAACATATGTGTGTATGTGTCTTTATAATAGAATGTTTTATAATCCTTTGGGTATATACCCAGTAATGTGATTGCTGGCCCAAATCGTATTTCTATTTCTACATCCTTGAGGAATCGCCACACTGTCTTCCATAATGGTTGAACTAATTTACACTCCCACCAACAGTGTAAAAGCGTTCCTATTTCTCCACATCCTCTCCGGCATCTGTTGTCTCCTGATTTTTTAATGATTGTCATTCTAACTGGCGTGAGATGGTATCTCACCGTAGTTTTGATTTGCATCTCTCTAATGACCAGTGATGATGAGAATACTTGTTGTTTTTAACAATAATGATGGTAAGAGTCAAAAGATGAGCACAGGTTTTAAGTGCTGGACAGGTGTGAAGCTGAAAGAGTTATCTTGGCCAGTAGGGGCTGCTCACTGGGGTCGGTTTATGGGCAACATCTTTGGGCTCTGCGTGCTGAGGCCACAGAACCCTCCATACAGCAGGAAGGCTCTTTCCAGCAGCCTGCTACCACGGCCTGTTTTGTTTCATCTACACATTCTATTCAACAGCAAAACAGCCAGAGAAATGTGCTCACAGTCACTACCATCAGTTTAACTCCTATTTCTTTAAGACCCCTCTTTTTATTTATTTGGTTTTTTTGAGTCTTGCTCTGTCACCCAGGCTGGCACAATCTCAGCTCACTACAACCTCCACCTCCTGGGAGGTTCAAGTGATTCTCCTGCCTCAGCCTCTCAAGTAGCTGGGACTACAGGCATGCGCCACCATGCCCAGCTAATTTTTGTATTTTTAGTAGAGACTAGGGTTTCACCATGTTGGCCAGGCTGGTCTTGAACTCCTGACCTCAAGTGATCCACCCACCCTGGCCTCCCGAAGTGCTTGGATTACAGGCATGGGCTACTGCGTCCAGCCAAGGCCCCTGTTTTCATGCCTTCAATGCTAACTGCACCCCTCCTACAGGCACTTGAGTGTCACTTCTGTGGGTCCTTCCTGAACTAGGTAAAATGTGGTTTCATCAATCACATTGTGTCTTTTGGGTTTTAGTTTGGTCACTCTCATTCCCATACAACCAGCAATGGCTTTTGAATACCCTTTCACTCACAATAAAATGATCTCATAATCCCAGTATCATTACCAACACATAGCCTGGTCACAGAGGCTGAACGTCTAGCTGAAAAGATAGGACTTGTACCTAGAAATAATATGACTGCCATTAGCGTTCTTGGCTTTGTACTGTATCTGTGACCCTTAATCTAATTTCACATGTACCCCACACACGTCCTTGCAGTTCACAGCATTCGTGGGGTACACATTCAGTGGGCAGCAAATAGCATTTAGTAATAAAGCTTTAGTAATGCTTGCCTGTGCTCAAAGTCTGGCTTTTGCTATGGCAAATTTCTTAAAGCAGTATACCCCCAAATTCCATATTTAATAAGAATTCTTCCCTTCTTTGAAAGGACTTCCCAAGCACAGGGCCAATTTTGCCATCTGTCATCCTGCTTCATATCTTCTATTGGCTTGTAATATTTACACCAATTTGTTTTCTTGATCACTTTCTCACCTCTTTGGAAGTACCTGCCCCTGAATCTGCTGTTCTCCCTCCTTTATTGCAGTTCTTGAAAACCTTCCCACTCCCGCCTACTGTTGTTACTTTCTGACCTATTCCTTATGCCATTTGGAAATCACAGATCTGTGTGTCTTCTCCTTCCTCCTTCTCCTTCTCCCTCCCTCTCCCCCTCCCCTCCCCCTCCTCTCCCCCCTTTGCCTCCCCCTCCTCTCTCCCTCCCCCTCCCCCTCCCCCTCTTCTTTTCCCTCTCCTTCTCATTCTCATCCTTCCCTGCCTCCTCCTTCTTCTCCTCCTCCTCCCTTCCTTCTTCCTCCCTCCTCCTCCTTCTTCTTCTTTTTGAGACAGGCTCATTCTGTCACCCAGGCTAGAGTGCGGTGGCATGATTTTGGCTCACTGCAACCTCTGCTTCCTGGGTTCAAGCAATTCTCCTACATCAGCCTCCTGAGTAGCTGGGATTACGTGTGCCCGCCAACATGCCTGACTCATTTTTGTATTTTTAGTAGAGACAGGGTTTCACTGTGTTGGCCAAGCTGGTCTTAAACTCCTGACCTCAAGTGATCCACCCACCTCGGCCTCCCAAAGTGCTGGTATTATAGAGGTGAGCCACCGCGCCCAGCCGTGTATCTTCTTGATATCCTGAGATGACTTGGCTCTGAGCTGCTCATCCATCAATTACAGATGTAGTCTTGGATGCCCTTCGGTCAGGTCTTCTAGATATGGCCATTCCCCGTTCCTGCTGGTTCTGATGTACCTAACACCCACATCCACTCTTAACACTCGTGGCATCTTCTCTTCACCTTCGTGAAACTAGCCAGTAGGCTCAAGAGGCAGGTCAATGAATTGTAAACATACAGAGATTGGGAGGATCGTGCACCAGGTGAGAAATGAAGCGGCAGAGACATCCAGTGAGAAGACAGCAATGGGAAATGAAGAAAACCTTTATGGAGGAAGAGATTACGAGAACAGAGTGTTTGCTCTGCTTTGGCTGGCTGGCCACCAGCAGCTACAGCAACAGAACAACCAGGGAGGGTAACAGATTAAGTGTTATCAGCCACTAATACCATGTGGTGAGAATCCATCAGCAAACCTGATGCCACGGAGTTGGCCAGAAGGAGGGGTTCAGGGCCCAGCTTGGACCTGCTGTACTGTAGGACCTTAGCTTGTCATTACGCTCTCTGCCCTTCAGTTTGCTTATCTGCAAAATGATGTAATAATACTTATGAGGTTATTGCAAAAACTAAAGAAAGGAACTGAAGTAAATGGGCTCAGTACTGAGCAGAAACGTGTGCCCAAGAAATGCTAGTTAAAATGTTTTCCTAGGGATAGGATTTGAGATGGAGAATGGGTGTTACCAGCTGAGTCGTCACGAACCCCTAATTCATATGTTGAAGTTCTGTCCCCCCAGAGGCTTTGGATGTGACTGTATTTAGAGGTAGCATCTTTAAAGAAGTAAAATGAAGTCATCTAATTAATCTAGACTGGTGTCCTTTTTTTTTTTTTGAGATGGAGTTTTGCTCTTGTTGCTCAGCCTGGAGTGCAATGGCACGATCTCGGCTCACTGCAACCTCTGCCTCCTGGGTTCAAGCCATTCTCCTGCCTCCGCCTCCTGAGTAGCTGGGATTACAAGCGCCCAACACCACATCCAACTAATTTTGTATTTTTAGTGGAGATGGGCTTTCTCCATGTTGGTCAGGCTGGTCTAAAACTCCCAACATCAGGTGATCCACCCACCTTGGCCTCCTACAGTGCTGGGATTACAGGCTTGAGCCACTGCCCGGCCTGGTTTTCTTATAAGAAAAGGAAACTTGGACACAGATAGGTACAGAGGAAGGACCACGTGAAGATACTGAGAGAAGATGGACATCTACAAGCCAAGGAGAGAAGCCTCAGAAGAAACCAGCCCTGCCAACACCTAGATCTTGGACTTCCAACCTCCAGACCTGTGAGGAAATGTCTGTGATACTTTGCCACGGCAGTCCTAGCAAACCCATCCTAATACTAACAATGCTGAGTTAACAGAACATTAGAGTCCTGATAATAATATCAGTAATCATGATGTTTTTTATTTACTGAGCGACTTCCTGTGTGCCGGGCATTGTGCTAAATGCTTTGCACATATTATCTCATTCAGTGCACGTGAAAATCCCACGTGATGGATGCTATTTTTCCAACCCACAGGGAGGATGCTGAGGCTCAGATAGCTCAAGCCTGCGTAGTTACTGAGTGGGGCACAGCGTCTGGAACCTGGGCCTGGCTGGGATCACTGCCGGCCTGCAGAGTCTTTGCACAAAGAAAAAGGCGCCACTTCCTTTGGGAATACCCAGCCCCAAGCCAGGGTGCAAGATGTGGTAAACAGAAAACAGGCTGGGTTTTAGTTCCTCATCCCCGCTTGGCCGGGTGCCCTTGTGCAGGCCTGAGTTCCTCAGGGTGGCCCACGCTGAGGCCTGAGCTCTTAATCATGACACTGGACTTCCCAATGGGCCGGGGTGGCTAGGGGTAACACCATCGCCACCATCGAGGTAGGATTAGTCGGGCGCGTACGGGACTGTGAGTGCTGGCAAGGCGAACCTTACCTCCCTCACGGCTGAGAATGGGATACGTAAGAGCCCAGGTCCGTGAGTTCTGGGACCCAGGTGGGTGGGCTTCCAGCGGTCCTACAGGACAACCAAGAGGAGCCCTGGACTTAGGCCAACTCTGCTTATTGCTAATTGGCCTCAGAACAGTTCTGTGTCCAGTCCTCAGTCAGCAAGAAATCCAGCTGGCCAGGATCGTGCCCCTAGGATCGCACACCTGTCCTTTCATCACCATCCCCACCAGGCCGCCTCCTCGTCCCACCAGATCGGAGAGACTGAGAAATGCAACTTTGACCATTTGGCTATGAATGTTAAGTGTGCCTGTCCTCACAATTAACGTTCCCGAACGTTCCAAATTTGCTGCTTTCACGGTAGGAAAAAAACAGGTCTCTGACAGCGTAAATATTTAATCACCATTAAGAATGTCCAATAAATGAGGGGAATCAGGTTTCAAATTGACTGATTCAGATGATTAAAGTACAGAAGTCATAGCAGGGTAAAAATAAAGTACCCTGTAAAAACGAGGCATCTTGGGAGCAGGGGCAAGATGGAAGACAGCGCATGGCGACCTCTCAGGCCGGGCCAGGCACTGTGCCTGGGGTAAGGGCGGCAGCCACTGTTCACTCTCCGAAGGCTCCTGAGCTCCCCAGCCCCTACCCGGGCAGCTGGGCGGGGTAATGCCCTGGGTGATGGAGAAGCCGAGCCAGGCTGGGGATCCTGTCCCGTAGCTGGACCAACACAGTGCCCGACAGCGGACAGCCCCACTCGGAGGATGACAGCAGCGAGGAGGAGCACTCCCGAGACGGCATCATCCCCGTGGGAACCGATTACCAGGCCGTCATTCCGGAGTGCAAGCCTGAGAGCCCCGCACACTGCAGCAGCAAGGAGCCGAAGGGACACTGGTGTGGTCACCCAGCCACCGTGTGTCAGATACCGAGCTCGACCGGTAGTACATTGCGATGGCCAAGGAGAAGCATGGAGACAACCTGAGCAGGCGCTGGGCATGCTCCTGTGGCATAAGCCCAATGTGGAGAAGTCCCTGGCCGACCTGGCTCCCTGACAAGTGGACGGTAGAGGCCAAGGTGCTGTTTGAACAGGACTTTGGCTTCCACGCCAAGTGTTTCTAGTGGATCCAGTAGATGCTGCCTGGAAAGTTGATTCCCATAAAATAATATTTTATTTTAAAAAAATATTAAAATAGCTTTTTTGTTTTAAGTATTACTACTCTTGGAAGAAGACCCTCAGCTGAACCAGCGTGATGGACAGACAGGCCCAGAGGCTAGGGAGGCTGCAAGGACAAAGAAGACAGTAATGAGCTCGGAGAGGGTTGAGGAGCCGTGACGGAGGGAGAGCCTGATGCTGGAGACCCCAAGAGAGAGATGCAGAGCACGAAGCTGATGAACAGCAACCCGCATCAAGCCCTGGAGGCGGCACTGACCCCCTCCGCCCCCCGGAGGCCAACACCAAGTTCAGCTCCCCCTGCACCACAGATGAGCAGCTTTTGGCTGTCCAGGCCATCTGTAGGTATGGCAAAGACTTTGCAGCTATTGCAGCACTGATTGGAAACAAGACGCTGACCCAGGTGAAGACCTTTGTGAGCTACCGGTGCCTCTTCAGTCTGGAGGAGGTGCTGCAAGAATGGGAGGCTGAGCAGGATGGTGCCCCTGGAGACGCAGTCCCCATGGAGGAGGCTAGGAGAGGGGCTCCCTTGACGGCCCCAGCTCTAGAGGAAGTTGATGAGGTCCTGATTACATCAGTTTCCATGTCTGTGCCCTGATCAGTGCCCCCTGGGCCACCCCCCTCTACCTCCCACCTCGCTGTCCCAGCTGCCTCATTGCTGAGGCTTCCTTTGCCCATGGCTCCCACTCTGCGCCGACAACCATCCCCACTGCAGCAGGGCACTTCCTCCAGCCCCAGCTGGCCCCCAACCAGCCCCCACTGACTCTCATCTGCCCCGCTCTGGCTGCCTCCCACTATAGTGCCCGTCCTGGCCCTCAGCCCCCACCCACCCTGATTGGAGCCCCTCTGGAGCCCTTAGGCCCTCACTCTGAGCCCTGGGTCCCCCACCAACCACAGGCTCCAGGACCCCTTTGCTTGACATCCCCAGGCATCTCTTGTGTCACTGAGGACAGAAGGGACTAGGGCTCTAGCTGGGTCTTTCCAAGACCCAGAGCTGCTGACAGCCCAGCCCGGACCTGTGGGTTCTGCCTGTGTTCCTGCCAGCTGGGCCGGGGCTCAGGTAACTTTGAGCTGTCCTGAGGGCACTTTTGCTTCCTGGCCAGGAGGGGAATGGCTGCCTCCTAGTCTGCTGGGGCTTGGCCTCTGGGCCCTGCCCTTTGTGTGTCAAGGGTAGTGACCTTAGCTTGGGGGTGGGGAGAGGACAGTTGGATGTGCTGGCTGTTCGCATTCCTCTTTCCCTTCTTTTAGTATAAATCTGGGGTGAGGTGGGGAGGGAGGCTGCAGGGAGGAGGTGGGCAGAGGAGCCTTACAGCAGCAGAGGCTGGAAGGGAGGCTCTGTCTTCAGGGGCCAGCTGGGAAATGCTAAGGCTCTGAGGGTGCCCACCAAGCTCATCTTCCAAAAGCTCAGAGAAATGGGGGTCGGGAACTTAGGAAGACATGGATTTATTTTTCAACATTTTTTAAAAACGAAAAAAAAAACAAAAAAAAAGTAGCATCTTTAGAGGGTTTCCATCTCTCCTACATAGCCTTCCTTGAGTATAAAGGAACCAAAAGCATCCAGTTTATCTCTTCATTATTAGTAGCGGGTGGGATAGGGTGAGATCTGGAGATAAGGAAGTATAGCAATCTCTTAATAATCCTGCTTTGGTAATAATGAATATCAATGACATATCTCGACTTTATGGAAGGGACTGCTGGAGTTCAGACTTAAGGAGAAACGTCTAAAAAGGAAAAAGCGGCGTGCTTGGTTTTGTATCTTGTTTGAAAATATATTTCAAACGTTCAGCAGAATTTGAGAGATCATAACCACCCTCTGCCCCCACCACCTTCTGAACCTTTAGTCCCCAGCAGTTCTGATTTACTTTCAAGATTCTTTTAGTTTTATGTTTTAACTGAAAAAAAAAAAAATCCTACCCAGCCAGGTTTCTATCTGTCTGTATCACCAGGTTGAATTTAGTGTAGGAAAGCCTGTGCAAAGAGAATAAAAATGTAGCTTTTTTCCGTTGCCAGATTCAGGGGAACCAACCATTTGGAAACAAAGGAGTTCCATTTTGACCAGCCACCTCTCTGCTTTCCATCAGCGGACAAACTGAATGTGCAGCTTTAAACATCATTTGGGGTCACCTCTAGATCCATGTTTGGAGGTAGATGGGTTTGTTAGTTACGATTCTGGCAGGAAACAGGTGACACGTGCAAACAGATACATTCATGGAGGGACCATGGCTGAGGCGTGCCGGGATGAAGGGGGACCAGCGGACCAGCCGCAGCGACAATCGTGGGATCCCATAGGCCTACAGAGGAGGGTGAGGGAGTGGTTACTGGGCCCACAGAAGTGTACTGGGCCCACAGGGCAGCTGTGAGAGAGGACTGTCCACAGGAGCTGTGGCCTTTGAGAGGTACACAGCCACAGCCAAGGCATACATGGGCAAGGAGGGAGCTAGGAGAATAAGCATTCAAACTGCACCCTAGCTGTCCACCTCTGGATCTCCAGCTGGGACTTCCCATGGGCTGAATCCAACCAGAAGCCAAAAGGCCACGGTGATGTCTGTAAATGTCAAACTTCTGGGTCTACAGCAAAAGGGGGAGGAGTGGGGAAATGGTCTGCAGGGAGAAGAAGAGACTATTCAGCACAGATGGGGAAGAAGAAAGAAATAGGAAGGAATAGGGAAGGGGTAGAAGAGATTGTGGTGATAGTTTCATGGGTGTGGACTTATTCCAAGCACAACACATTGTATATAATAAAGAGGTACAGATTTTTGTATCACAGTCAAACCTCAATGAAGGCTTGGAAAAAAAAAAGACAAAAAGAATAGGGGCAGGAGGGCAAGGCAAACATTGTGTCTTCCATGAACTTTGGATTTGGGGTTCTGTGTGTGGGGCTGAGTGCCTGATGGGTGCTGTTGTGCTGCCATATTCCCAGGGCTTCCCCAGGAGGGGTAATGAGCGGGGCTGCCCCAACCCTGGGGCCCCACACCCAGCTTCCCGACAGCAAAAGCCCGTGCTCAGAGCTGATACTGGTTGCTTCCTCCCCACCCTGGTGGGACGATTTTCTAGGGAGTGGCAAGGACATAAGAATGAGAAGGCACAGCAGCTTGGTGGAGAGCATCAGAGGGCTCACTGCAAAGTCCAGCAACTTTTTTCTCAGCTCAGAGCATCTCCCCACAAGAATCTCAAGGAAGCGGAAGTACAAGTGGCTGTGAAGTTATCTGCATGTTTATCTTATCTTCTGCTATTCATTTCAAGAGTTGGAGTTATTATTAATATGAAGGCCTGGTTTCTGGCAGCTCTTCTCTTAGAATGGGCTTATGCCAAGCTGCCAGTTATCAGAGGACTCAGAGCCTAGGATTATGCTGACAGCGAGTCTCAGAGCTGTGATAGGAGGGCAAAGACATGGGAAACAACATTGTATTAGAGAGGGATCAGCATTTTGTGTCTAGTCCTTGATGCCCTTTTGGCTCCTTATTTCCGAAGAACAGCAAGGACAATACAAGCAGGGACAGACTCTTGTAAACATCAGAGAAAAGCTTGATTTTCAAGAGACTGCTCAAGTTACAGAGATTCCCCGAAAATCTTTAGAAGTAATTAACTGATGAGTTTGCATACTTCATACAGGGTGAACTCCAGCCGGTCTAGAAAAACACTGTGATGGCTGGTTATTTACCATATTTTGCTTTCAACCAGTAATAGTCTCAGATTCTTAACTACGGATGGTTTTGGTGCATGTTTTGGAAAAAAGCCTCGAAACTTCATGACACTGAACACACTGCCTGGAGAGTGAGGGCTGGAATGCTAAGGTGATGTCCTAGGCTCCGTAGTCTCTTAAGCATATCTGACATTTTGTGTCCTTTCAATAAGCAATAGCTCATCCATCGCTAAAGCAGAGCATAGCGTCTTATTTAGCTTAAAGAAAGTCATTGGACTTTGCATAAAGAATCATTTCTTGTACGTTTCACTCCACTCTCCCATCTGCATTTGCACTCTGCTGGGGAATGACCATGAGCTATTAAATCATGACATGGAATAAGATGACAGCTGTAAAGGTGGGAGTGACCCCAAGTCACACCTACTGCAGGACCACCACAAGCCTTCCTGACTTTAAACCATGGCAGGGGGGCACTATTGCCAAGCATAAGAATGCTCAGCTATTGTCTAGGGCCATACTGGGTGAGCAGAGAGGATGAAGCATGGAGTTCCTTTAGCCATGTCTTAACTGTGCCATGCCAGAGAGACTTTTCATGTTGATTGAACTGTGTCCAACTTGTCTCTCAGCACCAATGTGAACTTACTAAACAGCTCTTCCTCGAATCTTCTTTCAAACGTCTACTCATCAGCAGTCTAGAAAGGAGGCTGGCTCATTTCTTTTTCCTGTCAGCCACCAAAAGGGCCTGGGAGATTTGATAAGGGCCTCCATGTGGAAGACCAGACAGATATCAGCAAAGCTGTGGAGGAAGAAGTGGCCTTAAATCCTAAGAGGACAATACAGATACTATTCCACCCACTGGAATGGTATTTCTCAAATTCTGCATAGGGGGTTGTAGCTGTGTGAGGCATAGAGAGAATTCACGGACCACCAGAACGAATATTCTCAGTTGCGTTCAATCTCTGCCAGCCAAGTCATGCTACAGACCACTGTCAGATTAAAAAAAAAAAAGAAAGAAAATCAGAAACAAAAAAAAGTGATAGCCATCTTGTGACTGTGACCAATTGCCTACTGAACAGTCCTTAATGTCCTGGGCCCCAGCAGGAAACCACTGAATCTATAAAGTCCTGTCCACCAGAAGTGAGTCTGATTGTGGATGGCCTGGTTAACCCAGATTGCCTTCAGTGCCTGAGGGAGTTGATATTTTCTCATTATGAAGACTTTCCCATCTAGTGAACGCTGCAAATAAAACTGCTCGGAATCAGTCTGAACTGCCTGTTTCCGTGGTAGCAGGCCTCTGTCTGGAGGATAAATCTGCACCATCTTCTTTTTTGGGTTTCAGCCAGTTGTGTTACAAGGAGTTCCGAAATGTGCTATAAGTGACACCCAACAAGATGGGCTTGGCCAGTTGGAGAGGGAAGCTTTGTCACCAAGGGGACTTGTACCCCTGGGCTAGACGGCGGTGTCCAAGAGAAAGTGATCAAAGAGATACAGAACTCACATGCCTAAATATTTATTTCAGTTGTTCGTATTTCCCACACTTTTCAAATGTGAACTTGTGTCCTGAAGGTGGAGCTTTAGTACACAAGAAAGCTGGGAAGGGGCAAACATGTTTGTACAAAATGGGGGTAGAATCAGCAAAGAATGCATTTATATGCATCCTTGTTGCCTACGTTTTTCATGCCAAAAAGTTAGCACAGATTCTGATTTCTTTCACCGTAGGAGTCTGCATACAATTAAATGGGAGAAAAAGAAGCCCACTCTTAAGAGTGGGGCTTATGGTCCCAGTAGAATGGCAGGGAACTGTGGCCATCAAAGCCATTTATACTTCTTGTGGGTAGTATTTTTAAGATGTTGTTTCTTTTTCAAAACGAAGCGGCAATGAATTGGGTAGTGATCAAAATGCCACACCACAGAGTATGTTTAATCCAAATAGCTCCCAAGATGGTCTGTGACTGATTGTACCAAATCTACTGGACTTAGAGGAATGACTTGGTTACCAGTGAAGTAAAACTATCTCTGGAATGGAACTGAACTATTGCTTCTCAGCACATAACGACACTGCCACCACCAGTTCACGGAGCCAGTGAAGGTCACTGAGTTCTGCATCAGTTACAGGGAAAACTGTCAAAACACCAGTGCATAAAAATCCCCTACTATGCTGTGGAGGGGGTCTCTGAGCTTCAAATGAGGTTTTTAAAATATTGCTTTTCCCAATTCCAGCGGTGCCAAAATTCTGAAAGCATTCCAGGAGGGTAGGGAGTAGGGGACGCCTGATATTTTGGAGGGGGTGAAACATCTGACTTGTCTTGCCTGAGATGTCCTGATTCACAACAGCTGGGTACTTCAGGCCTTTCCCCTTCTTCCTCCCCTCTCCTCGTGGACACTCCAACACCATCATCACAGCACGAAGGGCAACCTCGTATCTCGTGGGAAGGCATTTTCTACCTCCTGGCAGGCAAAGATAATGTTATCCAGTTGCAAATGAAAGGCTGATGAATGGAAAGATGACCACTCTGACTTTAGCGTATGAGAGCCACTGCTGAAATGATGGATCCTTGCCCTTCACGTCTAGAGCAGAAACTCACACTTCTCTTGTGCTTCTCCCTCCACCTCGCCCTCCTTTCCTTAAGCCTTCCAGAGCCCCTGCCATATTCCTCAGCACTGGGGAGAACTTGACGCACTGTTGGAGAAGTCTGAAACCTGCAACCTTCAGCAGCACTCAGCATCGGACGGAAGCCACCTTATTCCTTTCGCTTCCCAAAACAGATTGCACCTAGAGCTGGGGAACTTGGAGGGAAGGAAGAAAGGGGATAGCACCCCACTGCCCTCCCTGGGGCCTCTGGGCCTGGAAGTAGCCTGGGAAGGAACAGAGATCATTTCCCAAGGATCCATAGAGGTCCTCAGCACTCCCTTGCACCCCTGGCTTGCCTGCCAGACTCTAAGGAGGGTGCTGATGGTGCCACCAGTTGCCCCAGGAACCTGGGAGGTATTTGTGCATCCTCTGGGAAGCCCCATTCCGAGAAATCATGAACCTATTCCCCAGTGGGCAATGTGTCCCTGTGCTTCAGAAATTCTTGGTGGCTATGGGGGCAACCCAGCTGTTATTCACCCTCTGGGTGAGGTGGTGAGACCTCAGGGGGTCTAAAGGATAAACGTGGGTAATGATGAGACAGATGCAGAGCCTTGAAGGAAATGAGGGCACTTGGGTCTCAGAGTAGAAGGCAGGTCAGGGGGGCTGGTTGGAGCGTTTAACTTGGGGAACTTCTCAGTCTCACTGCAGAGAAAGATCTCTGGGGGATTATGGTAGCGGCCACAGGTGGCACTTAACTAGAGCCAGGTATGTAAGAGGCCCTGGGGCTAGATATGGATTCGAATCTCGGCTCTGACACCTACCAGCAGTAGAATGCCAGCCCGTTCCATAGCCTTTCCATTATCATTCTCCTGGACTACTAAGCAGGGATGACAATAACAGTCACTAATTAATAGAGCTTTTATGAGAATTATGAGTCTTAACCCATGCGGTGAATTTACAAGTGCATCCGGCACGTAGTAAGTGCTCAGTAAATGTTAGCCCCGCTCATTAGGTTAGATGGTGAGCAGAACTTTCCAAGAGCTAGGCTCGAGAGCCTGGGACTCTGTTGCCAAGGGAGATCAGAGAACCTTTGCAAATATGGGCGCTCTGGCCCCGCGGATTGTCCAGAACGAGCGTGTGGCGCCTGCCTTTCTGCCACCTCACTCCTCTGACCCGGGGAAACCCACTCCCTGCCACAGGGGCGTCTTGGTCCCCGGAGTCTCCGGCTCGGCCACGTCTCCCGCGCGCCTTCCCGGGGCCTCCCTCTCGCCGCTCCACACCTGTCAGCCGCCCTCGCAGCAGCCCTGTGGCCCGAGCCCCGGGCCTCCGCTGCAACCCCTTAGCACCCTGGATCCTCGCTCCGCGCGCCTGTCGTATCCCCGACCCGGCTGCTGTCGTAAACAAAACCGGGCGTTGGAGCAGCCCCGCGGGCTGACGAGCGCGGGAGCCCGCTCAGTGCGCCGTTAGCGCGCCCCGGGAGCCCAGGGCGAGCCAAGGGGGCGATGGTGGCGGTCGCGGCGGGCGGCTGAGCTTTGTTATGAATAGATGAAAGAGGCCACCTACACAGTAACCCAAATTACGAGACCTCCCTCCTCCCAATCTCACCGAATCAAGAGGGGAGGGGAGATGGGCGTGGAGGGAGGGCGGGCTGGCGGGCAGGAGGCGGAGGGCGGAGGAGGAAGAGGATGAGGAAGGGGGCCAGTTGCATCCCACTTTCACAATGGGAAAGTGAAACGCACAAGCGCACCCAACCTCTCCAGCCCTCCCCGCCCGCCTCGCTCCTCTCCACCCGTCCCCTCCCTTCCCCTCCGCGCCTCCCCGCGAGCGCCAGCGCTGCACACAGGAACTCTCCGGCGAAGGAGGGCGAGAAGGAAGCGGTGCCGGAGCGCGCAGGGCTTGCCGCCGCCGCCGCCGCCGCCGCACAGGCTGCCGGAGCGAGCCCGCCGCGCGCCGCCCTCCCCGCTCTCCTTCCCGGGCGAGCCGCGGGGATGGGGCGGCCGCGGGAGCCCGAGCGCGCGCAGGAACCGCCGCCGCCGCCGCCCGCGTCTCCGTTGCCGCGCGCCTGAGCCGCCGTCGCCGCCGCGCGCCCTGCCCGGGGGCGGCCCCCCCAGCCCCATGGAGGTCTCCCGGAGGAAGGCGCCGCCGCGCCCCCCGCGCCCCGCGGCGCCGCTGCCCCTGCTCGCCTATCTGCTGGCACTGGCGGCTCCCGGCCGGGGCGCGGACGAGCCCGTGTGGCGGTCGGAGCAAGCCATCGGAGCCATCGCGGCGAGCCGGGAGGACGGCGTGTTCGTGGCGAGCGGCAGCTGCCTGGACCAGCTGGACTACAGCCTGGAGCGCAGTCTCTCGCGCTTGTACCGGGACCAAGCGGGCAACTGCACGGAGCCGGTCTCGCTGGCGCCCCCCGCGCGGCCCCGGCCCGGGAGCAGCTTCAGCAAGCTGCTGCTGCCCTACCGCGAGGGGGCGGCCGGCCTCGGGGGGCTGCTGCTCACCGGCTGGACCTTCGACCGGGGCGCCTGCGAGGTGCGGCCCCTAGGCAACCTGAGCCGCAGCTCCCTGCGCAACGGCACCGAGGTGGTGTCGTGCCACCCGCAGGGCTCGACGGCCGGCGTGGTGTACCGCGCGGGCCACAACCACTGGTACCTGGCGGTGGCCGCCACCTACGTGCTGCCGGAGCCGGAGACGGCGAGCCGCTGCAACCCCGCGGCATCCGACCACGACACGGCCATCGCGCTCAAGGACACGGAGGGGCGCAGCCTGGCCACGCAGGAGCTGGGCCGCCTCAAGCTGTGCGAGGGCGCGGGCAGCCTGCACTTCGTGGACGCCTTTCTCTGGAACGGCAGCATCTACTTCCCCTACTACCCCTACAACTACACGAGCGGCGCTGCCACGGGCTGGCCCAGCATGGCGCGCATCGCGCAGAGCACCGAGGTGCTGTTCCAGGGCCAGGCGTCCCTCGACTGCGGCCACGGCCACCCCGACGGCCGCCGCCTGCTCCTCTCCTCCAGCCTAGTGGAGGCCCTGGACGTCTGGGCGGGAGTGTTCAGCGCAGCCGCCGGAGAGGGCCAAGAGCGGCGCTCCCCCACCACCACGGCGCTGTGCCTCTTCAGGATGAGTGAGATCCAGGCGCGTGCCAAGAGGGTCAGCTGGGACTTCAAGACGGCCGAGAGTCACTGTGTAAGTCCTGCCCCCGGGGCGCCGCGAGGAGCGCTGCTGCTGGGAGCCGCCGCCAAGGCAGAGCGAGCTGGGGGCGGGCGGCTGGGCTTGAGGTGGATCCGGCTGACATTTACCAGGTCTCAGGTTCACACCACAGGCGGCGGTCCGAAGGCTCCTTTCGGACAGTCCCCGAGACCTGAAGCAAGGCCTGAGGTCCCCAAAGGGAGAGTGTAAAAACAGGGGCGGGGAGGGTAGGAGTTAACTCAAAACTCTAGTTGCTGCATCCCAGTGCCATCCTTCCCTGTCCAAACAGGGACGCTTGTTTGGGGCTGAGGCTACCCGCGCAGCCCCTGTTTCCCATTCGCTTCTCCAGACTTCTCTGGGGCCCTTCTGTGCAGTCCCAGCAGGCGTGTGGGTCTGACCCTCTTGGTCAACACAGTTAGCAAACAGTGCCCTCGCCGGAGAAGCCATTGAACCTAAGGGGCTCGCTGCCACACCCCAGCCTTTGTGGCCCCCTGTCTCCGCCCCCCACCGGCAACGCAAGTGCTGTGGTCTGAAGAGTTGCTAGCCCGCTCAGCGTGGAGAAACGCCAGCCTGCTACAGAGGCTCGCGCTGGAACCGAACCCCCGGCGTGACCCGGTGCGAGGGGGCGGAGCTGTGGCTCTGCTCTGGGTGCGCTGTGGTCGCCAGCCGCTGGGAGAGGCTAGGCGGCAGATGTCCTTGTGGTAAAAGCCTCACCCTAGAGGGGAGCGCAAGGGAAAGTGTTGGGGGTGCTACAGGCAGTTTTTGGGCTCCAGATTGCGGGACTAGATGGCGGGACTCAGAGTCACCACCCTTGGGCTGAACCAGGCAAGCGACACAGGTTTCCCCTGGGCTCCCAGGGCAGCCACAGCTTTCATCTTGAGACTGGCATTCTTTGACTGGAAATAAAGAGGCAGTTCAAGAGCGTCCAGTGGATGGGGATTATGGACCCATTGTCACTTCTCCGGAGGCCGTTTCCCTTCCACGGCGGCTGGCACGCCAACTCCACATATGGCTCCGGAGAGGGGAGCCTGCTGGGAGCCTCCTTTATAACTGGGCAAAAATCAAAGCGCAGAAATTCACCGCTACAGGTGTTGCCATTGTTTTGGTACAAAATGAGTCGGAGAGGAAGGGGAGAAGTCACCACTTAGAAAATGTGTTGGTACAGGGGCAGGTTGGCTCCCAGGTATATTAACATGTGTACAGAAAGGCAGCTTCCCCCATCCCTTTCTTGCTCTGCAAAGCACATCTTACCAAATATTAGTCCTATCAGCCAGGGAGAAAAAAACCAGGTCTTTTGCAAGGCTTCTTAGAATGGTCACTTGCTGCTTCCTCTTTGCCTGTCAAGCTGTGTGCTGGGACACGCACATAACACCTTCATTTTGTTACTGGTATAATTTTTAAAAATATGTAAAAACACATATTTGTCTCCTAAATGACTTGCTGTTGCTGTACACGTAGAATTTCACATTTGATTCCTGTTTTTATTAGATCTTTATAATCTGATGGTTTAAGTTTGGTAAAATCATCGTTTCCTGCTTCTCTGTTGAAAGACTTGAAAGTACCTCCAAAATATTACTTTGTGTCAAGCTTTAGGCACACTTGGTCTCTGGGGTTAATGACAAGCCAGCTCAGAGGCCCGCAGCAGGTAATAAGAGTGGAAGTCCAAGCTTTGCCATCTGACAGCTGTGTCGATGTGTGGAGCCAAAACATTTCTCTTGACTGCGTCTCTCTACCTATTGGGTCCTGGAAGATTCAATTCCCTTCCAAACCCAGCCAGTCTCCTGAATGCACTCAATATCCTTGTTTTGGCTCAGTCAGGTGTTCCTGCTTATGCCGGGATCGGGAGGGGCAGAGGAAGTCGCAGAGCTCTTTATCCGTCTTCACGGGAGCTTCTGCAAGAAAGCTGCCCCTTGGAAATCAAGCAAGGGATAAACACATGCTGCCAAAAATCTGGATCTGCAAAAAATAAATAATGAAAATGGGTCCCTCCACAGCATTTCTTGCTGCTGCTATTTATCAAGAACTCCCAGTGTGCTCAGAGCTGTGTGTTCTGAAAGACAGGATCTCTACCCCCTGAGCTTGTCAGCCAAGTTAAATAACATACTCTGGTTCAAACAATAGCATGTCATGGCTGCACAGGTGGGAGCTTGGAGTTTTGCGGGGGTTTTTTTGTTTGTTTTGTTTTCATTTAAGTAAATTCCTTGTTGCTAGTATGCATTGAAAAGCCTTAATGGAATTGAATTTCAAGAGGAGTTTGAATGAAAAGGGGTGGTAGTTTTGACGAAAAAGCTGACAATTTTCTAACCTATTAAATTGGTAGAGAAGATACTCAATTCAACAAATATTTGTTTGATGCCTGCTAGTATAAGCAGTGTTGTGTGCCGGGTGCCACTGATTTTGTCACTGAAGGGACAATAGCAGGTTGCAACCTTGTGTAACGGGGTCATGGGATCGGCGTGCCCCTGGCTGTCACTCAGAAGAATGATGTCATTTGATTGCATTTGTTCTGCATTTTATGTTCAGGTCTTGAATGTGTTTTTGAAAAGGCATTCTGAATTATAGGTGCCTAAAACAGGAGCAGGACTTGAAACACTCTCGCGGGAACCTCAATAGATTCCAGCAGCGATTCCTTCAGAGCAGACACAGTAATTTTAACAGTAATCCACAGGCTGCAAGGCACAAGCGGCTGGATTCGCTTGCCTTCTTTTTCCCTCTCCTCCTAGCTGGCTCTTATTTTCCATCTTCAATCAACCATAGTCAGAAAAGTGACAGGACTGACTGGGTTGCATTTTTCCATCTCCTGCTTCTCTTATCTCTTGTCAGGGATCCTCCCCACCTTCAGCTTCTGCTGAGGAGTAATTTACGAGATGCTTGTGCAATGAGCTTGTACTCAGAAGTTTACACACTGGACTATTACTTTTTCTGCCTTGCCACCAACTTTGAATCTACTTTCGCAACTGTAGCAGGCTAACTGCAGCTCCCAAATGTGCTAAGGCAACCGGTTTCTGTAGATGGCCTCTTTGAGAATCTTCTGTGATATTTGTACAGCACTTCTGCATGTATTATTTCTTTTGAGCCCCTCATCAAGTCTGAAGTTGATTCTGTGAGGATCATCTCATTTTCCAGATGAGGAGGCTCAAGATCAGTTAAGCCATTTGCTGAAGATAGTGAGATAAGTGCCAGAGCCCTCCAGCTTAAATCCAGGTCTTCCAATGTCTACATCTCTTCTCCCTCCACCACCCCAGGGCTTCTCGAACTTTCCCTTGAAGGTCCCCTAATCAAATTGGCAACAAACAACCTTCCCTAGGATGTGGGGTTGAGGCTAGAGGGAAACCTCAGAAGGCAGTCCATGCCTCTAATCTTGGGTTGTGTTTGAAAACTTCATGTGGTCTCTTTCCTTTTTTCATTCTTTTTTTATAACATACCTGTGCTTGGATTAATATAAAAATAAATGTTTTTAGTTATGCATTAGTTAATTAATTTGACTTCCTCCCTCTTGGAACTCTCACTACCCCTGGCACACCAATGTGATCCATAGAAGAGTGTTTGTGTTCGAGTTTGCGGAGTCTGATTGCTCCAGACTTGTTTGGCTGCCATAGTTGGCTTTCGGGGTTGCTTGTGGTTTAAACATGGTGGCCACCCCTCTGTAGACACCGAAGGTGGTACAGTGTCAGTCCACAGGACTCGAGGGCATTCTAGTTTGTTCTGTAGTTCATTCTACCCTTTGTCGGGGGACACACCCCCTTCTTCCACACTCACGTAGTTCTGAAGCCTGACATAATTTAACTGTCATGCAGACAACCACAGAACACTCACATGCTGTCCAGCAGACAGCAACCCAAGGCACATGTGTGGAGAAGTGACATCCTGGTTCCGCTTGGCAATGCAGCCTATTGACCTCAAAATCCACAGTCTTCCTGTGATATTTATTTCTCTTCTAGTTTCTGTTATGATTTTGTCAAGCCATTTTGCTGTCTATAGACTAGATGGTGATTTTACCCTCATATACACATATGATATGCAAAAATGGATTCAAAAAGGACAATTGCAGTGACAGCACCCATTTAGAAAGAGGGGGAAAGCAATCATAGCTACTATCTACTGAATAGTTATTATGGCCAGGTTTTGTGTGAAGCAATTTACATGCCTTATTTTCTGTTGATTCTCATTCACCATATGGGGCAAGGACTATAGTTATCATGGTGATTAGAGATGAGAAAATTAAGGCCCAGAGAGCTTCTGTTAGGTTCCATAGCTGGAAAATTCAGAGGATTTAGAACCTGGGTGGCCCAGCTCTAGACCGGAGCTTTTAACCACCTTGCAAGTCCGTATTCAGGAGCCCTATCCTATTACCATTAATAATTGTGATGGTGATGATAGTAAAGACATCCAAAGCACATGGCATTTTCTATGGGTCATAGTGCTTATTCTATACCTATTAACTGATGAATCCAGAGAATACTGCTATCGAGTACATGGGATCCCCACTGATAAATAAAGAAACCAAGGCCTGAAGGGTTAAATAATTTTTACATGCAATAATGTATGCATGTCCACTGCCAGAGACAGTCACCACAGACATTAGGTCCTGGTGTTGATCTCATCCTGTATGGAGCAAGCTAGGCCCTTAGAACTGCTGTGCTAAGACTAGCTTTTTGTGGACACAGGCATGGGATACAGCAGAGAATCCTTAGTTAGGAGCTGAGTTTCTAGGTTTGCATTGATGACCACCTGAAGTTTTGACCCCGGCAGGATTGTAGTTTCTCAGCTACAAACTTGTAGACAGTCTTGGTGTTCCGAGCATGCAGGCCTATACATGGCCTCAAATGGTGTTCTCTATTGAACCCCCCCGCCCCCCCCCCATACCTAGCAGAGTACCGAGTATGTAGTTGGGACTTCAGAAACATTTGTTGAATGAATAAATGAAGGATCTTAGAGGATCTTGTTGGAAATGTTTTCTCTACTCAGCAACACTTTCTGGGCATCTGGTCACCTCGTGCTGCCTTAACCATTGCCTTTTTCTTAATGGCTGATGTGTCGGAGCCCCTTTCTTCCTTAGTTTTAGGTTATAGGGAACCCTCGACTCCTTCAACTCTTCCCAGGTACTTTCATTTATTGGAATACCAGGCTTCTGGTGTTGCCAATTTGAGAGTACTTTTGATCATGGAAACCTAGCATGGCTGGAACTTCTATGGTGTAATTTTTCTTTGCCTTTCAACTCTGAGAGGAAAGGGTTTCATGCTGTAGGTAGCAGTCCTTAAAGGGTGGACTCTGGCCCAGCAGCATGGACATCACCTGGGAACTTGCTAGAAATGCACATTCTTGGACCCTACACCAGACTTACTAAATCAGAAGCTCTGGAGGTTGGGGTGAGACTGGCAATCTGTATTTTAGGAAGCACTCAAAGGGATGTGAAGTCATGCTTAGGTTTAAGAACCACTGTTGTAAGATAAAAGAATTTTCTTTGTATTCCACCTGAGGCACCTGGGATAGGAACTTGTCCCATTTTGTTTTCCTTGCATTTTACTTAGGGCCATAAAAAGTAACCAACACATTTTACCACTCTGATATTCCTTATTCTCTCCTCATTGACCAAAGGCAGTATCTAGAAAGCCCTCTAAGCCTTACCATTTTGGGGCTTGGAGTCTGAGTCTCAAAAACCTATAAGTCGTAGTTTAATCAGCTCCTTCACTCTTGCACATGAGTTTATTTGTATTTCACTCCCAGATATGGGGGGATGTCTAGAGTCTTCTGTTGTGCTGTATACCAGAACCAATTGCACACACCTGACATTCTCTCCAAGGGTCTCTTCTTTACAACATCAATCCTGATACCAATTTCTATCCTAGTCAAGTACAGTTGGTTGCGTGGAATAAAGATCTACCTGAGTAAGCTCAAATAAAGGGATGAGGGATTTTGTGAACAGAAACACATGGAATTACATGGTAATCTAGGAATAAAAGCAATACCCTCTAATAGTTATATGCACGGTCACTGGAACCAGGTCACCTGGGACCAAAGCTACCAGTTACCAGTTGTGGGACTGTGAGCAAATTATTCAACTTTTCTGTGCCTCAGTTTCTTCATCTGTAAGTAGGGATCCTCTTGGCTTCATAGGATTATTGTCTGGATTCACGAGTTCATATGTGTAGAATGAATACTGCTTGACCCATAGTAAATATTACATCTGTGTTTACCATCATCACCATCATTATTACTAATAGTGTTAGGATGGGCTCCTTCATATGGAGTTGGAAGGTGGTTCTGCATTCAAGGAGCTTGAAGGAGCTCAGTCAGCATCAGCAAATGGTGCATGCTCCTTCCTTGGTCTCCCTGTTAACATGACTTATCCTGGCTGCTTTGCACCATCCCCCTACCAGATGGCCTCCTCTGCGTCCTCAAACATCTACTCCCTTCCACCTGACTATGCCTCAGCCTGCCTTGATCCCCACTGTCTATCTTTTCTTTCTATTTTTTTTTTTTTTGAAACAGGGTCTCACTCTGTTGCCCAGGCTGGAGTGCAGTGGCACAATCTCAACTCACTGCAACCTCCGCCTCCTGGGTTCAAGCGATTCTCCTGCCTCAGCCTCCTGAGTAGCTCAGACTGCAGGTGTGTGCTACCACGCCCAGATAATTGGAATAAAATTATTTCTTAAACAATATAATTCCTAGAGGAGAGACACTAGAAACTTTTTTTTTTTTTAATACAAGGTCTCACTCTGTCACCTAGGCTGGGGCACAGTGGCATGATCGTAGCTCATTGCAGCCTGAAACTCTTGGGCTCAAGCGATCCTCTGGCCACAGCTTCCCAGGTAGCTGGGACTACAGGCACACACCACAATGCCAGGCTGATTTTGTTTATTTTTGGTAGAGACGAGGTCTTGCTATGTTGCCCATGCTGGTCTCAAACTCCTGCGCTAAAGCACTCCTTCCAAAGTGCTAGGATTATAGGCATAAGCCAGCATACTTGGCTTCCCACTGTACATCTTAACAGACTTTTGCCTTCTGCTTTGGCTGCTAATTTGCAATGACTTTCCATATTGTTTATTCCAAGTTGCCAGGAGAGAGTTAGAGTTGAGTCCAGTTCATCTTTCGCACCAGATGATGAGCCCGAGTTCAGTGTAGGGATTTATAACCCTTGGGGCAGGTGCTGGCCCCTGGTCTAACTAGAAGAAGGGGATCAAACATGCAGTTGTCCCCAGTGGGCACTGTGGGTGGATTCCCTTAGAACAGCATGGTGGAAGAGCCATACCAAGACTTAACACCGGACTACACAGTAGCATACAGTATCTGCCTCCCTTAAAGTTTACTGATGACCACTCCCTTCCCCAAACATGCGTTGGCATACAGATGATGAAGACTGGGAAACCCCAACGTTGTCTTGGGACCAGTGTGCAGCCAGCATAGGGCTAACCTGTTCATCGAAGTGGGGCTGTGGCAGTGGTAGGTTTTCTTACCTGTTTTTTATGAAATGTGCTTATCATTTTTCTTAGTTTTAATTCTCTTTCTTTCTTTCTCTCCTTCGTCCCTCCCCCCCTTCTTTCTTTCTTTCCTTCCTTCCCTCCCTCCCTCCTTCCTTTTCTTTTTTTTGAGACAGTTTTGTTCTTGTTGCCTAGGCTGGAGTGCAATGGTGTGATCTCAGCTCACTGCAACCTCTGCCTCCCGGGTTCAAGCGATTCTCCTGCCTCAGCTGCCCGAGTAGCTGAGATTACCAGCATGCATCATCATTCCCAGCTAGTTTTATATTTTTTATTAGAGACGGGGTTTCTCCATGTTGGTCAGGCTGGTCTCAAACTCCTGACCTCGGGTGATTCACCCATCTTGGCCTCTCAAAGTGCTGGGATTATAGACATAAGACACAGTACCCGGCCTTAGTTTTAATTTTCTATCTTGGTGAAATGCTCATTTTTATATGATCACAAAAGCAAATAGAACTGTGACCTGCACCTTCACAGTTTCAGTAGTTGATTTTCACGTTGGTTGGATTGTCTGTTCAGTAGCTACATACAGTGTTTTCTTTAGAGAAGTTACTAGGCGGATTTGGCCCTATTTCCTTCCTATCGCCCTGGTCAATGCTGTTACGCAGGGGTCAGCAAACTCTTTCTGTAAAGGGCCAGATCATCAATATTTTAGGCTTTGCAGGCTATGCACAGTCTCTGTCACAACTGCTCCATTCCGCTGCTGTAGTGTGAACACAGCCATGGACAATACGTAAATGAACAGGCAGGGCTGCGCTCCATTAAAACGTTATGGACACCTAAATGTGAATTCCCTGTAATTTTCACTTGTCATGAATTATTCTTTTTTTGATTCTTTTCAACCATTTTAAAATGCAAAAGCTATTCTTAGCTCGTGGTCCGCTCAAAAAACAGGCAGCAAGCCAGATTTGGCCCACAGGTGGTGGTTTGTTGACTCCTGCTATTATAGAAAGAATGGGAGTAAAACAAGCCTTTCCCATATATAGTCTGATACTCATGGCAAAAGAGATGTGACCACAAGCTGCTGTGAAAGTCCCAAAAAGAGGCGTTCCACTCAGCCTGGGAGGATCTGGGAGGCTTCAGAGAGGTAATGCTTGAGCTGTGTCTTGAAGCTGAGTAGAGAAGGCAAAGAAGGGAGTTCTAGAGAGAAGGCACAGCTTGTGCACAAGCAGGAATTTGAATAAGCCTGGGAACCACAAGCAGCTCACCCTGGCTGCAGAATGTCCAGAAACGAGTGTGCAGGTCCAGATGGTGTAGGGCTTAATGAGACAGGCAAAGGTGGTTGGATTTTATCCTGGTGGTTGGTCCTTTTCAGATTCTCCAAACCTTCCTTTAAAATAAATTCTCAATCAGAAGCTCCATATGAGAAAAAGATTAAAAATTATCATTAGGCAGGGAGCAGGTGGCGCATGCCTGTAATCCCAGCACCGTGGGAGGCCAAGGCGGGCAGATCACTTGAGCCCAGGAGTTTTAAAGACTACCCTGGGCAATGTAGCAAGACTCCATTTGTACAAAAATAAAAATCTTAGCCAGGTATAGTGGCACATACTTGTAGTGCCAACTACTTGGGAGGCTGAGACAGGAAGATTGCTTGAGCCCAGGAGTTCAAATCCAGCCTGAACAACATAGCAAGACCCCGTCTCTTAAGAAAAATTATCATTGACTTCGTTCTCTTTGTAAGACCAACTACTAGGTGCTGGGAACACGGGGTGAGCGGGAAGCAGGCGTTGGGAGTTTCTGGAGCCCTACGACTTGCCTTACCTCCATCCAGGCCTGTTCTAGAACTCTGCTGAGCAAGGTGTGAAAACCATGGCTAAGGCTGATGGAGTACAACAGCAGGATTATAAACAGACACAATCTGAATGTGTTCTAGAAAGATTGCAGAGGAGATAAAGTGGCTGTGGTAAGGTTGGAGGCAAAGCACCTTATTAGAAGAACTATCATTTGTTCATATACTTTCTTGAGTTCCTATTATGTGCTAAGCAGTGAGTGGAGACATTTATATCAGTGGTATACAGGGCAGACAATTGACATTTAGCAAACTGTTACTTTTACATTAAGGTAATAGCTAAAACAACGCTCTTACTGTATATTATTATTCTAAGCAATTTACCGATATTAAATCATTTAATCTTCACTGTAACTTTACAAAATGAGCTGTATTGTTATTTCCATTTTAAAGATGAAGAAATGGAGGCGCTTCACTAAACAGGTGATGCAGCCGAGCCACTTCGGGGTGCAGGTGTTGGGGTAAGTTCTCTTTAAAGAGGCTGAATTGATACCAGGAAGATGAGAAAGGCTAGTTACAGGTTTCCCGCGCACAGCTGGGAGGAGCACTGGAGGACACGTGCAAGGGCTCAAAACGGAACAACCTGGTCTTGGTCTTTGTGGAGAGCAAAACGCTAGTGTGGTTGTGGCTAGGGAGGTAGGGGGGAGAGCATGAGGGGAGGAGGCTGGAGAAGGAAGCAGCCGTCCTAGCCTACAGGCCTCCTAGGCAATGGGAAGGAGATTAGATTTTTCTTCTCGAGCACAGGAGAGCCTTTGAAGGGAAGTGAAATGATTGGATTTGAATTCCTAAATAATGGCTGCCCTGTGGGGAATGGATGAGAGATTGGCCACAGTGGAAGGAGGAAAGCCGGCAGGAGGCTCTTGCCGTTCGTCCAGGCAAGAAATAATGTCACCTTGGCCAAGAGCAGTGGTGACGAATATGGAGAGAAACAGATGGATTTTGTTTATTGCAATAATTCAACGGAGGGATGTTGAAGACGTGAAGTGAGGTTGCAGCAGTGAGGATGGAGAGGAGGGATGAAATGAAATCGCTTTTGAAGACACGGAGGACCAATTAGAAGATGAGTTTAATTCGTGTGGATTTTTAGATGCTAAGTAGGCAATTGGCAAGGAAGTTAGGAGTCGGGATCCACTCCATAAACCCTGGGGTGTGCCAGGCCCTGCGTTGGGCCACACACATCCCTGTTTGGGCTGTATATGCCTTGACGGGAGTGGCCAGGTCTGGCTCATCTTTGTTTCCCAGGCATCCGTCAGGCTGGCTAGCACATGGTGAGGGAGCCCTCGGTAAGTGTTTCTAGAAGTGGAAAGAAGGTGCTCTTCATCTGGTGGAGAAGACAGCGATTACAGCATGGTGAGGTGAGGGCGTCCAAGAGGAGCGGACACTGGGGCTCTGTTTTGAGGAAGAGTCAATCTGGGCAGCGAGAGGGAAGGGTGTTTCCTTTTGACTCCCTTCCAGTGAGGCAGGATTCCTCGCCGTCCGGTCTCCTCGCAACCTGGTTGAGAAAGCGTGTTACTAACACACCAGCTGTTCCTGATCATCGCCCCTGGGTCTTCTCCTAAGCCTCCTTTCTCCATCATTGACGCCTTTTAAAAATTGGCTTCTGCGGGCTGAGCCTTGCTTCTCTGAGGCAATAGAGGAGGGAATAGCCTAGAGCAGCTGGTGGCTGTATGTATCACCTAGTGTCAGCTCCTGTACTTAGCAATATCTTTCTCCCTAACCCTGTGGAGCCTTGTGCTGTAGACTCTAACGCAGCCTGTAGACCCCCTGACAGAATAATCTTTTTAATGCATAAAATAAAAACATTGGATTGCAAAATACACCCAATGTATTAATATATCAATCTATCAAAATGTTTTTTCAATTTCAGGTATAGTAATATATCTTAACACATTCAATAGCAAGATCTAGAGGCAGTAACTACCATAATTTCAAAGCAGAGATGAGCGTAAGTGATATTTTGAGGTATCTGCAACAACTATCAAATAATATGGAAATATCTGATTTCTTTTGATGACAAAGTCACAGGTTCAGTAAATACTGCTGTGGCCTGAATCCATGATTAAAGGAAATGCTAAGTTCCAGTAAGACCTTGCTAGAATCAAGATTTTTTTTTTCCATCTAGTTTCATGGATTCCCTGAATTCTGTTCATGAACTGTGGATATCAGTGGAGTCCCACTCTAACCATTTATTTCAGTTACCAAGTATTTCAGAAACCAGTGACATGAACTGCAAAGTGCTGCGTTTTGTTTCAAAACGCATTTGATTGGCTTATTTTGACAATAGGAAGTTTGTTCCCATCTGTATTTTACAGGTCAAGTACTTGGTCATTAGCAGGTGCTCCATAAATAACAGGTAGATGAGTGAATGCGTGGGTGGGTGGGGAGAGAAAGCTCTCAGAGAGGATAAATGAGTGTCTAAATACTTACAGCTCGTAAGTAATAGAGCTTGAACTTGAAACCACGTATTTTTTTACTCTAAATCACTTCTTTCTACTCTTCCATGCTACCATCAGCTACTTTAATTTGAAAGAACACAATGATAGGGTATGCTCTTAAAATTATGCTATTGAATCATGGGAAAGAACAATCCTATTATGATTTGCTTTGGTCGG
This sequence comes from Saimiri boliviensis, assembly GCF_048565385.1. NCBI lineage: Eukaryota > Metazoa > Chordata > Mammalia > Primates > Cebidae > Saimiri > Saimiri boliviensis. The sequence continues at coordinate 38,704,785 of NC_133455.1, read as the reverse complement.
AGCACACCTAAAGTACTGTGTTTACTTCTTAGAGGCACATTTTAAGTACACTGAGTCTGTTGTCTGTTCATGGACTGAGATGGCAAGAGACCCAGAAACTGTCTCTTACAGGCTGTCAATGAGCTATGGATGTGAAGTTCAGAGAAGGCCAATTTACATGGCAATAGGAGGTCTGGGGTGATTTTCTATTGCTCCCCAAGGCAGAACCAAGGCCCAATATTTACAAGGGACAAATTTTGGCTCAGTTAAAGAACTTAGTAATGATGAGGCCTACTTATCAAGGTATCAGAGTTGCCTGATGAGATATTGACTCTAAGTATTCAAATATTGACCCATTTATTTATTTATCCATTTGATAAGCATTTACTTACAACCTACTGCATGCCAGATGCTGAGGTGGATGCCGCATTCAAAGTGTGGAATACAATAAACTACTGGAGATAGTCGATCTTATACAGATGGAGTCTACTGGGAGCCAGACAGTGAGTACGTTTTTAAAAACAGTAGTTGTAATAAGTATTTTGAAGGAAATAAATGGAGTGCTGTGATTCAGAATCAAAACTAAGGTAGGAACGGGAAGAGCTATGGTCATGTGTCCACGCATAGGTGACATTCAATTTGAAACCTGACAGGTTGAAAAGAGCCAGCCTACAAGGGTGTGAAGGAAGGTGGAGCTAGAAGAAGTAGCAAGTGCCAAGGCCCTGAGACAGAAAGCTGGTAATGTGTCCAAGAGTCTGAAAGAAAGCGACGGGACTAGGGGAGCTGAAGCAGAGTGCAGGAGAAGAATGGCAAGGAATATGTGTGAAGACGTCATGAGGGACCAGCTCAGGGAGAGCCTGGGGAGGGATAAGGATTCAATTGTCAGCGTAGTGATGGGAAGCCATTGGAGAATTTTAGTCAGGGGAGTAACAGGACCTGTTTCATATTTTAAAAGATCACTTTGGCTACTGGACAGAGAATAGATTGAAAGTTAAAAGGGAGACACCAAGAGTCTCGTGTACTAGATGGGGAGGGGAATGATGGACGCTTGGGCTGAACACAGCCTATAGAGATAGAGAAGGTGAATTTGAGATTACTGGGAAATTCGACTGAGATTTAGAATTTAGTGGATGTGGGGAGTGACAGAAAGAGAAGAGTTGAGGGTGATTCGTGGTACAATTGACCATGATAGGGAGCAGGGCCAGAGAGAAGAAAAGTCTGATAGCCATTTGTCAGCAACTCTGAAACCATGCACAGATTTCAGTGGTTCTCAACAGGGGATGATGACATTTACTTAGGGGATATTCAGAAGTGTTGGGGAGGGGACTTTCGCAGTAGTCAATATGGTGGAGGGCACTCCTTTGTGGACAGATTCAGGAACACTAAAAGTCCCACGTCACACAGAACAGCTCCCACAATGAGGACCTATCCTATGTAGCATGCCAGTCGTTTCCTCCTGGAAAAACATTGGTGGGCTGAGTCTCTTAATTCTAAGAATCTAGGGCTGGTCTGGTGGCTCACTCCTGTAATACCAGCACTTTGGGAGGCCAAGGTAGGTGGATCAGGAAGTCAGGAGTTCAAGACCAGCCTGGCCAACATAGTGAAACCCTGTCTCTACTAAAAATACAAAAATTAGCCGGGCATGGTGGCAGGTACCTGTAGTCCCAGCTACTTGGGAGGCTGAGACAGGAGAATCACTTGAACTCAGGAGTCGGAGGTTGCAGTGAGCCAAGATTACACCACTACACTACAGCCTGGTTGACACAGTGAGACTCTGTCTCAAAACCAAACAAACAAACAAAAAGGCCAGGCGCAGTGGCTCACACCTATAATCTCAGCACTTTGGGAGGCTGAGGCGGATTGATCACCTGAGGTCAGGAGTTCAAGACCAGCCTGACCAACATGGTAAAACCCCATCTCTACTAAAAAAAAAAAAAAATTAACCAGGCATGGTGTCACATGCCTATAATCCCAGCTACTCAGGAGGCTGAGGCAGGAGAATTGCTTGAACCTGGGAGGCAGAGGTTGCAGCGAGGCGAGATCACACTACTGCTACTCCAGTCTGGGCAACAAAGTGAGACTCTGTCTCAAAAAAAAAAAAAAGAAAGAATCTAGGAAAATGCAGTTTTTACACTATCTGCCATTTATATCTTTTTTTGTGAATTATTTGAGTCAGGTTATCTTTTTGTAAGTGATTGACTGAAATTAGCCATAGGGAGGAGAAGGAGGTTTAGGTGGCGGTGGGGAAGGGACAGAAAGTAGAAAGAAGGATGACTCTTGTAGAGTGGGACTTTGCTGGTGGGTGGGCCTGGGAGGCTGGGGACACTGGGGCCTGTGGAGGGAGGGGAAAGTGTAGGAGGAGGTGACATACGAGCTTCACCACCAGCGATGGTCTAGAGGTTGCCTGGCTGTGTCCCTAGCACACTTTGAACCTCTCCTTTTGATCATTCGTGTCCCCAGTGTAAATTCTTCCTTCAGACGATCAGATAAAGACCATCACCGAGTCAGATCCCAGTCCGCACTGTATATGCTAGAATGGAGAAAGGCAACCCGAGCTCTCCTGGCTAATAAAATCACTGCCTGACTTGGGCATATAGTTGTTCTTTCCATCTCCTTAGCTGGATAAAAATAATCTAATTATTTTCACACCATGATTTCATCTGGGCCTCACAACAACGCTGAGAGGCAGGACATGCGATATTACTGGGTCCATTTCACAGATACGGTCACTGAGGTTCAGGAAACTTAACTTGCTGGAATCAAGCACTCTATAAGGGACAGAGCAGGGGCCAGAACTTGGGTGCAGGGCTCCTTCAGAGGTTTCCCAATGGTAAGTGGGCCCCTCGGGAAGTAATCCAAAATGATGAAACTGCTTCAAAACAAATGGATCCCAAAGGGAACAGAATATAAAATTAACTGCCCGACAGAGGCATTTTATCAATGTACAAGAAATTGATAGGCACCCTGTCAGTATTTCCTCCCCCACGGTAAGTTAAAATCAACACACAGGAATCCTTTTAGCACCTGGGGGCAAAACACTTGACTTTTGCTAGGTGCTCGATACTGGAGGCCCCAGTTTTGTGCCTGTTCTCTCCCGATGCTGCCACAATGCTGGAGCATGGCTGTGAGCGCCCTGTCTGAACCTTGATGAGCTGGGCCATCTCTCACATGGTGGGCAGAGCCGAACTGTGGTGCTACTCTAGAGGGTGCCTTTCACACCTTGTGATGCATGACTGATGCCCCCTGGAGTTGTGTAAGACACAATGGGGGAATATTTATTGTCCAGGAAAACTCGTATGAAGCAGCTGCAAAGAAGTCTAGCTGTTTTCCTCATGAAATGCCCATGATTCCCTGCACGCGTGCACACACACACACACACACACACGCCCCACACCCCTCAGGAGCCTTGGTCCTAGTTTGCTGTATCAGGCCCAAAGCTCTTTCTCTCTTTCAGCCCAAACATTGTTTGAGCCAAGGTAGCTTTCTCCTCCAACTGAGAAAAGTTTCCCTCTTAGAGCCGGCAAACGTGTAGGCGTGACGTTATGCTTAGACATGGCAGGAAGGAGAAGCAGAGTGACAACTCTGAGGGAACCAAGAAAGCCCAAAGGGGAGACAAGGTTTAGAGCAAAATCAAGATTGGATTTTGTCATGAAAGGCAGAACTGGCAAAAGCATCATTACAAGGCATTAACCTTGTTACACACAGACGAACAAGCAGAGGCTGGGATTCAGAAATAAATTACACATAATAAACTAGACAGAATAGGCTGAGAGCAACATTAGCGATTATGCCCTAAGGGGAGAGAAGGGCAGGATAGAAAATAGGCCGGAAAAAAAGAGAGAAAGAATAATCTCTGGACACAGGGGGCTGACGGCACTGTTTCCCCTCTTCTTCTGCCTGGTTCCCTGGGTATTAACCTCATTTTTATGAGGACGTTTCTCGGGAGCCTGCCTTTCTTTTGTTTTCATTTGCTGCAATGAGCATAAGAAAGCCATTCAAAGGGTTCCTTTTCCCATTCACAGGGACCTGTCCATTTCTGTGTGTTTCCAGCACAAAAGAATCCATTTCCATTCAGCCAGAGCAGCCCCTAGAGTTTTCATGAGGTCTGAGCCTCCTCTCCCATTTTCTTCCAGGCTCGCTGTTGTAACTGGCTACAAAATCCTGACTGTGGCCAGGGTCCTCCAGGGTGGTGAGAGGAACAGGCTCTTGTCCACGTTCTGGTCCCTGCAGCTGAGGAAGAGCTGCAGTTTAGTATCTACTCCAACAGGTTGCGATTGTCATTTCTCAAACAGTGACTTGCTTTTGGTTCCAAGTAGCAGAAAACCCAACCAACAATGGCTTAAACCATGGCAACTGTTGTTAACGTAGTAAAATGGTTGTAAATTGGAGATCTGAGGCTCAGAGGTTTCTTCTGGAACGGAAGGGAAAAGAAAAGATGTCTCTTTTCTTTTCCCTGCACCCATATTGGCATGTTGTCTTCCATCCTTCATCTGGAATCTCATGGAAACAGAATGATTACCACGAGTCTACACGTGGTGACATCACACAACTGTATTCCAGAGGAGGAAGTGAGGGATGCGGGCAAATGGCTTTTCCTCTAAAGCCTTCTATTATCAAGGAGGAAATTTATTCCCAGAAATCCTTCCAGTGGACTTTTTACCTCTCCCTGCCCAGGACTGTGTCACATGACCACCCTTAGCTCTAAGGGTTAGGAAAACCAGTGTCTGGCAATAGGAAATGGAGTTGCCGTTTGGCTTGACCCAACGATGGCTTCCACCAGGCTTGGGTTCTTTGCTATCTCAACAAAATTAGGGTTCTTATTGGCAAAGAGGAAATAACTGCCATGGATGTGGCAGTAACTTGCATTTTTAAATGAAGTGATGATAGCAAGCATGGGTTATGTGTTGCTATGTGCCAAGCACTGTTCCAAGGGTTACTGAGGCTTACGCACTAACCCATCCGGTCCTCATAAAAAGTCTGTGGCATAAAAATTCTGTGCTGTTAACATCATTTACACCATATAGAGGAGGAAACTGAGTCACCGAGAGATTAAATCACATGTACAAAATTATGTAGCTAAAAAGTGACAAGAGCCAGGAGTCAAACTTAGGTGTTCCAGCTCGCTACGCTATACTGCCTTTATTAGGTAAGATGATAAAACACTTCAAGTAGCACACAGTAAGTGTTAATACATGTTAGCTGGTATTATTATTATTACTACTATTATCATCTCTTTTTTGTAACCACCCGAGCAGTCAGACATATCAGCCTTATTAGATGGTTTAGAAAGCCAACCTGTCACAGGGTTAAATGAATTGCCCAGGTCACCCAGTGAGTGAGAACCAAGCTCCAATGCAAACAAGTCCTGGGTGGTGCGTTCTCTCAAATTTGAGAATGTTGATTTAATGGCTGCACCATGTACCTTTGCTACCTTTTTTTAAGGTAGGCTCCCACTTTGTTGTCCAGGCTGGAGTACAGTGGCTCAATCGTAGCTCACTGTAACCTGGAACTCCTGGACTCAAGCGATCCACCTGCCTCAGCCTCCTGAATAGGTGGGACAACAGGTGTGTGCCACACACCTAGCTAATTTTTTATTTTTGTAGAGATGGGGGTCTTGCTGACCCAGGCTGGTCTCCAGCTCTTGGCCTCAAGCAATCCTCTCGCCTCAGTTACCTCTACTATTGATCCCGGACTGACTTTGAAAAAACTACAGACTGGGCGGGGTGGCTCATGTTTGTAATCCCAGCACTTTGGGAGGCTGAGATGGGCAGATCACCTAAGGTCGGGAGTTCGAAACCAACCTGACCAACATGGAGAAACCCCGTCTCTACTAAAAAACAGAATTAGCCAGGCAAGGTGGCACATGCCTGTAATCCAAGCTACTTGGGAGGCCGAGGCAGGAGAATAGCATGAAGCTGGGAGACAGAGGTTGCAGTGAGCCAAGATTGCACCATTGCACTCCAGCCTGGGCAACACGAATGAAACTCCATCTCAAAAAAGGAAAAACTACAATTGTTGAGGGCAGCCAGAAATCACAGAAGGACATTGGGAAGGGTGAGATGGTAATTTGGGACAGATTTCTCCTTGTTCCCTTTCAGCTGCCTCTGTGTTTTTGGAGCCAGTCTTTTACAAACAGGATCTCTCATCCCACCTCAGGAAAACCTACCTATGGTTCTTGGTGAATTAGAACAGGTACAGTGTTAAGCACCTACTGTATACCAAACCTGGATGTACGCTGTCCCATCTGGACCCTGTGGGTAACCTGCAGTCCACATTCATTACTTTTTCTGTGTTGTGACATGAAGCAGAATGGAATCCTCCAGCCAGAGATAGTGACATTAGAACATTCTGGATAACAGGGCAGACATGATGCCCTATTCTCCGCATTAGCCTTTCTGCAGTGCTCAGATATTTAATAAAAATAACAAGCATGGTCAGCTGATCCGTTTGAACAATTCTGGATTTATTTTAAAGCAAGATGTGTGGCGTGATTTAACTTATTTTTCTTTAATCCTAAAGGTCATCTGATTTTTCTTTTCCTACTTATAGTCATGAGGCTTCCTTATCTAAATAATGATCTATTGTTCCAATCCTTAGACTCACAGATAATTTTTTTCCCTTCAATTTTCACAGGACAGCTCCTCATCTTCCCATATTGCATGAAAAGTATCTTTCAACAAGAAAAAAAAAATACTCTAATGAGTTTTCCCCAAATCTTCTTAAACCAAGTTCACTATAGAATATTTAATGCAAAAACGTCGCTTTCTCTTAGGTTGTGACATCTTTTGCTTGAAAAGTGATCAGGGCACTGGATGAATCCTTGCTGGCTTATCTTTCCCTTGCAGCGCAACTTCAACAAAGAAATATAGACGGCACTTTAAAGGCTTCAGAAATCAATTTAGCCCATAATCCATTTAGTTTAGATGTTAATGAAACTTGGTGGGTTTAAAAATAATGAATATTTAATAAGACATAAATTGAAAGACATAAACACTGTTGGCAATAATATAATGAAGTTAATAAGTCTTAGCCTCTGAGCGGCCACCTCCCCCTCCCCAAACAGGGTGATTTTAGGAGTTGCAGTGTTGCTTACTGAAGTTTGCTGGCTACAACTTCAATGTGCCTTTAAAAACCTTAGTACAGTTGGGAACTAAGCTCTGGCAGATAAAGTGTGCTATCACACTGTGTTCACTAGCTGCAGACGGCAACGGCTCTTCCTAGCTCCATATCTTCCAAAGATTTGTGTAACAAACTCAGTTTCCTGTCGTTGAAGGCAGGGCGCAGCATGAAGCACTTCATTCCTTTTCAACCAAAAAGAAAAAGACATTTGGGTCGACACTCTCTCTGCTCTGGGTTTAAAGAGGGGCTTTGTTTAACGATCAGGAGCAAGCCTGTGATTACATGTGCTCAGAGCCTCAGACAATTTAAATGCCTTCAGGTTGCCAGTTAGGCTTTGTGCTTTCCCCTTTAAAAGCATCAGCACCAGGGCCAGCCCTTCGCCTTGGTTCCTCCTTAGCTCTGTGGCTCCATCCTACCCATAGTCCACGACTGCGCATTTTGCCTTTTCCCCCCTGAATTAGCGACCCTGTCTTCGGGCTTTCTGCGGTCCCTTTTTGTAAGCCCAGAATCCCTCCTTTCTGCCGTCACACCCGATAGGATCATCCGTGTCACATCTTGGGAAATGTTTGTGTTTAACCTCACAGAAGCCAACGCCTAGCTAAAATGAATTGGCGGCAGGATTTTGAAAACAGCCAAGTGTAAGAGAGTCTGCCTCCCAATTCCGCGGTGGGCTGTCACTTGGCACTAAAGTGGAATTCAGCTTCATATACCAGCTGGGGGCTGTTAAATAGGTGGCCAGCTCACTCTGGCACTGAATACCTGTTCATACGTAGTAAACAGGGGCTTTCTTTGGTTGGGCAGGTATGGTAATTTTGCAAGGTAATGAAGGGTTGTTCCCGGGGAATCTTATCTAAGAAAATGTAGGCCGGGCCTGGTGGCTCACGCCTGTAATCCCAGCACTTTGGGAGGCCGAGGCGGGCAGATCACGAGGTCAGGAGATCAAGACCATGGAGGCCAACATGATGAAATCCCATCTATACTAAAAAAAAAGTACAAAAATTAGTTGGGTGTGGTGGTGGGTGCCTGTAGTCCCAGCTACTGGGGAGGCTGAGGCAGGAGAATCGCTTGAACCCAGGAGGGGGAGGTTGCAGTGAGACGAGATCGCGCCACTGCACTCCAGCCTGGTAACAGAGTGAGACTCCATCTCAAAAAAAAAGAAAAAAAGAAAAAGTATATGGGATCCTGCCTAGGAGGGCGTAAGTGACATTTTATCAGTATAATGAGAAGTATCATTGTTCAAAATTGTTATTTTTTTTTTGTGCGTTTGTGTGCATGTTCAGAAAGAAGGGGATCCACCTGAAAGAGTCCAACCAATTGCATCATCTACCGTGATCCATTCCGACCTGACATCCGTTTATGGCACCGTGGTAATGAACAGGACTGTTTTATTCTTGGGGACTGGAGGTGGCCAGTTACTTAAGGTTGGTTTTCTGTGCCTTCTTCAAATGTCTATTTTAATAGTGACATTTTATGCCTTTAAAAAAGTTTTTTAATGCTTCTGGGTTACGCATGGGACCAAACCAAAAACTTTGTGAACTCCTCAGAGACTCCCAGAAATGGCCTGGAGGAAAACCTGGAATTTGTGTGTGTAAGACACCCCCTGGCCATGTAATGAATACCAGCTACCTTGCTGCCCAGAAGTGCGCCAAGATATTTTTCCTTCCTTCCTCATAAGCTGCTTGGGTGAGGTAAACAGAGGTCTGGTCCCTACACCAACCCTGACTCACCTTCCTAAGACATGTAACCTCTTAGTTCTGGCTCCTTTATCATGGAAATGTACAAAGCACCTGATTTCTCACAACTTCAAAGAGATGAGAGATTACAGGGCTTGAAAAGAAGAAAAAACAGGTGTTCCTTCCCTCCAGCCCACCTGCCACCCACGGAGGGGGTTTGTTTTCTGCCCTTTGTACCCACACACACCACAGAGAGGTTAGAGATCTAAAATCCTTTGAGACTCCTCTTGACTTTCATCTCAGAGGACTATTTTTTCCCCACTGTATGGATATACCCCGGTCAAGTGCAGGGTTTTATTCACTTTTGAGAGGGGAAGAGGGAAGGAGGAGAAAATAAAATGAGAGACACCAAATTGTCTGAAGTGATGTAGTGGTCATCTTCTCAATGCCATCAGCAAGCATTTGTTGAAGATCTTCTGTGGTCTGCAATAATATTCCTGGTCAGGATCTGCACTATTTGTATGACAAAAGGCTGAGATTCCTTTGCCTCTCTGCAGCCAGTCCATTTACTCTCAGCTCAGATTCTTAATTGAATAATAGTAGATCTGTTTCCCAACTAATCTCCCATAGATCACTTGCTGTGTGACTTTAGGTGAATTGCTTAACCTCTCTGAGCCTCTGTTTACTTATTAGTAAAATACAGCTCTACTAGACAACCCAGAAAAGCCTTTCCTCTTCTGATGGTCTCTATTTCTGTCTTCTGCACATGTATTCCCCACCCCCACCCATCCCCAAGCCAAACCCATTTACTTGTTCCTGTTTGATCCTGTTTCCAAATATGATCCTGTTTCCACACTTTTGCTCACAGTGTACCCCCAGCCTGAAATGCTTTTTGCTTTTTTCTCTTATTTACGGAACCTTACGTATCTAAGCTCTGGCACAGCTCAAACCCCACCTCCTCTTTGATGACATCTAAGCCTGGAGTGACCTTACTCCCCTCTTATCTTCTGAAATACTCATGATCCAGGTCCTTCTTATGACTCCTTCCAAATGCCTTGCCTGGAGACCTCACCTTATCGCTGGTGTTTGTCTTGCCTTCCCAGCTTGATTTTAAGCCTCGTGAGAAGGGGGCCATGAATTCCCACAGCCTAATACAGTGCTGAGTGCCTGGTAGGCATTTGATTTAATCTGTTTTCTTTGGAGGAAACCCAGTAACATATGGGAGGGAGTTTGTTTGTATGCACAGTCTTTTAAAATATACATTGATCATCGTTCCTGTTGTGTTAGCGTTATTTCCTGGGGAAGGGTAAGTACCCATCCGTCATTCTGCACAAGCCACTCGGTGACGTCCGTAGCACCACCAACCTGGTCAGGCTTATTGGACCCATTTGCCTGGCAGGAGTTTCCATCAAGCCTTTCTGGGCCTCCTCACCAATTATCTCTTCAGATTTGGGATGTTTTTGACGAGTGTTTTGACAAGAACACTGTTTCCCCAAAGCCGAGCCAATCAAACTGCTACATGGTGAATTGGAGGTGAAGGAACACTCGTCTATAAATAGTTCCCATGGGACGGCCTGGTTTTGCCTGTCCTGCTTGTTCCCCAGCAGTCTGCATGCAGCTGGCCAGCTTTTAGCGATGTTGCAGTGAGGGGCACCAGGCTGCAGCTTCACGCTGCTGAGGAGGCCATGGCCCACTGAAGTCTCCAACCCCCCGGGGTCTGCATGGGGTACCCATTCAGAAGCCACCTGTGTGGCCTCGATGTTTTTTTAAGGGTTTGAGTAACAAAGGCAGCTTTTTGTTGTTTGTTTTGTGACTGCTAACATTTCCACAGTGCTTCCTAGATGCCAAGTGACTCTACATCTTCTAACAAATTCAGTCCTCTCCCTGACCCGGTGAGGCAGGCCTGCTATTCCCATTTGACAGATGAGGGAATCGAGGCCCAGAGAAATGGGATGATTTTGCTCAGGGTCACGCAAGGGCAGAGCAGGGATATGAACCCGGAATGACTTCAGAGACTGCACTAAGATCCCCCATGCTACACTGACTTTGCAGCCTCTGCTGCAGACATCAGAACCACTCTCTGAGCATTGCAGGGACAAGTGGGAGACCTGAGAATAGGGGTCCATGCCCCGGGGCGGGGGGACACATGCTCCTGGGGTGAGTCAGGCTTCCTAGAGGCTCGGGAAAGAGTCCCAGCCTGAGAAGAAGGCGGACTATCTGACTGAGGGAATACCTCACTGGCATGGTAACTTCTTGGAAATTAACACTCACCCCTGCCAGGCCCCAGTAAGAGAGAACTTCTCTCACTCAGGAGAAGGGTATGAGGGATGAACTTGAGCTGACTTGGCCCGCCAGGCTCCCTAGGGCAGCTCGGTGGTACCCAAGCCTCCCTCCTGTATCCTGTGTACAGATCATTGGATGCAGCCCCTGAATTTACCCAGAATCCTGAAGACCCAGAATCGTGTGGATGATTCGGAAGCCACTGATAATCTTCAAATCCCTTTATTCAGAAGCTTTCAGCTTCTCCCTTGCCAAGGCTTGTCACCAGAACTGTTAGAAAGGAAGAACACTGATAGACACAAGCTTGGCTCCTTAAGCCACAGCGTGGGGGAACTAATGAGCGGCAAAAAACAAAACCCAACCCAAACGCAGACAGTAGGAGGGGGAGAAGAAAGAGGGCTTGGAGCAGCCACAGCCTGACTCATCAGTTTCCGAGTGATCATGAGTCGACGGCATTTTGACATGTGGCAGGCGCGGTTGTATGTACCTCATTGAATGAGAGTCAGGGAACAGCGATTGGGGCCCAACTGCTGTTATTTACCACCACCAGTAAAAGCCCAACTTCTTAAATCTCTGCAAATCCTATGAGTATTTCATATGATTTGGTGCAATTTTAATTGCACCATGTTATTTAATAATTTTATTAAATAATTTTAAATGTTTTTAAATAATTTTAAATGTTATTTAAATAATTTTTCCTCGTTGTGAAAGTAATATATGCTTATGTAAAAAGCTACTGAGTCGTGGGGGGGTGAGAGGATGCCAAAGAAAAAATTATCCCTAATTGTGTCGTGCAGAAGCAACCGCTGTCAGCATCTTGGACTCTGTGTAGTTGAGGTCAGATTTTGCATCCAATTTTACATCCTTTTCTTCAGTTAGTGACGGAAAATGCTTATGTTAAAATGTTCTTGCAAACCCTTTGTAAACAGTATTTTTAAATAACGATATCATATTCTATCATTTGGGTACATTATTTAGAACTTAAGCTGAGGTATACTGGATCACTTTTAAAGTGTCTTTAAAGACACATGTTTTCCAAGGAAGACGGCGTTACCTCCAAAGGTAAGATTTCACTGATGCTCTGTGAAGAAATGAAAGGCTCCAGTATGCCAGCAACTTCGCTATTCTCCTCTTGCCTTTTGACCTAAGTCCCTTTATAAGATTTTGGGAAAATCGAAGGAATTCAGAACTCAAAGAGTCCTTTGAGAGCATCTAATCTGCTCTTTGATTTTATCAGTGCGCAGTCCCGTGGTCGTGAGGCGAGTTCTGTCTAGTCACCCTCTGCACTTATTTCCCCATCCTGCTTCCTTTCGGAACATGATTGCATGCTGTCATTTTTCAGTTGTCACTGTCTCCACTGAGATCAGCTGAAAAGTATGGCCACATTGAACTCAGCCTTGGAGAATTCACACTGCACGTGTTGCGTAGCGGACACATTTCTGTAAACACACACCGTGTCTTTCTCCAGATTACAGCGCAGCCCATCCTGTGGGTTGGATTCCTTTGAGCTGACTCTGTTGCCTATGGAAAGTTATCCTTATTTCAAGGGCAGATTGGTATATTTTGAGCTTTTCCAGGTGGTCAAATAAGTAATAACAGAATATGCATGAAATTTGAAATTTGTCACTTTATGCATGCCCATTAACCTTTCTTGTAAGCATAAAAGATAAGAAGGCAGTGGGCAAAGAAGAAGAATCGCTGACATTTCTGAGCTCTTCCTGTGTGCTGTGCATTAGAACCAGCGTCTGCACGAGTTAACTAATTTCATCCTTACCAGTCAATGCTCTTACCATCTCCATTTTATAAATGAAAAACCTGAGGCTTCGAGAGGTTAGGTATCTTGTTCAAGGTGCTCTGAACCAAAATTATCTGTTCCCAGAGTCCGAGCTGTTAGCCCCCAGCTAAACTGCAGTAACTCTAACAGAGCTTAGTCGACTTTGAGGAGCTGGTTTTTATTTTGTATTTTCCTTCTAAGATTGGAGTATAAGGGCTGAGACCAAGATGCAGGTGTTTGAGGTTTCACGAGGAGGGGCCGGGAACCCTGTGATTTAGTTTGTTCCTATTTGGGGATGGCCACCTGACAACCCAGCTGAGTGTAGAGCCTGCTCCTCTCAGAGCTCCATGTGGTTCAAGGGGGTCTCTCAATCCTGTTTACAAAGGGTTTGCAATAACATTTTAATGTAAGCATTTTCCCAGTTTTACCCCAGTGGGCTCCTTTATAGGAAACCTAGGAATTCTGTATTCAAGTTGATGTTTTGATTGGTTTCAGCAGTAAGAGACTTGTGTCTCCCTGTCGTACCAGGGACTGAATTAGGGTACAGGGTATGGGAGGCTGTATCACACAGCTCTGTCCTGTCCCCATATCCAGTCTTGAGGTATTTCTTATGTGCTTAGGGTCGACTGGTTACCTATGTGGCCCTCAAAATTCCAGTTCCACTTAATGGTTTTTTTTTTTTTTTTTTTCTTTTTTGAGCCAAGGTCTTACTCTGTTGCCCAGGCTGGAGTGCAGTGGTGCAGTCTCAGCTGACTACAACCTCTGCCTTCCAGGCTTAAGTGATCCTCCTACCTTAGCCTCTTGAGTAGCTGGGACTACAGACCTGTGTCCCCATATCTGGCTAATTTTTTGTATGGACAGAGTGTTGCCATGTTGCCCAGGCTGGTCTCGAACTCCTAGGCTCTGGAGAGCCTCCCACCTCGGCTTTCCAAAGATCCGGGATTACAGGCATGAGCCACTGCACAAGGCCCCACTGATGGATTTTGTTTATTCCAATCACAGTAAAATTAAACCAGTTCCAAAAAGTTCTGTCTGAATTCAAACAGAAGCAAAAACTGTGTGCTGCCTAAAGAGTATGCCTTGACTCTGGTTGTGAAAATTTTTGAATGAACATAAGAGAAAAAAAATCTTTTGTAAAAACAAGCTCTACTATACACCCAGAAAATTTTCAAAGAAGGAATAGAAAAACTCGGGGAACCTAGGACAGGCCCTGGGACCGGAAGTGGGGGGGCAGGGTGGGGGGGCGGCAGGGGATGGCTGAGCCAACAGACCAAAAAGTAGAAACAGCAGGAAGTGTCAAAACTCTTCTGTGGGTTCACTGATTGGCTGTTTAGGATGTCATGTGAAGCCTGCTTCAAGTTCCTCCCACCTCATTAATTCTGATGTATGAGTTTGCAAGGACTCCACAATTTGAAACTTTTAGTCCCTGAATAATTCACAAATCTAGAACTTGTGGTTCAGACTGTATGCTTCTCTTACTATCCACATGGTAATAAGCAGATTGGAAACAAAAGAGAAATTTGCCTTGATTTTTATATTTCATCTTTGTTACTCCTAACTACTGAGGCACATTAAATACTTATCTTGCTTTCTCGTATGTGTGTGTATGCATCACAGGCATGCACGTCTGTGTGTAGGCATGCATATGTGTGTGCGTGTGTGTGTATACTTGTATGTGTGTATGTGTGGTGTAAGTCTCCTTTCCAGCATTTCTCAGAAACTGCTTATGGAAAAAAATAATAATAAATGAAAGGGTTGGCTTATTTGCCTTTCAACTGGTTAGCCCCACAGAGAGCCATAGGAAATGAAACTTGGCATAAAATATTTTAGCTTTTTGAACACCTGTGGCTTTTCCATCTCATGGCAATCCTAAAGACAAAAAAAAAATAGTTTTTTGTTTAATTTTTCTCCCCCCTCATTTTCCTCACCATGGTATCCTTCCCATGGGTGGTCTTGAGCCTGTCTTGCAATTGTATGGTGTGGAAGTCTCCACTCAGTTAATTTCAGCAGTGTAGCTGGGAGTTTTGCATGCAACAAAAATCCCTAGGCCAGTTAATAGTCTACCATGAGGCTTCAGGAAGACGTCAACATAAACAATATGTTGACATGAACTGAAATTCTCCATCAGAGAAAATTTGTTTTCTACACAGGCTTCAGCTGGAAAAAGCTAAAGAGCCCCATAAAATCTTGAAGGCTCATAGAGTCATTTTTGATTTAATAAATATTTGCTGGGCACCTTGTATGTGCCAGGCACTGTTCTGGGTGCTGAATATACAAAGGTGAACAAAACAGACAATGCCCTGCTTCCCTGGTGAGAAGAAGAAGATGGGAAACAAGCAAATGGATTAATCAGCGATAAACACACTTCAGTTAGGGCTAAGTGCTATGAGAGAACAGAGCGATGGGTAGAGAGTGACAGAGATGTTCAGCAGAGAAGTGATCAGGGAAAGCCTCTCAGAGGGGGTGGTGTTGGAGACTTGGATGAAGGAGTATACAAGCATACACATGGAGAAGGTTCAGACTGACTTCAGATAAGATCTATATTATGTTCGTATCCTGGAAGCAATAGATAAAAATCTACATCATGCCCAAGGAGCGTGTGTGTGTGTGTGTGTGTGTGTGTGTGTGTGTGTGTGAATTGGATGAGATTTCTCTTATGCAAAATTCAACCCATTTTGGGTTTTTGTGACTCATCGTTATTTCCTGCATTGCTTCACTTGATCATGTTCTTTTTCCCGAGGCTGCCCACCTAAACGGAGCTGAGGAAGGAAGGTTTCCCTTGCTCCAGTCTTGTTGGCTTTTATCTCTGTGTTGATATTCTCATGGAGTTTACAGTGAGAAAGTCCAAGGGTTCCATCAGTGCCTGTGGGCTGGGGTTTGGGCGAGATGAGAGACGATATTAACACGGATCGTCTTGTCGTCACCTGAGAGAGATGAGACGCCAGGGGCCACAGGAGCAGAAATCCCTCCCTACTCTGCGTAGCACATTTGGGACCCTGTGGTGAAAATTAAAACTTCCTTTTGTCCTGTCCTTAGCATTGTTTGCATAATCTAGCAAAAAGAAAACAGGTTGAGTCACTCACCCTCAAGGATTTTTAAATTTAAATTATATTTTTTTAATTTTTTAATTATTATATTTTTTGACACAGAGTCTCGCTCTGTCATCTAGGCTATAGTGCAGTGGCGCGATCTCAGCTCACTGTAACCTCTGCCTCCCAGGTTCAAGCTATTCTCTTGCCTCAGCCTCCTGGGATTACAGGCACCTGCCACCGCGCCTGGCTAATTTTTGTATTGTTAGTACAGACGGGGTTTCACCATGTTGGTCAGGCTGGTCTCGAACTCCTGACCTCATGATCCACCCGCTTCAGCCTCCCAAAGTGCTGGGATTACAGGCATGAGCCACCATGCCCAGCATATGTATTTATTTTTAAGGTAATACATTGATATCATTTAAAACTCAAAAGAACCAAGAAAATATTCTGTGAAAGTCACCTGTTCTTGACTTCCAAGGCAACCAGTGGTAGCAGTTTCATGGGCATCTTTCCAAAGAGAGTTTATATCTGTTTACAGGCAAAAGAGTGAAGATATTCTTCCTCCCTTTTACTGAAACACAAAACACAGTGAACAGATATGTTATATATGTAAAAATACCTGTATATGTATATATGTGTGTATTTACAAATATATGTATATATTTAATATAACACATAAAATATACCAGGGAGCTTTCTAATTATTTTTATGGCTGAATAGTATTCCCTTGTTGGTACTATAGTTTACTTAACCAGTTCCCTACTGCTGCACACTTAGGCTGTTTTAATCTTTTCTTTATAACAATGGTACAATGAATATATATCATTTCACACACACACACATATATGAGGGGCTACAGGGTCCAAGGGTATGTGCTTTATAATTTTGATAGATCATGCCAAATTGCCTTCTAGAGAGGTCCAACTTCCACCGTTGATGAAACACACTAATTTAAACCCAGCATCTATGGCTATCAGGACAAGCCTCAGTGAAAACCACACTAAGTGGCTTTTTGAAGAAACTGATTGGTAAAACCCTGGACCACAGAACTCTTTGATGAAAGAAAGAGAGAGATGAGAGAGAGAGAGAGAAAGGAAGGAAGAAAGAAAAGAGAGAGAGGGAGAGAGGAAGGAAAGAAGGAAGGGAGGGAGGGAAAGAGGGAGGGAAGGAAGGCAAGCTTTCTTGCCATAATTCAGAGTTCTAGAGAGAATACTCATGCTTCACTCTTTGATAATTTTTTAAGAGATGAATGAAAGAAAGAAAAGAAAAGAAAAAAAGAAAGGCAAGAAAAGAAAAGTAAGGCTTCCTTGCCATAATTCAGAGTTCTAGAGTACTGGTGCTTCATTTCCAAGGTACCGAATAAATAAATCAATGTTGCACCCAATTAGATCTTTCCTGGTGCCACCGTCTGTATCAGTGATGCTCCAGGAGTAACTAAAATAAGCCCCCAGTAAAAGCTGCCATGCAGCTCCTAATTTACATAAAATGGATGAGTGGGGGTGTACGTTTTTACTTACCTACGTTCTTATTTTAAAGCAAACCCCACAATGTCGTTTCACCTCAACATATTTTGTTATGCCCCCTCAAGAACTACAGTCATTTTCTTAAATAATTGTAACCATACTGCCGTGATCACAGCTAACAAAATGATCAGTAATTCTTTAGGCTCACTTACTGTCCAGTCTGTGTAACGAAATATTCCCAACTGATTCAAAAAAATATTTAAAATGTTATTGTTCAAATTGGTATCTGCACGAAGTTCTCAAACCAAATTTGGTTGTTCTATCTATTATCTAGAGCAGTCTCCTCCCTTACTTTTATTCACTGCCACTGACTTACTGAAAAGCCAGGTCTTTTGCCCTATAGAATGGCTCATATCATGTGTTTGGCTTTTTGCATCTTCGTGGTATCATTTAGCTTCGTGGTATCATTTACTCCTGCTTTCTAGTGCTAACTGGAAGTTAGCACTAAAGACTTGATTAGATTCAGGTTCAACTTTGTTGGCAAGATGCATTATGGGTGGTGCTGCCCAACGATGCTTTTGCCATGATGAATTCCTGAAGAGCTGCCGGGGTGGCAGCTTCTCTTCTCTTGACCCTCCCTTGAGAATATTTCTATCAATGTTTGTTTAAAAAAAAATGGCTTCCTGTTTCTCTTCCTCTATATAACTGCTTTCCAGAACCAGGTCAACTGAATCTGAACTGATTAATACAGCTAATGAATTAAAGATGGCAAATCCAGGCAAGCCCATACCTTGGTCAGTGCCTGCCCCATGGCTCCACTGTCAGGATTCTGTAGAGCAGTACTAGCCAAGAGAACTTTCTGTGATGATAGAAATGTTCTCCATCGGCCGAGGTGGGTGGACCACAAGGTCAAGAGATTGAGCCCATCCTGGCCAACATGGTGAAACCCCGTCTCTACTAAAAACACAAAAATTAGCCAGGTGTTTGGCATGCGCCTGTAGTCCCAGCTACTTGGGAGGCTGAGGCAGAGGAATCGCTTGAACCCAGGAGGTGGAGGTTGCAGTGAGCCGAGACTGCACCACTGTGCTCCAGCCTGGCAACAGAGCAAGACTCCATCTCAAAAAAAAAAAAAAAAAAAAAAAAAAATCTTCTCCATCCGTTCTCTCCAATATGGTAGCCAGTCACCATAGGTAGCTAGTGAACACTTGAAATGTTGCTAGTGTTTTTATTTAAATTTAAATATCCATTATGAGACTAGTGGCTACCATATTGGATAGTGCAGCTATAAAGTCATTTTAAAATGAGTTGAGACACACACCTTTCCCACTTCCCTTAGGACCTAATTGCTTCTGTTTTAAAAAGAGCTTTTAAGAAGTCATATTTAATATGTTTGGTGAGTGAGATTGACTTTTACAAAGCTGCGGCTGAATTTGGTGAGCAGGCCAAGGGCTTCAAATGAGCCACTTTTTGCACCAAATCCATCTGAGCCTGACCCAAGCACATGGAAGGAAGTCACTGACTGCAAGGCAATGCTAGACTCCAGCCCAGGTCCTGGAAAAGGGAGGTGAATGCAGGAAGTTCCTGTGTGCCAAATTGATCAGAAGCCTTTGGCTAAACAGCAGATACCTAACTGCCATCAGGATATGTGGGTACAGGCATATTATTGATTAGTAGATGTGTGAGATAGACTTTGTCCAAAAAGAATCTCAGATGCCAATTTTTTTCTTTGCAAACTATGCACCTAATGTAGCCGATGCCTGCGGTGGTAGAGATACGAATATAGATAATCTGTCTGGATGTGTTCAAACTGACAAAATGTTGAACACCTTCACTTTTTAAAGTAGTGGGTACAAATTGTGTTAGGTGCAAAGATGACGAAGGGATAGGTACAGAGGTGATTAAGAAGACATGGTCTCAGGCCAGGCAGCGGAGGTGGCAGAAAGCCAAGATTGCGCCACTGCACTCCAGCCTTGGTGACTGAGCAAGACTCTGTCTCAAAAAAAAAAAAAAAAAAAAAAAAAAAAGACTTGGTTCCTGCTGAAAAGGAGCTTGCAATCTAGTAATAGATTATTATCTATTGAGTATTGATTCCGTTCTAAGCATCTTTCACAGTTCTTATTTGATCCTTACAAAACTGTAATAAGGAAGGCACTATTAGCCCCATTTTAGAGATGAGGAAATTGAGACCTAGGGAGATTAAGTAAGTTACTAGTTCAAAGTAGTGCAGCTACTTAAAGAATGGAGGCAGGATGCAAATGCAAGCTTAAGCCACCATTACATTTCTCTAGCACTATAGGATTAGAGTCTCCCGATGGGTCTTCATACCCATACTTCAAACCCAGCCTTCTCACCATGGCCTCTTGCTCCTCCACTCAAAGCCCTGCCATGGCTTCTTCTCTCTCATCTACGGGAAAAGCCAAGCTCTTTACATAGGCCCACAAGACCCTTGATTACCCTTCCCCTGGGGTCTATCTCACTCCTCTCTGCCTCTCTCCACTGGAGCCACCCTGGCCTCCTCCCATTTTGGTTTCTTTGCGCTGGCAGGGCTGCTTTTAAGAACACATTTCATGCAAGTATGAAAATAACTCACCTCCTGCAAGTCTAAATAAATATCACCTTTTCAGTGACACCTACCCTGAACATATATTCTCTAACCCCTGACCCCACTATATTTTATAATGTACTGTTTTCTTGTTAATAGTTTGCCATTACTCACCCCCGCCACCCCCCCACCTCGCCACACACACACACACAAATCTAAGTTTTGTGAGGTCAGGAGCTCTCCCTTCCTTCCGCATTTTGTTCACTGCCGTTTTCCAAACATCCAGAACGGTGCTGAGTACATACTGGGTGTTGGGTAGATGTTCGTTGACTGAGATGGATGAGGCTGTCAGGTACGTCCAATTTCAAAACCACTGAGTCCTGAGTCACACTTGCATATATTTATATGTGAACACATACCTACTTGCCTGTATCTTCCAAGTTAATCTGGGTCACTTCAAACCGTATGACAATCTGAGTATCCTGTGGAAATACGTGTGGGAGCTACTTCCTTTAATTTCCAGCCTCTCTTGAGACAGCACTAATGAAGCTGTCACTTGTGGCTTCCCACTGGGCCAGACATGGTCCGAAATTGTGGTCAGCAAGTTTCCACATATAAAGATACTACCCCGGCCTTGAAGAGTAGCTTTTTTTTGTTTGTTCATTTCTCATGACTTTGCCCTTTCAAAAGAAGAAATTTCTATGCTTGTTATTATCACCGGCCTTGTTGAGGACTGAGATTGTGAGAGAATGATTAGGGAGCATGATACCTTGGCCAGTATTTGTAGGGAGTGAGAAGGGAAGTGGCTTTATGATTAAGTTACAAGTTTTGCCACCCCAGTATTCAAAGCATTGAATAGAAATCGTGTTTCTCTTTTTGAAAAAAAAATTAGGTTATTCTTGGTGAGAATTTGACTTCAAATTGTCCGGAGGTGATCTATGAAATTAAAGAAGAGACACCTGTTTTCTATAAGCTTGTTCCTGATCCTGTGAAGAATATCTACATTTATCTAACAGCTGGGAAAGAGGTAGGTAGAAATACTAGTTATTGCTTCTGACTTATGAATAAAAATGGTTTAATTGATGTCATTATCTAGTAGCAAAGCTTTTACTTTACAGAGTTTAAGCAGTGCCCCAGGCTTTGAGGAGACCCGCTGTGGTTCACAGGCATGGAATTAAAAACCTTACTGACTGTCAGTAAGTAAGCAAGAAATATTACCTATTTAGACAATTTTATTATTGGCTATATTTCCAATGCCAAGTTTTTCAGAGGAGGGCGTGCTTGCAAATGGGCACATAATCAGCAAGGTAACTGAATTTACACATTTATTGTGTGGGCACTGAACGGTTAGATGCATTTATGAAGATACCCAATGGGACTGGCTTTGGAATTTGGGGTTAATATCAGGCCACAGTCTCATACACATTCATGAACCAGGAAATATATGGTGCTCACCCTCCCCGTCTTCATTTATCTGGCTGGTTTGGCTTTTTTTCGCTTCTGCTTACTGAAATAAAAGTAATATATTTTTACATTTTCTTCATCTTTACCAAGTGCTTTCACCAAGGGAAGGGAAAAAGAAACGAATTATTAGTGAATCTCTCCTATGAATTAGTCACTGTTCTTTGCATGATCGCTGTCTAGATGCATGGAGTTGTGTACATACATATACACACAAGTATAGGAAACAATGTTAATGAAATGTGTTACTGACCGGTCATAGTGGCTCATGCCTGTCATCCCAGCACTTTGGGAGGCTGAGGTAGGAGAATCACTTGAGGCCAGGAGTTTAAGGCTAGACTGAGCCGTGATAGAACCACTGTTCCTCAGTCTGGGTGACAAAGCAAGAGCCCGTCTCAAAAAAAAAAAAAAAAAAAAAAAAAAAAAAAAAAGCAAGAAAGAAAGAAAGAAAAGAAAACAAAGGCTGAGTATAGTGGCTCACACCTGTAATCCTAGCACTTTGGGGAGGTCAAGGCAGGTGGATCACCTGAGTTCAAGAGTTCAAGACCAGCCTGGGCAACATGATGAAACCCTGTTTCCACTAAAAATATAAACAATTAGCTGGGCATGGTGGCACATGCCTGTAATCCCAGCTACTTAGGAGGCTGAAGAATAAGAATCACTTGAACCCGGGAGGTGGAGGTTGCAGTGAGCTGACATCACACTGCTACACCCCAGCCTGGGCCACAGAGTGAGACTGTCTCAAAAAGGGGAAAAAAAAGAAGAAAAAGAAATGTGTTATTAATTTAATGAGAGTTACCTTTGTTTTCTATTAAGAATCTAAAACTTGGGGGCCGGGCACGGTGGCTCACGCCTGTAATCCCAGCACTTTGGGAGGCCGAGGTGGGTGGATCACGAGGTCAAGGGATCGAGACCATCCTGGTCAACATAGTGAAACCCCGTCTCTACTAAAAATACAAAAAAAATAGCTGGGCATAGTGGTGCGTACCTGTAATCCCAGCTACTCAGGAGGCTGAGGCAGGAGAATTGCCTGAACCCAGGAGGCGGAGGTTGCGGTGAGCCGAGATCGCGCCATTGCACTCCAACCTGGGTAACAAGAGCGAAACTCTGTCTCAAAAAAAAAAAAAAAAAAAAAAGAATCTAAAACTTGGAGAGGTTAAATAACTTGTTCAAGAATATAAATATATATGTATATATTTGTAGGTTAGCCTTTGCAGGGCTAGAACAGAAATTCAACCCTGATTCTAAAGCCTGTGATAAGTTATATTAAATCCAAAATTTGTGAAAACAGGACATTCTTTGGCTCTGTGGTTTTGACCTATGACCATTTGAACATAGAAAGTACAAAGAAGATAATTGAGATTTTCATACTTGTGTAATGGATGCAACAGATACTCTCAGCCCACCCCTGGTTTTCCATCATTTTCCTGTCAGTCTTTCTAAGGAGAATAGAATGACAGCAATCTACATGTGCTTTTTGAGTCACAGATAAGATGTGCAAATAATTTGTAGTTTCTGGTATTCTTACAAAGATGTTTTTGTTCTTTGCATATCGCAAAGTCAGGGATATCAAAATGACCGCATTGAGATGGCCACATCTTCCCACAAAGCTTGTAAGCCAGTCCTTCACCATACAGAATCTCCTGTGCCAATTTCCTTCACCATTTGCACACTTTGTATTATGTTTCTTCTCTGGGGATCCCATCTTGGAAAGACTTTTCTCTACTCAACAAACTGCACATATTAAGTAACAGTTCCCATTCCCGGGGTTTATTTATCAGGGGCATCTCAAAACTGCTGGTCAGAGTACTGACTGTGCTCCCACATGGAGCTGATAAAATTCCAACCCGAAGCAAAGATACTTGACATCTTGCTTCATCCGTGCATGTTTTTCCATTCAGTTTTTTGAAATATTGCAAATAGCTCATAAGCGCCCATTACTTCCTTCATGGATAGTAATGGAACCCCAGAACTCAGGACTCTAGGCTGGGAACTGCTATGAAAAGCCACCAGGGTTTGATGGGTTCCCACTTTCTAGGAAGCAAAAAGTTCTAGTCTTTGATCATTGAAAGCCTAAAGTCCTGGGGAGAGCTTTTGACTGGGCATCAAAGCTGATTAGCCCTGCATTCTTCATTTAGGATTACTGCTAGAGATTCTATTATTTGAACTCTGGCTAAGCAAATATAACCCCTAAAGAGACAAAGCCCAGAAAAGGCTCTTTCCTAGATTCTTGGGGAGATAGGAAAAGCCAAACTAATAAACTATGAGATATCCATAAAATGGTATGATCTGGGGCCACTAAAAGTAATCATATGGAGATATATGCATTGATGTGGAATAGTCACTAAGGTGTATTATTAAATTAGAAGAACAGGTCTATGTAGTATTTAGTGTTCTCTCTCTCTCTCTCTCTCTCTCTCTCTCTCTCTCTCTCTCTCTCTCTTTTTTGGAGATGGAGTCTTGCTCTGTCGCCCAGGCTAGAGTGCAGTGGTGCGATCTTGGCTTACTGCAACCTCCACCACCCAGATTCAAGCAGTTCTCCTGTCTCGGCTCCCTAGTAGCTGGGACTACAGTCACACACTACCATGCCTAGCTAATTTTTTTTTTTTTTTTTTTTTTTTAAAGTAGAGACGGGGTTTCACCATATTGCTCAGGCTGGTCTCGAACCCCTAACCTCAGGTGATCCACCCACCTTGACCTCTCAAAGTGTTGGTATTACAAGAATAAGCTACCTTGCCCAGCCCTCTCTCTCTTTTTTGAAACAGAATCTCACTCTGTCGCCCAGGCTGGAGTGCAGTGGTGCGATCTTGGCTCACTGCAACCTCCACCTCCACCAGGTTCAAGCGATTCTCCTGCCTCAGCCTCCTGACTAGCTGGGATTATGCCCAGATAATTTTTGTACTTTTGGTAGAGATGAGGTTGGCCAGGCTGGTCTTGAATTCTAGTCCTGAAATGACCTGCCCACCTTGGCCTCCCAAAGTGCTGGGATTACAGGTATGAGCCACCACGTCCGGCAGTGTCCTCCCTCTTATACAGAGTTATATTTGCGTGTTTATATATACTAATAGTTCTCAGAGAATATTCTGGAGACCCATATTCCACAGAATGCTCTGAACAAAAGTGGTCCCATGACCAGCTGTTACTCCTCCTGGACTACCGTGGGGCTCAGCATATTCAAAGGCTCTTAAAAGCCCTGTGCTAAGGAAACCTGTTTTGCTTTTTCAGCCTAAGGTTTTACATTTGTTGGATCGTGGAACCCTTTTCTTGTATAATAGCAGTAACCGATACTTATGGAACATTTAGTACTTGTCAGACAATGGTTTGTAATAACCCCATGAAGTCGGAAGAACCATCACCATTTTACAGATGAGGAAACAAGGTTAGAGAGATTGCATGACACTTAATAAATCCTCCACTGTTACAAAGGCGTTTGTGAACTACAAGGAAATACCCACATTCTGGTTAATTCCGGCTGAGGATCACGGACTGCCGGCTGCCTCAGTCAGCAGTGTTGGGGACTATGAAATGGAAGGGCATGGTTGTCCTCTGTGAAGTCAACTTGAAACTGAAGGCTCCACCTCAGGATAGTCCCTGTTTTCCTCACAAAGTAGAGGAAAACAGAGAACTCCCTTCTAGAACTCTTTACGTCTCTAACCTGCTAAACAAGTTATTTATACTTTCTAGCATGTACAACTTCCTGGCATAAGGAGGTCTGCAAGTTCCCTTCCTACCTGCTGTGTGGTTTTGCCTGCGGAAAGCTCGCGGTGTGATGCTCAGCTATTCCCTGCCTGTTACTACCTGGCTTGGAGGCTCTGACTGGCTGCCTAGATGTCTGGGCCTGCCCAACTGGGGTGGCCTCTTTGTGGGCTGCTGCTTCCTGACAACCGCAAGAGGCAGCTCTAGGGATGGGGAAGTGATGTGGCTACTCCCCATGTTTCTTTTATTTTCAACTCCACTGGCGGGGTGTAAGCAAGCAAGCCGGGAGCTGAGGTGACGGTGCTGCCCCTGGCAGGTGTGTAGGAGGGCCTAGCCCCTGGTCCTCTGCATTTCCATAGTAAATGCCAACCTCCTGCTGACACTCCTGGGGCAGAGCCTTTGCTTTTCCCTAATGCTCATTTCCAAAGTGCCGTTGGCCACACGTGGACTGTCTCTGTATGAAAACCAGGCAACCTGATTGCACGATCCCTATGGAAATCGTCATTAGCAGATTGGAAACCCAACTGCATGTGATTGACCTGAAGGAGCTCTTAAAATACAAATTCCTGGCCGGGCATGGTGGCTCACACCTGTAATCCCAGCACTTTGGGAGGCTAAGGTGGGTGGGTCACCTGAGGTCGGGAATTCGAGACCAACCTGACCAACATGGAGAAACCCTGTCTCTACTTACTAAAAATACAAAATTAGCCGGGTGTGGTGGTGCATGCCTGTAATCCCAGCTACTCAGGAGGCTGAGGCAGGAGAATCACTTGAACCTGGCAGGCGGAGGTTGCCACGGGCCTAGATCGTGTCACGTGTCATTACACTCCAGCCTGGGCAGCAAAAGCAAAACTCTGTCTCAAAAAACAACAACAACAACAACAACAACAAAAAAAAAAAACAGACTCCTGGCCAGACACTGTGGTGCATACCAGCAATCAGCACTTTTGGGAGGCTGAGGTGGGAGGAGCACTTGAGCCCAGAAGTTTGAAACCCGCCTGAGCAACATAGTGAGACCCTGTGCCTTTAAGAAAAAAATCTTTTAAATAAAAAAATACACATTCCTAGGCTCCGCCCCCAGACTTAGCAAGAGTCTCTGTGGCAGAGGCCGGGGAATATGCACTGTCAGAAGCTCCCCAGGTGATCCCGATACGACTTCATGTCCTAGAACTTGAGACCCGCTGCCCCGTGCCAATATGGAGGTGTTCTGAGTTCAGGTTGATACATAGGCTCTTTTTGGCCTTTGTCAGATAAGGTGTTGTCGTTTTCCTGCTGCTGCTTTTAACTCCGTCTGAACCACTGTCCTCTTTCTTTTTAGGTGAGGAGAATTCGTGTTGCAAACTGCAATAAACATAAATCCTGTTCGGAGTGTTTAACAGCCACAGACCCTCACTGCGGTTGGTGCCATTCGCTACAAAGGTATCTCCTGAATTCTTTCTCACCAACTCGCATTTTCGAATGCCTCATGCGGCAGAACACTTGTTGCCCTACTTTAACGATCCGTTCCAGTGACCTGAGGGAACTGATGTCTTCCTCGACTAAAATCTCCTTGTGCAATCCTAATGAATTCCCGAAGATGTTTCCAGCCGCGTCCGTGCTATTCAATCACTGGACCCGGGGGCTCCCCAGTCTGCGGGCGGGAGGGGCAGGTGTGCAGCCTTCGGGAACAGGGGGGCGAGAGCAGGCAGGTTTGGCTTTTACTTTCTCCAGAGTTCTCCAAGACTCGAGAGAGAGGCAAAAGGTCCCCCCTCCGAGAAGATAAAAGAATAGAGATGTTTGAAAATTTTTCAGATGCGTCTACATCATGTCACGTATTCTGTTCGCTCCGCGGAAGCCTCGTTATTGATGGCGCTGCCTCCTCATGCGCCGCGCAGCTGTGGGCCTGATGTACAATCTCAGTCTCCGGGCAGAATCTGCCCAGCCTGGTCTGGAATGACGATGTTCACGACCCATCTAGGCTCAGGGGCGACTCGGAGCGGCTTCCCCGCCATGGCAGTCTCCTAGCGTCGCTGGGCCTGGCCTGGTTGGATTCGCCGTCGCCATGGCAACCCAGTACTGGGGCTCTTGCCGGAGAAGCAAAGGAGAAGAGAGCCTTCGCTGCAGCTCAGGCAGGAAAGAGAAAGAGAGAGAGAGAGAGAGAGAGAGAGAGAGAGAAAAAACCATAACAGTGGCTGTCAGTTTGGTGCTTTCAGTTTTCAAAGGTGAAAAGGATAAGAAAGAGCAGAGCAGGTGGAGAGATGCTGAAGGCTGAACCAGGGGACAGTTTGGGGATAGAAAAGAGGAGGAGGAAGAGAATTGGGGACCGGTGGGGGAGTCAGCCAAGAGAAATGAAGGGAGACGGGGAAACGCAATACAAGCAAGACGTTTAGGAAACAAATGACAAATATGGGGATGGAATTAATTAAGAGTTCACGGGGGAAGGCACAATCCGAGCTGTAGCAAGAGGAATAATTGGCCCTGCCATTTGCTACGCTTCCTTACCGGGCTGTTTCCGTCAGAGTCACTGGCAGACAAACGAAGCAAGGGCCAGGAAAATGCTCATGAATAATTCACTGATCACGAACAGGATTTATTTGTTGCACACTCACTGAGCACTCTTGCCATAATCTTTTAGATCCATTCATTTATGTAGCATCCCTATTTGTAGAGCTGTGTACAGGAGTCAATTCGATAATGGTGGCGACGGTGGTGGTGATTAAATAACCACATGGAGCTAGTGGTTACTGCATTGACAAGCTCAGCTCTGGCGCTCGTGGGAGATGTCCAAGCCAGTGACATGAATTTGGGAGTTGGTAGTATTTTAGATGGTACTTAGAGAAGCCTTGAGACCAGATGAGGGAGTGAGTGTTGCTTGAGGAGAGAAGTTTGAGAACTGAGCATTGAGGGGCTGTGGTGTTTAGGGATTGGGGAGAAGAAAGGGAAACAGAACAAGAAATGAGGAGGGAGCGTCAGAATGGGAAGAGGAAAAACTGGAGAAGGTGGTCTCCTGGAAGCCAAGGAAAGAAAGGAGGAGGCAGCGATGATCTGATGATCCGATGATCCACTGGGTCAGATTCAGCTGAGAGGTCAAGCAGGAGAAGAAAAGAATGAATCCACGGCACTTAGCAGGTGACAATGGGTGACTGCTGGGAATGTCATTGTTAGGAGTGGCACTCAATTCACAAGAGACAATGGGAAGATAAGACCTTAAGCAGGGACAGCTTAGAGGAGCTTTACTGAGAAAGGCAGCCAAAAAAATGAAGCAGACAGTAGAGGAGAAAGTAGAGGCCAAAGAGCTTTGTCTTTTTAAGATGTGTGAAATAACAGTGCATGTCTGCGCTGTTGGGAAAATTTCAGAGAGGGAGAGAAGGATGATACAGGAGAGAGAAGAGTTGGGGAGTGCTGTCTTTCAGCAGGTGGAAGAAAATAGGACCTAGTGTGGCAGCGGGAAGGCCAGCCTCAGACAGGAAGGACCATTGGCCCCTCATCCTCAGTGATGGGAGGGAAAGGAGGGAATCTGGGCCCAAGCACTGGGAGGTGGCAGAGGCCTGTGTGTAGTCTTCTCCTATTGCTCACATTATTTTCAGTGGCCTAAGGCCATTGAGAGTGAGGTGGGGGAGGACGCACTGGAGGTTTGAGGAGAAAAGAGAGAGGAGTGGACTGGAAGAGTGGGAGAGAGAACAGAGTAAGGAAATACTGAAGGGTAGCCAGGCAGCACTGGGGCCCACTTGAGGTTGGTGGTCTTGTGTTTGAAGTGAGTGGCTTTGTCTTTCTCGAGCTGTGTTCAGCTCCGGTGGTGTAGCTGTAGACTCAGAAAAGTTAGCTTTCGCCAGTTTGGGGGCTTTGCCAGAAAATACATCAAGAGGGGAGAGTGTGGCCAGGGAGCTGATGGAGCATGTCAGGGATGGGTGACGATATTGACGTGGATGTTGATTCATATAATGATGGCCTCTGGGCTCTAAGGAGGGAAGTAAGGACCTGACTAGGGCAGGGACGTGAAAAGATGGCAGAGTCTGTCTTGGAGGTTGAAGTTGAGTTTCAGGATTGTTGGGGGCGAGCGTGGTGGCTCACGCTTATAATCCCAGCACTTTGGGAGGGCAAAGCGGGTGGATCACTTGAGCCCAAGAGTTTGAGACCAACCTGGGCAACATGGCGAAGACATCATCTTTACAAAAAATATAGACATTAGCTGGGTGTGGCAGAGTGCGCTTGTCGCCCCAGCTACTCGGGAAGTTGAGGTGGAAGGCTTGCTTGAGTCTCGGAGACAGAAGTTACAGTGAGCTGAGATCACGCCACTACTTTCCAGCTTGGGTGACAAAGTGAGACCCTGTCCAAAAAAAAATTGTTGGAACTAGAGAACTGGAAAGAGGAATTGTTGGACGGTGGGGGCTTGATATTGAGGTCATGGAGGGGTGGAGTTATTGGCAATGACAAGGTCTGCCATATGATTGTCAAGATCATTGGCAGAGAGGGGTCAAGGAACTGAGGTGGTTACCAGAGTACTGAATGGCTCCATCATCTGTGTGGAAATCACAGTCACCAAGAGAGTGAGGAGCTACATATTCGAGGAACAAAGGAAAATGGCTGGGGCTGGGGTGTTCTGTCACGATCACAACGAGGAGGGACCTGGGCTGGTTTGAGCTGAATGCATGGGGAGGTGGTTTGCGCTGATGGCATGTGATTGAGCTTCCTCGAAGCTGGGGAGGAAGTGTTGGAAAGAGAGAAGAAGGATCTTCCAGAAGAGGCTGCAAGACACAAGTAGTACACATAGATGAGGGAGAGGAAGCAGCCAGGCCTTGAGAGGGGGGTTGGGGAAGCTGTGTCCTCGAGGGAGAGATGGTTTCAGTCCTATCGAGAAGGCGAAAGGAACAATCCGAGAAGGGGTTGAAGACATTGGGGCTTCTGTTGATAACTGGCTATGAGTTCCAGCCTTTTGTTTGTTTGTTTGTTCGTTTTGAGATAGGATCTGTCATCCAGGCTGGAGTGCAGTGGTGCAATCCCAGCTCACTGCAGCCTACCCTTCTCTGGGCTCAGATGATCATCCCACCACAGTCTACCAAGTAGTTGGGACCACAGGTGTGTACCACCATGCCCAGCTAATTTTTTTTTTTAATTTATATTTTGTAGAGATGGGGTTTCACTGCATTGCCCAGGCTGGTCTTGAACTCCTGGGCTCAAGCAATCCTGCCTTCTTGGCTTCCCACTGTGCCCGACTGAAAGCCTGCTTTTGCTCTTGCTCCCTCACCCCTATCCAACGTGCTTCAAAAGAGTGATTCATTTAAAATCCAAATCGGGTCAGGCCACTCCCCAGCTTAATACCCTCCCCTGGCTTTCCATCTTAGAACTCAGTCTGGGCTGGGCATGGTGGCTCACACCTGTAATCCCAGCACTTTGGGAGGCCAAGGCAGGCATATCACCTGAGGTCAGGAGTTTGAGACTAGCCTGGCCAACATGATGAAACCCCATCTCTGCTAAAAATGCACATATTAGCTGGACATGGTGGCGTGTGCCTGTAATCCCAGCTACTGGGGTGGCTGAGGCAGGAGAAACACTTGAACCCAGGAGGCAGAGGTTGCACTAAGCCGAGAGCATGCCACTGTACTCCAACCTGGGTGACAGAGCAAGACTCTATTTCAGGAAAAAAAAAAAAAAAAAAACACTGTTCGACTCCCTTGCTGCCAGGGCCTGCATACCAGGCTTTCTGTGATCTGGCCTTTCACCACTTCTCTGACCTCTTATACCTTTTTCTCCTTTGTTTATTTAATCCCAGACATCCTGATAGAAGACTATGCCAACCATGTTCCTGTCCCGGGGACTTTGCATGTGCTGTTTTCTCATTCTAGCACATTCTTCCCCACATCTTTTTATGACAGACTCTTTCTTGACTACCTGGTCCTAGAACACATATCTGTCTCAACCTGCCTCCCCAGTCTTCAGGAGCCTCCCCTCACTTACAGTGACATGACTGTTTTATTTCCTTCCTGGCCCATCACTATTAGGAATGACCTTACTTCTCTACCTCTCCCTTTATTGAAATGTGCTAAAAAATAATAATAATAATAAGTTAAATGAATGAGATGGGCTGAGTGATTGGTAAACTCCACCAATAGCAGGTTGAGACTTGTGCCTTAGGTCTTATAAGACATTCTGGAGTCATGGAGCGATGGCCCTTCACAGCCACGTCAGATCACTTGGTTGCAAACTGGCTGGATTCTGGCCTATGGTGAAATGAAACTAAGTCTCAGATCCGTGACTCATGTGAAGCTCCCAGTACCATTCAAAATTAGGAATTCTAAAGGGGGATGTTTCCTTATAACGGCAGAGCCTCCCACTGTGTTTATTTTAAATGTCACAGATTTATTTAGAAAAATAATTTCTTTTCTCTGTTGAGAAGGTTGAGTTTTCTTGCATACGTGTCTAGAAGGTGGAATGGGCGGGGAGAGGCAAGAACACTGTCTTTGCTACCTTTTGATCAGATGTTAAGAATAGGCATCCAGGCTGGGCGTGGTGGCTGATACCTGTAATCCTAGCACTTTGGGAGGCCAAGGCGGGCAGATCATCTGAGATCAGATCACTTGAGATCAGGTGATCTCAGCCTGGCCAACGTGGTAAAACCCCATCTCTACTAAAAATACAAAAATTAGCCGGGTGTGGTTGCACATGCCTGTAATCCCAGCTACTCAGGAGGCTGAGGCAGGAGAATCACTTAAACCCAGGAGGCGGAGGTTGAGGTGAGCCAAGATCACACCACTGCACTCCAGCCTGGGTGACAGAATGAGACTCCATCTCAAAAAAAAAAAAAAAAAAAAAAAAACATCCAGTATTCCAGTATAAGCAGATAAAAAGCAATTAGATAAACAATGAGCTCTAAAATGTCTAGTATTTTATTGTTGGAACCTCAGATCCAACCTGTGCTGAATTTGTCTGTGTGGGTGGAAAGTGAATTTTTGCAGGCTGAATATCTTGGGTTTGGAAGCAGTTTCTCAGTTTCTCCCATATTGCAAAGCATGGCACATGTGTTCAGTTACGGATTTCCACAAAACTGGCAATCCCGAACCAATGAACGGATGAGGTTCCAAAAGTTCATTTGCAAGTTTGTTTGGCATGCAGAATGCATTTTCCTGCAGAAACAATGTCACAAATTAAGGATTGATTCCCAAGCCAGCCCATAAAATTCAAAATTATTTAATTTCAACAAATATTTATTGAACACCTAATGAGAGCCTAATGCAGGGTGTGAGATAGCTAGGTGGTACTGAGAAATTGGATGCCATTCTTGGCTTTAAAGAACTCGCATGCTAGCTGGGAAGGCAGACCCAGCAGTGGCCAACATTCATTCATTCAATCCTACATCCAATTACAAAATTTTTTAAGCACATCAGTGTGCTAAGCCCTATGCTCAGTGCTCAGGGTATAGTTCTGATCTATACAGAGCTTGCAATCTAATGAGGGATATAGATAATGTGTATCTGTTAGGTTTCTGCCCTAGTAATGCTGCATAACAAACAACTCCCAAATCCTTAGTGGTCTAAAAGAGCAAACATTTATTTACATTTATGTTTCTTGCTCATGAGTCAGCCTGTCAGGTATGGGAAGAAGGGTGGGGTCAATGTCAAGCTGAAGGTTGAGTTCACGTCTGTTTCTCATGTTTCTCATTCTGTATGTGCTCTTCTTATGTGGATAGAAGTGGCATGAGAGACCAAGCTAAACTATACAACATATTCTAAGCAGCAGCTCATGTCATACTGACCAATATTCCATCGATAAAGCAAGCTGCATGGCCAAGCCCAACATCCATGGAGTAGG
Organism: Saimiri boliviensis; assembly: GCF_048565385.1. Lineage (NCBI taxonomy): Eukaryota > Metazoa > Chordata > Mammalia > Primates > Cebidae > Saimiri > Saimiri boliviensis. The sequence continues at coordinate 38,671,980 of NC_133455.1, read as the reverse complement.
GAAATAGATTCCATCTACTCTAGTGGAAGATACTGCAAAGTGACCTGGCGAAAAGGTAGTGTGGGTGTGTCATTCTAGTACAGAATGGATTGAAGAATTGGTAGCAATAATCCACTCTGTCAATAAGTAATGGAGATGAATGAATAGAGTGTCACAAAGGCTAGCATGGGGGAAGCGTAGGATTTCATAGGGGCACATAAGAAATATCTAACCCAACCTTAACAGATCAAGGAAGGTTTCCTGGAGGAAGGGGTATCTAATCTGAACCTGAAGGGTAGGAGGGTATCAGCTAGGTAAAGATGAGGCAGGGAAAGCTGGTGGAGGGGTCAGGCTGTACAAAGGCCAGGAGAGCTTGGCCTGAAACTCAGTATGGATGGGTGTTCAGGAGAGCTGAGGGGTGTTGGGAGATGAGGGTAGCAAGATAGGCAGAGGCAGATGAAGGGAAGGCTCTGCAAGCCACATTAAAGAATTTGAACATTGTTGGAAGGACCTTGCAAAGCCATTGCTGGGCTTTAATTAAAAGTGTGACCAGATCAGATGAGTGTTTTAGAATGAGAACTCTGGGGTGCAAGGTGGATCGGAGGGGACTGAGAAAAGCTGGCAGATCAGTTAGCAGGTGGCTGTAAACCAGCAAGGGATGAAGGACTGAATTAGAGTGATAGTAGTGGTGAGGGAAGGAAGTGGGTGGATTAGAGAGCTATTTGGAAGATAGAATTGACAGGGCTTAGTGATTAATTGGATTCCCCTTTGAGTCTGACACACTAAAAATAGGGCCGTAAAATGAAAAATAAAATCTCAAGGTGGCCACTGTTTTTCTGGAAGATGTATTCTTTCTCCTTTGATCTCAGTCTTCATGAAGAAAACAAAGAAGTGGTAGCCATACGTACACCTGATTCTTCCTGTGTCCCGGCCACGGCGCTAGGCAGTAGGTTGGACCTTGAAAGATGGGTGCCTGAGCCAAATGTGGGAGGGCTTTTGAGAGAAACCAGCACTGAGTGTCAAGAGTGTGCAGTGGGGTGAGTTATTGCACTGAAATTGGTGTTGAGATTATAGAGGAAGGAGTGCAGGCATCTGGATGGGGTGACCAGATGGAGAGAGGTGCCGGTTACTGAGTAAGGAGTGCAGAAGGAGTGGCCTGTTTGGGCTGTGTGGGAAATGCAGGGAGCTGACTTCCACACTGGCAACATGGGCAGGGAAGCCTATGAGGACAGAGGAAAGGTCCTGTATTAGCCTGTTTTTGTACTGCTATAATGAAATACCTGAGACTGGGTAATTTATAAAGAAAAGAGATTAGTTGGCTCATGGTTGTGCTGGCTGTACAGGAAGCATGATGCTGGCATCTGCTCAGCATCTGTGGAGGCCTCAGGAAACTTAAAATTATGGTGGAAGGTAAAGGGAAAGCAGGGCATGTCTTTTTTTTTTTTTTTTTTTTTTTTTTTAAGATGGAGTCTTGCTCTGTTGCCTAGGTTGGAGTGCAAAGGCACAATCTCGGCTCACTGAAACCTCTGCCTCCTGGGTTCAAACGATTCTCCTACCTCAGCTTCCTAAGTAGCTGAGATTACAGGTGCATGCCACCATGCCCAGCTAATTTTTGTATTTTTTAGAAGAGATAGAGTTTTACTATGTTGGTCAGGCTGGTCTCAAACTCCTGACCTCGCAATCTGCCCACCTCGGCCTCCCAAAGTGCTGGAATTACAGGCATGAGCCACTGCACCTGGCCTGGGCACGGCTCACGTGGCTGGAGTAGAAGGAAAGGGGGTGAGGGAGGTGTCACATACTTTTAAACAACCAGATCTCAAGAGAACTCAGTCACCATCACAAAAATAGCACCGAGGAGACAGTGCTAAACCATTCATGAAGGGTCCACCCCTGTAATCCAGTCACCTTCCAGCAGCCCCACCTCCAACACTGAGGATTAAAATTGAACCTGAGATTTGGTGGGGACATAGATCCAAACCATATCAGGTCCCAAATGCATTTTGCTTTGGTTGAAATCTGGGCTTTGTGCAACCTGCCATTTTCTTCTCTCTGCCACTTCTCCTCTTCTATAATGTGGCATTAATAATTGGCCAGGTGTGGTAAATATGCTGGGATTACAGGCACGTTGGGAGGCCGAGGTGGGTGGACCACTTGAGGCCAGGAGTTTAAGACCAGTCTGGGCAACATGGTGAAACCAACTCTACGAAAAATAGAAAAATTAGCTGGGTGTGGTGGTGCATGCTCCTCTGGAGGCTGAGATGGAAGAATCATTTGAACACAGGAGGTCGAGGCTGCAGTGAGCCATGATTGTACCACTGCACTCCAGCCTGGGTGACAGAACGAGACCTTGTCTCAAAAATAATGATAATAATACTAGTACCTTCCTCAGAGGTTTGCTAAGAGGATTAAATCACATAAGGCACGCCACTGCAGGCCCAGTGCCTGGCTCCTGGTACGCAGTGAAGTCATGTCAACTGTTATTTGTGGAAGCTCAAGGAGGGAGTCATTTCTTGTCCCTGAGGTTGAGAAAGGCTTCAACGAGGAGGTGGGTGGCCTTAAATTTGGGCCTTGAAGCCTGACTAGACCCTTACCAGAGGAAGAGCGGTCAGGAGGCATTTCAGGCAGAACAAGCACAGTAGGGGGTCTGTGCACTGGCTCTAGAAGGAAGGATGTGGGTGGAGGTGCTGGGTGGGCTCTCAGCGTGGACCTTACTAGTGGGTGCTGGGAACTAATGACAGGGTTGAAGCAGAGGCCTGCCACCGCCATATTTGTGTTTTAAAAGCATTATCTCGCTGGCAGTGTGGACGATGAACCACGATAAGCCACGCGTCGGCTCTCCCAGCCTCCCACCCCACCCGTCCTGGGTGGCCCTCCTCTGGTGTGCTTTGTAAAGAGTAGGTTTGGGTCACATCTCTTCCTGAGTCATCTACTTGGTGGCGGTTTCTCTGATTTCACGCACCTCGCCTGGGAGAGGTGTGCATCTCCCGATGCCTCCCTGGGGCTCCACCTGCTCTGGTTTTAGTCCCGTGATGGAATCAGGGCTGGGTCCCCTTCAAAAAACGGACCCTGTGGGAAAGACCACACTTGCATTCAGCTTCCCTTCCCTTCGTGCTCTGCCCCATACAAGGTACGCACAGGTGGAGGCAAAGCCCCCAGGCCTGCTGCTTGTAAGGTATCTGTGCGTGCCTCTCAATTATCTGTACAAATTTAACGTTCACTCCATATCTTCCTACATGTTGCCTCCATGTTGACAGTCGGAAGACCTTCAAGCAGCCCCTGGTGGCTGTTTTTAGATCTTCAGCTGTGGTTAGGCCGTTCCACGCACGCGACTGTGAAAGAGATCATTTCTCGCTCGGCCTAACAGCAGGGCCCTGTGGTCAGTCTTCCTATCAGACTTTCTGAAGGGTTGGAAGTAACAGAAGGGTATTTTTAACGCACGAGAGAAAGCTGCCATCTGAATGCTAAACATATTTGTCCCCAACACTCTAGAGTAACAAACAGAAAGAATTACATGAGTTGCTTGTGGACACATCCCAGCTCTTTTTTTTTTTTTCATTCTGCTCTCCTGTCTTGAAGTTTCTTCTCCAAGTGACACCCCTTCCTCAAGCCCCCCAGGCCTATCATTAACCCTAAGGGGACCCTCCCCACCTTCGTGATAACTGTGGTTGGCCTGAAACTTGACCGGTCTAATCATGGTGCACAGTAACTTACGGCCGTATTCTTCTGTAGCCTGAGTTAGTCTATTCGCCATCATGAGAGGTGAGCTGCATACAGCAGAGAGGGCCTGATGTGGCTTAGATGTTCAGTCTCCTCCAAATCTCATGTTGAATTGTGACCTGCAGTACTGGAGGTGGGCCTGCTGGCGGGGGGAGGGCGGGTCGGGTCACGGGGGTGGATCCCTCACGAATGGCTTGGTGCTGTCCTCGCAATAGTGAGTACGTTCTCGCTCTGAGTTCACAGGCGATCTGGCTGTTTAAGAGACTGTGGCACCTCCCGCCTCACATTCTCGCTTTCGCTCTGGCCATGCGACACAGCTGTTCCCCCTTCACTTCCACCATGAATGGAAGCTTCCTGAGGCCCTCCCCAGGAGCAGACACAGCCCCTGCTTCCTGTATAGGCTGTAGAATCATGAGCCAATTAAAGCCCTTTTCTTTAGAAATTATCCGGTCTCAGGGATTTCTTCATAGCTATGCAAAAAATGGACAACACAGGGCCACGGAAGGCTGTGCCGTAGAAAAGTCCACGTGGACATGACTGCTCCTCATTCAGAAGGCGGCCGCAGTGCCCCTTCTGCAGGAAGCCTGCCTCGAGTCCGGGCCTGGCCAGGAGACAGTGTGTATGGGTGCAGGGGAATATGCTTATACACCAGACGCTACCTTGCCTGTCCTGTGCCATGTTCCGTTTAGTCCTCCTGGTACCCCATGAAGTAAGCACCATTACAGTCCCCACTTCATAGAGAAGAGAACAGCCTTAGCTGGTGTACAGTTTCCCACAGCTGCTGAAACAAATTCCCACAAACTTAGCAGCTTAAAACAATACGCGCTTGTAATCTTGGAGGTCTGGAGGTCACAAGCCTGCAGTGGGTTTCGCTGGGCTGATATCAAAGCATCGCCAGGGCCGTGCTCCTTCTGGAGGCCCTTCTTTGCCTTTTCCAGCTTCTGCAAGTGGCCAGCATTCCTTGGCTTATGGTCCCTTCCAGTGGCTTCAAAACCACAAAAACAGTGTGGCATCATCAGATTACATTGGACCCACCCAGAGAATCCAAAACAATCTCCACATTCTCCAGTGCAACAGCATTGAGAGGTGGGACCTTTCGGAGATGATTAGGTCATGAGGACTCTGTCCTTATGAATGGATTAATGACATTGTCACAGAAGTGGGTTAGTTATTACAGGAGTGGGTTACTTATCACAAGGGTGGTTCCCCCCACTCCCTCTTGTGCTCTCTTGCTCTTCCACCTTCCACCATGGGATGATGCAGCAGGAAGGCCCTCACCAAATGCAGGACCCTTGATCCTAAACTTCCCAGCCTTTAGAACTGTAAAATACAGATTCCTTTTTTAAAGATATAAATTTCCCAGTTAGTAGTATTCTGTAATAGCAACACAAAACAGACTGAGACACCATGCAAGGTGACACAGTCACAGGTCCCAGGGACTAGGACGTGGACATCTTTGGGGCCATTATTCTGCCTACCACTGGTTGTACAAGTAGTGGAACCAGGATCCAGCTCTAGGCTTGGCTGCGACTCCTAAGCTCTCACTACTGCTAGAGTGAAACAAAGAGAAACAAGCAAGGGACATTATCCCTCCGGGCAGTGGGTGGAGCGGGGGAGAGGCTGGAGCAAATGGCCCTAATTAGGGAGCATTTGTGATAACTGCTATGCATAAGAAAGACACAGCACTCAGGGCCTACCTGAGTCGTAGAAAACCTTTCGTCTTAAAAGCTTAGAAACCTGACCATTCATTTAACAGGCATTTATTGAGCACCTGGTATGTGTCAGGCACTGTTCTAAGCACTGGATTCTAAGCGCTAGCAGTGACCAACACAGATCAAAACCCCTCCACACGTATGTCCGTTGCAGCACTATTCACAATAGCAAAATCACGGAATCAACCCAAATACCCATCAGTGATAGACGGGATGAAGAAAATGTGGCACATACATACCATGGAATGAAAAGGAATGAGCAGCCATCAGAAGGAACGAGATTATGTCCTTTTGGGACATGGATGGAGCTGGAAGCCATTATCCTCAGCAAACTAACGCAGGAACAGAAAACCAAATACCACATGTTCTCACTTACAGGTGGAAGCTGAGCAATGAGAACACATGGACACAGGGAGGAGACAGCACACACTGGGCCCCGTCAGGGGGTAGGGTTGGGGGAGGGAGGGCATTAGGAAGAATAACTAATGCATGCGGGCTTAATAGCTAGGTGATGGGTTGATAGGTGCAGCAGACCAGCCTGGCACACGTTTACCTGTGTGACAAACCTGCACGTCCTGCACGTGTCCCTTTACGTATCCTGCACATGGAACTTAAAGAGAAAAATCCCTGCCCTCATGGAGCTTCTTCTAGTGAGGTGTTTTTGTTTCCCAAGGCTGCCATAACAAATTACTACTGACAAATGTGTCCTCTCCCAGTTCTGGAGGCCAGAAGTCTAAAATGAAGGTGCCAGCAGAGCCAGGCTCCTTCCGAGGCTACGGGGGCAGGTCCTTCCTCACCTCTCCCAGCTCCGGGTGGCTCCTGGTATTTCTTGGCTTGGGGTAGGATGACCATCTCTGCCTTGGTCTTCACGTGACCTTCTTTACCATGTCCAGGTCTCCCTCTCCTTTCTCCCAGAAAATTCTCTGGGACATGCTAAATCCAGGAGGATTTCATCTCAACGTCCTTAACTCATTACATCTGCGCAGACCCCGTCTCCCCATAAGGTCACATTCTGAGGCTCTGATGGGCATGAATTTGGGGGGAACAGTCTTTAACCCACGACATGAGGGAAGATGGACAGTGTGAAAATAAATGAGGAAAGAGAGAACACGTCAAAGGGTAAACAGGGCTATGAAGAAAAACAAAGCAGAAAAAGGAAATGGGGAGTGCTGGTTGGAGGCGGGGGTGGGGGGGGAGGGCTAAATTTAAACAAGGGGCCCTGGAAGGCCTCAGTGAGAAGGGGCACATTCCGTTTTGTGGCTGTCCCCCTTCATAGGCTATTGCACTATCGAGTGAGACAGAAGAAACTTCCTCCTTTCCTTCCAATCCGGGATGTGTCCTTGTGCAGATCTTAAGCTTGAGGTCTGTGTGGTGACACTTCTTTATGGTCCAGTGCGGCTCTAATGACAGCGATAATGACAATAATGGGATTGGGGACGGCCCCGCCTTCTCTTGTGAGGACCCCATTGTGCCGACTAATTGCGCAGAAGCAAGTAGGACAACTATCTGTGGGTGGAAGCGAAGCGGTGGGGAGCAGAGAGGAGTATGTTCTTTGGGCCTCGGGGAATTACTGAATTACCGGGGCATAGGCTGAATCCATGCATCTGGGTTACTGCGAATGCTGGAAGGGATTTGGGGGGCTTTCTAACACCAGAAGGGGTCTGGGAGTCAACCTGTCTCCCGTGGGTTCTCCACCTCCTTCTTCTGCTGTGAGAGGAGCTATGAGTTCTACTTCTTTCAAAGCAGAAGGCGAAGAGGGGATAACAGTGTGAAGGGGCACCTCTCCAACTTGGTGTCCCAGACAGTTGGCAATGGTTGACGCTGAGAGAGTGCTCACGTGCTTAGAAGCCAGGGTTGGTTTTTCGTTTAGTGGAGCTGGTGATTGAGGTTCTCGGACCTCAGCCTCCACCCTGCTTACCTGCACCGTCTCTTTAATGGTTTAATGGATGCTCTCGGACTTCCAACAAGCACCACTAAGAACATCCCTTTTAGTAAATATATGTTGTAATGGAATAGATTTTGTCTGAAATGACCTTATCTCAGGCAGCATGCACTTTCATAAGAATGTATTGATTGGCCTTTAAATATTCCTCAAATGTTTCACTTGTCTTTGTAACCTAGTATTTGTCCTGTTCCCAGTGTCTCCTCCGTATCCAAATACAATGTTCAGACCTTCACTGGAAGCCTTCCTGCCGGTCTTTTTTTTTTTTTTTTTTTTTTTTTTTTTTTTTTTTTTTGCTTTTGTAACTTTTTAAACATTTCAATGCTTTTATTCTGCTATCTAGAGGGTGCAGTTTCGGATAGGCCAAATGTGGGATTTGACATTGCTTTCAGGAGGATCGGGTTTTAATATCATTGCCATCTGTTTAGTGGTGGGGAAACTGAGGCCCAAGGGGCAAAGGAATGTGTCCCCTGTTACAAGGGAGTATATGGGAGCACAGCTTTGAACCTAGACCTTTCTGACTCAAGAGGCATCGGTATTTTCCCGTTTCCATGTTGCTTTTTTTTTTTTTTTAATGGCTCCCCTAAATTATCAGTTCAAGGCTTGCATTTGGAAATATAAAACACCAATTTTTAGTACACTCATCGTCCGCAAAAGAGCCCCATGGGACAAAGGCCACGAACCCCTTTTGTGTGAGGGTTTCAGTCTGCAAATGTGTTTTATGTGTGCTAAATAGCTCAGTTTCAAGACAAAACCTGGTTTTCCACCACGCCAGTGAACAGGCCAACCTAGTGAACAAAAATCAATGAAACGATTTCTGCTGGTATCACTGAAACATATACCAGAATTTAGCCATTTTAAAATGTCCTTCTTAATCCAATTCAGCCACCTTTTGTTGAATCGCAGTCATGGGCCAGGTCCTGTACTAGGCCCCGGGGGAAACAAAGATGTATGAGGGTCTGCCCTGGAGAAGCTCACCGGTGAGTGTGGGAATCATTTCAGTACACCTTGCAAAGTACTCTAATAGCTGGTACTCAAGGCATGAAAGGACTCCAAAGAACCCTTTTGCATTTGGGAGGAAAGAGATTTGTGATTAAGAATCTTCCAAGAAGCCTCGACCTGTGTCTGCCTTCTCATGTAGAAAGGGCATGTTGGGCGTCGAGCTGTGTGTGAGCAGCGCCAGAGGTCCTCTGATCAGCTTCATTGCCCAGAGCCCTTTCTCGTCACCACCATTTGTCTTTGGCTTATGTCACCCAAGTTTTTGCCTAAATTCTCTGTTCCATTTGCTCATATAATAATAACTAACATTGATTGAGGCATTATTGTAAACTCTTAGAACAGATGTACATTTTTCTCCCAGCTTCATCAGGTGAAAACTATTATTTGCATTTCTGCAAATGGAGAGCCTGTGACGCAGAGAGGGCACATGGCTTGCTCGAGGTCACTGGCTTGCAAACGGTACAACCACTATCCGCCTTCCTTCACTAAGTTCTAGCCAAGCTGGTCTATTTCATCAGTTCCTTGCAGAGACCATGCTTTAAGTGCACTCAGATACTTTGCACATGCTGTTCCTTCTGCCTGGAATGCTCTTTCCACTATTTTTTTGGATGTGTGTGTGAGACAGAGTCTTGCTCCGTCACCCAGGCTGGAATGTAGTCGCATGATCTCAGCTCAGTGCAAGCTCTGCCTCTGATTCAAACAATTCTCGTGCCTCAGCCTCCCGAGTAGCTGGGATTACAGGCGTGCACCACCTTGCCTAGCTAACTTTTTGTATTTTTATTAGAGACAGGGTTTCACCAGGTCGGCCAGGATGGTCTTTGAGCTACTGGCCTCAAGCGACCTGGCCTCCCAAAGTGCTGGGATTACAGACATGAGCCACCAGTACTGGGCCTCTTTCCGCTACTCTTGACCTGACTACGTGGTTCTCATCCTTGAATGCTGAGCTGAAATGCCATCTTTCTTGACTAGCCTGTCTAAAGTAGGTTCCTTTCTACTATATCTTTGGTTTCTGCAGAAGACATACCTCAATTTGAAATCATTTTAAATGACTGTCTGTTTATTTGGTTTTTCTCTGTGTGCCCCTCTGGACTGTAAGCTCAACAAGAAAAGAAACTTGGCCGGGTACAGTGGCTCACGCCTGTAATCCTAGCACTTTGGGAGGCCGAGGTGGATGGATTGCCTGAGGTCAGAAGCCTGGCCATCATGGTGAAACCCCATCTTAAAAAAAGGAAAAAAAATTCTTTTTTTTTTTTTTTTTTTTTTTTTTTTAAAGAAACTTAACTGGCTTATCTATTGACGTGTCCACAGTGCCAGGGGAGTGTTTGTCATCTGCTGGGCTCTCCGTTAGCATTTCTAGAATGAATGCCAGGTGTGGTCCTAGGCCCTGAGGGTGCCCAGGTGACACCTTTTCCTTTGGGGGATATACAGTCTAATTGGAGAGACAAGCAATCAGCAACTAACGCTGTATGGTGTATAGACTAGGAGCATGTGTAAATGTCATAGGGACACAGAGGAGGGAGTGACTGCTTTGCCTGGAGTCTGAGCAAACATCATAGAGGAGGGTGCTGGAATAGCCCTTGAACAAGGAATGTGATTTCACCAAGTGTGTCAGACCTGGGGGCATTCAGGGCAGTGAGAACAGCACACACTCAGGAGGGCCTGGCCTGTTGGCCCTGCATGTGTTTATCCGATGCCTGCTCTCCACGAGGCACTGTGGAATAGGTATCAGGGATGAGTATATTTTAGGAGCTTGCAGTCTAGATACAGGGATGGACTTATCAACCAAACTTACCTAGGCATGAGTTTGGAGAGGAAGACAGGACTAGATGACAGTGTCGGGGTCAGGGATGGGCCTAGAAACATGTTGCAGGCTCCAGGTGATGAAAGGCATGTAGACAGGAGAGTCTGGAATGGGAGAAAGGGTGTCATGAGAGATTTTTAAGCAGGGAGTGACATCATCAGCTCTGTGCATAAGAGTAACCCACATGTTGGTGTGGAGGTTGACAAGAGGAACAGGAAGTGGGAATGGGGAGACCTCATTTGGCTGCTGCAGGAACCCAGGTGAGAGATGAGGGGTAAGCCTGGGTTGTAGAGAATGCTTAGAATTGATAGGCCAGGTGAATCTGCATTCATCTTAAAAGAAAAAGTTTACTTTACCTGTTTAAAAAAATAAATAAAAGAATTAATAGGCCATGATCATTTGTATACAAGAGTTACCCAGATTAGCCACAATAGGCACAAAGCTTTCGAATTTGATCTGCCATGTGGATTATTACTCATTAAGCAAGGCCGGGTAGTGGTTCCCAATGTGTATGACTAGAATTTCTCATCCCTCGGAACATCCTTCAACAAAAAAGCGGGAAGATGGTATATCATTCATTCTTGTCTGGGGAGGTTACAAAGCACAGTGGCATCTTCAAGGCTCTGAGAATTCCTGCAGCAGAGAGACTTGTTTAATTTGATTTAACTAGTGTTTCCCAAGCTTCTTGGCAATAGAACCCTAATTTAATATTAACACCCAGAACCACTCCAGGAACACTGTTTGAAAAATGCTGAGGAATGGAATAAAACTTATATTTTCCTGTATGGCCATGTCTTGGGAGAATCTACCTACTATGATGTTGGCATTTGTGATGTCACTAACTTGTAAGCCTTTAAAATTTTTGAGCTATTTGGTATAATAGTAAAAGATAGATGCCAGTGCCAGCACCATGCTATCTAACCTCCCTCCACCTCCGTTTCTCAACCTCTGACGTGGAGGTGGTAACAATAACACCTGCTTCATGGGCTGGTTGTAAGGATTACTAGTTGTTGGAAATATGTTGGAAATAGATGCTCGGTGCTACAAAGAAAAATTAGCACTGAGACAAAAGATCTTTCAGCAATGCAAGTTTTACTTCCTGGACCACAGAAAGGGTACTTCCGGTAGCCATCGTGCCACAAAAGTGCAAAGAACAAAGAAATACACACACATTTATTTCTTACGCATTTGGGGTTGTCCTTACTGCTGTGTCTGATCGCTGTTGGCTGGAGCCAGACCTCACAGTCTAAACTAAAACCCGATTGGCTAACAACTTAAAACTTTTCTAAACAAGTAAAAGCAATGGAGAGCTATCACATGCCTGTGAGCAGGTCCAGCACAGATATCTTGGTTAAAGTACAAGGACATAGAATGTACTATGTGCCTGTAAGCATGGCATGTCTAACAGCTACATAGGATAGGGCTTAACAAAGTTATTAGCACACTTATTCTTTAACAAGAAAGGAAACTTTAAAAAATGAACTTCTCTGCTTCCCACACTGATTTTCAGAAATCCCCAGAAGAAGTGCCTGGCCTATGGGGACTAGGAAGGTGCTATGGTTTGAAAATGTCATTTGAAAAGCATGTGTTGGGAATTTAATCCCCAGTGGAACTCTGTTGAAAGGCAGGACCTAATGAGAGGTGTTTCGGTTGTGAAGGTTCTGCCTTTGTGAATGGAATAATGCCAATTATAGAAGGGCTTCAGGCTGCAAATTCAGTCTCTTTCTCTCATTCGTGGGCACATGCCCTCTCTTGCTTTTTCACCTCCCACCATGGTGGAAGATGCAGCAATAAGGCCCTCACCAGATGCAGGCCCCTTAACCTTGGACTCTCCAGCCTCCAGAACCATAAAAAATAAATGTCTTTTCTTTATAAATTACCCAGTCTGTGGTATTCTATTATAGCAACACGAAACAGACTAAGACAGATGGGCTCAGTCACTATTAGCTATTCTGAGAGGCAATATAGGTAGTTGATGAGACCACAGGCTTTGAGGCTACACTGCCTGACTTAGTGTGTCAGCTCCTCTGCTTACTATCTCTGTGACCTTAGGAAAGCAATATGGAACCATCTATGCCTCAGTTTCCCACATCTGTGAAGCAGGAACAATTATTGCAGCTACTTCGAGGTTTGTTGTGAATAATAAGTCAGTCAAATCATGTGAAAAGACATTGCCTGGCATGTTAGATGTTATTGCTTTAAAAAAAAATCTTCTAAATTGTCTCTGTTATTAGCATATTTTATCATGTAGATTGACTTGCAGCTCCAGTGATGAAGATCCAGTTTTTCAGCTTTTCAAGCAAGTTATTTTGGTCTTGTGTTTTGGCATTCCCCTCTTGAAGACTCTGGAGGCCTTTTATTTGGAGTTCAGTTTGTTACAGATTTCCTATTCTCTTCTATTCAGTAGACTTTGGTTCCTTCATCTCATGGACTGGCAGTTGTAATGAACATCTCCCTATTCTGGAGACCACCTGGCACCTCCACCGGGCTCTGTGCCTTTCCTAAAAAATGCAGACATCTGTTTCAGATCACTTAGCAAAAGACCTTGACATGCTCTTATATCAAAGCCCTCCCCCAGCGTGGATGCTGTCTCCTGCTTCCTGGGAGAGAGAGAAGCTGGATTGTTTCCTTGTTAAAAGTTTTCTGATATTATATCAATGTAAAATCTTTGGAACAGTTCACACTAACCCCCATATTCAGGCCACTTACCTGATACGTAGTTATCAGATTACTTCAGGGACTGTCTGCTCTTGGTGAACAATTAGATTAGAGGATGCTGATGAAATTTGAGTGGCAGGAAGTAGCAGTTACATTTCTGAGTTCAGAGTTTCTATTTCAAGGTTGAGTAAGTGGTAAATTTTTACTGCAAGATTCTAGCCTAATAGAGTCAGCTTCTCAAGGTCCCCCGGCCCAGCCCACGGGTATTTCACCTGCTTGGAAACTTCAGCTCCTCTTCAGAGGTGGACCTCCCTGTTTTTTTATGTTGGCATGAAAACAATTAATAATTTAAGCCATGCCCATTTAAAAAAATAGAAATGCTGTATAAATACAATACAGTAATAATAAATTTAAAAGTCGATCCAGCTGGGCATTGTTCCCAGACTACCAGCTGAGCAGAAACACAAATAAGTAAAGAAGAAAACTGCTATATAATGCAAATGGCTGCAATCTCATTGCTTTCTGCTATTCTTTATTGCAAATATATAGTAGTAAAGTTACATTATGGATAAGTAGGTTTTGTGGGCTAACCTGGAAACCTAATCACTGTTTATAACATTATTTCTATGGGAGGGAATGCATTTTGTATTAGAAACAGATGGTTTGCAAGAAAAATTTGGGGGGAGTGGAATAGATTTCTAAGTCCAGGGCTGCCTAGAATTTTAACCTCTCACAAGTTGCGTGGTTTTGTTGTAGAGGAAAATTCGAGACCTCTCAGCATCCCCACTTCTGTGTTTTCCCCAAATCCTTGCTCCCCTCTTCATCCTACAATCTCTGCCTTACCTTCTCTTTGCTCTGTTCCTGGGGTCCCCATGCCTGTGTCCTCATCCTATCCCAGCCCCACCCACCAACCACTGGTTGAGGTCCCGGGAAGCCAGGAGGAACTTTATTAAGTGGTGGTTAGGATCTACAGGAAGGCATGCAGCCAGGTCATCAAGTTTGTGGGCTCTGAAATCGGACTTCTGCCACAGAGAGGCTGTGAGGCCTCGGTATGTTGCTGTGCTTCTCTGAGCTTCTGTTTCATGCGAGTAGAGGGAGGTTGTTGTGAGAACTAACTAAACACTCCCAACAGAGCCTGGCACAGAGTAATGTTCCTTCCATGCCAGTGTGTGGTGAGGTAATTATTCAGGGATATTATGCGTTACACATACTTCTATGAACCCAGGAAGCAAACCCACTGTATAGAAAGGCTTTCTGAGTTTGAAACAGTGAACTTAGAAACGAGTGTCTGGGACCTTCCTGTTTATGACTTGGGGCAGGAGTAGGGCTGGAACTTTTTTAAAAAAATCTGTTGGGGGTGAGGGAGGGGGCGGTCACATACTTACTTAGTTGAACAGCAATATGAAACTCTAGTATTATCTTGAATACGTTAAGCTCTACGGCAGATTTTATAGCAAACTAACAAGAACAGCCTTCTTAAATAGTTTCATTGACTGAATTGTTGCTACATACAGTGTTTTTCGCATAAGGGAAGACTTTTAAAATTATCTTTTTGGTTTGGGGGATTTTTTTTTTTCTTCAGGGAGTCTTTGCATTTGGGCAGGTTCTGTTTTCTAATTTGCAAGTAGGCGTGTGTCTGCCTGCTGCAGGCTTTAGCATGCAAGTATTAGCTCTAACTGGAAACAAGGACTAGAAAAATAAAATACTGACTGGGAGTCTGAGGACTTTGGGATAGATGCTCCATAGAGGATGGAGAAAAAGTAATATTAAGTCAAGAAAGCAAACATATCTCTACAAGTTTCTCCAGAATTCTTATCCAAATCCAATTTTCCTCCTATTCTTGGCCTGAAGAAATTGAAATGAAGCCATTAAGAAATCAGCCTATCTGAGAGTGTATCACTGAAGAAGCAGCCTCACTAAGAGTCCTGTGTGACAATGAGATTTTAATTGAATTAGGGCCGTGGCTCAAGTGTTTATGCACTTGACCGTTACTCTTGTTGATACGCAGGAATTAGAGTGATAGCTTTCAAAAGGAATTATTTCAGAGTAACTAGCTTTGTTTACTAAAATATGGGAGCTCTAAGATCTACTCTGTGAGAAATGTGAATATGTGAGTAATAGGCTGTCACAAAGATTTTATAATCTGCAATATTTGAGAAGTAATAAGATACTGTTATTGGCTGGCCATCTGGTTATGCATACTTGGTGTCATCGTTTGCTTTTTATTTTTTCATTTTTTATTTTTACTGGTGAGAGTCAAGGAATAGGAGTTTAGAGGTGGTGGGCTGTTTTTTTTTTTAAAATAAAAACAAGGAATTTATGTTTAGTTGCTTAACATGGTTAGATTTTGTTTTTACCTTATACAGAATTAAGAAAATGAAAGTTTCATTATATATTTTCTTTTCTCTCTCTTTTTTTTTCAAAAAATAAAATGAACACCTCACCCCCTAATTTGGTCCCCAGATGGAAACTTTTAGCTTAATTTTAAAAATAGTCTCTTTGGCATAAGGAGTCAGACATGAATCAAAACTCCAGAGAGAAAAATCAGCAATGGAAAAGACCTATAGGGATTTCATATTTCATCCTTTCATTCAAAAATATTTATTGAAACCGTAGTATTTGCATATCATGCTGCCAGACATTGAGGGATTTGCTAAAGAAATATTAAAGACCTTCTTCCTTCTTTGAGGAGCTTAGAGCTTACCTGGGGAGAACTGAGATAGACTTCTGAAACAGTTAAGTTGTAATTCAAGGCAGCATATGATTAAATACCAAAATATGTGATTCCGACAAGAAATGCTATAGGAGTTCAGAAAAGGGAGTGATAACTCAGTGGCACTACTGTTTTCTGCCTACAAATTGGCAAATTGTAGCACTATTTGTATGAAATATTTTACACTTGTTTTTTTGGCAGTCTTAGGCTTTGACTCCCAGGCAGCATTAAGAGCCAACGAAAATATTTGTACTCCAGTATCTTCAGAATTGGGTTGTGTTTTTTTTTTTTTCTTCTTCTTCTTATAGGCAGAGGAAGTGCCTTACACACACCAGAGTGCCCATGAGAGGCAGGGAGTTTTTGACAGTCATGATCTATTTCAGATACAAAAGAAAGAACCAGCTTCGTCATTCTCTGTTTTTCAATCCAGCAGTGCTTTTCTCTCCATTGCAAACTCTCTCTGACATTGAGAGGCGGTTTAATCTGAACTTAATGTCCGTGACGGACGAGCTAGCCATCAAGGGTCAGATAAATTTATGACTTTGGAGAATTGCTGATGAAAATCCCCATGGTTATAATGTTAGAGAAGAAACTGACACAGATGTAGTGGGAGGTGGGGCACAGATGTGCACATTGGGAGCAGGATTTCCCAAATGTCAGAAGCTGGTGACATGCTAAAGGTATTGTGCTTGGGGATGACGTTTAATGAAACTCACTGACTTCCTGTTCTATTTTTGCCATATTCAAATTAACACAGAGCTCAAAGATGAAGCCATGAGGCCAAAATTCTTAAGAATTAAAAGAGAAAGAGAGAGAGTCGAGGAAAGAGAAGAAATAAAACCTTCAGGAAGCCAAATACACTAATTGGTCCCATCCATTCCTCATTCCACTCGGATCCCCTTGGGGATTCCGCATAGCTGAACGTGGTCATCATTTGGTTGCTTTTCAATCCTATGATCCATGTGTTTTCAGTTTCTTTTAAAATTCACCATCAATGGTTTACCACCCCTGCATTTTAATCTTCAGCCTCGAGGTGGTGTAGTACTAGAAATATTTTGCTCTTTCCTTGACACTATTCAATGGAATATCTAAGGAGTCTAACACCATTTGGCAATGACGTGGCTGTTGGTGTTCTTCTTGCTGGGTTGGTGGCCCATCAGGTGAGGCAAGGGTTCCCAAGTTAGTGTGACCCAAGTTAGAGTTCTGACAAGGGTTCCCAAGTTAGAGTAACCGACACATCAAGCAAACCAGTGATCTCACCATTCAGGTTTTGAGCATCTCTTTATCCAAGTAGTTGGCCCTGGCCACAGCTTAGGCCTGAACTGGGTCATCTGACTTGGGAAAATGGCCCTAGAAAAATGTCTCGTGCATATCTTTTGATATAATTAGGTATCTGTCTAAATAAATATTATGTAGCAGATGGTTATGGAATGTCTTATCAAACTCTTAGGCAGACTCTGCCCTTGAAATATTTCTATTTAATTATCGTACTGCAAAGCACAAAATAGTAGCTTTATTATTTTTTTAACCAAATCAAGTTACACAATAGATTGGTATTCTGGGAATGAATAGCAAACCTAAAATTTATACAATATGTGAACTGAGCTGTTCTTTGCTAGGTTTTTCTAAAAGGGAGCTCCTTATTTCAGAATCCGTTGAGAGGATGTGTTTTGGATATATTTGGCGGTGTCAGCTTGAGAGATGGCTCGGGAGTCAAAGTTCAACATGTTGTCTACATTTGTTCTCTGCTCCTAGACATGATGGAAAAAAAAATGCTCAGCTGTTTTCTTGTTGCTTTTCATGGTTTTAGCATCATGTTCCTATTCTCGCTCAAATCAATAATCTACTGTACAAAGCCTGGCATTCTGTACTGAAGCCAAGTTGAAGAAAGTTTTAACTAACGCATGTGTGGGGTCGCTGTTTTGTTGCCCTGTTTTTTTTAGGTGCACCTTTCAAGGAGATTGTGTACGTTCAGGGAACTTAGAAAACTGGCTGGATATTTTGTCCGGAGCGAAAAAATGCCCTAGAATTCAGCTAATTCGAAGCAGTAGAGACAAGGTAAGAGGAAAAATTTTAATTTGTCCTCATTGTATTGTCTCATTTTGCACAGCAGATGCTAACTTCCTTCTGTGTGTAAAACACCTATCAGCAATCAGACGTGCTTAGTGATAGCGCTCCATTCATTTAGTTAGCAAGTACTGAGTGCCTACCAGATGCCATCCACTCTGCAAGGTGCTGGGGCTGCAGTAGTAACCAAGCCACATGGAGTTTGTCATCTTGTGGAGCTAAAGGTGACTCTCATTGGTTGAACTGGAAGAAAAGCCAGACTTCTAATGTCGCAGAAATACATACTGCTTTTGAAAACAGAGAAAAAAGAAGTTCAGATTCACCGTCAACAAGATTCCTGAAATGTGGCTTAAGTGCAGAACTTTGTTTAGTTTCATGGTCCCTTATCCTAATATGTTCAGGCTTCTCCAGTAACCATCCTATGAACATGGCTTCAAACAGTATTGGTAGGGATGCAGACATCGACACGGGCAGTGACTGTGGCAAGTGAGGTCCCTTGGAAAGCCCATGGGCTCTTGCTGTGGCAGCACAATGCTTGACAACACATCAGCCCTGTCACTGGATGAGAGAAGGGAGCAGGAGCATATTTAAGCATTTTCAAAGCACATGCCAACCATGCCTTTCGGGAGAAGGGAATTCCTGCCTGGAAACCTCAGTGGTGCTATAAGGAGACATTTTCTCCCTAATTGTGGCTCTTGTGTTATGAATAATTGTACAACAGCCAGTTGACCTATCTGTTGAGCCTGCTGTGTTCTGTTTGAACGCCACATTAACAAGGAAATGGGCCACTTTCTCTTTCCCCTTACACTTTGCCATTTCAAAGAAATAGCAAGAACTTGACCACTTTCAATGATTTAACATTTAATAAAGGAGAGCCAAAGTATTTAATGAGTGATAAATAATAAAAAGAATTAAGCTTTCAAGTCATAGCTGGCCAGAACTAACAGATTTAAAGTTATTTGGCTGTTGTGACTCTCTGTTGTCTTCCTGGAGGAAAAAAAAAACAACAAAAACTCTCATACTAACGTCCACCAGCCCTGAGTCAGAGTGAACAGATTTGGTGGAAAAGATGCTTGGGTACCTAAACATAGGTATATCCGAATTCGAATTCCTGTCATCAGTCTGAAAAATAGCCAACTTTGGCGCTAATAGAAAACAGTAAGAAGTATAGTACCTTAATCTTTGAATATGCCCAGGACTCTGATACATGGTTAAGATTTTGGATCTTCTGACATCATTTAAAAACATTTAAGGGTAATAACTTCAACTAAATGTAGTGGGAGGAAATAGCTTGTTCATTAAATAAAAAGTGCTGCTTATACAACTTCCTTAGCAAGCTAGGGGCTCACTATGACAAATTAATCACTGTTTACATCTAGTCTGGAACATTTCAAAAGCTGCTTACCACCCAAACAACCACTGGTGTTTTCTTCCTTGCCCCCAGTCCCACTGTGGTTTACCCTAATCTTCTCAGAGACTTCCTACACAGCCTCTGCCTCACTCCCTCCAGCTCACCACTAACTCTCAAGGTAAAGAAGATAAGGAGTTCATAATTTGGTTAAAGCTATTCTTTGAAACCAACTTCAGACTGATGATCTTAATAGTGTTGATAAGCCGTCTGATTCTATCTCTTGATCACATTATTTCCAAATATTTCCTACCCTTATGGCCACCTTTGGCTTGTCTGAAAGTCTCAGGTCTTTGCTTAAATAAACCTGACCTTGACCTATGGAGAAAGCAGTCTAGGGTGTATCCCGTTCCATCTATTAGCTCTATTCAAGGGGTATTTGCTACCTGCCTATCGTATACCTAGTAACATTCTAGTCACTTTGTAGGCAGAGAAAGTCCTCTATATAAGAGGGAACCTCTGTTCACAAGAAGCTTTGTTTCTTTCCACAAAACAATTAAAAGATAGTACATCCTCATACTCACTATGGGATCAGCATTAAAAAGAAATAATTAGAGCAATCCCAGTTGTCCTGGAGGGATTTCTGTGAGGTTTTGTTGAGTAAAAACAGCAAGATGCATACCAGTGTTCCTAGCATGATCTTATATTGATCAAAAAATGTCCCTGTATATGTTTATGCATATATGTCTCTATATGATTATTTGAGCATGGGCAAAAAGATGGAAGAATTCATTCAAGGTTGTAAACATGGGCTCACCTGGTGGAATGACTGATGTGGTGAAGGAAAGCAGAGAGATGTAATAAAAATAGAAAGGACACAGATAAAATTATTCCTTTCTTTTTTTTTTTTTTTTTTTTTTTTTTGGTGATTGAGTCTCTCTCTGTCACCCAGGCTGGAGTGCAGTGGTACTGTCTCGGCTCACTGCAACCTCTACCTCCCAGGTTCAAACAATTCTCCTGCCTCAGCCTCCCAAGTAGCTGGGATTACAGGTGTGTGCCACCATGCCCAGCTAATTGGAATAAAATTCTTTCTTAAACAATATGGTTCCTAGAGGAGAGACATGGGAAACTTTTTTTTTTTTTTTTTTTTTTAAGACAGTGACTTGCTCTGTCACCTAGGCTGGAGTGCGGTGTCATGATCTTACCTTACTGCAGCCTTGAACTCCTGGGCTTAAGGGATCTTCCACATCAGCCTCCCAAGTAGCTGGGACTACAGGTATGCACCACCATACCCAGCTAATTTTTCGATTTCTTGTAGTGATAGGCTCTCCTTGTGTTACCCAGGCTGGTCTCAAACCCCCTGGGCTTAAGTGATCCTCCCACCTCAGCCTCTCAAAGTGCTGGGATTGTAGGCATAAGTGACAAGCCCATCCTCAAAACATTCTTTTACAAAACAGAACTAAACCACAGAATTCCACCATCACTAATATTATTGACATTACTTGTGAAGCTCTGTCTACTGCAGTAACACAAGAGACAAGTAATACAAATAATTATTTAATTTAAATCTAAAAAAGTACCATTATTTGCTCATCTTAAGTGGTTGCATGTCTGCAGAATCTAAATACGTTAGCTTTAAAAATTATTCAAATGAATAGTGCTGAATGTTCAATAAATATTTAATATCAATAACCTTACTACATGTCAAAACAAACTTTTAACTTCATGAATAAAAGGTCCTATTCATAAAAACAACAAAACTACTCAGCTATAAACTTAAAGAGCAAGGTACATATCCTGCTTTAAAACCATTCTTACTAAAAGAGATATGTGTTGGAGACAGCTACCAAAAAGAGTGATTCTTGCTTTGAACAACTTAAGCCGTTCTTTGTAATAGTAGTTAGATAGCAGAGCAGTGGTGTATTAAGGCTATTTTTTTTTTTTTTTAAGACAGAGTCTTGCTCTGTCGCCAGGTGCCAGGCACCAGGCGCCAGGCTGGAGTGCAGTGGTGCAATCTGGGCTCACTGCAACCTCCACCTCCCGGGGTTCAAGCAATTGTTCTACCTCAGCCTCCTGAGTAGCTGGGATTACAGGCGCCCGCCACCACGCCCAGCTAATTTTTATATTCTTTAGTAGAGACGGGGTTTCACCATGTTGGCCAGGATGGTTTCGATTTCTTGACCTCGTGATCTGCCTGCCTTGGCCTCCCAAAGTGCTGGGATTACAGGTGTTAGCCATGATGCTCAGCCTGTTTTTTTTTTTTTTTTTTTTTTTTTCAGACAAAGCGTCACTCTTGTTGCCCAGACTGGAGTGCAATGGTGCTATCTTAGCTCACCACAACCTCTGCCTCCTGGGTTCAAGCAATTCTCCTGCCTCAGCCACCCGAGTAGCTGGGATTACAGGCACAGTCCACCACGCCCGGCTAATTTTTCATATTTTAAGTAGTGACGGGGTTTTACCATGTTGGCCAGGCTGGTCTCAAACTCCTGATCTTCAGGTGATCCACCTGCCTGGGTCTTCCAAAGTGCTGGAATTATAGGCATGAGCCATTGTGCCCAGTCTTAAGGCTATTTGTAAGTAACCATAGCAAAACCTTATCAATTAAATACAGAAGCATAAATAAAAATACAAATACACGAAGTATTTTCTTAGACTATATGGAAAACATCTTGAACATATTCAGGCATGTTCTACATTTCTTGGTGGGAAGATATCATAAAAATGTCACTTCTTCCTCACCATTTTTCTTGACTTCACATAATTCCAATGAATTTTGAATAAATGTTTATTTAAAATTAATATGAAATTCATCTGGAATAACATGAACTGATCAAGAATATCCAAAACATATTTTGAAAAAAACAGAAGTTTATTTAGGCAAGACCACTCCCATTAGATTGCAAACATAGATGATAGATAGATAGATAGATAGATAGATAGATA
Source organism: Saimiri boliviensis (assembly GCF_048565385.1). Classification (NCBI taxonomy): domain Eukaryota; kingdom Metazoa; phylum Chordata; class Mammalia; order Primates; family Cebidae; genus Saimiri; species Saimiri boliviensis. The sequence goes on along the minus strand of NC_133455.1, from coordinate 38,650,101 downwards.
GATAGATAATCAACAGTAATTTAATCCATGATTCTAGTTTTAAAATAGGAATATAGATTCATAGACTATAGTAGAAAGCTCAGAAATAGATGTAATAAGTTTAAAGAACAGATGTCATAAAGTAAGAGGAAACAAAAATAATTTCATAAAATGTGTGAGATAACCTGGCTTATACTATGGAAATGTAATTTCATATTTTACATTAAATATAAAAATAAAATTTAGACTAAGAAATTGATATGTAAAGATAAGTCACAGAAGTAACAGAAAATGAAATTGAACATAATTTGAAAGTATGATCATTTATTTTACCTCTGAAGCAATATAGTATGTAATAACAGAAGAAAGATATTCATATATGTGATTTCCTCTTTTAAAAAATCTATATGATAAAAAATACAAGTTAACTTGGCTGGGCCTCGTGGCTCATGCCTATAATCCCAGCACTTTGGGAGGCCAAAGCAGACAGATCACCTGAGGTCAGGAGTTCAAGACCAGCCTGGCCAACATGGCAAAACCCTGTCTCTACTAAAAATACAAAAACATTAGCCTGGCGTGGTGGTGGATGCCTGTAATCCCAGCTACTTGGGAGGCTGAGGCAGGAGAATTGCTTGAACCCAGGAGGTGGAGGCTGCGGTGAACCAAGATCATGCCATTGCTCTCCAACCGGAGTGACAAGAGCAAAACTTCATCTCAAAAAAAAAAAATAAAAGAGTTAACTAAAACACACACTTCAGGAAAATATTTGCCATCAACAAAATATTCATTATAAGATAGTAATAGTAACGCTAAGAAAAATTAAAATGAAAAACATCAATATACCGAAAAACAAGTGGGCCAAAACACATATATTCTCACAAGAGGAGATTCAGAAAGCAGATATAAATATGGAAATATGTTCAACCTCACTAGTTTTCAAATAAATACAAATTAAAGCGATAATAAGCTATGCTAACACCCAGTGTTGGTAATGCCAATTAGCACAACCTTTTTGGAAAGCAATTTGGCAGCATGTTTCAAAAGTCATGAATTCATTCTGTTTGAAGCATTAATTTCAGCCTTAGAATCCTGAGGAAATAACTTGAAAGAAGAAAATCCCTAAGCATAAAGATGCTCTTGCAGTAGCATTTATAGAATTAGAAACCTGGAAATAATGAAACTGTTTAGCAATCAGGAATGATTCAGTAAAATAAGATATGTTGGCCTGATAAGAGTGTTGTGCAGCAAGTAATTCTTTGGCTCCGTGGATATTGCCAGCTAATTGACACCCCAGTGGCCTCTATATCCCCTCTCTCCCTTTAAGTCTTTACTTCCTCTTTATCCAGTTTGATTCAAGAAAGAGCCACCAGCCTGAGCCAGGCATGGTGGCTCACACCTGTAATCCCAGCACTTTGGGAGGCTGAGGCGGGCGGATCACCTGAGGTCAGGAGTTCGGGACTAGCCTGACCAACATGGGGAAGCCCCATCTCTACTAAAAATACAAAAATAGCTGGGCATGGTGGTGCATGCCTGTAATCCCAGCTACTCGGGAGGCTGAGGCAGGAGAATCTCTAGAACCTGGGAAGTGGAGGTTGTGGTGAGCCAAGATCATGCCGTTGCTCTCCAGCCTGGACAACAAGAGCCAAACTACATCTCAAAAAAAAAAAAAAAAAAAAAAAAAAAAAAAACAAGCAAACCAAAAACGCACTATCAGCCTGGTAAGGAGTCCCATGCTGGGTTTCTTAGGACAACCTTCAGCTTTTTAACTATACTCATCTGGAACCCAAGTCACACAAAAATGCCTTCACCTCACTGGTTCCTCTCTCCTTCCACTGCATCTGAAAAAAAAACATGCTGTCTTCTCTTTTGAGGTCCACTCCAACCTGGTTTCTGCCCCACTCTTTCCCTGAACCGGTTCTTGCTAAGATCACTGGTGAACTCCATGCCGCCATTCCAGCAGACACTATACGCTCCTTAAGTTACTTGGCGGATAGGCAGCATTCTTGAAACCGTCTTTTCCATTGCTTTCCGTGGCAGGCCCACTGCATGCTCTCCTACTTCTCTGTGGCCAGGCCTCTGTTCCCTTGCTGGTTCCTTCTCTCCCTACCTCGAAATATTGGGAGCCATGTAAGGCCCAGTTTTGGCTCTTCCTCTCTTCTTACTCTATATTTTGTCTCTAGACAATCTTATTCCCTTCCGTGGCTTTATAAGTCATCTGTATGTTCATGTCTCCTTTATCCCCACCCCAGATTGCTCCTCTAAGCTCCAGGCCCATATCCAATTTGACACATCTGCTTGAGTATTACACAAGTATCTTGAACTACATACACCCAAAGTTGAAGTCTTGAATCTTCCAGCTAGAGTCTGCCTTTCCTTGTCAGTGTGCCGCATCTCCATGTATGGTACCCATGGTAACTCCATTCATCCATTTGCTCACCAACATCCTCCATATCCATATCCCCCACTTCCAGTCCTGCCCTATGTTCCTTACTTCTAAGGGGTACCTTGACTGTCTGATTCTTTCCCTTTCCACTGTACCATCTTAGCTCCGTCATCTTTTGATGTTCCCTTGATACCATGTGACCCTCCAGTTTTATTCTAGTGGAGTGTTCTATGTACTTCTACAAGTCTATAAGCTCTTGGGCAAGGACCAAGCTGTTTGGTTCACTGGTATAATCAGTGCATTGTGCAGCACTTGGCATATGTTACGAGCCTGATAAATATTTATGGAATAAATAAATGGAATAATTACAGTTACATGAAAACTATATATGTGAGAACTAGAAGGAAATGTGGACAGTTTAAAAGAGTTGGTGAAAATATGATTTAAAGAAATTCTGATACTCTTGTTACAATGTTTGAGCAGTGAATTCAATTTAAGACATATATGTGCCCGGCGTGGTGGCTCACACCTGTAATCCCAGCACTATGGGAGGCTGAGGCAGGTGGATCACAAGGTCAGGAGATTGAGACCATTCTGGCTAACACAGTGAAACCCCATCTCTACTAAAAATACAAAAAATTAGCCGGGCATGGCGGCAGGTGCCTGTTGTCCCAGTTACTTGGGAGGCTGAAGCAGGAGAATCACTTGAACCTTGGAGGCAGAGGTTGCATTGAGCCGAGATTGTGCCACTGCACTCCAGCCTGGGCGACAGAGCAAGACCCTGTCTCAAAGAAAAAAAGACATATACGTATACAAGATAATATGTGATAGTGTGCTGAGATGTGTGCTGCAGATATAAATGCTGGGTTGAAGACTCAGCATGAATGAGAGTTCAGTCATGTGCTGAAGATGAGTGAGTGGGAATGGTTTGGGATTTGGTACTGTGCTCAGAATTCCCTAAAGATAATTGAACTCTGGTGCAGGTAAAGTGGACTGAGAGAGCTGGCCTTCTTCCAGCATGATACTATGGTCCAGAAACAGAACTTTTTGACAATGGAAAGATATGGGTGACCTCCAGGAGCTAGATTAGACTTAGCAAGCTTATTTGAGAACCAGGGAGACAGCAGAGACTTAGGTGGCAGTAAGTCTGGGAGGAAGTGAGCAGTATAACAGAAGACAGACAGCTGCCTGCTTGTCTAGACTATGGCTCTTCATAGGCGCTGATAAGGCGACCACTTCCTGTACTCCCAGGTTCCTTCTGCTTAGCCCACATTCCCGCCAGATCCCATCATGCTCCCGATGCAAAAGGAGTCCACTGTTGGCATGTTAATTCCTATAATTTTCCCTCTGAACAGGAGACCTGACTGCCTTGTTCCTTTGGATCATTTCCTTGGGAAAAAGTTAATTTGGAGAAATTTCAAGATGTCTTGTTGTGTCCCTGCTATACACATACACACATGTACAGGCACAAAGACATACCCCTTTACACATACAGACACACACACACACAACACCTCTCATCCAAATTTGATTGTATGTTTGACCACAAGCAAAACCTTAACTAATTCTAAAAGCACATTTCACAGACCACCTTTAATCATTATCTAACAATATTAGCAATAAGGAAGAGTTGACAAATGTTTCTTAACACCTAGGATATCATCAAGGCACACCCTCTTAAATGAACCCTAGATCAAAGAGAAACAGATGAAAACAAAGTCATGTGTTTGGATGGGAATACTTAATATCATAAAGATATAAATTTTTCTACTATTAAGGCATATATTTAATATGATTTGATTTAGACTCAGTCCCCTCAACCCCTTTGGATAAAATGAACTTAAAGTTCATATGGATGAATAATGTCCAGGAAGTGCTAAGAAAATTATGAAAATAGAGATAAAGAAGGAGAGAATTGCCTTATCAGATGCTAAATATATTTAAAATTACAGGAGTAAAAACTTCATGACATTGAAATAGAAGGAGATCGATAGATTATTGGAAAAGAGCAGAGTTCAGAAATAGATTCCAGATAAATGGAAATTTAATATAGGACAAAATGGCATTTCAGTTCAGTGGGAAAAGGAGGTTTGTTTTTTGTTTAATAAATGGCTGTGATGATATAATTGATTAACCATCTGGATGAAAATAAAGTTGGACCCTTATCTCACACTCTATATAAAAATAAGTTCCAGATGGATTAAAGACATAAAGACGTTGGAACAATTTTATATTTGTCCATAAACTAGAGTTTGGAAAACACTTTATAGCCAAGACAAGAAACCCTGTATTTGATTACTTAAAAGCACATTGTGTAAGGGTAAAAGATGCCACCAGCAAAAGTTACAAGACAAACGGTAGATTAGGAGAAAATATGTGTCAGAAATATGACAGATAAAGATTAATATCTACACCAGGCAGAGAGCTCTTGAAAACTGATAAGAAAAATACACACAAAGCAGAAAAATGGTCAGAGAATAAGAATATGCACTTTACAAAAGAGCAAACCAAATAGCCAACAAAACATCTATTTTTTTAATATTTATATTATTATTTTTTTGGAGGCAGGGTCTTGCTCTGTCACCCAGAAACATCTATTCTTTACATCAGCTCTTCTGAGAGCTGAGAGAATTTCTTCTTGGAAATTCTCCTTCTTATGGCAGGATCAAAGGGTGAAATCATGTGAGGTTCTGTGATGGATGGAAATGATGCAAAAATCATCATTTTTTCCTCATCTCTTCCCTGCACAGACTACAGTGACTATGGTGGGAAACTTCTTTCCCAGACACTCAAAGTGCATGGTGAAGAATATGGACTCCAGCAGGGAGCTCTGCCAGAATAAAAGTCAGCTCAACTGGACCTGCACCTGTAGCATCCCAACCAGAGCAGCCTACAGAGGTATGTGGACTCTTCTGGCGGGGGTGGTGGTGGTGGTGGTGGTGGTGGTGGTGGTGGTGGTGGTGGTGGTGGTGGTGGTGGTTGTGGTTGTGGTTGTTGTTGTTGTTGTTGTTATAGAGTTAAAAAAAACTAGGGAAGCTTTTGAGTTCAGGTTGCCCAAGGAATCCTAATAGGTCCCCCTCTGTAGACTCACTCGCTCCCCACCACCTGGTTCCCACTTTTCCCCTGGGTTCTCCTCACTCTGCTCTAAGACCCCACTATCAGATATGCCTGGACAATGACAAGAGGAGAGTGAGCTGGATAGGAGAGTGCAGAAAAGCCAGACAGCATTGGGCCTGTACCCAAATGGTTTAGATAATTCAGAGATCTCAAAAGAAATTTTAACAACCAGTGTTCTATCAGCTTGAGTTCATTGCATTCATCCATCCATCCAGGAGGTGTTTACTGAACATCTACTATATGTGAGGCACTATGCTGTGTGCTAGGGGATACAGTGACTCCCCTTTGCCCCTAAAAAAAAAAGACTACACGCAGGAATAGAGAGAAGTAAGTGGCTCATTACAATGTGGCGTGTAAATGCAGGGAACATAGAGTACCATGAGGAGCACATGAAAAATGTATCTTACTGGACATGGCAGAAGAGGAAGGGGTAAGGAAAGCTTCCTGGAGGAAGTGATGTCCAGACTCCAGGGTAGAGTTGAGCCAGACAAAGAGGAGGGGGATGAGTATTTCAGACAGAGACCAACCTGCACAATGGCCAGGAGAGAAAAAGTTTTATTTGAAGAACCAAAAGAGCTTCTATATGGCCAAAGCAAATGGGGTAGGGGAAGGTGGAAAGGGGAGAGGGAGAGAAGATGGATCCCGAAGAAGGCAGCCAAGGAACTGTGAAGGGTCTTATGAACCATGAATCCTGGGAGCTGTGATGAGACACTGAGAGGTTGAAGCTGGAGGCTGGCAGCGCACTCAGATTTATACGACAGAAAGGTTCAATTGTGCATTGTCTGTCTTTCCTGCTGGAATGTAAGCCCCATGGAGTAAGGGACTTTGGGAAGACGTCTTCCCTGCTCTACTTACAAGAGTGTCTGGCACAACGTAGCCATTCACAATCAATAAATGTTTGTTGAATGAATGAATGGCTTGAAGGTGGAGGATGGACCAAAGAAGGGAATGACTTAAAGACTGAGTTCCCAAAGATCAGATAGGAAAGCTACTGGAGGGGTCCAGGTCAGAGGGAAAGTGAGAGCTGGAGGAGAGGCCAAGGGGGATGGAGAGAAGTGGATTCAGAAGATGGTTGGGAGGTGCAGTGGGCAGACGGAGGACTCCTGAGTCTCTTCAGATAAGGAGGACTAGCAGTAGAGTTGAGCTCATGGAGTAGGTCTCCAGGAATGAGCGAGGATCATTAATGGAACTGAGTGGGTTTTGTGGTGAGAGCTGGAGTTACCCAATGTCTTAGAGTCCATTCTGGCTGTTACAACAAAATACCTGAGGCTGGATCATTTATAAACAATAGAAATGTATTGCTTACAGCTCCGGTGGCTGGGGAGTCCAAGGTCAAGGCTCCAGCAGATTCAGTGTCTGCCAAGGGCTTGGCCTCTGGCTTCACAAATGGCACCTTGTTGCTGTATTCTCACATACAGAAGGGGCAAGGGAGCCCTCTCACGCCTGTTTTATAAGGACACTAATCACATTCATGAGGGTGCAGCCCTCATGATTTAATCACTTCACAAAGGCCCCATGGCTTGATACTATCACATTGGGTATTAGATTCCAACATATGAATTTTGGGGAGACATCAACATTCAGGCCATAGCACCCAATTGATCCTAAATCCCTCAAAAGGTAATTTAATGTACCAGGCCAGAGATGTGAGCTTAAATATGCCTCTCAGCCACTGGCTGGTGGCTGTTTGGGTCTGATTGCTTGGAAAACCACCTCAATTTTCCACTTTACTTTGTCCATACCGTGCAGCCTTTGTGATGCACTTCTGGTTAATTTTGTGCATGGAAATGCAGACCTTGCTCACCTATAAAATATGCTTCTGAAATATTTGAGATCACCTTGTAAAGCTCGTTGGTTGCTTTTAGAGCCTCCATCAGTTGCACCCAGCCCTTCACCTGCGTTTTCTGAATAGCTTACATATTCTGAACAGGCAAACAAATTCGCTTCCCAGCCTCTTGTACTCAGCCAGCCAGTGACCATTGCCAAGCCTTTATCCATGGCCTTTGAATCTAGAATAGCCTCCCCACTTTCACAAAATCCTGTCTCCCTTTCTGCTTTGAAACATTGGAGAAAAGTCACCTCTTCCATATGGTCTCTACTACGGAATAAATCATATTTATTCTTGCCAGATGCTGCTCTTTCTCAGCGATTCTAATACCCCTTTGATCTTCCATGCACACCCCTGCGTTGGTACCCAGGTTGCCAGAGGGAACTGAACCCACTCATAGGGTGTTTCCTTGAGCGTGCTGTTATCGTTGTGTTTTGTTCACCTAAGTTAAATGCTTTCATAGAAGAAATCGTGAATGTCCATTTCCTTGTGATATTTCCAGATAGAGTTCTGTGCCTATTTGATGCTTGAAAAAAAGTGTGACTTTTGCAGTCTTCATCACTGGACGCTTACAGATTCCACTGGAGTGTATTTTCGCTGGGGGTCCCTTAGAGCTGACTGGTCCTGTGTTCATTCTACTTACATGTATCAAGTGTCTGTTCAGAGGCTTTTGCAGAGAGGTCCTGCCAGCCCTCCAAGCCTCTTTGTCTTGAGAACAGAAGATGATCATTTCACATATACCCACTGTACATGAACCAAATTTTATGTTGAATTCTGGCTTTCATGGGGAGTGTTATTACTGTGGAGAGGCACCTTAGGGAAAGGGTTCTTAGACTTTGTGAACCACACACAAATAAAATTTCAGTAAGAAAATTAGGGGTACCAACGGAGGCAAGCCAGCTTCCTATTTTGTCAAGACTTGGATTTTAAAAGCACCCTCTCAGCCGGGTGTGGTGGCTCACGCCTGGAATCCCAGCACTTTGGGAGGCTGAGGTGGGCAGATCACTTGAGGTCAGGAGTTCAAGACCAGCCTGGCCAACATGGTGAAACCCTGTCTCTATTTAAATAAATAAATAAATAAATAAATAGCACCATCTCCTATTCCTATTAATTCATCTAAGGAAAAAGATATTAATACCTTGTTATTAGCACTGGTCCCTGGACAGAAGGGGATTTGAAAGGTGCTACTCTGTGTGTGGCCCCAAACCTGGGCTCTATGCAATCGTTCCATGGGGAGCAGTTCACCCCAGTCTTGCTAAATCAGAATAGTCAGGAGCATGGCCCTGGAATCTACATTTCTGTAAATTTCTCAGGTGATTCTGATAGACAACTGAGTCTGGGAATCACTACCTTGGATAGAGTATATATGTTTAAGGAGGCACGGGAAATATTCTATTTCTCAAATGTTGTTTTATAAGCTTTAAATCTTTGTTATTTTGTTCTTTTGGGGTTTTCTAACCAATGAGTAGGTTTTCAAAGTCAGATAAGAAATCCTTCATCACAGATTTAGTAACAGTCGACCCCCAAGAAGACTGTGCAACCCTGCCCATGGGAACTACCCTTTAGAGTATGTTAGGTAAATATTTGCAATGTGGATTTTTCTGAAGGTACAGGATTTCTAACATTCTGATTTTCATGTTCTAGGCACTTCTTGCTCGGTGACTTGTTTTGTTCTTATGCCTTGGCCAATTAAAAGCTGAGATAGTGATCCCTAGGAGAGTGTGAGATGTAAATGAGCTGTAAAATGGCTTTTTCCTAGTGATTATCCATGGGAGGCTTGGAACTCGAGGTGGGCTCAGTCTGTTTGGAGGCTTGAGCTGTGCACGCTGGCTGCCTGATGCGAATGGCCCATGGGGAAGGAACCACATACTGATTGAAATGTTAGCAAACAGCTGGCACGCTTCCGCCCACTATGCAGAGGAGGCAAAAATATTTATTTATTTTTTTTGCATTTACAGCAATGCTTGACTATAGCAGGAATCTACCATAAATGACTTTTTTCCTCCCTTCGCTCCAGATGTTTCAGTTGTCAACGTGATGTTCTCCTTCGGTTCTTGGAATTTATCAGGCAGATTCAACTTTACCAACTGCTTATCATTAAAAGAGTAAGGTTTTATTTGAAATTTGAATATTCTCTCATTGGTCTTAATTTACTTATTTGTTTGACTCCTCCATTTCCTAAAGAACTCTTTTGTGAGATAGAACTTTCCAAAATGCCTTTTGGAGCATGGCCTAATGGGAGGTGGGAGAGCCACTGAGCTAATAAGCTCAGCTCACACGTTCTAGCCCGGACTCGTAAGCTGGCAGCGCAAGGGAGAAAGATCGTGCTTAGTGTTCATACCCTCAGGGAAATAGATCTTCCCAACACTGAGAGGCAGCCTTGAAATAAGTAAAGAAGAAGGGACAAGCCACGTGCAGTGGCTCACGTCTGGAATCCCAGCACTTTGGGAGGCCTAGGTGGGCGGATCGCTTGAGCCCCGGAGTTTGAGACCAGCCTGAGCAACATAGTGAGATGCCATCTCTACAAAAAATACAAAAGTTAGCTAGGCATGGTGGTGCGTGCCTGGAGTCCCAGCTACCTGGGAGGCTGAGATGGGAGGATCACAGCCTAGGAGGCAGAGGTTGCAGTGAGCCCAGATGGCGCCACTGCACTCCAGCCTGAGCAACAGAATGAGTCTGTCTCAAAAAAGAGGAAGAAGAAGAAGGAGCGCTGCTAGGTTCTCTCCTGATTGGAATGGCTTTGGGAATTTGGGCAGAACGAGAAGCATTGAGCCTAGGGGTAAGAAGTCATACTCAAGAAGGACAAGGCGAGGTCCCTTTCACCAAAAGAACATGTTCCTGCTGCCCCCCTTTTCACCATATTTGGCCCCTTTGAGCTATATAGGCCTCCGAGTTAGTGCCAAACCTCACTCTTTGCTTCTAAAGCAGAAAGAGGGCACAGGAAATCTGTTTCTCAGACACCTGACTTTCCAACTGGAAGTTGGGACGGAGGTCCCCAGGGCACCTTGGGAGGCTGCATGAGTCGAGACTGTAGATCACACCCACCATGGTTTGATCAACCAGCTGTGCGAGTACCAAATGGGAGTTTCTTTTGGCCTGGCCTGGGAGCCATGGTTTCTCTGGGGAAAATGAATTTGAGCTTGAAGCTGAGCTGGGAGGCTGCTCTTGAATGATTAGAACAAGAGCCCCTGGGCCTAATCTCCTCCACTGAGGCACTTTGAAAAAGATGACACAAGGCCCCGTTCAATTATTGCTAAGAAACAGAATGAATTTAGGAAGAAAAAAATACAAAAACTACGGAACGCCTCAGAAGTTCATGAAAATAGGAAAAAAGGGGAAGAATTAAATAGAATTGTATAACTCCGACAGTTGAAAGGTAACGTAGCTCCCCTGACGCTCAGTTTTAAAGGCCAGATGAAAGGAACTGACTCACCCCAGGTCCCATGACTCGGTAATTAAGAACTAGACCTCAGACCTAGGTCCCCCAGGGAGGGTGAGCGCCCTTTCCGTAGGTAACTGCTTCCTGTTAGGAAAGCACTTAGAGTACGGTAATCACACCCCGGGGGTAGAAGGAGCGTGCAAATCACAAACCCGCTTTAGCTCACTTAGGTGGCCGGATCCACACAAAAGCCAGGGTGTCTTCTCCTTCCATGGAAACTGCAGTTTCTGTAGGTCAGAGTCTCCGAATGTTTCCTCATTTCTTGGAGAAGGTATAAAATACAAACTGGGTCCGCTTGCCCTGCGCTAGCCCCCCTTGCTAGAGCTGAGGCTTCCTCTGGCCTCACTTAGCCACGTTTCCAGATCATACGGGATTTCCCTTTTTCACATTCCTTCTCGTAAGTGCTTTTTAAGTCCTCCACAGTTTACCCAATCATGATAGGTGATTTGATTAGTAGACACACAATTCTTCCTAATTTGATTATGAAGCAAACACAGGCCCCTCGTTGCCTCTGCTTGCCAGCTAGCACTTCGTGTCTCCCATCTTCCAGGCAGTTTGCGGTGGGTGTGACTCTGGCGTGAGTGAGGGCTTCCTGATTTTGGAAGGCAGGGTGGGTGGAGGCGGGGAGAGAGAGATCCGTGTCCAGAGGGACTTACCCGAGGGTAGACAAATAGCAGAACTGGATTCAGAAACAGATTCACTGGGTTCTTGTTACTTACAGACCAGCAGGTGACCCAGCTTCAGGTTTCCATGGCAACACCCCTGCGGGTGCCACTCTGGCCCGTCAACCTGAGGGCTTCCGAGAGCAGGGCACAAAGCCTCACAGGACTGTCGTCTCTCCCTGCTTTCTCTCAATCTGTCCAGGGATTATTTATTTATTTATTTATTTATTTTTTGGTCTTCTTTTAAATGCTTGCATGCCGCATCACAGAGGGAAATTCTAGGATGTGAACATTGTCCTAAAAATGCAGGAATTAAGTTGGTTTTCTGTGTTGCTAGTTGCCCAGCATGCGTGAAAACTGGCTGCGCGTGGTGTAAAAGTGTGAGAAGGTGTATCCACCCCTTCACAGCTTGTGACCCTTCTGATTATGAGAGAAACCAGGTAAAGTGACATTTTTTGGTATTGTAAGGCTTAACCGCTGGGGGCAGTGGCTCATGCCCATAATCCTAGCATTTTGGGAGGCTGAGGCGGGTGGATCACCTGAGGTCAGAAGTTCGAGACCAGCCTGACCAACATGGAGAAACCTCGTCTCTACTAAAAATACAAAATTAGCCAGGTGTGGTGCCGCACACCTGTAATCCCAGTTACTTGGGAGGCTGAGGCAGGAGAATCACTAGAACCCGGGAAGTAGAGGTTGCAGTGAGCCAAGATTGTGCCACTGCACTCCAGCCTGCGAGGCACAGTGAGACTCTGTCTCAAAAAAAAAAAAAGTTTAACCAAAAATAAATGTCTGTGACTGCCTTGTCCTACCTTCTCTTTTATGTTTGTTGCACACTTCGAATTTATCACCCATGTGGACATTGATGGGATGTTTCCATTCCAGGAACAATGTCCAGTGGCTGTCATGAAGACGTCAGGAGGAGGAAGACTGAAGGAGAATAAGGGGAACAGAACCAACCAGGCTTTACAGGTCAGACTCTATTTTTGTGTGGTTAAGGGGAAAACCTCTCTTTGAATGACCATGGCAACAACTCGTACTACTTTGGGTTCCTTAAAATAGTCTCTATTTTTACTTTCTACCAAAATTCCCTTTTGTATCTTTGGTTTTTAACCAAGTTTCACTTAATTAGCTCAATACATCAAAGGCTGGACACTCACATAAAATAAATTAAAACTCTGTAATTATGAAAAATGGTGTTGCTCTGGTTGAAATAAAATTGTAAAGGTGACTTTGTGGCTCACTGGGGAAGAGCTGGAAGGGAGTTATAGCCTACCATCTGAGGGATTTCAGCTTGCATCATATATAATTACGTTTCTGGGAGTTATGCATGTGCATGGAGGTCTGTGCAAAGTGTGCAAACCAACCTCGATTCAGTTGTTTTTTCTGGCTTTGTAGGGACATCAAACCAGTAGTGAGCACTGCTAAACCGGAATTGTTAGAGGATGTGTATTTCTCTCGTCTTCTCAAAAGTGGCTATTTATCCATAACTTTCCTTGGAAATTCCTTGCATTTTCTTCATAATAAATTACTAAGTCACCATGTCAGTCATGTTTGAAAAGAGGGGACGTGACAACATAAACATTTATGGGCGGAACACGTGTGGCTGTGCTTAGAGCTTCACTCAGTCAACAAAAGTTCATTGAGCATCTATATGTGGTAGAACTCAAAAAGAGGATAAGTCCTGCCCTCGCTAACCTTGGAGTCTGGCAGAAATAGACAGATTTAAAAGGGCGGCTCTGGGGAGAAAAAAGCTCTGTTTTCCATTTCTCTAATCTGTGGTGGGGTTTTTTTTTTCACTGCTGGAAATCCATTAACTGACATTACATAATCTGTGGTTTTTGACTTCTCCATTTTCTGCTACCTAAGGTCAAGTGCAAAGGTGAATAAGTGGCACATTTTAAATCATCACTGAGAAGTTGGTAGTAACTTCAGGTGAACTAAGTAACAGACAGAGGGAATGTGAATCAAATGGACATAAAGTTAATTAAAGACGTTAGAAAAGCTTGGTGCTCAGGCAGCTCCAGACCTTAGCAGTCCTTGAGGTCTTGTTAAGTAATGGGCTCCTTTTCTCATCCCACTGGTTTGGAAAACTAAGACACAGTGACAAGGACTTGGATCAGGAAGACGGTGGCTTTGTAACTTTTTCTTTTTAATTAAACTTTGTTGTTGTTTTGGGGTTTATTCATTTTTTTAGTTTTGATAAAATATACAATGAAATTTATAATTTTTACCACTTTTAACTGTACAGTTAGTCATGGTAAGTACATTCACATTGTTGTGCAATTCATCTCCAGAACTCTTTTCATCTTGCAAAACGGAAACTCTATGCTCCTTAAATAGTAACTCTCCATCTCTCTTTCCCCCCAGCCCTTGGCAACCGCCATTCTAATTTTTTGTCTCTATGAATTTGACTCCTCTAGGTACCTCACATAAGTGACTTTGTCCTTTTGTGCTGGCTTCTTTCACTTAGCATGATGTCTGTAAGGTTCCTCCATGTGGTAGCATGGGTCAGAATTCCCTTCTTTTCTAAAGTTGAACCATCTAGTGTATGTATACACCACATTTTGTCTATCCATTCATCTGTGGATGAACGCATGGGTTGCTTCCACATTTTAGCTGTGATGAATAAGGCTACTAGGAACGTGAGTGTGCTGCTATTTCTTCGAGACCTGCTCTCAATTCTTTTGGGTATATGCCCAGAAGTGGAATTACTGGATTGTATGGTAATTCTACTTTTGGTTTTTTGAGGAACCATTGTACTGTTTTCCATGGCAACGATACTGCTTTGCATTCCCACCAATAGTGCACGAAGGTTCCACTTTCTCCACATCCTCACCAACGCTTGCTATTTTCTGATTTGTCTGATAGTAGCCATCCTAATGTGTGTCACGTGGTATCTCATTGTGGTTTTGTTTTGCATTTCCTTGATGATTAATGATGTTGAGCATCTTTTTATATGCTTGCTGGCCATTTATGTGTCTTCTTTGGAGAAATGTCTAATTAAGTCCTTTGCCCATTTGTTAAATTGGGTTCTTTTTGTTGTTGTTGAGTTGCAGGAGTTCTTTACATATTCTGGATATCAACCCCTTAGATATATCATTTGCCACTATTTCCTCCCATTCCATAGGTTGCCTTTTCATTCTGTTGACTGTGTCCTATAATATACATGGAGTTTTAAATTTTGATGAAGTCCAGTTCATTTATTATTTTTTTTCTTTTATTGTCCATGCTTTTGGTATCAAATCCTAGAAATCATTGCCAAATTGAGTGTCATGAAACTTTTATGTTTACTTGTAAAGGTCTGTAGAACTTATATTTTGGTCTGTGATTTATTCTGAGTTCATTTTTACATATGGGATGAGAAATGGGTCTAACTTCACTCTTTTGCATGTGGATATCCAGTTTTTCCAACATCATTTGTTGAAAAAAATGTCCTTTCCCCATTGAATGGTCTTGACGCCCTTGTTGAAAATCATTTCACCATATTTGTGAGATTGTATTTCTAGGTGTTCTTTTCTATTCTATTGATTTATCTCTGTCTTTATGTCAGTACTGCCCTGTTTGATTACCGTAGCTTTGTAGTAAATTTTGAAACCAGGAAGTATGAATCCTTCAACTTCGTTCTTCTTTTTCAAGATTGTTTTGGAAAATAATAAACTTTTAATTTTAAGATAAACGTAGATTCACGTGCAGTTGTAAGACAATAATATTTAACATCTTTTACCCGGTTTCCTTCAATCTTGCAAAACTATAGCGCAGCCCCGCAGTCAGGATACTGATGTTGACAGCAGTCGAGACGCAGAACAGCTCTGTCATCACAAGGCTCCCCAGGTTGCCTTTGCACAGTCGCACCCATTTCTCTCCTCCCTCCCATGCACATCTCTGATGCCTGGCAACCACTGATCTCGGCTTCATTTCTATAATTTTATCATTTCAAGAATTTTATATAAACGAAATCATCCAGATGTACCCTTTGGGGGATTGGCTCTTTTAACTCAACATAATTCTCTGGAAATTCATCCAAGTTCTTTTATGTATCAATAATTCATTCCTTTTTATCGCCGAGTCGTGGTCCAGGCAGCGGCTTTTTAAACGTCTTTAATTTTAAAGACAAATATCATAAAGTCACTACATCCTGGTTTCCTGCAGTGTGTCTCTCTGCACCTTTTGAACTGTGTGGTTAAAAGGACTGGGGTCACCACAAGAGAAGGAGAAGGCTGAAAATAAACAAAAGCCCAGGTCTCTCTTCAGTGCTTCTCTGTGGATTACCCCTCTAAGTATGGAGAAAGACATTTTGTTGATACTGACATGTTTTCTTTAAATATGTGTCTCAGAACAGAAACTCTCTTTTGTTTGCTAGAGAATGGAGTGTTATTTGTCACAGGAGGGATTTCTCGTGCTCTGTGAAACACTGCTGTCTTTCGTTATCATGTGGAATGTGTAACATTCTGGTTTCCACTTTGGGTCTTCATGTTGGCCTTGAACAAAGCACCCAATGTCTTTGTGGTTCTTTTGCTACCAGAGAAGGCACTCACAGATTCGCTTCAGTGCATCTGGACACATCACATATGTACTGAGTACTTCCTGTGTGGCAGGCACTGTCTTAGGCTTCTAGGATCCTAAACTTGGATCATTTCCAGAGACATTTATTGCACACCTATTAGATGCCATTATACTGAGCTCCACAGATTGCATGAGGAGGATACAAATGAATCAGGCACATCTCTGGCCATCAGTCTCAAGAATCTTATCCATGAGTACGTAAGCAACAATACAAGATTTTTTAAATGTTAAAAATAGGGAAAGTACCAGAAAGTACACAGGGAGCCTCTCTGTGCCCGGGGCTTTGTCTTAGTCCTTCCTGTTTGCTTAAGCCGAGTGCCTTGAGGTTGAAAACACTTAATCAGTGTGGTTGGTTAAGTCTTTGATTGACAGATGGATTGATTGATGGAGATGGCATTTCAGCCCACCTTTGAGGGACGAGAAGCATCCAGACAGATGAATGCAGGCATTCGAAGAAGAGAAACCAGCCTAAGCACAGTGTAGGGGTAGGAGCCAGAAGATTCCAGGACACATGCTAGAGGAAACCCTAAGTAGGAGCAGAGGCTGCAGGAAATGATGAGACCCAGGGTTGAAATGACGCTGGAGCCTGCATCTGTAGGGCTTCACATACCAGCCCCAGGAGTTTTGACTTGATTCTTCAGTGGCAGTGGAATGCTATACAAGATACCTTATTTGAGTTTTTTAGTGTATGGATTTGCTAATCCAAGGATCTGGTACTTATGAGGTAGGGTCTTGGTTCAATCCCTACAAAGCCGGTAGCCCTCACACTGTTCTGTGACCTCAAGACCCACCCCTGTGTCCTGACCCTGAAACGTATACCATCATCTGCCAAGGGGGCTGCATTAGAGAAATGCGTGACCACAGTAGAGAAATGAGCTCAGAAATCTATGTATGACCCTGGAGGAGTATTTCAAGCTATAAAGGCCAGTATCTGACCGTCTATCTGTCTGTCTGACCATCTGTCTGTCTGACCGTCTGTCTGTCTGTCTGTCTGTCTGTCTGACCATCTGTCTGTTGGTCTGTCTATCTGTCTGTCTGTCTGTCTGTCTGTCTGACCGTCTGTCTGTCTGACCATCTGTCTGTCGGTCTGTCTGTCTGTCTGTCTGTCTGACCGTCTGTCTGTCTGTCCGTCTGTCTCCACAGATTTAGTAGTTGAAACTTGTCGGGACCATTGGCCCTGTCACCCTGCCCTAACCACTTCTCCTTCCATTTCTTAACCTTCTTATATCTGGTGCCTTTACCCCGTGAGAGTAGAGATAGTTCCCCTCTCTTTTGTGCATTCAAGGAGAGATGGTGAAGATTTCCGATATGATGTCATTCTGATATCTGTCGTTACTCTCAATATGTTTATCACTATAGGGCAGAAATAAACCATACAAGGTCATATCTCCTGGCAATTTATATTCAAGTGGTTTTCTTTCTCTTCCTGGCACCTCCTCTTCTCTTCCGCCATCACTTTTTATTCCCCGAGATGGAGTTTCAATCTTGTTGTCCCAGCTGGAGTGCAGTGGCACAGCCGCAGCTCGCTGCAACCTCTGCCTCCCAAGTTCAAGTGATTCTCCGCTTTGGCCTCCCAAGTAGCTGGGATTGCAGGTGCCTGCCACCATGCCCAGCTAATTTTTTATATTTTTCGTAGAGACAGGGTTACACCATGTTGGACAGGCAGTTCTCAAACTCCTGACCTCAGGTACCCACCCACCTCAGCCTCCCAAAGTGCTGGGATTACTGGTGTGAGCCACCACACCTGGCACCTCCATCACTTTTGAATATGCATTTTTGACCTCTCACAGGCAATCCAAATAAATGCTTTTGGGGACCTTGCCTTCAAGAGTGAAAATCAATTTCACATATACCTTGCTGAGTAGTTTCTATGGGCCTAGCATAGGGCCAGGTACTATAGAATTAACTTATAATCATTCATGTATTCATTCATTCAAAATGTGTTTGTTGGGCAACTACTATGTGCTAGACAGGCAAAACGCATGGCTGCATGGAGCCGACATGGTAGAACTTAGAATATTCGTTTTCGTGAAGCAGTTGAATGTGCACAACAGAAAAAGATACAAGAGAGAATGCCAGAATGTACTCAATTGAACAGTGGTAGCAATGTTTGTTGAGCCCGTGCCATGCGCTGAGTGCAGTATCTAAGTCTCACAATGGACCTATTTTCGCCATTTTATAGATAAGGAGATTTTGGCTCAGAGAGAGTAAATGGTAGTACGAGATGTGAATCCAGGCAATCTGACTCAATGTAGTTTTAACCACTAACCTACATTGTATGCCCTAAATTGGACATAAACATGGGTTAAACCATACTACCGATATTAATAAAAGTCAATCTGGAAGAAAGGACTCTAATCTTGGCTTCTCTTGATATTAGACTATCAAAGCCTGCCCTGATCTGTGCCTCACAGGTAGGGTGGAAGCGAGACCTCCAACCTGGCCAGGCTGTGTGGGGAGTGTATTCACCTCAAAGATATGGGAGAAAAGGGTGGGGCAGGGTGTGGTCAGAGGGGAGGAGTCAGACCCAGACAAGACTGGACATCTGCTCCACGACAGAGAGAGAAGAGGCTTAGGGAGGCAACTGAGGCCCTTGGGAGCAGCAAGAATCTCATGCATGAGTTGAATCTTGGCCAAGGGTGGACTCTGAGAACCTGGGTTTAAGTTGCAATCAGGGCTCTCCACTGGCTGGGAAGAGCTGCCCTCCCTGGCCCTGGAGTTTTGGTCACCCAGTCCAGGTCTGGGGAGCCACACTCAGAAGGCTCAAGGGCCAAGAGGAATAGCAAGTTGTTCAGGGAGTGGCCTTGGCAGCCAAGGCAGCCTCCTTTTAGAGTCTGCAGCTCAGAGAATTGAGTCTCAATCTCTTCGCACAGGGCTTTGATCTGTCACCTTCTCCCTAGAAGTCTCAAGCTCTGCGTCAGGAGGCACTGCTAACTCTTGGCATTCCCAGAGCCAACCTAAATCACATCTCAAGTTCCCTGGAGCCTGTATGAGGGGCCCCCATGAAAAGGCATTTGTCCCAGGAGATGGGCATCAAATGGTTAACCATGTTTTCCCATTTCGCTCTCTGTTTTCTTGGCTGGAACTGTATTTTGCTATTTTCTTTCCATATCTCACCTCCTCTTACTCTTTCCCATTTCCACTGCTGCTTACCACTCTTCTCAATTTATACATTTTGTTAATATATTAGCGCCATCCTCTTCTCAGTCATTAATAAAGATGTTAAATAATCCTGAACCAAATACTCACTCCTGTAGAGCCCTACAGGACACTTTCCTTTAATTAGTTGTGCTACCTTTCATGTCTCTAATGTCTTTTGGTTTCAGTGTTCCAGCTGGTTTTGAATCCATGTGACTTTTGATCCAGTCCTGTTTGAACTGATTTCATGAGTGAAAATCCAAGAGACATTTTCCTGAGTGTTGATTCAGGTCCAGGCCTACAGAGAGCTTTGCCATAGTCAGATTTTTTTTAACAGATTAATAGACTGCAATTTGGCCTTAATAAACTGAGCCCTCCTAATGCACCTCTTTCCAATATTCTTTTCAATCATAGCAGCATTTTCTCCATTAATGTCATGGCAATTTGAATTGTGTTGATGTCAGACTTCACAAAAGGTACTCTTACTGTCAGAAGTAATCCTCTTAGACCTTTTCAGAGATAACTATTTCTTAGTGGTTGTGCTATTTCCAATATCCTATAATGACAGTTAAAAATAAAAAATAAAAAGGATTGGGTATTCTATAAATCTCCTAATTAACCAGTTTCTAATGTGCTTTCTTATACAAAACAGAAAGTGAAAACCAGAGCTCATAGCAGTTTATGAAATAAGTTCAAATTGTGCAGCCATAAAAATAATCCTGAAGTCTTTGAAATGCAACTGACAGGAAGTAGACTATTCAGAGGTTAATTGCTGGACAACATAGGGCTGTGATGGTTATAGTCAATGACATTTTGATTTGATATATAGAAATCTTTGGATATAGAGTGAGGGAGGAATCTCACTATAGGGCTGTAAGAATTTGTCTCTTTGTATTGAGCTCAATTATGTTTTAAAGTTAAACCCTTCTGAAATGTATAAGCTTGTAGGGCTGGCTACTTTATGCCAGGTTTTATGAATTAACTCTTGATGAAAATACAAAAATTGATCTAAAATACCAAATGTGTAGAACCTTTATGGGGAGGTGATTCTTTGCCTTTTTGTCTGTACTGGATTTTCCAGAATCTTTATTAGTAAAAAGAAAGAATGTATTTCTTCTTTTTTCTTTTTTGTCTTTTTTTTTTTTTTTTTTTTTCTGAGATGGAGTCTCACTCTGTTGCCCAGGCTGGAGTGCAGTGGCGCGATCTCAGTCACTGCAACCTCCGCCTCCCAGGTTCAAGCGATCCTCCTGCCTCAGCCTCCCGAGTAGCTGGGACTACAGGTGCCTGCCACCATGCCCAGTTAATTTTTGTATTTTTAGTAGAGATGGAGTTTCACCATATTGGCCAGGCTGGTCTCAAACTCCTGACCTTGTGATCCACCCACCTCAGCCTCCCAAAGTGCTGGGATTACAGGCATGAGCCACCACACCCAGCCAGAAAGAATGTATTTCTAAGAATTCTTCACTTGATCTTAGCCAAAAGGCCGAGAAGCTATTTTTCTAAGAATTCTTGTAGCCATGCAGTGCAGCCATAGAACTGCCCCCTATCTTTTTTTTTTTAAATGTTATTTTATACCTGCACTATTTATTTAGGAGGATCCTCTTGGCAGCTCTTTAACCCAAGTATTAAGATTAGAAGAGGTTCTATCAGCAAACAAAAGACAACTAAGCTGACCCTGTTTGAAAGCAGACTGGAAGCAGCCACTTTCACAAGACAGGCCAGGGCTGGATTCCATCCTAGATGGCCAAGGGAAATGTCTCCAAACAGTAAGGATGTAAAATCTTTTTGAAGTAGCAAGAGAGTCTCCACTCAGGGAAATAAAAAGTTAATAAGATGATGTGGTGAGTCCTCTGATGGTGTTTGTAGAGCCATTTAAGGAACAAAATATAACTTCCTTAAAAAATCTTTTTTTTTTTTTTTTGCATTAGTTGTAAGGCTCTCTCTATCCTCTGCAGAGAGTAGAGAAGTAGCACTTACTTGGCATGTCTGAAAATTTTGCTTGAGCAGACATCAGCCGGATAAATAGAAGAAACAGGAAGGACTATCTAGAAAGAAAAGAAACCTGGGAATCATAGTTGACTTGGATGTAAATGTGAGTCTGCACTGAGGTTTACAGAAAAACAGAAAACAAAATTCTGTCTTGCTCCCCTAAGAAGACAGCGGGCTCCTCTAGAGCAGAGGTCAGCAAATGTTTTCTACAGAGAGCCAGACTGTAAATATTTTAGGCTGCAGGCCGTATGTCTCTGCCGCAGCTACTCCACTCTACAGCTGCAGTGCAACAGCAGCCAGAGATGCTACCCAGACGAATATTTATGGGTGCTGAAATTGAATTTCATGTATTTTTATATGTTATGAAATATTCTTTTGCTTTTGACATTTTATCATTGGCCATGCAAAAGCAGGGAACGGGCAGGATCCGGCCCACAGACTACAGTTGGCCAACTCCTGATCTAGTGCATACATAGATCATGTGTCCCCCACACATCTGGCCTAAGGACCCTGTAGGTGCTCAGTAAACACTTGTTCTCTTAGCTGTCACCATGTAAGAGCAAAGAGTAAGCCTTTTGCTATATAACACACACTTGACATTTGCAAGAGATTTATCTTGAAGGCTTTGCTAATCCCCCCATCCAAGTACACTCTAGCAGATAATTTCCCCCATAAAATGCAGTCAAGTATAACAGAATAATTAAAGTGACCCTTTTAGGCCCTTAGTGATTCTATAAATACAGGGCTAACGTCCTTCACAAAGTGATTAAAATAAATTCTGCTACCAAAATCAATTCTGTGTCCCGTTACATCATTGCTGTGATGACATTAACGATGAATTTACCTCAATCTGCAAAACCAATCCAAAGCACTGATGAGTGATGGGGACGACTGTGCCATGTAGCACCTGTGTGTGCCAAGAAGCAGAATGAGAAAAGGTCTGTTTCAGCAGGATGGGCAGTCCCTGCAGCCCAGCAGGGCCACCCTGATGAGCCTTCCATGCACAAAGGAGCAGAGGATACGCAATTGCTTCAAGAAACAGGTGTTAGGCAGGTGTTGGACATCACGGAGTTCTCCCAGTGGCTCAGGGCCTTCTTCCTGGACTTTGTTCTCCAAGTGGATGTACTCAGCATTTAGAATTTCACCAAATGTCATGTGATTTAACATCTCTAGACCTTGGGGTCATTTTCAAATATCAAGACTGTGAGTATATTCTGTGATGGTAGAGGATATGGGGGCAAAAAGAGTGTGAGTATGATGTTCATTCTTGTTAAAGATCTACTTGACTTTCTATTGGCTAGAATCTTAGAATCTTATGTCCTGTTTTGGTCACCATATTGTAGAAGAATACAGACTTGGCCAGGCATGGTGGCTTATGCCTGTAATCCCGGCACTTTGGGAGGCTGAGGCGGATGGATCACCTGAGGTCAGTAGTTCAAGAGCAGCCTGGCAAACATGGTGAAACTCCATTTCTACTAAAAGTACAAAAAAATTATCTGGGCATGGTGATGTGCGCCTATAATCCCAGCTACTGGGGAGGCTGAGGCAGGAGAATCGCTTGAACCCGGGAGGCAGAGGCTGCAGTGAGCCAAGATTGCACCACTGCACTCCAGCCTGGGTGACAGAGCCAGACCCCATCTTAAAAACAAAAAAGGAGAAGACAGACTTGCTGGAAATAGTCTTCAAAAGAACAGTCCAATGATCAGAACGATAGACAGTAGCATCTGTAGCATATAAGTGAAAGAAATCAGGATTGTTTTGTTTTGAAAAGGGAAAGTGATACTTGCTAACAAATAAGGGGCTTTTTTTTTTTTAAGGGAGAATTTGATTAGGCATCACAAATGGAGAAGGAAGGTGGCATTCGCCTACATGACATAAAGTCAGATAGCAAGGGACTCGAAGGGGACATGTGCTTGACCTTAGGCCTGATAAAGCCCGCTGAAACTGGGTAGCAAGCAGGAGGTCGTGGTGTCTACAAACCATGGATGGCCACAGTGGTTTAGACACCCAACTACTTGACATTAGGTGACCGAACAGGTGGATTTCGTGAGGTTTTTTTCCCTTGCAGTATCCTCCTGGATTCAAATAACCTCACTGTAACAAAAAATATGAACTGCTTTCTTGGGAATGAAATTTATCTGGAATGACATTTCTTTCAACTTAACAATGAGTCGGCCATTGGCCTACGGTCAATGCACTCTCTTTCTCTCCTTGATTTTGCTTACACGGTGAGCCTCCAGAGGCTGTAAGGCAGTGAGCATTTTCAAAACTCTAGTGATACCTCGCTCTTCAGACAGAATGTCAGACTCTTCGACTGTATTTTCAACTGTCTTGTGAGACAAAGACTAATTGGTTTGACCTCATGCTGTCACATGTTGAGAGACATGCGTCTGCCACACTCTTCCTTGAATTCATTGATTTCATTAAACACTGTCTGCTTGTGTTTGCAAAATGTTGTAATTTCCCAGTGATTTCTTCGAACTGCAGCGCATAAACAGACTTGTTGGAGCAGTGCCATTTCTTAGCTTTGATCTCCTGTTTTAATCTTTTATTTCCAATAGGCCTTCTACATTAAGTCCATTGAGCCACAGAAAATATCGACATTAGGGAAAAGCAACGTGATAGTAACGGGAGCAAACTTTACCCGGGCATCCAACATCACAATGATCCTGAAAGGAACCAGTACCTGTGATAAGGATGTGTGAGTCAAAATACTAATAGTTTATCCTTGGTAGCACAAAACTCAAACCTGTACCAAAGGAGTATCAGTGTGATTATAACCTTTGTATAGTCCAATTATTGCCGTGCACCACAGCGGACAATTAGTCTGAGTATTTGACGTAACATAATAGAATAATTTTAACAACAGATCTGAAGTTCATCGTGAGAGAATCTGTTCCATGTTATTCCCCAAAAATCTCAGTAGAGAGTCATTTCAGGATGTTGCCTGTTTTGGATCTTGAGTCATTTTCAGCAACAAAATCCGGTATATAGGGTCGTGAACATCGTTCATTAGGTGATGCACTTGAAAAAATGGTTGAGTACCTTGAAATTTGATGGGGAATTTTTTGAAGCAATTCTTCCAGTGTGCTACCCGAAATTGGAAAGAAAAAAAAAAAAGCAAAGCCTTTTGGATCCATTTTATGTGGAACTTTCATTATTCGTAGCCTTCTCTTTACTATTTTGGTTTTAGTCTCCAAAAATTAAATTACTACTATATAGAACAGTAGTAAAACAAGAACACCCCAACATAAATATCGGGTCAATGTATCTCTTGAACATCATTATTTTTATCATTTTTTTTTTTTTGAGATGGAGTCTTACTCTGTCGCCAGGCTGGAGGGCAGTGGCGCAGTCTCAGATCACCGTGCAACTTTTGCCTTCCAGGTTCAAGCAATCTTCCTGTCTCAACCTCCCAAGTATCTGGGACTACAGGTGCATGCCACCATGCCCAGCTAATTTTTGTCTTTTAGTAGAGACAGGGTTTCACTATGTTGGCCAGGATGGTCTCAAATCTCCTGACCTTATGATCCACCCATCTCAGCCTCCCAAAGTGCTGGGATTCTAGGCAGGAGCCACTGCGCCCAGCTTCTGTCTCTTCTTTCACCGACTCATCCCATTAGTAAAACTTGGAGAAAGAATTTTCAATTTTCACTGATGCCCTTGTTCAAATTGCTACTCCCCCCTCGCAGAAAGAGAGAGATGTGATAACTGCAGTTATTAAATAACACAACAGATTATTTGAGTTTTCTGCTTGTTAACTTGTGCAAGTTTGGGCTAATTTGAAGTAAAAGATGTTACAGTCTACACGGAGTATAATACTAAGCTTATTTTCATCATGGAAATGCATTTAAGACAATCTGCTGAAGCGTGATGTTTTGGTTTTTAACTACTAAAACAGATTTGAACAGCATTCTAATCTGCCATGCTTATTTACTGAATTTTCTGCTTTAATTCATTTTCTGCACACCACTGCCATCCCCTTCCCCTCATAGCAGTAAATTTGGAATATCTGTGATCTTGGTGAAAAAAGCCGCTCATTGGTGGCTTGCCTGCATTCTGCTATTTGCCAGAATTATCAAGCACACATTAGAGGCTGTATCTATGCAACATAGGTTTTTTTTGGTGCTGTTTATCCTGGCTAAATACCTTATTGCAAAATTCTTTCATTTTGTGTAGCAAAATCTGTGAAGTTAGACACCTGTGTATTCACTGAAAGGCAATCAACTTCATGGAAAATAAGTAGTTTTTCAGAGCATTACCCTGTTTCTGACTCTTTATGCCCTCATTTTAATTCCGAACGTGTCTTGAGATACTGCAGTTATTAAATTAAATGACTAGGAGACCTTTCTGCATGTAGCATTTCAGTAACCACATCTGTGTGGTGAACCCAAGTGCACAAGCAGTCAACATAATACCCAGTTAATCCTATACCTGAGTCCAGGCTGTAATCCCAAACTCTTTTAATATGGTACTTTTAAAATGGGGAATTATTTTAAAGAGAAAAATACTAGGAGTGGAATGACCTACATTTCCACTTCTCTTCTTCTAAAATTTATAAACAACTTTGAATTTTAATGATCAACCACTTTATGATGGATTTCCTAGAGCTTTGCTCTGAATATAAACTGAGTATGTGTGTCTGAGGTGAGGTGGCATAAGTACAACTGACTCAGATGTTTTTGAATTTGCCTTATCCTAAAGGGTTAGTGATAGCATTAATCATTGTGCACATGGCCTTTAAGTAGTAATAATAGATTCTCATGTAGCATGATTAGACTGAGCACTATTCAGGCGCAACCCAGGCTTCATGATTTGTGCTTTAGAGCAGGTGTCCCCAAACTATGGCCCGCGGGCCACATTCGGCCCCCTGAGGCCATTTATCCGGCCCCCTGCCGCACTTCAGGAAGGGGCACCTCTTTCATTGGTGGTCAGTGAGAGGAGCACAGTATGTGGCGGCTCTCCAATGGTCTGGGGAACAGTGAACTGGCCCCCTGTGTAAAAAGTTTGAGGACGCCTGCTTTAGAGGGTCATGGTAGACACACAGAGGAAGCTGCTGGTAACGGGGAATGTTGGAGAAGGCTTCACTCTGACTCTGGAAGGGCACCAAGGGTCAGCTCTGCTGGACATCAGGAGCACCCCAGACAGCCCCATTAAGTCCCATTCTGGAGACTCCTTAGCAGGGCAGGTTGGTCCCAATGCTGACTGATTCTGAAACGCCTGGGCTTTTGGTTGAGACCCTCTCTGAACAGCAGAATTCCCATCTCTGTCTGGTGTTGGGTTCTACCATCTCAGTGCTTGACTAGGGCCTTTTCGCTTAAGCTTTTTATTATGGAAATTCAAACATATCCAAGAGAGATGAGTGTTATGAACCTCTCTGTAGCCATTCCCAGTTTCAAAACCTATCAACAGTTCGCCAATCTTGCTTCATCTATCTTATCTTGGGTTTTGGGGGGGATCATGGTGGGAGGCATGATGAGAACCAAACACCATATCCTTTCACTCATAAATGCTTCAGTATCTCTCTAACAGATAAGCATAGTGCCATCATGATACTCAACAGAATTATCCAGAATTCTTAATAAAGGTAATCACCAGTTCATGTTCCGCTTTCTATTAGTACTTTTAAAGGCAATGGTTACACCTCTTTCCTTCCCCACTTCTAAGGGCCATGCAAATAAGAAAGATAAAATTGCTCTAAAGAAAGAGGAACCCAGCCTCTAATAATACCCAGCTTGGGTCATTGGCCCCTGATGAGTCAGTAGTTTCCTGCAGCTCTTCCGCTCCTTCGTCAAGTGTTGTAGTTCAAGTGAAATTCATCTGGTGTCACCTTGGGTGATCAACTGTGCTCTGTCTGTGTCATGTGAGAGTTCTTTTTCTTCTCCTTTCTAGGATACAGGTTAGCCATGTGCTAAATGACACCCACATGAAATTCTCTCTTCCATCAAGCCGGAAAGAAATGAAGGATGTGTGTATCCAGTTTGATGGTGGGAACTGCTCTTCCGTGGGACCCTTATCCTACATTGCTCTGCCACATTGTTCCCTTATAGTCCCAGCTACCACCTGGATCAGGTACTTTCTGGATTCATAATCTTTTTCTCTCATTGTGGTTAAGGGTCATATGCACAAAGATCATTGATTTTATTCAAGTCAATTCAGAAACACTAGTCATTCCAAATTCCTCTCACAGAGTTCCCCTTAGGATTTATTCCTAGAAAAATGCATACCTGACAAGGCGTTTACTTCCCATGCTGATTGTGAACACTATGAGCACATCTACTTTTTCTCTTCACCATGGCTGCTGGGAAACTCACAGTGGAAATGTTTGTCCTTAGCCTAGGTTTTTGATACAGATATATAATACTCTTCACTATGTGTCCCTCCTGCTTGTGGTAAAAGACTATTTCTTACCTCTTTCATTTTATAGACTTTAGAGTAAGCTGTTTTGAATTATTTGGGGGATATGTTAGGAGCTATCAAAATGAAAAGCAGAATCAGCATTTTCAAGATGTTCCCTAAGCAGGAGATGAAAACTCCAAAATAAACACTCCCAGATAAATCCAATATATTAAGAAAAAAATTTCTCTTCCGATTTGAATTCTTGTATTTATTACTATTATTATTTTTTTCATGTTGATGGGTATAAGATACTTATACATGTTTATGGGGTACATGTGATATTTTTCTGCAAGCATACAGTGAATATGTAATCATCAAATCAGGGTAATTGGAGTGTCCATCACCTCAAGCATTTATCATTCCTTTGTGTTAGGAACATTCCAATTCCACTCTTCTAGCTACTTTTAAATGTGCAACAAATTATTGTGAATTATAGACACCCTACTATGCTACTGAACCCTAGATCTTGTTCTATCTCATTGTATTTTTGTAGCCATTAACCAACCCCTCTTTATCCCTCTCTGCCCCCGCCACACTGCCCTTCCCAGCCTCTGATACCCATAATTCTACCCTCTATCTCCATTAGACCAACTTTCTCAGCTCCCACATATGGGTGAGAACCTGCAGTATTTGTCTGTCTGTGCCTGGCTTATTTCACTTAACATAATGTCCTGCAGTTCCATCTGTGTTGCTGCAAATGACAGGATTGCATTCTTTCTTGGTAGGCTGAATAATCCTCTTTGTGTATATCTACCACATTTCCTTTATCCGTTTATCCAATGA
Organism: Saimiri boliviensis; assembly: GCF_048565385.1. NCBI lineage: Eukaryota > Metazoa > Chordata > Mammalia > Primates > Cebidae > Saimiri > Saimiri boliviensis. The sequence goes on along the minus strand of NC_133455.1, from coordinate 38,621,821 downwards.
CAGACACTTAGGTTGAGTCCCTGTGTTGGTTATTGTGAATAGTGCTGCAATAAACTTTCTCCCTAGTTGAATTTAAATTCACTTTCATAATATTTTTATTCCTACATCTCTTTAGGACTAAAATCCTAAAGATATTTTCTTTGTCTGACACAGTACAAAGCTCATTTTCAAAGTACTCTTTAGATAAACCTACAGACAAAGCTTTGCTAAAAAAAAAAAAAAAAAGAATAAAAGGAGGGGAAGAGAAAGAGGAAAAAAGAAGAGAAGAAAAAAATCACTTTTAATATTCTAAGATCAAGTGAGAGGAGGCTATATTGGTTTGCTAGGGTTGACATAAAGTGCCACGACCTTTGTGGCTTCAACAACAGAAACTGATTGCTCCCTAGTTCTGCAGCCTAGACGTCTGAAATCAAGGTGTTGATAAGGTTGGTTTCTCCTGAGTCCTTACACCTTGGCTTGTAGATGGTCATCTTCTCCCAATGTCTTCACGTGGTCTTCCCTCTGTATCTCTTTCTTAATCTCCCCTTTTTATGAGGACATCAGTCACGTTGGATTACGGCCCACCCCAGTGACCTCATTTAGCCTTCATTACCTCTTTAACCACCCCCATCTCCAAATACAGTCCCATTCTGAGGCAGTGGGAGTTAGAGCTTCAACATACACATTTGACGGGGACAGAATTCAGTCCATAACAGTAAGACAAGGGAAACTGAAATTTCAAAACCAAGTGTCTCCCATGACATCCCCCACTCTGGGATCAATTCCATTCTCTATATAAAAAGAATCGTTGACGTGGCAGTCCCCACGTGCCTGGTGTGTTCATCTGTTGACTAGGTTAATCCTCATAAAACAAATTTATGAGATCTGCTATGGCTTGTCCCTTTTGCGAACGAGGGAACTGGGGGAGGAAAAGGGTTCGAACAACTCACCCAGCCTCCCAGACAGTCACTGCAGTGACTTGCTTTGCTATAAAGTAAGAGGCTCCTTACGGTCCTGTCACCCATGACATTCTGAGCCTTTGTGTCTCGGCTGCTCCCGGGTCACTGTGCCTTGAGCATGAATGTGGCTCTAAGTGCTGGCCATCAGGAGAGCACGCTTGGCTTGGTTTTCGAGTAATGGCTACAGACTGGCATGAGGCCAACTCAGCTCTTCCCCATTGTGGCTGGAGGATTCAGGGATCAGTGTCTTCTCTCTGCCCTACACAAATTGGGTTGCTCAGCGTCACCTCCTGGTCTTGCCATCAGGGGCTCAGATGGCTATTGGACCTGACACACTCAGGCTCTCATCCCCTAGAATGAGTGTCTGGTGACCTCTGTGAACAGGGGTGCAAGGGCAGACAGAGCTGTAGACAGCTGTTTATTTCACACCCAGTGACCGCTTTGCTTGTATGCACTGAGAAACGTGAAGTTATTTGGCTTGGTTTTAGAGAGAGCGAATGTAGCTGTTATTTATATGGCATACCAAATAGGAATTTACACTTTTAATGCCATCGGTAATTTTACCTTGCCCAAAGTGGTTTTCTGTCTCTAAATAACATATCATTGGTAGGTTAGGAGTTTGATTTTGAAAATGGTTAGACTGAAGCATCTTTATATAGATTAAACAGTAATCAAACAAAATTCTGTTTAGTGAAACCTTTTCAAGGTACAGCTCCTGATCTGATTATATGTGGCGATATGACACAACAAAATTCAAATTCCATTAAAGAATCTGGGCATTTTCCTAGAATTAAAATAGAATCTGACCTGAATTTTTATATTTATGCATCTTGAAAACCATGAATTTGTAGCTGGTATCCTAAAAGATTTCTAACACTGTCCTGTATTTCAAATTAAAATTCATTAATTTGCTCTCAAACATAATTGAGTTTAATATTAAACATGAATAAATTGATAGCTTTGTTCATAAACGCAAATGCCTGTGTGTTAGCTATGAACCCCTTACTGTTGCTTTTATTCCTTGCAGCGGTGGTCAAAATATAACCATGATGGGCAGAAATTTTGATGTAATTGATGACTTAATCATTTCACCTGAATTTAAAGGAAACATAAATGTAAGTCTCCAGCTGCTTTGTAATAATAGTTGTTTTCAAGGATGGTCCTATTTTCATCACACTGTACTATGTTGGGGGGTATTTTTTATTTCTGTGACTTTGGTGTTATAAACTTTTACCTATGCTATCATATATACTATCTGTGCTAGAATGAAAATAATAAGACCTTATCCTTGTAGCTGAGTATTTCTAGTTGCAGCAGTGAGGAAAGAGAAATGCACTTGGTACAATAAGACCTGACATTTTCTTTTTATGTAATTTGTGGCAAGTCACCTTAATGAGGCAATGCTTACGAATACGTGTGAAATGCTTCGTGAATGGTTAAGGTGTGATACAAAGAATTGCATTTCTGCGAAGAGTAGGTGGCGGTGTTCCCGTTGCAGACAGAGCTGGGGTTCGCAGAGGTTAAATGACTTGCAAAGTCCCAGGAATCTTGTTATGTGTTTCTCCTTCTCTTTGACCTGATTTGTTCCCTACCATCTGATGTCACCTCCTCTTGCCTTTCATCTCCCCGCAGGAGAAACTATAGGAGACGCCTGATCTCCACCCTTCCCAGCCCCCCTCCTACCAGTGCCTCTGGATGGGGATCCTCCAGAGCAGGGGTGTCCAAACTTTTGGCTTCCTTTGGCCACGTTGGAAGAACTGTCTTGGGCCACACCTAAAATACACCAACACTAACGATAGCTGATGAGTGAAAAAGTGATTTGTGCATAATTTCCGTGATATCCACCACCACAGATAAGCAAAAAAAGTCCTTACATTCAAAAGGCTGGACACAGCTGCTCTAGATGGGAGCATCTGTTGCCAAGAGGGGAGATGAGGGATTTCAGGTACAAGTCAGACCTCCAAGTCTACTTGTACACGCTTCTAAATGTCCTTCCCCTTTCTTTCTTCCCCTGTTTTCCTCTCTTTGGTGAGATCTGTGAGGTGGCTGCCTCTCTGGGGCCCTGCCTGACCACTTCCTGCCAAGACTGATAGGCTCCTTACTCGGGAGCAGTGTGGGTTCAGACCCAAATTCTGGGGGCCTCCTGTAGGCCATCCTTACAGCCTTGTCGTGCACACATTTGCCTGCTGACAGAGTTCAGAGCCACTTCCAAGCCTCACACTGGATGTGATTCCAGGCCACGCCTCCGGTTGGATGACTTATATAGTTTGACCCTCTGACCAGAGGCATGGCCTGAGTTTGTCACTGACAGCCTCTTCCTCCCACCTGCTGTTCCCAAATCACATTGAATTTTTTGAGCACCTACTGCAGGCAAAGCATTTTGCTGGGTGCAGGGACAAAAGATTGAGATTGTCATATTGCCTTCATGGAGGCAGGCAGCAAATCTACACGGGGATTGAAAGTTGAGGCTGGACGTGGTGACTCACCATTACAATCCCAGCACTTTGGGAGGCCAAGGCAGGAAGATTGCTTGAGGCCAGGAGTTCAAGACCAGCCTAGGCAACATAGTGAGATCCCCATCTCTGTAAAATAAAATGAATATTAAAAAAGTTGACAGCACAGACTGTCATCAGGTTCTAGGTACTCTGGTTCCCTAACAGTTCAGAAATGCTGTGAGTCCAAGAAGACACCATGTGTTTTCACATGAAAGAGAAATGAAACATGGATGGGATTGAGTACGCCTGTAGGATGGAGTGGGGTGGGTGGAAGCAGAGAGGTGAGTTCAGGTACAGAGGACAGAGCCTCGCAGGCCTGTGCTGGGAATGTCACTCAGTCCTGCTCCGTGGGAACCTAGAGGATGGGACGGGAATGAGCAAGAGGGATAGCTGTAAAGCTGAGCTGGAGCAACAGAAGGCGGTGTCAGACTGAAAACTCTGCCCTTAATTCTGTAGGTTGCAGGGAGCCACTGAAGATTTCTGGGCAGGGAGTGACATCTGTCTGGACTTGCACTGTAAGGCGAGTGGACCTAGACAGTTAGTGACATGAAAGCAGTCAGAGTTTCTCCATGGGAAAAGAGACTGTTTGGAAAGAGGAGGCTAGGGAAAGGGGGGATTCTCACCCCAAGGGCCTCGGTGTCCTGTCTGAGCGCTGGGAAACCACGAGAAAAGAAGAGTGTCTAACCCCCAGCAGGGGCCAGCTCCTGAAGTGCTTGTTGCCGCTGAATCGCTCTTTGTTGGGGAAACTCCTGCTGGGCGGTTATTATTTTGGCAATGGTGCACAGCTGGGCTTGGAGAGGCAGGGACTGAAGAAAGGCTGGGAGCCCAGGGAGGATGCTTATGCCAGTGCAGGTGTGTCTGAGACGTCTGCCGTCTCTCCCGGCTGACAGCAGGTCCTTCAGGCTCCGGTGAGCAGAGTGTCAAGGGCTGGGGTGTGGTGACGCTCAAGATGACCAGCTTGTCTTTACACCATATCGTTAAAGGGGGCGTGGGGGTGACATCATAGGAGTGAGAGCACCGAGGACTGGTAGCAAGGCTTCATTTTAAGGACTGAAAGACAGCAGGATGGGGCGGTGAAGGTAGCCGAGAAGGTGCTCAGAAACCAGAGGAGAAAAGCAAATGGCATGGCGGGAGCTGCTCACGAATAAGGAACTGTAGAGTCTTGAGGATCATGAGGTTGGGTGATCCTCTCGCCGGCAATCCTTCCAGAAGGCATCTTCAGTAAAAAGCCAGCCTGCTAGGAGTGAAGGGTGCGCAGACAGTAGAGACCATGGTTTTCATCCTGTGGACAGAAATGTGAGTGGGGGCTGTAGTTTGGAGAGATGCGAAGGGGAAGGAAGGTCGGAAGGTCATGCTTGTCCATATCTCAGCTCTTTACATCAGATTTTCCCACCAACTGCCTCTTCCTATTATCTTTTTTATACTCTAGCATCACGGGGTGGCGGGGGCAGGGGTGGGGAAAAATAGTTTTCCCCACCTGACAGATTTCTTTTTATGAGTTATAATCGGTCTTCTTTAGAATGCTTGCCACTCTCCCTTAACCCACCAGCCTTCTCTGCCTGGGAGGGAGATAGTATTGCCGCACCTAAGCAGGACAGTATATTTATGTTATGTATTTACTCACTTTTTACATTTTATTATATTTTTAAATAGAGACAGGGTCTCGCTATGTTACCCAGGCTGATCTCTAACTCCTGGGTTCAAGCGATACTCCTCCCTCAGTCTCCCGAAGTGCTGGAATTACAGGCATGAGCCATTACCCCCCGCCTACTTATGTTGTCTTTTTTAAAAAACTAATAAGCCTGTAAATCAGGCCACCTTTTCTGCATTGTTTTCCATTCTTGAGCTCTTCATTTCATGGGGGATGCCTTGCTCCTTTTACTTTTGTTTTCTGTTAGCCTGAAAGCCTTTTCCTCTTTGTGGCTGGTGACTTCTGCTGAGGCTCTGCAGGAGGTTCCCCAACAAAGAGCGATTCAGCGGCAACAAGCACTTCAGGAGCTGGCCCTTGCTGGGGGATTAGACACTTTTCTTTTCTCGTGGTTTCTTAGGACTCAGACAGGCTAACTCCAAAGACACCTAAGCCCCTTGGGTCAGAATCTTTTCCTGTCCCTAACTTACTGCTTTCAGCCTGGCCTCTTTTCCCATGGCATAACCTTCCAGCTGCTTTCCTTGTCACTCATGAAATTCATCATAAGATTGACTCGCATGTTTTGAATGTTACTGTCTGCCAGGGCCTGTTCTTAGCATGAATAATCTCATTTAATGTAGCGCTCATTTAATGTAATGCAGGGTTAAGTCAGTCCTGTGAGGGAGATAGTATGGCTGATCCCATATTGCAGATGAGAAAACAGAGGCACCAAGAAGTGAAGTTGCTCAGGTCACTTAGCTCTTAGCGACCAGAGCCGGGATTCATTAACGAACTTGAAAATGTTATTTTCTTTTCTCCCAGGTCTCTGAGTATTGTGTGGCGACTTACTGCGGGTTTTTAGCCCCCAGTTTAAAGAGTTCAAAAGTGCGCACAAATGTCACTGTGAAGCTGAAGGTACAAGATACCTACTTGGATTGTGGAACCCTGCAGTATCAGGAGGACCCCAAATTCACAGGGTATCGGGTAGAATCCGAGGTGGACACAGAACTGGAAGTGAAAATTCAAGTATGCTGCTTTTTTTTTGTTTTGTTTTTCTGGGTGGGACATCGCCCCGCCTTTTCGACTGGAAAGGTGTGTTTACGCTTGTGAGTTTCCACATGTTCTCTGATTTCTCCATCTTCATTTTTCTTCATAGAAAGAGAATGATAACTTCAACATTTCCAAGAATGACATTGAAATTACTCTTTTCCACGGGGAAAATGGGCAATTAGATTGCAGTTTTGAAAATATTACTAGAAACCAAGATCTCACCACCATCCTTTGCAAAATTAAGGGCATCAAGACTGCAAGCACCATCGCCAACTCTTCTAAGAAAGTTCGTGTAAGTGACCTGGCAGTCCCACCTGCTGTCTTTACCTGATTTTTGTGATAATTCCTTGGCTAAACCAGAGGCCAGAATGGAATCTTTCATAGATCTTCAGGTCCTCACTTTAAATAAACAAAGCAGGTACTGCAAGCCCAAGCAGAATAGCTCCAAAATAGCTGGCTGACTCCATCCCTGGGCCTGTTTGAATGTCAAAGCGTTGGACACACCATTGTCTGTAATCCTAATGAGTCTTGATAGCTTTTGTTCCAGCCATACATTTATACAGTAGCATCTGCAAGCAAAATCTCCAGACCCATTGACAAATGAGCTGCCACTCTTTTCTCAAATGCAGAGGTGACAGGTCTTGGTAGAAACCCAAAACAAACAAGGCTCTCTTCAGCACACTCGGGGTAGCATTAGAATCTGATGGAAACCAAATAATCTCTGGGTCATAGGCTGCTTCCTTCACCATGAAGTCAAACTTTCTGTGATTAATCTTTCCCCAGACATGTTTGGGGGACCCATCCCTGCTACATTTATGTCCCACAGTAAAGATGTGAGGCCACTGAGAAGGGAAACATATTAGAAGTCACCCTTTATAGTGTTCATGCCATATGAGGCTCTGTATAGCCTACATTGAAAAATCCTTTTTGATCTATCATCATAAATAATTGGATAAAAGACAATGAAAAAGAACTTCAGCCAGGCAGCGTGGCTCACACCTGTAATCCCAGCACTGTGAGAGGCTGAGGCAGACAGATCACGAGGTCAAGAGATTGAGACCATCCTGGCCAACATGGTAAAACCCTGTCTCTACTAAAACTGCAAAAATACACTGGGCATGGTGGCGTGCGCCTGTAGTCCCAGCTACTCAGGAGGCTGAGGCAGGGGAATCACTTGAACCAGGGAGGTGGAGGTTGCAGGGGGCTGAGATCGCACCACTACACTCCAGCCTGGCAACAGAGCAAGACTTTGTCTCAAAAACAAACAACAACAACAAAAAAACAAACTTCAGACTGGAAGGCAAAACCAAAAATGTGTTCATGTCCCAGTGGCACCCGTTAATAGCTCTGTGGCCTTACATAAGTCACTTGACCTTCCTGAGCTCCTCTTTGTCCATCTGTATGGTAAATGAGGGTAATAATAAGTTTTATTTATTTATTTTTTTAGACAGAAGTTCACTCTGTTGCCCAGGCAGGAGTGCAGTGGCGCGATCTCGGCTCATGGCAACCTCTGCCTCCCAGTTTTAAGTGATTCTCATGCCTCAGCCTCTCATGTAGCTGGGATTGCAAGCGCATGCCACCACGCCCAGCTAATTTTTTCTATTTTTGGTAGAGATGGGGTTTCACTGTGTTGGCCAGGCTGGTCTCGAACTCCTGGTCTCAAGTGATCTGCCTGCCTTAGCCTCCCAAAGTGCTGGCATTACAGGTGTGAGCCACCACGCCCAGCCAATAAGAAGTTTAAAATCAGCAATAACAACTAGGCTGGGAGAGGCAAGTCATGCCTATAATGCCAGCACTTTGGGAAGCGAAAGCGGGAGGATCACTTGAACCCTCGGAGGTCTGGGCAACGTGGTGAGACCCTGTCTCCCTAAAAAAAAATGGAACAACAGCTCATCTCAGTGTTCCCCTCTTTCCTGTTGAGAAGAGCAAACGCTGGCATTCTTCATCATTCAAGACGTAGCTCCTGAGAGCCTGCACCGTGATGGGGACAGAACAGAGAAGTAAACAGACAAAAACATCTGCCTTTACGGAGGTTCCCTAAAGAGACACAGTGTGACGAATATAAATAAAAATTGTGTTACTTGGTGGCAGTTGCTATGGAGAAAAAAAGCAGCAGGTGGAGGGGGTGGGAATAGGCGCATGTGGGGGCCACGCTGCGGGTTTTGCAATGGTGGCCAGAAAAGGCCTGCTTGTGAAGGTAACATCTGTGTGAGGAGGAGGGGGAACAAGGCATGGGCTATCTGGGTTAGAACATTCTAGGCAGAGGGCGCAGAGGATGCAAAGGTCCTAAGGCCAGAGGCTGCCTAGTGTGTTTGAAGAGCAGCAAGGAGGCCAGTGTGGCTGGAGTGGAGGGAGCAGAGCAGAGTCTTCCAAGGCTGGAGAGTTCACGGAGAGAACAGGAGGTGATGAGGACCTTGTGGACCACGGCAAGGGCTTGGCTTGTGGGCTGGGGAAGCCATGGGAGAGTTTAGAGGAGGGCGCCACGAGCTATTTAAATGGTGTCGTGCAGTTAGTCATCATGACAGCCTACCAAGAGGCGCTCTCCACATCCCATTTCAGAGATTAGGAAAAGGCCTGGATGTGCATGCCTAATGCAGGATTCTGCAGCTGAGAAGCAGAGCAGGTGGCAGAGCTGGGGTGGAGAGCTTCAGCTGTCTGGGTCCAAATCCAGCCTCCAGCCGCTGTGCTCACATGCCTCCATGGGGGCAGCATGGGTCCAAGGATGGAAACACACCTTAATACTTGTCTGTACATCAGTGAAATAGTTAAACGGCATGTAGGGTTTTCCCCTTGACAAGTTTTACAAAATATTTATAATACAAAATGCTAAAACTGGAAAAAGCCATCAGGGATGATCTGATCAGCATGGCCAAACTGGTTTTTGCCACAGAATGTTTTATTCAAAATAGGATGCCAGGTACAATGGCTCACACCTATAATCCCAGCAGTTTGAGAGGCTGAGCTGGGAGGATCGCTTGAGTTCAGGAGTTCGAGACCAGACTGGGCAACATAGCGAGACCCTGTCTCTACAAAAAATTTAAAAATTAGCCAGGTGTGGTGGTGTGCACCTATAGTTTCAGCTACTTGGGAGGCTGAGGTGGGAGGACCGCTTGAGTTCACGAGTTCAAGGCTACAGTGAGCTATGATCATGCCACTGCATTCCAGCCTGGACAGCAGGGCAAGACCCTGTCTCTAAAACAAAAACAAAATAAGCCTGCCAAGAAGCACAAGGTGTAAAAAAGATAAAAGCTGAGTTTCTTCCTTAGAATAAAGGGTAGGGGGCTTCTCACCCACAGGCTGCTGCCTCGTTATTGCCCCCACTCCTGCAACTTAAAACCCCCAGAGCAAAGAGGGCCAAAGTTAAGACTCTGAGGGTCTAGTCCGGCACACATCAACTGACATTTCAGGAAACTGAGGCACAGTGACTGGATTTGCGCAAGGACATATAGCTCATCTGCCACAGAGAAGAGAGTTGAACTCAGATATCCTACCCAGCTCACTGCTTATTTTTGTATTGTGAAACCATTTTAGGCGGGAAACGATGTAAATAAATACAGTACCCAACTCGATTGGGTCTAATGACATTCTTTGTCCTATCAGGTCAAACTGGGAAACCTGGAGCTCTACGTGGAGCAGGAGTCAGTTCCTTCCACGTGGTATTTTCTGATTGTGCTCCCTGTCTTGCTAGTGATTGTCATTTTTGGTAAGTGCCCTGTTTAATTTTGTCAGAGAAATTATTCCCTGGGGACTCTCGCCAGGCAGGCAGGCAGACTTTCCGCTTTCAGGGGTTGTTTGCTTCAATTAAATATAAATGGGTGAAAACCCAAATCAAAACTTTGGGAAACAAATAATAGGTGCACACTGAGGTCTTTCTAAATGTTTCCTTTGGCTAGGTACAGTGGTTCACTCCTATAATCCCAGCACTTTGGGAAGCTGAGGCAGGGAGATCACCTGAGGTCAGGAGTTTGAGATCAGCCTGGCCAACTGACAAAACCCCATCTCCACTAAAAATACAAAAATTAGCTGGACATGGTGGCAGGTGCCTGTAATCCCAGCTACTCAGGATGCTGAGGCAGGGAGAATTGCTTGAACCCGGAAGGCTAAGGTTGCGGTGAGCCGAGATCACACCACTGAACTCCAGCCTGGGCGACAGGGCAAGACTCCATCTCAAAGAAAAACAAAAACAAAAACAAAAAAACACAAAGAAAAAAAAAAAAAATTTTAAGGATGCTTCATTAATAGAAGGCTGGGTTACATAGATGGTATCTTGGGATTTGAGGGATATAATCGACATTGCTTCTCCATTCCTTCAAATTGTGATACAAACGTTCATTTATATCATTCCCTAAGAACTTCTCTGGGATTTGGGGCTCCCAGGACTTGGTTATTTCATCCTGATCACCCTGCCATCTGCCACCGTAGTCTCATCCCAGCCTTGATTTTTCTGGGAAGGCTGAGGCAGGAGGATTGTATAAGCCTAGGAGTTTGAGGTTACAGTGAGCTATGATCATGCTGCTGCATGCCAGCCTGGACAACAGAGTGAAACCATGTGTCTAAAAAAATAAATCTTAAAAAAAAAAAAAAAACAGAAGTGTGATCTGTGTCATCTCTTAAAGCGGTCCCAGGCTCATCTGCACACAGTGAGCCCATGGTGGTGGCTCACTGGCTAAATCTGGCCCACCAATATGTTTGTTTCACCCATGTAGCATTTTCTAAAACTATTAAGTAGCTTACTAGTGATTCACATTTTGAAACATCTCTTGAAAATGTGAAAGATTCAGATCATTGGATCCCAATTTTTCTGTAGCATCAGTTAATTAGAGCTGAGTGGCAGCTATGCCCTTGAGTTTTGACCACAGTTGCCACCACTCCATATTGTCTCCATCCAGGCCATTTGACTCATGTATATACCTGATTTCTGCAGCTATTTTGTTTGCGACTCTGGTTCTGAGCTGCTTGTCGCTTCAAGTCTATTTCCTCTTACCCTTCTTTGAAAAAGGAACTCTTCTCCACCAACAAATAGAACTTCATAGTTCTTGATTTAACGTAGGTATTGCCCTTCTCAAATTTGATGGCTAGTAGAGGCAGTTGCCACGTCTCCTTCCATACACTCATTTATTCGTTCATTCATCCCTGCATCTATTTACCTTACGTTCATCGAGCACCTGTTATGTTGCTGATAACTGTGCAAGTCTCTGGAGCTATAAAAAATGAGCCTTTGCGTGCACAAGCCAGAGTTGTTCAAACTGAGGCCTGAGGAACAATGGGCCCAAGTGACGCTCCCGGAAAAAGGGGTTCCATGGTCAAGTAAGTTTGGGAATCACTACATATGCCATCCTTTCTTAGACATGCACAATGCATGTTATTAAGACTGTTGACTTTATGAAGGAGTCCAGTGAGGAAACGTATTTGTTTCCTCTAGCATCATTTAGACCTGTTGGTAGCAGAGCTCCTCTATTATGCAATTTGTTTCTTTCCTTTTTTTTTTTTTTTTTTTTTTTTAAAGAAAGAGTCTCACTGTTTTGCCCAGGCTGAGTGCAGTCACACAATCACAGCTCACTGCACCTTTGACCTCCTGGGCTCAAGCGATCCTCCCACCTCAGCCTCCCAAGTAGCTGGGACGACAGGCATGTGCCATCACACCTAGCTAACTATTTTTTTTTGTAGAAACGGGGTCTTTCTCTGTTGCCCAGGCTGATCTCAAACCCCCTGGCCTCAAGCCATGCTCCCATCTCAGCCTCTCAAAGTGCTGGAATTACAGACGTGAGCCACCGCACCTGGCTGTAATTTGTATAAGTGAGGAGAAGCTTCCTAGAATACTAACGATGGTTGGTTGTTGAACACCTATACTTTTTAAATAATCTGTTCTTAATGCTTTTTGTGAGTTACTTCTTATCATCCTCCCAGCATCGTAGTGAGACAGGCACTCTTGAAGAGAAGGCAGCCAGGCACAGAGATGCTGAGGAACTTAACCCAGGTCACACGTGGACCCAAGCAGCGAATCGGGTTGGTTTACAGCCTATGCCGCACAGTTCAAGGCAATATGGAGATACGGAGTTCCTTGTGGCTCGCTCATCATGTCACCCCATTGGCTGTATGCAGGCTTGGCTCATGTAGCCAACTATGGATCTGCGGTTCCTTTCTGCATTTGCGGCACAACTTTATTTCTCCAGGGATGCTTAGAAACATTCAGAAAGAATGGGACGATGCAAGTGGCTGCAGCTGTGGGGAAACCTGGCTTGTTTCATTACGTTTCCGCCACTGGGATCTTTGCTTATAAGTGAAGGTTATTTGATTTAGCTTTCACTTGTAAAATGAGTAAGGGTTTGTTTTTGCTCTGTTGCATTTTAGCATCTTCCTCTTTAGAGTGACCCCTCACTGGGAAGTTTTCTTTTTCATAGGATCCAGTTCTTTAATGTTACTTTTTAGTCTCATTCTAGCTCTTGCTCTCTGTCCCTCTATGTTTTGGTTTTGGTTTTTTTAAGAGCTCTAAAGGTTGCTCTTTGTTTTCACTTTTGGTCTTTGAGTTAACCTGTCCCTCTGATGCCCATCCCTGTCTCTTAGCGGCCGTGGGGGTGACCAGGCACAAATCGAAGGAGCTGAGTCGCAAACAGAGTCAACAACTAGAATTGCTGGAAAGCGAGCTCCGGAAAGAGATACGTGATGGTAGGCTCCAAAATTGTCTTTGTAGAAAAACAAGCCTGTTATATTTTTATTTTTCGCCCTTACACGGAGGTGGCCACAGTAATGAGAACTGTTTGTATAATAGAAGACAACAGCACAGCAGGGCCTGGGCCTGGCTTTGTGTTTTATTTCAGCTCTTCTCTGCAGCCAAACAAGTCATTATCTATTGTTTCTTCTTTAATGAAAACCAAGGTCATACTCTGTGTTAGACAAAACACCAGAAGATCTTATCCATTGTTTGTGGAGTTAAAATACTGCTCTTGGGATTCTGTTTTGCAGGCTTTGCTGAGCTGCAGATGGATAAATTGGATGTGGTGGATAGTTTTGGAACGGTTCCCTTCCTTGACTACAAACATTTTGCTCTGAGAACTTTCTTCCCTGAGGTAAGAGAGCATTGATCATATTCCTAAGGTTGAGTCTTGAATAATAATGAAGGTGCTTGTTGCTTTTGTCAAAATGAGTGTTTGCTTCCAAGGCAACTATAGATAACGTGCTTGGTACAAAATAATGGCTTACGTTTGAGCAGAGCAGGGAGGAGGGTAATTATTAATTGCATTGATTAGGGTATAAAGCAGTGATGGGTCACTGGTGATTACTCTTTGTCCAGTAACAAAAACCTAGCAGGGACAGAAGCTCAGAGTGATGATTTTGCTTTCTTTTACTCCCAGTGTAGAACTGAACGTGTAGCTGGGAAGTGAGCTAGTTTATTTAAAAATCAATAAATTGTGAGCTAGCCAATTTGTTGTGTTTATCTGCATGACTTACATTGCAGCGACTAGATTATTCACTATTACTTCTCAATTGGAAAGGAAAAATACCACCGGTCAAAAGGAAAGAAAGTAGACATGGATGGAATTGGGAGTTGAAAACAGGCATTTTAGCCTTGTAGAGTTCTAAGAGTTCTCTTCGGTGGTTTTTCTTCAGCTGCACGGTTTGCGTCATCCTCATTTGGTAGACGTAGATGCACGAACTGCTTAATTCATTTGTTCTAGGGCTCAGAGGAATAATCTACTTAACCTTTTGGGTTGCTGGTCTTACCTGTGTTTTACGCGTCCATTTTCTCACTCAGCCCTCTCCATTCACCCTCCCAAGTCTTTGGCGAGGTACACTCATCCTTCGCATCATCACCACCACGTCCTGGTACCCCAGCTCTGCCATATTGCCCTGGTTTTTTTTTTTTTTTGGTCTGATGACCACATAGAGGCCCAACCTCTTAAACACATCAATACCAATGATCGCATTTCAATCTAGACTTCTAAGCAATGGCTGAAATCTCTCCAGGCCAAAGGAGAGTCTGTATCACCTTACCAGAAGCTTCTCTGCAAAAACTGGCCAGAAGCCTAGAGTTCAGAAACCCAGACACACGCAGTAAGCAATTTTCAGCTTCTCTATAATTCTGGAAGCGGACACCACACTATGTAATGCAGGGTCTGGAGTATGGAATGCATCCCTAAAATACCTGCCGTATTTTTTTTGGTCCAAGCCTCAGTGTTATAAATCAAGAAGGCTGTAAATAAGACTTCAGCTTTTTGTGCTGGTGAGGTTTCCCTTAACTTATCCTCCAAGAATACCAGGCACCGAGACCTGCCATTTGCCACCTCATCCATTTCAATGGCAGAACACCGCCTGGGGAGGGGGAATTCAATTCCCCGAATCAGGATGACTCTGCAGGGCCTCCGCAAAGGCTGCATCACAAGTCCTATTTCCGAGCTATCTGAGATCCCCATTAAGAATTTAAAAGCAATAAAATAACGGAGATTTTTGACTATCAACATGAATGCCGTGTGGGCTTTTACAGTTAATGATTGCCCTTGAGTGCTGAAGAGAGTAATCTGTGGCCTGAAAAAAGAAATGTTCTTATCTTCTATATTTGGTAATCAAGAACAAGATAGAGTAATGAATGTAAAGGAACACTGTTGCAAGTTGAAAGTTTCAAAAAAATAAAATAAAATAAAATCCCAGGAACAATGCTACCTTATTTTAGGAGAGGTGAGAGAGTTGCAGAGGAGCCAAATGGATTTAACTTGGTGTTATGTATAATCTTGAAAAGCAACTGGGAAAACCATAAAAATGGAAGTCAGAAGTTGTATAAAGGAGAGAACGCAGGAGAAAGCCCGCAGAAATTTGTCAGAAGCCTTTTCAAGAAGACCTAAGTCAAAATGGGATTTATAATAATTAAGAAAAGATAGAACAGGGAAACACAGCCTAAGAAGACAATGCCGCTTGAAATGCATTCCAGGCTGCAGAGAAGTCCTGGTATTAAGCAGGCTCTTTATGGATTGATCAGAAGCCAAATCCTCTAGGCCTGGAGGTTGGGGGGCACAGGGGGAGGAACTGGGTGATCAGCACCTGAAAGAAATCAACAGGCAAAATCCAGAGGAGATGGTAGGTTCTCAGTGGAGGCTGAGGTTCTTGCTCTGCGTGTTGGCTTTTAAAGCCTTGCTTTTTATTATGTTGACTCTTCTTTGCTTTGCATAAAATAGGAGAAGAAATAAGGGGTAAGCAGAGGATCTGACCCGAAGGAAAGGGAAATTGGAATGAAAGGAGGAAACGGCCTTAAAACACAGAACGATGGTGGCATTTCTGTATTGAAGGTTAAGAATCAACCTGTTTCCCTTGTCCATTTACGTGAAGTTGGTTCAGCAGAAAAAATATTAAGGACTAGAAAATGCAAACCTAGGGTCTGGGTTTTGTTGTTGTTGTTTTTTGGGTTGTTTTTTTGTTTTTTTTTTCTTTCTTTTTTTACTAGGGAGGATATGGCCAAAATAGTGTCAGGTCTTTTGCCTGGGCTGGCAAATTTGAAACTACGGAGCAAAATTCTTTACAGAAGAATTTTACTTCACAAGATATAAAATTAGGTCAAAGTTTCAATTATTATCAAAAAAGAAGAAAAACCTGAATGGTTTGGGTTTAGCATCTCATTCTGTTGACTCAAAGTATTGCTTAACATACTTTTAAAGTTTTTAACCATTAATTGTAATAAGATTTATGATCCACTACACACCCTCAAATTTTGAAGTTTATATTCCAGAGCTACCTAGCATTTAGAAACCAATGGGTAGTAGCACTGGGGTCTCTACTTTTCTATAAATTAGGAATAAAACCAATAATAACTGACACGGGGCACTTACTCTGAACACGTTTGATTTTCACACTAAACCTCTGAGGTGGGAACCATTATTGTCCCATTTCAGAGATGAGGCAAGGCAGACACAGAGAGGTTAAGAACACATCCCAAGTCATGTGACCAGTGTGTGATTAAAGCCAGGACCGGAACCCAGGTAGTCTGGTCCAGATTCTACGCTGTTAACTACCCCTGTCTTCAATACCATTGTGCACTGAAATATTAGATGCTACTTAGCTAAGACTTGTAAAACTTAGCAACAGAATTTAGTCTTTATCTTTAGAAGGTGAATAGCTTGAAGAGTGGTCTGACGTTTGCATAATCTCCATCAATGACCCCTTCTTTAAATCATTTCTTTTAAAATGTGAGGCGATACCATCATCTACCAAAACTGGAACTGATGCCATGATAATTCTTCTTAGAGGCTTTCAGAATTCAGTGGCATTTCTTGAGAGCTGAATAATTATTTGTGTGTTAGAGAATACGCAGCCACCACAGACCCAGAGGCTCTTTAGATTAGCAAATAATGTCTCTACTTTATTAAAAAACGGACTTGGGTATTATAACAAAAATACACTCTTCATTTCCTTTGGATGTTATGAATAATAAAAGTGTCTCCTTCCTCTCAGTCAGGTGGCTTCACACACATCTTCACTGAAGATATGCATGTAAGTCTCTACGTTTTCATTTTTAGCCCAGTGACTGCCTGATGTTCATAGTATTATCATCTTCATTATCATCTCCATTATTATTAGTTTGAATTTTTATTGTGGGTTTTTTGGGATCATGAATTCAATATTAAATAATTCATTGTCTTGGAAAACCCATTGTGGAGCTACTTTCTAACTTCAAACTTGTACATGATTTTGTATTACACTATATTTCTTTTTCTTTTTTTCAGAACAGAGACGCCAGTGACAAGAATGAAAGTCTCACAGCTTTGGATGCCCTAATCTGTAATAAAAGCTTTCTTGTTACTGTCATCCACACCCTTGAAAAGCAGAAGAACTTTTCCGTGAAGGACAGGTATTAGTCCATTCTTTGTTGTTTTAAAAGCCTTTAAGAAGAGAAAACGAGGCCGGGTATGGTGGCTTAGGCCTGTAATCCCAGCATTTTTGGGAGGCCAGGGTGGGCAGATCGCTTAAGGATAGGAGTTAAACACCAGACTGACCAACATAGCAAAAACTTGTCTCTACAAAAAAAAGGGAAATCAAACCTAAGTCTCTTATTTTATTTCCAAACCACTATCTGAACTTGGTATCTTGAGAACATGGACTTTCCAAAGGCTATTTGATTGAGAGTTTATGTGGCCTTATCTCTGTGTTAGCTCACACCACCCCAACACAGTTTTTTGTTTTTTTGTTTTTAGTTGGAGTCTCTGTGGCCCAGGCTGAAGTGTGTGATCATAGCTCACTGCAGCCTCAACCTCCTGGGCTCAAGCTATCCTCTTGCCTCAGCCTCCTCAAGTAGCTGGAACTACAGGCGCATGCCACCACACCCAGCTAATGTATTGTTTTTGTTGTTATAGTAGAGATGGGGTCTTGCTATATTGCCCAGGCTGGTCTCAAACTCCTGACCTCACACAGTACTCCTTCTGCAAGGATTACAAGCATAAGCCACTATGCCTAGCCCTTTTTCTTTTTTTTAATGTTGAGACAGGGTTTCACTGTGTTGCTGAGGTTGGATTCAAACCCTGGGCTCAAGTGATCCTGCTGCTTCAGCCCCCTGCCCCCAGTTCCCAACAGAGAGTCTATTCTGAAGACACACACGAAACCCTCCCACTCCCAAGTAACCCTGAAAAACCCCAACACACACAAAAAAACCCACATAAATTCTTTTTTTTTTCTCTCAAGACAGAGTCTTGTGCTGTTGCCCAGGATGGAATGCAGTGGCACAATCTAGGCTCACTGCAACCTCCACCTCCCGGGTTCAAGCGATTCTCCTGCCTCAGCCTCCCCAGTAGCTGGGATCACAGGAGTGTGCCACCACACCCGGATAATTTTTGTATTTTTAGTAGAGATGGGGTTTCACCACATTGGCCAGGCTGGTCTCGAACTCCTGACCTCAGGTGATCCACCTACCTCGGACTCTCAAAGTGCTGGGATTACAGGTGTGAGCCAACACACCCGGCACATAAATTCTTTTTTTTTTTTTTCCTTTTTCTTTTTTTTTTTTTTTAGAAAGAGAAAAAGAATAATAAGAAAAAGAATAAAGAAGAGGAAGAAAGAGAAAGAGGAAGAGGGAGAGAGAATAGGGGTATTGCTTTGTTGCCCGGGCTAGAATGCAGTCTAAATATGGGTATGCCTATAATTATCCTTAATAATGGAGACATGAAAGAAAATGAGGGAAGAGAGTAACAAACAAGGAGCCAACCAACATTTCGTTTAAACTTCTAAGTTGATATGATGTGGTACTGATAAGAGTGTATATTTTGTGTAAAGTGGAGAGTTCTATAAATGTTAATTACGTTTACTTGTTCCAGATCTGAGTTCAAGTCCTGGATATCGTTAATTTTCTGTCTCATTGATCTGTCTAATGTTAATGTTGAAGTCTCCCACTATTATTGTGTGGGAGTCTAAGTCTCTTTAAAGTCTTGTATGTCTGGGTATTCCTGTATTGGGTGCATATATATTTAGAACCTTTAACTCTTCTTGTTGTTGCATTGATTCTTTTATCATTATATAATGTCCTTCTTTGCTTCTTTTGATCTTTGTTGCTTTAAATACTATTTTATCAGAAGCAAAAATTGTAAATTCTGCTTTTTATTTATTTATTTTTGCTCTCTGGTTAGTTGGTAAGTCTCTCTCCATCCTTTGTTTTGAGTCTTTGTGTATCCTTGAATGTGAGATGGGTCTGGATGCAGCATACAGTTTTAGTTTTTTGTCCAAATTGGCTGGCTGTCTTTGAATTGGGGAATTTAGTCAATTTAAATTTAGAATTAATAATAATATATGTGAGTTTAATGCTGCCATTTGCCCATTAGTTGATATAAATTCTTCATTATATTAATGTTCTTTACTTTTTGGTATTTTTTAGAAAGGCTGATACTGTTTATTCCTTTCTATGTGTAGTGGTTCTTTCAGAAGCTCTTGTAAAGCAGGCCTGGTGGTGATGAATTCTCTGAGTGCTTGCTTGTTCACAAAAAACTTTGTTTTTCTTTCACTTATGAAGCTTAGTTTGGCTGGATGTGAAATTCTGGGTTGAAAATTCTTTTCTTTAAGGATGTTGAATATTGGCCCCCACTCTCTTCTGGCTTGTAGGGTTTCTGCTGAGAGATCTGCTGTGAGTCTGATAGGCTTCCCTTTGTGGGTAACCTGACCTTTCTCTCTGGCTGCCCTTAGTATTTTCTCCTTCATTTCAACCCTGGTGAATCTGACGATTATGTGCCTTGGAGTTGCTCTTCTTGAGGAATATCTTTGTGGTGTTCTCTGTATTACCTGGAGTTGAATATTATCCTGTCTTACTAAGTTGGGAAAATTTTCCTGAATAATATCCTGAAGCATATTTTCCAGCTTGGATTCATTCTCTTCGTCACATTCAGGTACACCTATCAAGCGTAGATTAGGTCTTTTCACATAGTCCCATATTTCTTGGAGACTTTGCTCATTCCTTTTTATCCTTTTTTCTCTAATCTTGTCTTCTAGTTTTATTTCATTAAGTTGGTCTTCGACCTCTGATATCCTTTCTTCTGCTTGATCAATTCGGCTGTTAAAACTTGTGCATACTTCACGTAGTTCTCGTATTGTGTTTTTCAGCTCCATCAATTCACTTATTTTCCTCTCTAAATTTTGTATTCTTGTTGACATTTCGTCAAACCTTTTTTCAAAGTTCTTAGTTTCTTTAGATTGTGTTAGAACAAGTTCTTTTAATTCACAGAAGTTTCTTATTATCCACGTTTTGAAGCTTGCTTCTGTAATTGGAACACACTTGTTCTCCATCAAGCCTTGTTTCGTTGCTGAAGAGGAACTGGGATCCCCTGCTGAGGAAGAGGCGTTCTGATCTTGGGTATTCTCAGCCTTTTTTGGCTGTTTTCTTCCCTTCGTTGTAGATTTATCCATCTGTGGTCTTTATAATTACCGTCTTTGTAATTGGGTTTCTGAGTGGACGTCCAACTTATTGATTCTCAGCGCCGAAATCTGAGCAACCCACTGCGCCGACTAAATCAGCGGCGTTGAGATTAATGGTGCTTTTCTGACTCTGCACCGAGAACCGACGCTCTGAGGCGCCGGCAAAACCGCCTCGCCGGTCACAAGAGTCGCGCTGGCGACCCGTGGGGCTCCTCCGCTGGGAATCTCCTGGTGCGTGAGCAACAAGAATTCATGTGAAGGTGTGGCGTCCTCTCGTTCTTTGTGTTTTCACTGGGAGCTACAATCCCGAGCTGCTAGTGATCAGCCATCTTGGATCTCTCTCGCTGCAATAGATAAATTCTTAATCAAAAAGCAGAAGTGTCATTTTTTATTTTTAAAACATCTGAAACTTTGGAAGACTCACTTCTTGTTAGCACTCTAGTTTAAATGCTGAAAACACAGAAAAGGTTCTAGAAATAGAAGTGGTTAGAATCTAAACATTAAAAAAAAAGAAAGAAAAAAGCTCCCAACCCATCAGGACAGCTCTCTGCCCTGCCCTGCCCTGTCCTGCCCTGCCCTGCCCTGCCCTGCCCTGCCCTGCCAGTGAGCTTCCATGGCAACTCCAATCAGTGTCCAGCAGGGCCTGCAGTCCCCAGTTGACCCAGCTCTTTTTCAACAGGTGTCTGTTTGCCTCCTTCCTGACCATTGCACTGCAAACCAAGCTGGTCTACCTGACCAGCATCCTGGAGGTGCTGACCAGGGACTTGATGGAACAGTCTAGCAACATACAACCTAAACTCATGCTGAGACGCACAGAGTCCGTGGTGGAAAAACTCCTCACAAACTGGATGTCTGTCTGCCTTTCTGGTTTCCTCCGGGTAAGTGTCACATCCCTCAGCAGTGTCAAGAGGTAAGACAATAGGCAGTTATTTTTAGCGACTCTGATACCTTTGCCGGGATAAATCCTGAATGCTCGGCGGCGTCAGCATTTAACCATGTTTTGTCTTGGTCCTTACCCGGAACAGACAGAGAGAAAGTAAACATTATTTTTGCTGCAACTGGCCTATGCAAATGTAATTTATTTAGAATTTCCTCAGGTGAGACTTTTCAAGTGAGTTCACCTTCTCACATCGATTCAAACCCAGAGCCCAGTCGGCCCATTTAAGAAAATGTGTTGAGAAAAGGGAATATTTCAAACACCGAAGAGAACAGACTGTTTCGTGCCCTCTGAAGCATTGTAGAAATACCCATTACCCACCGATATGCAGTGAGCTAATTGCAGTCAATTCCTACCAGCCATTCCGCATTAAAGCTGTTCTCCAAAGAGCTGCCTCCCCTGGAGTTTGCTTTGTTGGAGTTACCTGTGAATGTGGTTGTAATCTAATTGAACTTTAAAATCTTTTCAAATGCAAACTTTCTATAGAGTCCCGTGGTGAAGAGAGTGGGCTCTAGAGTCCGCTACTTGATCTGAATCTAGACTTCCCCACTTACTTGGCTTTGTAACTTAGAGAACGGGAAGATTTTAGGACTGTTTTGAAGCACAGATGAGAAAACATAGCAATTGCTCAGCACGGAGGAAGCCTCCAGAAACGTTGGCCATTACTATTATAAAATATTAATGTGAAAAGAAGCGTGTCCTGTTGAACCTGATCTTCACTCAGCCCTCTGAGGCCCCTGGTACGGAAGATTCTTACCCTTTCATTTTACCAGCCATCCAGATTCCAGCAAAACTGCATAATTGTGTATTTGTAGCGAGTTCCGAAATCTAATTAAACTTTGAATAAGATACACCGCTATGCCACAGGTTTTAACAGTGCTGCTTAAGTGTAGCTTCAACAGCAGCGCTTTAAATAGACTGCGCTTAGTTTAATGTTTAATGCAATCTTACAAGTAGATGCACAACCATTTTTTTTTAAATTTCTCACCAACCCCTTCCTCTCCCCAGGGCAATACCCATTTATTAAGATTAATGAAATCTGCCTGCTTCTCTGTTTACTTGGCATAAATCATCAGAGGCTTTGGGGAGTGCGGAGCCAGTTATTTCTGGGATGAATATTTTTCTGCTTCCCACTGTGGTTGCTTTTGCCACAACTGCTGCGAGATGGAGGCACCAGGACTCTCACCCAGTTCCCTGATCTTGGTGTTCAAAGGCCAACTCCTGCCCCACCACAGTCCCACTGGATCAGAAGCTCTGGAAGAGAAGCCCAATAATCCGTGATTTTCACAGGTCCCTGGGGTAGCAGAGAGCACACCAGACTAGGAGTCTTGGTTAGAAGCAGCAGGTTTGGGCTCTGAAATCATCTCAGCCCGGGTCAGCTGTGTCTCTGGGCATGGCTCTTTCCATCTGGGCATCTGTTTTCAATCCACCAAATGATGGGCGTGCGTGGGCATTGCCTTTAAATCCCTTTCCAGCTCTTTCTACTGGAGGCTTGTGAGTCTTAACTCTGTTCTTTCAAGGGCTGCTGTTGGGCATTAAAGGGGTGAGATGTTCAGAAAATCTGGGCTGCCAGCCCAAACGGCCTCCTTGAGCAAAGCATTCTGGGTCAAGATTTCACAGTGCTGATTCAAGAACGTCTCGAGCACTCTGGGTGGTGAGGGGGCGGCACGGCTCGCCAGGAGGAAGTGGCATCCAGCCAGTCCGTGACACTTTCACTTTCAGTGGAACAATTCCCGCTGGTGCGGGGGTCTGATGTCCCTCCACCAGGTGCTCAAGGGCATCGGGGACACCGACTCCTAGTCCTCCCATCCTACCCCACAGACGTTTCATGGGTGACAGCTCCGTGACCTCCAGGTAACTTTCCCTTCCAAGACGCCAAGGCTTTGGGGGTAAAATAATCATGCCGTTTATTGAATGTGCCAGACAGCATGGTAAGAGCTTTACCTGCCTTTTCTAATTTCATCCCCTTAAGGGTCCCATGAGCTAGGTGCCTTCATGACCATTTTGCATATGGGGGAACTGGAACACACAGAAGAGCTGTGACTCTCCCCAGGTCTCACTGCTACTGTGGGACAGCACCAGGGTCCGAGAGCTCTTACCCACCCCGCTTTGCACTGAAAAGATGGCGTTTGCCCTGGTCTGTTACAGTGTGGAAGCCTGGCTCCCGGGGGAGGGGAGTCAGATCTCCAGCAGCTGTGACTCACCTAAAAGTTGTGTTCAGTGGTGACAAAGAAACTTCATGGCCTTGTGATTCCCCAAATCAGCCACACATCAGAATTCTCCTCCAGCCCTGCTTCCCCCTGCTCCTGCCCCGGGAACGTATGAAAACTACAGATGCCCAGGCCTCATCTTCAGAGAGATGCCAGCTCTGTAGGTCTAGACAGGAGCCCAGGCATGTGAATTTTTAACAGGAGCCCCAAGGGGTTCTGGTGCTTAACCAGGGTTAGACCCAGGAGCGTGGGCAGAGTGTAGGGCCAGATGTTACTTAACTCAGTCTAGCTACCCTCCAGAGAGTTCCTGACCACAGGGCCCCTGAATCCAGAGCTGCTCCTTCACATATTCCCCGAGAGCCCACATGGCCCCCCAACTCCAGCCCCTGCGGGAACAGGCAGCCCCTGTCCTCAGCCTCCCTTCTGTCTGTGCTAGGGAAAAGAGGTTCTAGTTTTGTGGTCAGGGCATTACTTGGGGTCGGGGGAGGCGGTGCAGGGAGAAGAGAGTGGTGAGGTTGTAAACCACTAAATAAAGGAAGTTTCTCATGAGAATTAAATGTCACGCACTTGGCCCCCTGCCCTCCCTACCTTGGAAATTTCTGAACATTCCACTTCTGCCCTGCACTGAGAGGAGACTCAAGGATGTATCACAGCAGGGACAGCAGCCTAAAGGGAGCTGCAGGGTGGCAGGAGGTGGCAAGAGGAAGCCTGGGGACTGGGATGGGCAGATATTCCTACAGCGAGTATAAAAGAAGGGGCAGGGTTGCAGTGGGATCCCGAGAGACTTAAAGGATGTCTTAAGTAACTTACCTGTGCAAGGGAAAGCAGGTGAGATCCAGTGGCATCCTCCTTTACCAGCCGGATGTGTCACCTGTCAAGCTCGACTCTGTTAACTGGCACTTCGAGCTCCAGCCACGTGGCTGGCTTTTCATCATCACTAAAGCATTTTGACTTCCTAGCCATGGTTCTTCCTCCGCCACAGAGGCCTAATGTCCATTGATTATGGAAGGTTCGTTATTTAGCAAATACTCTACAGCTGACCCAGGGCTACACGCCTTGGAGGGATGCCGTGGAAACAACACACAGCCTCCCACTTGAGGTGCTGAGAGTCCTTTGGAATACAGATGTCCAGGGCTGCAAATGTGAACCATTTCCATCACAGCAGGGGAGGCAGCCCCACCCCCAGCCAGGAAAAATTTGAAGAAAGAGCCAATCAGGTTGGTCCGAGTGTTTGGGAAAAACCATAGAGGAATTGGCTCTGGTTCAGGGAAAGAAGACGGAGTCCCTCTGGCCCAGCACCAGAAAGCACATCAGGTGGGACTGCGTGGTGTGCCTGGGGACTGCCCGGGCTGGGCCTGGCCCATGGAAGAGACAAGGCTGCACACACTGTTGAACTGTGGGCTGCTTCCTTTGTGAAGTGCTGTTAACACCAGATGACGTTGTCTTTGGTAAATGTGTAAAATGTTCTTCCATTTATCCTGGTTATTAAGGATAATTGTGCATTTTTTATTTCTGGTTTGCTAAAGGGCGATTAAATATGAATGTAAACAAAGGTACACTCTCCATATCTAACTGTTCTTAGGCATTAACTCACTGATGGGCATTAGACTGCCATACGTTAAGTTGAAACACAAAATAACAAGGGATACTCTGGGTACCGCACATTGCTGTGACTGTGCACGTGTGCAGACGTGCATTCGCGATGGAGAGAGGAGACGGTTAGATTCTGAGTTTTGCATCCAATCCCAGCGGAGCCAAATGTGTTTTCCTGAGAGTTTCATGTTGACTGTTAGAAAACCCTGTCTCCCATCTCCTGCCTTACTGCCACGAACAGAAACTTTAATTCTTTGGAAAGTACAGTGGATACCACAGAAAGCTAACTATCACTTTCGTGTCTTTTCAAGGAGACTGTTGGAGAGCCCTTCTATTTGCTGGTGACGACTCTGAACCAGAAAATTAACAAGGGTCCCGTGGATGTAATTACTTGCAAAGCCCTGTACACGCTTAACGAAGACTGGCTGTTGTGGCAGGTTCCGGAATTCAGTACTGTGGTATGTTTTCATAAAGCTCCCAGCCAGACTCCCAAATAAATCTGGCGAGGAATTAGAGGGTGGGGGTGGGTCACTTACAGTGAAATGGTATCATTTCTACTGTAGGAGGCCCTGTAGCATTTAGTTAATTAAAAACAGTAGTTGATACAAATATTAACACGTGTTCACATAATAGATTTTAATTACTGAGATTGGGGGAGAAAATATTGTAATGATGCCTGGGATACTCATCAATTTCCAAAGATTTTAATATCAGGATTGCTTATAGCTTTCAGTGTTGTCAAAGGAAATGCAAAGTACTCCCTATTCAGCACTTATAATTGCAATCAGAATTTCTCAAATGGCTCTGCTCCGGGAAGACAATGTGTGAAGATATATTTCAACCAAATTGAGGCCGTCTTATTTTAGAACGATAACACAAGACAAATTCCACTGCATTCCCCATGCAACGTGACGCCTTTACTTTGTTTTCATGGATTAGTTACAAATGTTTGGTGTCATACACTTAATGTACTGTGATCTCATAGATATTTTTAGAGGAACGCTGTAAATCACTACAGGAAGACGATTGCCTAGCTGCTGGAGGGTTTCACTCGTTTGAAAATTTTTTAATTCATCCCCACCGCACCCACTCCATGCCCTTCCTAAAAAAAGCAAGCAAGCCCAATTTGGGGCACATTCAGGAATTTCAGAGAGGGAGCCAAGCATTGAAAAAAACTTCAGAATTATTTAGGAATTTTCTATGCTTTTCTGTTGATAGACTTGGAGAAGAGATTGCTGTGTTTTGGTTTGATCTTTAGCTTTATGAAGACTCTGGGCTTCTTCATGGTCTCGTTAGTGGAGGAGGAAAAGATTACAGTGGGGTTTGGGAATTGCTAATTAAGAGAGCCGAGTCTCCTGTGGCTTCGCTCTGGAGGGTGGGGACTGCGTTATCATCCGGGAAGAATTCATTCCCTAATTGGAGAAGGCACCATGTTGCTGTGGACCGGGTTATGGTTAGATGCTCTGGTGGGAGATAAGTCCATAGGGCAGCTCTTTTGAGTTCTCTGCCACTGCCAGATGCAGCTCACCCTTCCATTGAAGATGGCACCATGCTCAGCTGCCATCCGAGAGTGGGAAGCTGAGCTGAAAGCCAGCACTTCTCAGCCTACTGAATTCTGTTAGTATACCCATCTGCATCTGAGAGGCAGTAGATTGGGGTGCAGTGGTTCTCAGACTTCAGCATCTAGTAGAATTGCCCAGAAAGCTTGCTAAACACCAACCAACTGCTAGGCAGCACGCTGGAGTCTCTGATGCAGTAAATCCAGGATATGGCCCAAGAATTCACTTCTCTAACCAGCTTCCTAACGCTGTCAGTGCTGCTTGAAAACTATTGGTAGAGTGGTTAACAGCGTGGGCTCTGGGGCCAAACAGGTTTGAATCCTGCCTCTGCCACTGGTTAGCTGTGTGACATTGGGCAAGTTTCTAAACCTCACTGTACCTCATTCATTCTCCCTACGTGTAAAATGAAAATGATAGTTATGTTTCCTACTCAGCTCATGGGGTGTTTTGAGGATTAGGAGTTAGTATTATAAAAAGCATTTAGAACATTGCCTGGCACATGAGTGCTACCTAAAGCTTTATTCTATTTGATGCAATTCTCACTGAACCCGTGTTTAAAATGCAGGTCCAAATATACCAGTGCCTGGGCTTTCCCTCGGGATTGACTGAATCAGAATGTCTGGGGATGGAGCCCAAGCATGGATATATTTTGTAAACCTTCCAGATGACTCTGATGTATGTTCAGCCTGGGCACCACTGGGTACCTTGGAGAACAAGAGACAAACTTTGCACAGGGCCTGTTGACTCACCTTTCACTGATTCTGAGCCTGTCGTTCCTAACCTAGAAGATGTTCTGCTTTTACTTTAAGATGTTTTGGAAGCCCCAAAGGTCCCCAAAGAGAGATATTTGCAAGTGAAATATAAGGGGAATCCTCCAGTATTTCAGTTGCAAGACAATATTGGACCCAAACAGGAAGGATAGGAGATAGAGTTGGAATCGGGGAAGAAGTCAGATGCTTGAGGCAACTTTTGAGGTTTGAAGCCTTTTTTAATGCATTACATCTGAATGCGTTTTCTCCCTTTCATTTGGAAACATTATTTATTTCACAGTCAATTAAGACCATGTGTTTCTGATTTGTTAACACTCAGCTCATCATCAAAATGTTACTTGATGTTGAAGAAATTCATGTCGACTCTTGAATTCTTTTTTTTCTTTATAGCCCTTGGGGAAAAGGGTAATGGAAAATTACGATTTCAGAAATCCACATAAATCTTCCTTTTCAAATTCAGATTTGCTGGTACATAGAGCTGAGCCTGGAAAAGGAATGGGTGGGGCCCCTTGTTTTCAGGGGCCTTGCCTTTAAAAAGGATTGTTAGTGCCTGTCATGGGGCCTGGCCGAGCCCCCCTTTCGTGGTGGGTGGTTGTACTAGAAACTACAGAGAAGACACGTGATCTGGTCTATGCTTGTGTGAAAAACTGTTAGCAGAAGGTCAGTATAAAAAATTTAAGGGTTTTCATTTCCTTTTAGGCATTTCCCCGAGCCTGAACCACCATATTTCTAATTTTCTTCTTCCTCCCTTCCCTCCTCCCCCTCTTTTACACTTCCCCCCTCCACCCCTCCCAAGCATGTATACCCAGTTTTAGGACTTGATTTACCAAATTTGCCTGAGGCAGTTTATGTAATTGAAAACCAGGTGTGGTGAACAAACTGATTCTGTGTCTGTGTGTGCGCGCGCGCTCGAGAGAGGTTGGGGGCAGGTTCTTTCAAGGAAAGGAAAGTCAGAAATCAAGAGCATCCTCACGAACCACTTGAAATGACGGAGCCTGGTGCCAAGGCAGGGACACGTTTGGAAAAAAGGCTCCCAAACTCGTGTTCAGCTAAATGCTCAGAAGCGCAGCACCTCATATAGCAACCTAAAAGTTAGCTTTCACACCTCTCAGATGAGGATGTTTTCTCTCTGAGGTGTGGGGGGTTTTCTAGAACATAAAGGCATCTTGCCAATTTCTTATACATGGAATCATGATACTAACAAACGGGCCCTGGGAAGTAATGCTCTGTTCTTGCATATTGAGAAGAAAATTCCTCTGTCTTGCCAGAAATCCGAGCAAAGTCCCCTAGAGCCATGCTTACTCTATCCTTCTCTATCAAGGCATTCCAGGCTGGTGTTTAATGAGGCAGCAGTGAGACAGACTGCCCTGATATTGGCATCCTCCCTAATATCAGCACCAAGGGTAGAGCTGTGCACACACAGGACTTTAGTTTTCCTTAATATCTAGGAATTCGGATCGGACAGCTAGAAGAGAATAAGACCTTTTTTTTTTTTCTTTTTTCTTTTTCTTTTTTTTCTTTTAAATCTCAATCTGTAGCACAGGCTGGAGTGCAGTGGGGCAGTCTCAGCTCGCTGCAAACTCTACCACCTGGGTTTAAGTGATTCTCCTGCCTCAGCCTCCCAAGTATCTAGGATTATAGGTGCCTGCCACCATGCCAGGCTAATGCTTGTATTTTTAGTAGAGACACAGTTTCCCCATGTTGGCTAGGCTGGTCTTGAACTCCTGGCCTCAAGTGATCCACCCGCCTCGTCCTCCCAAAGTGCTGGGATTACAGGTGTGAGCTACTGTATCTGGCTGAGAATAAGACCTATTGCTCTGCTGGGTTTTTCCCCACCATTTGCAAAATTTTAAACACATTTGATTTTGTTGATGGAGAATCTCAGACTCTCACTCAGCTTGAGTGTTATCAAGAACTCAAGAACTTTGGAGGAGTTAGTGAAAGTTTGAGGATTTCGGTCCCAGAAAAGTGCATCCCATGAGAGAAGAGACATTTACTTCACTTTCAGAAGGAGATGAGAAAAACCAATAACTTGTAGCAAGCATGCTGAATTAGCAAGTTTGACTTGTAATCAAAGTTAAGTGTGAAATGGTTTTTTGAACTCTTAAACTCAGAAAATGAGCTTGCCAATCTGCTGTATCTGAGATATAGCATCTTGGCACCCTGAAAAACAGTGTTCCGACGAAAATATCGCCCTCCTTCTCCTCTCCATGAACAAGTTTTCAAGATTATTAGAAGTTCTTGAAAACGCATAAGTATGTGCCTGCAGAAATATTAACGCATCCATCATGATTTATTGAAGGTTTATGCCAGCCTACTCCAGTCTGTCTCTTTGTCTAGCAGTTACCATTTTGGGACAATTATGTTTAATAAAAGATCTCATATATAACAGAGCCTGGGGCGTCTCCACCAGGAGTTTCTCACTGGTACACCTCCTTCCACAGCGCTCTCCCTACCCATCCTGGCGGCCTCTGTTCCATTTAGTTTGTCCTTCAGAAGATCCATTAGCCCCATAATTAAACAACCCACTGTCCCGATTAAGTCATTCTCTGTTACTTCAATTACATCCCATTGTTCATTAAATCCTGATGTTTGCACTGCAGCAATCTTGTTTTTAATACTCCTAGCATTTGTGGAGAAACAGTGAAGTTAATTAACAATTCTCGAGCTTTTTCTTTTTCTCTCTACTATCGTGCAAATCATTTCCATTATGACTTGCAATAATACTGAAACCATTACTAACTTCATAGTTACTGTTCTGAGCTTCCTGATCAAAGAGTGAAACCATTCTTTATCATCACTTTAGGTAAGTCATTCCCTCGTTGATGTCAAGCCATGAAAAATGAAAAATTAACCTGTAATGGGTGCTCTAAATGACTTTTTCTCTATACGTTTTCTTCTCATGCCTGTAATCCTGGAATTAGAAAATAATTTAGTTATCTAAATATAAAAGTATTTAATTTTCTTCTTTATAGCTCAAATGTGACTCTATTATTTTATTGTTAGGATGATTATTTATATTTGTACCCCTCAGAGAATGGTAACTTTTATCACAAGTCATGGCAGAGATAGAAAGCATTTTCCAGATTTGTCTTGTTGCCATTGTCAAAGTCGGCATTGCATTTGAGGGAACTGTTACCTAGAGCAGGGACCAGCAGACCACAGCCTGTGGCCAAATGTGACCTGTTCATTTCCTCGTTGTGTGTAGCTGCTTTCCTGCTACAGCGGCAGAGTGGAGTGGTTGCAGCAAAGACCATATGGGTTTCAAGCCTTAAATACTTTCTGGCCCTTTACTGAAAGTTTGCTGGCCTTTAATCTAGAGCCTTGACACAGTAGAGAGTAAGAACTAGAATCTTCCTTCCCACAAACAGGCTTGGCCTCTTTCCTCTCCCCCTGGGGACACGGTCATGGAAATGCCTGGCCACTATTTACAAATCTGAAACTCATGGGGCTCTTTGCCAGCATACAACACCCCGTCCCAACTCCACACCCACAGATACTGTGAATACTGAAATCGGTTATCTTGGGCTAAATCAGACAGCTCTTCTTACTTGATTCTAGAATGGACAAAACGTTAGCAAATGGTAGCAAGTATAGAAAGATGGGTGAGAGAAACCGAAATTTGAGAAAATTATCTCCATTAACTTTTTTTTTTTTTTTAATGGAAAAGGCTCTCGCTACCCTGTCCTCCACCCCCTACTCTTCTGTTAGGGTAGCAGATCCCTTGATCCAGGAAGCCGTGAGCTATGGATCTTTGTGAGGAAAGGAAAGGGGGAGTAGAGTGAAGAGGGGAGGCTGGACTGGCACGTGCAGCTCAAAGGGGAACGTCTGGCAGGTCCCGGGGCTGCTGACTCTGGCTTGGAAAGAACCTTAGATCAGAAGTTTCCCTGAGACTTGCACTTCTAACTCTGGCCTCCTGCTGCTTCTACGGAACTTCTGAAATGGGTTGTCTTTTCTTTTTTCTTCTCTGTTTAATTCAGTTTAGTACGAGAACTAGGTTTTCCTCTTGACTTTCATTTGGCCCTGAAATAAAATTAGAAATATACTTTATAGGTTTTATTTAATGAAAGCAATTACTGCTCCAAGGCCTTTTATGATAAAGTTGCTGGTTTGTAATAAATTTATTTTACAATTACTTCCTAGGCATTATAAGGTATTACAGAAAGGAGGCAGCAACATTCCTGCTTTATTAGCCAAGAACATGGTTGAGGAGACAGGTAGCCAGATCTTCCTCCCATGTGGGAAAATACCTGTTCCCTGCCCGCGATTCATCCTCCCAGCCCCCTGCAGCCTCATCCTCTGTCTCCTCATTACCCAAAACCACCAAATTCCATGTCGGGACGGTGGGTAGAACCAGCAGCGGAAGGGGAATGCAGCTGCATGCCCCCAGCCGTGTGCAGAGAGGTGGGGTTTGGAGTCTGCTAGTCTTGGGCTGGAATCTGGGCTCGGCCGCTCCAAACCTGCTTCCTCTTCTGTAAACAGGCGATGACCAAAACCTGCCCTGGTACATTTGTGGTGAGGTCAGAAAATAATAGGTGTGCGGCGTCTAGCCCTCTTGCCTGGCGTGAAGTAGGAGCTCATTCTTCACAACAGTCCTCCTTGTCTGAGATGCTTGCTCTTTCTCTTGTCTCCTGTAAGGTCCACTAAGCACAAAGTGTCCCTCAGCATTCTTGCTGGTTGGTTGGTTATTGATGATGTGGGGTGTGGGGTGGTTGGTCAGCGGATTCCATCATCATGAAAAGCATTTCTTGGGTACCTGTGTGCTCATGTTCTTGTCAAAAAAATGTCACATACGACCCCCGTAACTGGTGTTTACAACCTGTGGCAGACAGTATCCCTCTGGGCACATGTGAACAGGAGACGACCGTGATAACCCGTGGGAAGCTGGTGGCTGACACGTTTCAAAGGGGCCAGGCGCTTCCAGCTCAGCCCTCTCCCCAGGCCTTCTGGACCATGTACTTTCCAATAGCCTTGACTTTCTAATAACCCTCCTTGGTAATGGGCATCATTCCCAAATCCATTAGGATGCAGTTCAGCTGTACGGAACAGAGACCCAAGATGTGTGTGGTTTCAGCAACAGAAAAGCTGATTTCTCTCCCCGGTGATGTTCTGGGTGGGCAGTGCAGGGCTGGTAGGGGAGCTGCTCCCCTCTTGTCCTCAGAGTCTAAGTGTCTGCTCACCCCCAGCCTCCTTCCCCATCCCAGGATGTAAGCAGGGCTATAGAAGGGAGGGCAGATGGTCACCAGCCAGTAACACATCCACTTAGGGTCATCAGCCCGGACTTAGACAATAAGTCAGACTTAGTTGTAACTAGGACGTGTCCTGACTCTGAGCTGCGAAGCCACGAGACCAGCTCTGGGTCACCATCTCCCAGTGCCTCCTGGTCCTGCCATCCTAGTCACAAGATGGCTGCCTCCACTCCAAGCGCTACTCTCCCTTTTGTTCAGATAGAAGACTTCCAGCCGGGCATGGTGGCTTACACCTGCAATCGCAATCTCAGCACTTTGGGAGGCCAAGGTGGGAGGATCACTTCAGCTCAAGGGTTCAAGACTAGCCTGGGCAATATAGCAAGACCCTGTCTCTAAAAACAAAATTTAAAATGAGCCAAACATGGCAGTATGTACCTGTAGCCTCTGCTACTCAGAGGCTGAGGTGGGAGGATTGCTTGAGCATGGGAAGTCGAAGCTACAGTGAGCCATAATCACACCTCTGCACTTCAGCCTGGGCAACAGAGTGAGACCCTGTCTATTAAAAAAGAAAGGCCTGGCGCAATGGCTCACACCTGTAATCCCAGCACTTTGGGAGGCTGAGGCAGGCGGATCACAAGGTAAGGAGTTCGAGACCAGCCTGGCCAGTATAGTAAAACCCCATCTCTACTAAAAATACAAAAATTAGTCGGATGTGATAGTGTGTTTGTAATCCTAGCTACTTGGGAGGCTGAGGCAGGAGAATCACTTGAACCTGGGAGGTGAAGGTTGCGGTGAGCTGAGATCGCACCACTGCACTCCAGCCTAGGCAACAGAGACTCTGTCTCATAAAAAAAAAAAAAAAAAAAAAAAAAAAAGAAAAAAGAAAACACTTTTTTTTAATGTGTTGGCCAGAGCTGGGTTACATGACCCGTCACAGTGAAAGAGAAGGGAGTTGCTGCCGATCACGCTTCCCAACCCAGGCTGGACCCACTGCTGTGCAGACCTGGCCTTTGTTAGCAGAGGAGGGATGGCCACTGTTTGGACGACAAACCCAATCAGCCACCGCAGCTTACTGACACTTTCCTGCCGAGGAAAGAGGAAGAGGCAGGGCAGTTCCTCTAAACAGAGAGCAGATTTCTGGGGAAGAGACCAGTGTACATTTTGCAGCACTTTAGCCTTTCGTGGGTATTTTCTGGGTGTTACACCATCCCACAGATTTGGACTATGCTTATTTTACAAAACATTCTTGTGCTTCAAAAGGTAGGATCACCGAGTATTCAAGAACATGGAGCTAGAGTACCATGTTCTACCATTTTCTTGCTGGGTGACCTTGTGCCATTTATTTAACCTCTCTGTGCCTCAGTTTCTCATTTGCCAAATGGAATGAGTAAAAGACTCTACCTCGCGGGGTTATTTCCGAGATTTATGTACACGAATACATACACGTCATTTAAAACAGTATCTGGCACCTATAAAGCACTCCTTAATTTGCTGTTATTCGATGTCATTATTTAGTGATCCTGATCACTCCTTTGAGATAGGAACAACGAGGATTTTAAGGCTCGGTGAAACTAGATGACTTGCCCGAACTCCCTCAGCTGGTGAGCAGCAGGGAATGGGTGGGTCCAGGTGCCCTGGTGCTGGGCTGGAACTCGGGGCCCTGACCCCTTCTGTCCTCCATACTCAGAATCCTCTGTGGATACTCACTGAGGGTGATAGTCACTGATGGGTGACTGTTGTCCCACACGTGATGCTTTTGTCTCTGAAATTTACTGTGAATTATCTGAGAACAAGGACTATGTCTTAACATCTCTCTGACATCCCAGCCCTAAGTCTAAGTAGGGCAGGAGAACATGCTGGTTAAGTGGGCTTTGGTGGGAGTGTGGGAGCTGGAGAGATGGCGCTTCCTTGAGGTATCTTCCCCAATGGGGCACAGTGGCTGAGGGCAGACCCTGTGATGCCACGCTGTCGGCCATGGCTCAGGCACCTGCTCCCCATCACGGAGCAGAGGCCGGCAAGCGCTTTCCCAGGCTGGAGGTGGAGGCGTTCAGAGGCCGGCGCGGAGAGCCTCCACTGCACTCACGCCTTAGGAAACTGCTGTTTGGGCACTAAGCGTTAGCAACATAAAAAATGTCCACAAATCAATTTGTGTCTGAACTGACTCTCCGAATTCCCTGTGGACTCTGTAAAATGCCATTTTACCTCTTTTCCACCCATCTAGCCGTGGAGGCAGTGGCAGATTTACATGATTTTACATCCAGTTAAGGGTTTTTTTTTTCCTTTGGTTATGTTTTTAAGAAGAATATTTATTGCTCTTAAGAAGGTGGTGGTGGTAAAGACAATAGTGCCCTTTAGGTAGTAATAGAAAATACCTATAAAACTATTAAACAAGCTGGGATTGCTGGAGCTCTGATTAAAAGGTGCCTTCCATTCATCTTCACCTTTGGAAATACCTGTGAAGTAGCTTAACTGCAATGACTCCCCACCATGAGAAGACCGCCTTGTAGAGAAATAAGGCAAGACCCCAGCCAGTCTACCCAGACCATAGGTGCTGGCCTATGACATTACCTTCACACCGTCCCCTCCTGTTGATATGGGAATCTAGCTTAGGACATTGCTTACAGCCTGGGCTAAGCCAGGGTCAGGAGGGCTTCCAGGCTATAGGCGGAACCAGGAGGATGGAGGGAGGATGCGTAGTAGAAGCAGGGACAGCGTAGCCGAGGGGTGTGTGGTACCAATTCTGCAGTTAGGCGAATCTGGCTTCAGTTCCTGGCTCTGCTGCTGATGAGCTGTCCCTGGAGCAAGTTATTCGGCCCCTCCATGCCTCAGCTTCCTCACGCCACAACAGAGATGGCAATAATCAACCTCCTGCACCAGAATGTTGGGAGGATTCAGAGAAACAGGTCTTGAAATGTGTTTGGGAGAGCAGCTGGTCCCAGAGGCCCCAGGAGACATCTCTTAAAAAGGGAGGCAAGGAGAGGGCTCGGGCTTCATATGTTGGTTCCTTCTAAACAGTCTGCCCACCAGCTCCCTGCCTTCTCTCCCGTCTGGTATTTTTTTTTTCTTGTTTGTGAGCAGACAGGCCTTTGAACCCCTTCCTAGTGGGTGGCTGGCCCAGAACACAAAGGTTCTCTGAGAGCAGGCCAGGGAGTGACTCTGTTGTAGGAGGGAAACTCGTAGAGGCCAGACGGAGATCACTGGCCAAGCTCAGTTCAAATTCCACTGATTTGGAGTTTTAATCATTTGGTTGAGACCAGACCGGAATTTACTCTTGCATAATTATCAGCAGGATTAGAAGGGCAGGATTTGAGGGCGTTTGTCTTAGCTCTTTATAAACACCATAAACTGGGTGGCTTCTGCATAGAAACTGGTTTCTCACAGTTCTGGAGGCTGAGAATCCAAGATCAAGAGTTGGTGTCCTGTAAGAGCCCACTTTCTCAGGATGGCATCTTCCTGCTGGGTCCTTACGTGGTGGAAAGGGCAGGGCAGCTCTCTGGGGCCTCTTCTATAATGGCACGAATCCCATTGATGAAGATTCTGCCTTCATGGCCCAATCCCCTCCAAAAGGCCCCACCTCCAAGTACCATCCCCTTGGGGGTTAGGATTTCAACACCTGGATTTAGGAGGGGACATCCATATTCAGACTGGAGCGGCATTAAAGAGAAGATACACCCCGAGAACCTCCCCACATTTCAGAAGCCCCACATCCACATCAGTGGTCCATAAGTCATGGGCTCACATGCCGGACGCTGTTCTAAGAGCTACATGGTTACTGTTGTTATGCCCTCTTTGCAGATGAGAAAGCAAGGTGCAGAGAGGTCACCCGGCTGGTTTGCCGTAGGCTAGGAAGAAACCCCGGGGGTTCACTGTTGGCAGCTGCCTCCTCCTTACTCTGACAGAGATACTGAATGTGGAGTGGGCATCCTAGCTGTTCAATGTGGGCTGAGTCTCTGTTTGCAAATGAATGCATACTAATACCAACAATAATAATAATTGTACCAGGTTTTATTATTACCGATATTATCATCAAGCCTTTCCTAGCAGCCTGGCCCTTGAATGCATGGTCACATTTAATCTCCATAACAACACTGGAAGGCTGGTACTGTTATTACACCCATTTTAAAGTTGAGGTAGGCCTAAGGGTTCCCATCTTCCATATTATTTGTGTTTTCGTCTTTCCCCTAAGCCTTACGCAAATCTGACATCGCCTCCTCCACCCCCTGCATATATACCTGGCTGGTGTCCACCGCATTTGGGGGCCTCCTCTTTGGGCTTTGGAGCCTCCGTCCCTCTGTCTCCAGATGGAGGAGCCTCTTCCTTCTGTCTTCTCCTTTCCTTCTTGCCTATTAAACTCTCTGCTCCTTAAAACCGAAAAACAAACAAACGAAATCAACAACAAAACGAAAATTCCCATTACTTGATCATTTTATATTCCCTTATTAAGCCAGGCTTGAAACAAGACATAATTGTGCATTTCACACCATACGCAAGCCTCTCTTTGTGATTACCGAGGTGCATTAGAATCTAAACTGCTATGTTATGCTATTTGCAAAATACTCTCAGCTCTTCTCTGAATCAATTCTCATGAGGATACGTATTAGGTAAGACTTTGTTATTTTAGATCTGTTTATTTATTCTTAGACATTCATTTTGAAATAGTCTCTAGTTCTGTTTTCACATGTGCACAAAGGCCTCATTTTCCCCATTAGTCACATTCTGAAGTTTTGCAGCACTGGGAGAATGTTAACTGACAAACGTTAAGTAATGGTGCTGAAATGTAATTAATGCAAGAACCATAGTAAGGGGTGGGGATCTCAGTGCTTTAATGAAGGCCCAGGAAACCATCTGACTGAGGATGTTGAGAGTGGAGGGGGAGATGACTGCTCCTATAATTAATGCTGCATATTAAAAAGTGACCTCTTTGGGTCGGGCACAGTGGCTCACACTTGTAATCCCAGCACTTTGGGAGGCTGAGGCTGGTGGATCACAAGGTGAGGAGTTCAAGACTAGCCTGGCCAACTTGGTGAAACCCCATGTCTACTAAAAAAAAAAAAAAATTAGCCAGGCATGGTGGAGTGTGCCTGTAATCCCAGCTACTCAGGAAGCTGAGGCGGGAGAATTGAACCCAGGAGGTGCAGGTTGCAGTGAGCCAAGATTATGCCACTGCACTCCAGCCTGGGCAACAGTGCAAGACTCCGTCTCCAAAAAAAGCCAAAAAAGTGATCTCTTTAGCAAGGTCAATATGGGGGTCTCGTAACCTCTCCTGTCACCTGGAACTTCACTTCTGGGACTCTCTGTTTCTGCTAATAAAAAAGATAATCACCAATCTGCCTTGTCTACTGTGGAACCCTTCCGGTTCTTTTTTTCTTTTTCTTTTGAGAATGAAATTAGAAATCACCAAATTACCATTTTTAGACTATGTATATATATATTTTACTCTCAGATATATTTATTCAATGCTTGCTATATAATGAGAGTTTTAACTTTCTGTTTTCCTTTCCATTATCCCTGAGAAGAATGGATTATGGAGAAGAGATGATAGTAGTATAATGCAATCCAGTGTTTGCTAATGTGCTGTCAGAGGTGTTAATGGGACTTGCCAAGGTTTGTGTCTTTTATGAAATGCCTTTCAGATTGCAATTATCTAATAGACTTGGAAATCTGTTTGTATTCTTGCAGGCATTAAACGTCGTCTTTGAAAAAATCCCGGAAAACGAGAGTGCAGATGTCTGTCGGAATATTTCAGTCAATGTTCTCGACTGTGACACCATAGGCCAAGCCAAAGAAAAGATTTTCCAAGCATTCTTAAGCAAAAACGGCTCTCCTTATGGACTTCAGCTGAATGAAATTGGTCTTGGTAAGGCGGTGTGGAGCGATGTGGAGCGATGTGGTCCCGGGCCTGATGAGTGTCCCTCCCTGCCTGCCCCCACTCCCAGCCCCCACCAGCTTCTGTTTAGTGACACTTACATAGCCAGGTTGTTCCTGGAGGGCATGACTAGGGGCCAAGAGACTGCTTTGCTCTCTCAAGGGCATCCTGATGCTTCGAAGAAAGCACAGTCCTTCAGAGATGCCATTTTAAAAAAATATGACATCTGTAAATCAGATTCATGAAACTGCAGACCCCAAGACCACATGAAATCACCCTGCATCAAGAAGTACAGGAAGGTGTCAACTTGGTGCCCTCTGCGTGTGTTGCATTTCACACTGGCATTTGATTTGTTTGTTGTGATACTGAGCGTGTCATTAGTGGGTGGCTCAGACTCTGGGTGTTAACTCCAGCCTGCTAGAAAGGTCATCTTCCCTGCTAATCGCATCCTGTATTAAGTATATGCTCCATCTTCCCCCAGCGTGCAGCAGCATCTGCTATGAATTCATTTTCAGGCTCTATTGGTATACAGCAAAGGAGAGCATATGCGTGAGCAAGCTAACAGGGCCCCACTTCACTCAAATGTTCATCAACATTTTAAAGTTGAGCTCCGTGCAGTCTTCCCAGGAGACTGTCGTGGGATTTTATGGCAGATAATGGGACAGGAAAGAATAAAATCATGGCGGTGACAGACAGTGTAACAAGGTTCACCTCCCCCCGATGTACAGGGATGGGCCTCAACTAAGCAGGCAGTTAAAATCCTCCCACCTGGCCCTCCCAGTCCAGCCCCCTGCTAAAAGGCCATTGAGAAAGCCTTGAGGCAGGGCCTTGGAAGTTTGAGTCTGTGCAAATATGGGACAACTTGGTGCTATGGCTTTAAAGAAAGCAGGGCCACTAAGGCACCTCTCTTCTGCTTCCTTTCTTGGGTGACTGTTGGGCCGCTTGAAGACTATTTTAGCCCATTTCGTTAGATACCGGATCACAGGGGCAGCCCCAGCCGGGAAACCATGACCCAACCCCAGACTGCCACCTTCCTTGCCCTGAGCATACATCTTGCAAACGTGTGGCTCTCTCACTACACAGGACATGGGCACACCCTGCCCAGCAGTCTTGGTCCTGCCACTGATGAGCAGGTAATAGCATCCTCACTCTTTTCCTGAGTTTGGGTGTCCCTTGCCTCCTGAAATAGGAAGGCAAGGAGCCAAGCAAGCAGGTGGCCTCATGCTGTAGTACGATAGTAACTGGGGACACGGCCTGTCGGCTGTGTCAGGCTTTTGCGTGCCTAGTCATTGCCTAGACTACCTCCGGGTAGTCTGGATGTGGTAGCTCATGCCTGGCCTGTAATCCCAGCACTTTGGGAGGCCAAGGCAGGCAGATCACCTGAAGTCAGAAGTTTGAGACTAGCGTGGCCAACTTGGTGAAACCCCGTCTCTACTACAAATAAAAAAACTAGCCAGGCATGGTGGTTTGCACCTGTAGTCCCAGCTACTAGGAAGGCTGAGGCAGGAGAATCACTTGAACCCAGGAGGCAGAGGTTGCAGTGGGCCCAGACTGCACCACTGTACTCCAGCCTGGGCAATGGAGGGAGATCCTATCTCCAAAAATAAACAAAAGAAATCCAACACCAGAAGCAGCTATGCTGGGAGCTCTTACAGCAGAGGCTCAAAAACTCAGATGTCCAAAGGGGCAGAAAATCCCTAAGGGGTGTCAGCCACCTGGGACTACAGAAAGCGGTGGAGCTTGGCTGAGTGGGAAAGGACTCGCCATCCAAGGGGATGGGGCCATTTGCTTCAGTGGTTGCCATGTGGACTGCGGACTGTGTTACTAGACTGTTCCATTTTTAAAGAAATCAGATATCCAGTTTTTTATATGCAACTTTAAAACTTTTTAAAAATTTTTATAGAGGCAGGGTCTCACTATGTTGCTCAGGCTGGTCTCGAACTCTTAGCCTCAAGTAATCCTCCTTCCTCTGCCTCCCAAAGTATTGGGATTACCGGCCCCAGCTGCTGTGTCCAGACCGTGTGCAATTTTTAATCTTTTAATGTTAGCACTGAGTTGACACTAAAATAATAACTAAACACCATGCAGTTTCCAAAAAAAAAAAAAATCACATTTGTGTGCCACATT
This sequence comes from Saimiri boliviensis, assembly GCF_048565385.1. NCBI lineage: Eukaryota > Metazoa > Chordata > Mammalia > Primates > Cebidae > Saimiri > Saimiri boliviensis. The sequence continues at coordinate 38,581,585 of NC_133455.1, read as the reverse complement.
TTGACTTAGATACAGGTTGGCAACCTTGGCCAGAGAGTCACCCTGTGGTGCCGGGACCTTCACACACTGATGCTTCCCCCTTCCACCCTCAACAGGAGCCTATAGAGATGGTTCATATCATGCCCTGTTTGTGAACACGGACACACAGGTGTAAGCATATACAAATTTGCCTCAAAAGAAAAAAATTTGACTCTGAAAGTTTTGTTGAAGACCTAAGTCCCTCAGAGAATGCATTATTTTGTCTTAAGTGGCTTCACTTCCAGGCTTAGCCTCAGAGCACAAGCTTCAGGAAAAAAGTGGTTTGAAACGTCAGCGCCCTAAACAAACAACAAAAAACCAGAACTTGAGCCAGCAGTCTGGCTGATCCATCTCCACACCTTCAAACAAAGACTTACCACTTTATTCAATTTTTATTTATTGGTAAATTTGTGAAAGGAAGGTGGTAGCATTTTAAAGCTCTCTAAAAAGGAACAAAACGCTCCCCGCCTTTTTCAGAGCTTCAGGTGGGCACACGACAGAAGGAACTCCTGGATATCGACAGTTCCTCTGTGATTCTCGAAGATGGAATCACCAAGCTCAACACCATTGGCCACTATGAGGTAAGAGCAAGACTGGAACCCCGTGTCTCCTTCCTCATCCCCAATCCTAGTACCATGGACATTCTTTTAAAACAACAGGACTCCTGCCCATTTCCTGGAATAACTTGCAGATCAGTGTGTCTGGGGCTGACGTTTTCTTTAGTTGCTTGTGCAGACAAGCCCATGAAGGGCCCTCACAGTGTACTTGTCATGTATTCCCTTCTCGGAAGGCTACAATTTTCCTATCTCCCAAACTGTCTCCACCCTGAGGTTCAGCATGTGTCTAGGAAACCAGAGAAGAGTGATCCTTTAGCCTTCACGGGGTCCGAGTGTGTTGATGCTAAACAAAGTCCTGGAAGTCCCAAGCTTCCCTCCACAGCATTCACAGTAGACCTTGTAACCTTTTGTGTAGGGTCCTTTCTTTGTGAAGAAGTTCTAAATTTCCTGTTTGTTTGCAATATTGAGCGATACTTCCTTTGGCCTCTTAACCCACATACTGGGTGAGTGCCGAGGGCGGTGAGGGGTGCACGTGACTTCTCAGAGATCTGAGTGCCCGAGAATCTTGCACATAACAAGACAGAGGAGGCAGGGAAGGTTCTTGAACACACTGGGATATGTGTGTTCATTTGTTTAGCAGTATTATCTGAATCTTTGTTGAATATCTACTCCGTTAAGAGCTGAGGCTGCACAGGAGAGGAGCGAAGACCAGGTCCCTGCCCTCACAGAGCCTGCAGCCCCCGGGGAAGGGGGCACAGAAAAGGAGGGAGAGACGAAGAAGCAACACCTTACGTGTAATAGTGCTATGTGGCTTGGAGAATCCAAGAGGCTTCCTGGGGTTGGTTATTACTGAGCTGAGACCTGAAGAATGAGAATTTAGCCAGACTGAGCTAGGGTACAGGCACATACAGCAGGGAAGAGAGAGTGTGCATGTTAGCCACGACTTGAGAGGGGCAGTGGTGAGCGGGGAGGAGGGCAGTGACAGCTGATGGTAGCTAGTGCTTATGGACTACTTACACCACACCAGGTGCTAGTTCCACGTGTCCCTGTAATGTAACTGCCCGATGGGTTCACCTTGCCCGTTGCCTAGACAGAGCTGATATATCAAGACGGGAATTGAGATAAAGTAATTCAGCTGTGCAGGAGATGGGAGTTTTATTATTACTCAAATCAGTCTCCCTGGGCATTCAGGGATCGGAGTTTTTAAGGGAAACCTGGTGGGTTGGGGGAAGCCAGTGAGCCAGGAGTGCCGATTGGTCAGATCAAAGATGAAATCAAACGGAAGTCAAAGCTGTTTTCTTGCACTGAGTCAGTTCCTGGGGTGAGTGCCACAAGATCTGATGAGCCAGTTTATTGATCTGGGTGGTGCCACATGATCCATCAAGAGTAGGGTCTGGGCTGGGCATGGTGGCTCACACCTGTAATACCAGCACTTTGGGAGGCTGAGGTAGGCAGATCATCTGAGGTCAGGAGTTTGAGACTAGCCTGGCCAACATGGTAAAACCCTCTCTCTACTAAAAGTACAAAAAGTCAGTCAAGCATGGTGATGCACACCTGTAATCTCAGCTACTTGGGAGGCTGAGGCAGAAGAATTGCTTGAACCCAGGAGATGGAGGTTGCAGTGAGCTGAGATGGAGCCATGGTACTCCAGTCTGGGCAACAGAGCGAGACTCCATCTCAGACAGACAGACAGACAGACACACACACACACACACACACACACACACACACACGAGACTTTGTCTCAAAAAAAAAAAAAAGGGGGCAGGGTCTGCAAAATATCTCAAGCACTGGTCTTAGGTTTTACAGTAGTGATTTTATTCCCAGGAGCAATCTGGGGAGAGTCAGAATCTTGTAGCTTCCAGCTGCATGACTCCTAAACCATAATTTCTAATCTTGTGGCTAATTTGTTAGTCCTACAAAGGCAGTCTAGTGTCCAGGCAAGAAGAAGGTTTTGGGAAAGGGCTGTCGTCATCTTTGTTTTAAACTGTAAGCTCCTCCCAAAGTTAGTTTAGCCTATGCCCAGGAATGAGCAAGGACAGCTTGGAGGTTAGAAGCAAGATGGAGTTGGTTAGGTCAGATCTCTTTCACTGTTCACCTTTCAGATGTCTTTCACTGTTAGTTTTGCAATGGCGGTTTCAGTATTTCTCCCCATTCTATCCTATAGCAGTCCTATGAGGTAGGTTCTATTATTAACCCCACTTGCATAGATGGGTATGGTGAGGCTTAGGGAGGTCTGGTAATAGCTAGTTAGTGGCAGGGCCAGATTCGGACCTGGATAGTTGGCTGTAGGGTCTGTGGCTGAACTAGCCATGCTGCAGCTTCTTACAAGAAGTAGGGGCAGAAAGGCAAGCAGATCACACAGACAGGCAGCCTCTTCGGGAGTTCTGAGTCTTGTCCCAAGAACAGTGGGGAGCCGTGGGAGGGCCTGAAGGGAGTTTTGTGTTTCAGAAAATGATTGGGGCTGTGTGTAGGATAGGTGTAGACAAAAGGGGTGCAAACCTGGAAACGGGCATTTGAAGCTATGGATTTCTGGTGAGGATTGGTGCTGCCCAGCAATAATGCAGTGACTCTGGACAGACACAGAGACACACAAATAGAATCAGATGCTCAGGAGGACACTATAAGTCACATGGATGGGAGGGATAGTGGGATGAGGGTAGGGTCAAGGATGTCGGTTGCGGATGGCTGTGCAGATGTCTGGATGCAGGTGCTTTCCTAAGGATGGAGAAGACAGGAGGAGCAGCAGCAGCCCAGCACACTGGGAGGGTAGGCACCTCCCGTTTTTCAGAGCTGTACAGTCCCAGGGAGACAGATCTGCACCAGGAAGAACCTAGGACTCTGCCAGATTCTCCCCTCGCGGAGGAAGAAGTGAGACTGTTCCTAAGCAGAGCTGCTTGGACAGCGGCCAGGGACAGAGAACACCCATCCTTCGGCTTTTTGGCTGAGTGGTCACCCAGTTTGGAAGTGGTTACTCTGGGTGATGACTAAGGAGGTGCTGCCCCTGCAGCGTTGCTGGAGGGAGTCTAGCAGAGAAAGCTGCAGGCCAGCGACTTGCCCCTGTGCTGACTCTCCTACAGCTCAGACTAGCCAACCCTGGAAGCATCTTGCCAAGGGCCGTCGTTCTTAGCTTTTGGAGTTTGTAAAATTTCCCAGGGAGTTTTCTAAAAGCGTGTATTTTTGGGCTGAGGAATAAGGGACATCTCTGGCCATGTTTGGAAAAACACAGCCCCAGAGGGAAGGTAATGACCAGGAGGAGGTCAGCGTCAGAGGTGCTGCCCTGCTGGGTGGAAGTGCTTAGAGAGGCGCTTATCGTGGCATCAGTTCAGGGGTCCAGACCTGCAGGCCAGCACCTCTCCCTGTGTTTGGGTGGCAGGCTTGTCTTGGCAAGTTCAGAGGAGACACAGCCTCCAGGGCCCTCCTCGGCTGCTGCTGACTGAAGTTCTTGTCTTGCTCAGCTCCGCTTCCCCTGCCAGGCTTCTCTCCATCCCTCGGCCACTGTGGGGCGTGGAGTGGGCCCCAGAGGCAGGGGATGGGGCTACTCACTGCCGTTAATAGAAGGCAGGGCAAGTCTCTCCAGCAGGGAGAACGAAGAACCACCACAGCTGTCTGCAAGGCAAGGGGAAAGCCTGCCGGGAGAGATGGAACATCACTCTTCACTGCAGACGTCGGCCGTGCTAGACACCTATCTGCTTAAGGATGATAATGAAATTAATCCGGCCTATAGTCACTTCCCGTCCAAATGATTTATTGGCCTCATACGCCAGTGTTGCTGCATGGTGGTAATAAATGACAAGCCTAGGACATAAGGGCTTAAAGGATTCTCCTTAGGTTTAAAAAGCTAAGCCATAAGGCAAATAAACCAGAGAGCCTGAAGGAAACGGGAGGTCATTGGGTTCCGTGTTCTCTATACCTGGACCATCTCAAAAGCCCCGTTTTTTAAAGGCTGTTTGGAGAAAATCATCCCCCACCACCCTCAGCCACCTACATCTATACTTGATTAAGCAGTGCCTCCACAGACTCAAAATTTGCGAGTAATTTGACAGGGCTGAGCTGAAGTTTGCTTTTACCCTTTTCGTTAAAAGAAAATTTTCTCCTTGAGCACTGGCATTTCCCTCCAAAGAGACAAGATGCTAATTATCACTTGTATTCATTGAGTAAAGTACCCCTAGTTTGAGTCACTGTATGTGTTTAAAAGCAAAAAAAATTTCATTTAAAAATAAGGTCTAATTCGGAGTTTTAAGTTAATCAGACTCACCTCCCTCCAATTAGTCCAAATTAGTTAGGTTTTAAAGTTAATCTATAGTGACGGCCAGTTCCTCCTCGTATCTAAACAAAGTCCCTGCTGTAGGACAGTCAGCCTGTTTCTTCTTTCCTTGTCTGTCCTTAGGGCAAATAGAGTGTAGCTGGTCTCCTCTGAATGATTTACTCTGAGCACATTTGACGAACAGGTTTCTAGAGGGGATGTGAGGGCACAACATAAATATAGCATCTCATGGACTAGATGCAGCCACCAGAGCCGCGCATTGCTGGCAGGGCCCCGTCACCTACTGGCTGACACCCTTGGCAACCCCCAGCACCATGGAATTGCTTTCCATAACGATAACCATGGCAGCCAGTGCCTGGCACTGCTCACGTGCATTAGCTCAATCAATGTCCGCAAAAACCCTGGGAGGCAGGGGCTTTTCTTACTCCCATGTTCCATCCATTGAATGCAGAGGAGGGGGCATTTCTGCTCCAGTCATTCTACCCTGTGCAGACAAAGGGTTAAGCATGTCTTTACACATGAAGCCAGAGTCGTCTTTCTCCCCTGTAATTAAACCCTCGAGGTGCGCTTCGTTCACTGGATGTCATTCTGTGTGCGCAATGAAGGGGTCTGTGCTTTGCTCTGGTGCCAACAGGATCTGGGGCATGTGCACCTGCATGTTCAGGGAGTGGGGCATACTTGCCCCTGGGACTGTGGCAGGGTGGCTTCTCTGGGGTCTAGTCTTCCTCTCACTCACACCCTGGTGTGACCTTTTGCTGGACTGAGTTATCGCACCTGCACCCTGCTGTGGAGTGGTGGCGAGTGTGTGGGACAGGTGTTGGGCAGGAAATTTTCTCTACAGATGATGCTTCTAGTTCTGAGGTGCAAGGTTTTGAGAGGCAGAAAAGTTGTTTAACCAATGCTGTTGCTGAGTGTTACTCTGAACAGACGTGTGCTAATGCAGAAGTGGTCACTGCTAACAAATTTGTGATTCAAAAGATATTTAAAACTCACAGGAAATGTCCCAAAGGGTGTTAAGTAAGGTTACCAATCCTTCTGGTCAAGTGTGTCATCTGTCACTCTAAAGGGACTGGACAATTGCTAAAGGTCTGTTGCAATGTGAATGTCTTTCTTCATTTAACAAACAGGTATAATGCCTCTTGTGTACTGGGCACTGTTCTAGGGTTTTTACCAGTAGCTCTTTCGGGCTTCTTTACTGCTCCATGAGGTGAATACTATTGGCCCCATTCTGATGCCCAGGGAGGCTAAGAAACTTGGCCAGAGTCACAGAGCTTCTCTCACTGATGCCTCAAGGCTGAAAGCAGATGAAAGAAAAGCTCGAGACTGTGGCCCTGCGCAGGGGCTGAGGGATACCTTCCCCAGATCTAGGCTTTCAGCCCATGCTCCTAACCTCTGAGGCAGCCTGGCTAGAGAGCTGGGCCCGATGTAGGAGAAATCCTGGTAGTTACATTCTCTGATGTCAAATTCAAAAGGGTAACTTCTCTTACAATCCCATGGTGAATCTCCTGTCTGTGAGTTTATCAAAATGCTTCCCTACTTCTACTTTAACCCTCTTTTTGGCCAGCAGTCCATGAAAATGAGAGTTACCTTCATCCAAAGGGAGGCCTCTCTTAGGCATCCGGGCTCTGACAACTCCAACCCAACCAGATCACTCTTGAGTCCTAAGTGTTCAGGACTTCACAGTTTCCCACACATTCATGGCGGCCCAACTCCCTCAGGAGGAAAGACAGTCTCGGGGGTTGTCACTAATAGTCCACAGAGGGAGCCTGCTAGCGGCCCAATGGTTAATTTCAAGTAAACAAGAGAGAAGCAGGAGCCCTGTGGCATTTTCTCTGGTTTCCAGCATCCTGTAAGCCTTGCCCTTGGTGTCCAGAATCTTCTGTGTGATTAGACCAGCCTGTGAAGGACGTTCTGACAGCCCCTTCCAATGCGCTGGTGAACCCCTGTGCCGAAGGACTCAGCAAGGTTAGTCCTCCAGCCCTGAGAAACAAGATTTTGTTTTCATCAGTTTCCAGCCTTGGGGCGTCAGTGAGAAGAGCTGAGGGAGAATACGATATTGACAGAGGGAGGGCAATATTGGCGTGTGGCTACTGGGACAGCACATGGAACAGAATTCTGTTTTCACACAATAGTTTCAGCAGATAGGGTGATTTCAGGAATAAGATATTTCAGAGTTTCTGTGTGATGAGTTACTGTGTTTTTGGATTTTTCAATTATCACAATATTCAGAACATATTCATAATTTTTCATAAAATTTGTAGCTATAATGCTAGCACTTCTCTTAGGCTGAGTCATATGAAATTGCCAATAGGTGACCATTTTTACCTACAAAAATATTCGTTTCATAAGTATGGTTAAACATGAGTTCAACCTTACATTTCTAGAAAATCGATTTTCATGGAATTCTAAGTTATGCCATAAACATGGTATCTTACCTTCACTTGCAAATGGTTTGGATGAGCAGCTCCTGTTTATTTTAGAAATGACTTTAAGTTGTTGATGTGGGTTTGTTTCTCCCTGAGTGGTCACAACTCATTCTAATGATGGGAAAGTCTATAGTCGTCTCTGCCACTCCTAACGTGGGTTGGCCATCATTGGAGGGGAATCGTCTGTTGTCACATTGAATCCTAGAACACTGTGAGACTGGCAGGAATTTAATTTGAAATTGCCGTGCATACTAGTTCTGCTCTGGGCTGGAGAAACAATCCTGCTGCAGATCCATCTAGTGACATTAATCTTTCTTTGATTTAATTTGGTTTTCATCCCTAAAGTAGGGGCCCAGAGGACACTCCCTGCCTCACAGGAGTAGGGGACGATTAATGAGTCCCTCTTAGAGGAGCATTGGAGCTCCTCAGATGGAACAAATGGCATCTTTTTAACACTCTGCATTCCCGGGTACTTTTCAAAAACGCATTTCTGTCCTTACCTCAGCAGCAGCTGACTTATGCTAAAAAGAAAACGGAAACCTTTCCCCCACAAACATCTGTAAATAAACTATTTTTCTGTCTTTATAATCGTGTTAAAGTGTCACATGGGGGAAATGTTCCAGCTCTAGAGCAGCTGTGAAAGTTAGAAATGCGCTCACACACATACGCACTCACACACAGACACACAACTGATCCACTAATAAAATGCTTCTACACTTGCTCTTGGGAGATAATTTCAGAGTAAAATTTCCTTGGTACGAGCTGCGTCTATGCTATCTTAATGCTTGAGCACAGCACCAGCAGCGAGCTGTTGCCAGCTCTTGAAGAGACATTTGAACTTTTGGCAGCACTCCTTATCAGAAGGCCCATCCGCGGTGTTTGTGATTATAGAGTAAGGGTGCTCGCTTTTGGCAAAACAAAAGCGTCTGACAGTAGTGAAGTATTGGCTCAACACTCAATGGGAGACATTTGGGATTCATTCTTTGACAATTACCCAGAATGAATCACCAGCTTCCTTTTATAAAAAGATATTTATTGGCTTAGAAACAGAGCATATCCAGTTCTTCGTGGGGAGGAATTCTGTAACTATGTTCAAAGCTTCTCATAAACTGGTGTCTGAGTATTGCTAAGGGGGTGCCTGCGCAGAGCATTTACTTTAATTGCATCAAATATGGAGGAGAATTGAAAAATCAGCCAGCAAACAATGAATAGCTCAAGGGGAAAAAGGAGAGGATGTTCGGCAATAAGAGCAGAGTTGAAGAGCTCAGTAAGAGTTAAGAATCCCTGCTGGAGACACTTTCCAGAGGCCTGATGGCCCCAGCCAGCCCCTGCCCAGTGCTTCCCCCAACCCCACCACCAAGATAGCATGCACACCAGCAGTTGAGAGGCCTCTGGCCTAACCTTGGCAGCTGGCCGGACAGCTGTGTTTGAGGGCCTCTTGAGGGCTGGCTCTTGCTCTGCAGTCCTCCCTGTGGGTGTAACCTGAAGGGAGATTAGGTTTTAATCCTTTGGTGCTTGCTAGGCAGGCTTGTACATTCTGATAACTAATGTGCAGCAGGCCAGAAGAGAAATTCTAGGTTTCTACACTTTACAAACTGGGAAGGCCACGTTGAAATTAGTATTTATTAGAATCAAGAACAGCTTTGGAGGGGAGGGAAAAGTCACTTAGCTGATAAGGTTCAGAAGTGACAGGGTCAGTCCTCCAGAAACAGTCCCAGAATGAAGAGGATTTTGTGATCTCTGACCTGCCTCCTTGCCACCCCGTCTTATAATCTTGTGAATGAGCGAGCCCCTTCTCTCAGGGAGCCAGGCCTGTCCCCAGCATCTTGGCATCTTTATCCCACTCTGCCTGAAGGGTACTTCCTCACCTGGGGATTTGAGAGTGCCCAACAGGGTGTGGGGGAGGGGCACTGTAGGACCGATTGACCCTGGTCTACACGGTCCCAAAAGGTGAGAATGCTTGACTTTAACTCCAAAAGAGGTGATATATAAAGAGGCCTTTGTCAAACGTATACATTTAAAATCTGTGGCAATTCTTATCAGCTCTGTCGAAACATATTTTTTTTCTTCTTCTTTTTTTTGAGACGAAGTTTTGCTCTTGTTACCCAGGCTGGAGTGCCATGGCGTAATCTCGGCTCACCGCAACCTCTGCCTCCTGGGTTCAGGCAATTCTCCTGCCTCAGCCTCCTGAGTAGCTGGGATTACAGGCACGCGCCACCATGTCCAGCTAATTTTTTGTATTTTTAGTAGAGACGGGGTTTCACCTTGTTGACCAGGATGGTCTCGATCTCTTGACCTCGTGATCCACCCGCCTCGGCCTCCCAAAGTGCTGGGATTACAGGCTTGAGCCACTGCGCCCGGTGAAACATAATTTTTGAGGCAGGGTCTTGCTCTGTTGCCCAGGCTGGAGTGCAGTGGCACGATCATGGCTCACTGCAGCTTTGACCCTCCAGGCTCAAGCCATCCTCCTGCCTTAACTGGGACTCTGTAGTGGTGGCCACCATGCTCAACGTTCGATTCTTTGTTTGGCAGAGATGGGGATCTCACTGTGTTGCCCAGGCTGGTCACCAACTCCTAGGCTCAAGCAGTCCTACTCCTTAGCCTCCCAAAGAGCAGGGATTACAGTCATGAGCCACTATGCCCAGCCAAAATATAATTTATATTACTATAAAGCTCACTTGTTTAAAGTATACAATGCAATGGTTTTAGGTATACTTACAGAATCAAGCAACCATTGCCATGATCTAATTTTAGAACATTTTCATCCCTCCTGCAGAAACCTTGACCTCATTAGCAGTCACTCTTTATTTCCCCTAACCCTGCTTTAGCCAACTGGTAATCTACAATATGTCTATATCAATTTGCCCATTTTGGACATTACATATATTCTTGTTTGTTGTTACTTTTAATTCTTGGGTATGTGTGCAGGTTTGCTACAAGGGTATGTTGCACGATGCTGAGGTTTGGGCTTCTATTGATCCCATCACCCAGACAATGAACATAATACCCAATAGGAAGTTTTTCAGCCCTTGCTTCCTTCCCTCCTGCTCTCCTTTCCCACTTTTGGAGTCCCCAGTGTCTATTGCTCCCATCTTTTAGACATTTCATATAAATGGGACCATACAATATGTGGTCTTTCATGACTGGCTTCTTTCACTTAGCATAATGTTTTTGAAGTTCGTCCACACTGTAGTATGTACAGGTAATTCATTCTTTTTATTGTATGCAATTTTTTGTTGTATGTTCATACTAAAATACATAGTAATAAGAATGAAGAACTTGCAGTTGCAACAGGAATAAATGTCACAGACCTTATATTGACCTTAAAAATCTAGACACAAAGTACAGACTGGATGATTCTATTTATATGAAATCCAAGAGCAGGCAAAATTCATAAATGGTGATGGAAGATGGTAGAGTGAGTAACTCTGAGTGAAGATGGGGTGGTCATTGTCTCAAAAGGGATAATGGAAGTACGTTTCAGGACCTTGCAATATTTTATATCTTGATTTAGGTGGTGGCTATGTCAGTATATATTTATTATATTAATAAAATATTAAAAGTTAAGCATGTCCTACATGTTATGCCTAAATTTCAAAGGTTTTATTAAAAAGTATATACAAAATTTGATTTTACAAGCTTTTGAAAAAATGTCACAGATTGAATAGCCCTTATCCAAAATGCTTAGAACCAAAAGTATTCCAGATTTTGGACTTTCTTTGGATTTTAGAATATTTGCATATACATAATGAAATATTTTGGCAACAAGACTCAGGTTTAAACACAGATTTTTTTTTTTTTTTTTTTTTAAGACGGGGTTTCATCATGTTGGTCAGGCTGGTCTTGAACTCCAGACCTCAGGTGATCCGCCCACTTTGGCCTCAAGTGCTTGTATTACAGGCGTGAGCCACCACGTCCGGCTAAACACAGAATTTGTTTCATATACACCTTATACGCATAGCCTGAAGGGGATTTTATGTAATTAATTTTGTGCACGAATCAAAGTTTTTAGTGGGTTTTGACTGTGACATGTTATCACGAGATCAGGTATGGAATCTTCCACTTGTGGCACCTTGTGAGGGCTCAAAAAAGTTTCAGATTTTGGAGCACTTTGAATTTTTGGATTAGGGATGCTCAATTTGTATATACCCACAGAAAAGAAACTAAATTACAAGTACTGCTGGATGAATTAGCACCAAGTGAGCGTATCCTGAAACTACCACCCATGTCAAAAAATAGAAGACCTCTCCTGGCCCTTCCTAATCACTACCGCTGCTCTCTTCACCAAATATCTAACATGACAGTTTTGACTGTTTGGGTTTTTCTACCTCTACCTAAATGGAATTAGTCAGTATATGTTCTTTTCTGTCGAGCTGCTTCTGCTCAACATTGATTGTAGGATTCACCAATGTGGTATGTAACAGTAGTTTGCTCATTTTCATTGTTTTATAATCTGTTGTATGAACATACCCCAAATTATTCATTCTCATGATAGATGTTTGAGTTGTTTCCAGTATGGGACAATTACAAATAGCTCCATATCTGGATTCATACATTTATACTTATTCCTGTGGACTAAGAACCTATCTGTGAAATGGCTCTGTCATAGGGTAGACACCAGTTTTATATACCCGTTTCTGAAAATGCATTTCAGCATTTCTTAGTCGAGTAGTGTCATAGTCAGTTAGGGCTGCCATGACACAATACCGCTGACTGGGTGGCTTAAACAACATACATTTCTCAGTTCCAAAGGCCGGAAGTCCATGGTCAGGACAAAGTACTAGTAGCTAGGTGTCTGGTGAAGACTTTCCTGCTGGTTTGTGGACAGCCATCTTGTGTCTTCGTATGGTGGAAAGCAGAGAGGACCAGCAAGCTCTGCTGTCTCTTCCTTTTCCTCCTTTGTTTAGCGATGTTTCACTGTGTCACCCAGGCTGGAGTAGAGTGACACAGTCATGGCTCATTGCAGCCCTGAACTTCTGGGCTCAGGTGATCCTCCCATCTCAGCCTCCCAGGTGGCTGGAATTACAGGTGTGCACAAATGCACCCAACTAATTTTTAAAGTTTTTGTACAGCAGGATCTCTGTTGCCCAGGGTGGTCTCAAAACTCCTGGACTCAAGTGATCCTCCTGCTTCTTCCTCCCAAAGTGCTGGAATCACAGGAGTGAGGCAACACACTGGGCCTGGTGTCGTTTCTTATAAGGGCACTGTTCCCATCATGAGGTCTCCACCCTGATGACATAGTCACCTCCCAAATGCCCTACCTCCTACCACCATCACACTGAGATTAGGATTTCAACGTAGGCATCTGGAAGGAACACAAACATTCAGTCCGTAACAAGTAACAATTTTTTAACCTCATAAAATGAAACTGGCTTAGGTATTTTCTGACCTCTGTGAGTCAGGGGAATGTCCTAACACAGCTCAGTCTTCCCCTCTTCTGGGGTTGGCCTACCTCCCATCTGTCCCACAGAGTCCTGGCCGCCACCTTCTGCGTATTACCCCACTGCCTCCCATTGCTTCATCAGCCTCCTCACGGGTCATGAGCCCCTTGAGGACAGAGACATTGTCTTGCTTGTCATTTACTCCCAGCCTCCAACACAGTGCCCAGAACATAGTAATTCTTGATAAATATTTGATTTAATAAGTAAGAGCATGAAAGATCCATCCAGCCATCTAATTCCTGGGTGAAGTTGAGAAATGCATTAAATTTTGAAAACTCATATATCTTTTATCTTTGGTTTCAGATATCAAATGGATCCACTATAAAAGTCTTTAAGAAGATAGCAAATTTTACTTCAGGTAACCAATATAATATTGTTAACCTTTTGTTCTTACCCAGCTTCATAAAGTATTGCTTTTTGCCTCTCTCAGCTGTATTGTCACAAAGGTGAGATTGAGTTGTTGCTACGCAATTCTCTGAAAGCTGAGAAGAGCCATTTCGATCTCTTTTCAGTTCTAAGAATGTGATCCCTGCAAGAAGGAAAACTAAATGGTGGTTGGCCTGGACTGCCCAGCACTGAGGAAGTTAAGTTCAGGGCAGACTCTCATAGCTTTTTTCCAACCCTTTAGAAGGATGGGGGCTAACAGAGGAGATCCCCTTGGCAAACTGAGGGAAGAGTGCAGATAATCACCCAGCCCCCTGCAAGCACTAAGCAAACAAGATAATCCACTTAGAAAGTCCAAGTCTCCTGTGATAGCAGTTGTGAAGTTCCCAGACACTGGAGAGAGACAAACTAAAGGGGGAGCTTTTATGGGAAAGTTGATAGGCTGGTCTCTAAAGTGATCTGCTTCCCTGATAGCCTTGAGGCAGGAAATTCCTGTTCTAGGTTTGTCCCCAGAGAAATTATACCCCAGTTGAGACAAACAGTTCTCAGCCCTTGGAAAGGTTCTCAGACTCTCCCAGACAAGCTCCTTTTACACACACAGCCAGAGATAGGGCTTTCTGATTCCTGGATTCATTATTAGAAAGAGCAGGGAGCATCTGGTCAGTGTAAACAGGAAATGTGGAGCTCCAGGTTATACAGACAGGATAATTGGGTAGGACTCCTTTGGGAAAACCCACCTTCCAGCACTACATGGGGCTGTTGAGGACCCATCTTGTAGAGAGTTGCTATCATTCCAGCTTAAGGAGGATGGTGTCTTTGTGTTGAAAAATGGAAGCGCTGTGCTTTTCAGGCTTGAAAGATTGGGCCTTTTGAAAAGCCTGTTATTCAGGGGGTCGAATATGTTATATGTAAATTTTTGGTGCTGCAAAAGAAGTAGCACTTGAATATAAATTTTCTCAGCAAGGCAATTTACTTCTATAGAAGGGTGCATCTCACAGATGGAGCAATGGTGAGGGCTCACCTGAACAGGGGAGGGGAAGGAGTTCTTATCCCTAATGCAGGTAGTCCCCACTGCTGTGTTGCTCCCCTACTGGCTAGTGTTGAACTGCACAGTCTAAGCTAATTCTGATTGGCTATTTTAAAGAGAGCAGGGGTATAAGCCAGAGTGGTGGGGTGAGTGATGTGGCAGGAAAAACGATTATAGAGCAGGTAACTAAAGGTGACTCAGGTCAGAGCAGGTGACCAGGGGTGACGCAGGTCAAAGCAGGTGAGTGAGTTGAGTCAGGACAGAGCAGATGACCAGGGGAACAGATGTGAACTACTGATTAGAACTGGTAGAAAAGTTGTTCACTGTAATTACAAGGAAGTTAAACTTTAAAATGGAGGACAAAGAACTGAACATACTGACATACTGATTCTTTGAAGAGAAAGAAATAGAAATCATTGTATCTAACAAATAGTAGAAGTTTAGGTTTGGGTCTCTTCACGGGTCCTCCAGTCAGTCAGCACTGCTGCTAATTCCTATCCACTGCAACTGAGAGCCACCATCTTATCATCCTGCTAATGCTCCAAACCTCCTGTACCTCTGTCCTATCATCAGCCCCCCTGTCAAAATTCCAACCCCGGATGAACCCAGCAGTTGTCCTTTCCTGATCCTACAGCTAGGGAGCCACAGAAGAAAGGCACACAGTGGCACAATGGGGGTCACTATAAGTTCACGGTACCCAACTTGACCAGGGCCCTCAACACAGCCTGCTCTCACTGGGTTTCTCTGGGAAACTTAACTCTGTGTCATCCATAATGTATAACTTCTCTTCTCAAAGCTCTGACACACACAGCTCTCCACTCAGCAGATAACTACACCCTGCACTTTACAGAGAAAACAAATCAGAACTCCCTCAACAGCCAATACCAAACCTACCAACCTACCTACACATGCCCTCTTCCTTACTTGATGCTTGTGGGCTGACCTTCCTCCATTCAAGGCAACCTTCCTCCGTTCAAGGCCATTCTCACCTGTGCTTTGGGTGCCACCATCCTTTCCAGCCTTCTTGGTATCCTTATACCAGCAGTAACCTCTTTTCCCACCTGTACTTTCTTCACCCCCACCCCACCCCCATCTACTGCATTTTCCAGTAGCATTTCAAGATGTGCTAGTCTCTCTCATCTTTAAGACAGGGTCTTGCTGTCACCAGGCTGGAGTACAGTGGTATAATCATGGCTTACTGCAGCCTCAACCTCCTGGGCTCAAATGATCCTCTCACCTCAGCCTCCTAAGTAGCTGGGATTACAGGAGTGTGTCACCATGCTCAGATAATATTTAAATTTTTTTTTTTGTAGAAATGAGGTCTCACTATATTGCCCAGACTGGTCTTGAAATCCTGAGCTCAAGCAGTCCTCCTGCCCTGGCTTCCCAAAGTGCTAGGATTACAGATGTGAGCCATGGAACCTCTCAACTTCAAAACAAACCAAATGCCTTACTTCCTCTCTTCCCTCCATTTACTACTCCCTTACCCTTTACAGCCACATTTCCTCACTCTGCGCTAGTCTCGGCTTGCTCTTTGAGCACCACATCATTGTTCTTTGAGATCCTACAAAGGGGTCAGTTCCTTTCTACCTTTGGGCCTTCCTGCAGTTTGCCTGGCTGACTCTATTTCTTCATTAGATTCAACTCAAACATCCCTTCCTCAAAAACTCCTGGACTAGGCTTGATCTCGTTAGATAATTTCTTAGCATATAATTCTCCTTTGTAACCTTTATTACATTTATAATAATGGTGTACCTAGAAGTTTGATGGCCAGAATGGAAATTCCATCAGGGTGGGAACTAGGGCTTATTCATTACTATATGCCCAGTAGTCCCTGGCACACAGGAGGTGCTCCAGATACATTTGTTAAATGAATGAAGCTTGAGCCTTTCCTACCACCAAGAGATCAGTGATCACTAGGGAATCTATTTCCCCCTCCAATCCCTAGCCCATCCTGTCTTCACCCTGTTCTTAAGATCTTAAGATGCAGTAGCAGGGAAAATGTAGCTATGAAGACCTCAAGTCAAAGCTCAAGTCACCTCGGTATATAGCACAAATGGGGCTTTTTATGAGAAAGCCAATTAGCCTGTGGTTGCTTTTTTTTAACGGACTGCTTTCTCTCCCTCTTTCTCATGTTCAGATGTGGAATACTCAGACGACCACTGCCATTTGGTGAGTTCAGCCTTCCTTGTGCTCACTGCTGAATTGCATGCCTTCTGTAGCATGAATGGTTTCCTTGGGTAACGCTTCTGCTGTCTTCCCTTCAGATTTTACCAGATTCGGAAGCATTCCAAGATGTGCAAGGAAAGAGACATCGAGGGAAGCACAAGTTCAAAGTAAAAGAAATGTATCTGACAAAGCTGCTGTCTACCAAGGTACGCTTACTGTTCTGGGAGCACTTTTATGGCTACCTAGGGGGTGTATGATGTGTTTGACTTAATTTCCACTGAAGTGTGAAAATGTTACAAATCCCTTGTGCCTTCTAGCAAAGCAAAATGAAAGTTTAAATTGTAAACACTTCCTACCCCATTCTTCTTTTTATACACTGCAAAGATAACAGCACTTTACAAATTAGTACTGTAGTAACTTCACAGGGATTTAATATTGTTCCCAGTCTCTTTCCCCACCATTTCACTATTATTGTTATTTTTTAGGTTGACAGCATAATTATTTTTTTGTTTACTTATTATAGATGAGCAATAAAACTCCATTTTTGAATCACAAATAAAATGAAGGGGATGGGAAAGGTCAGTGACTATAAACCTAGCAAATCTTACTAATTTTTGTTTTTTACTTTAAAATTAAGAATTCTGCTCACACATAAAAGTGTCAGATGTGAAAGCCAGTGGAATACAAAATTGGGAGCAAATTTTACTTTATCTGGCTTTTAGTGGAATTAACAGAAGTCTGTGGTGATTTTTTTTTTTTCCTCCCCATCTGGAATGATGAGTACTGTAAGTGCTATTATCTACACTTGGCCCCAGTAACTTGATGGGCATGCTTCTTCAGATTATAACAAAGAATCTGCTTAGAATTTAGGAGATTTGTTTAGTGGGCAGAGGACAGCCCAGGCCTTTTGATTTTCTCAGCTGTCCCACAGAGCTCAGCCTATTTGGCTTCTGTAAAATACTCAAATGCTTTGGAAAGTACACACTAAAACCTTATGATAGAAATATATGCAACAGGAAAAATTCTGGGAACACAGCGGCATCACTTGAGCTTTTCCAGGCTGAACATAACTAATAAAAGCCAAACATCCGTGGCTTCCTGGTTTATGTACACAGCCCTACAACTGACATTTCAACTGCTGGAGATTTCTGAGATATCCTCCCAGTTGACTAAACAATGTTGTTATCAGAAAGCAGCCTATGAACCAAATCTAAACCTGGGCATGGATTTTCAGGACTTTTGTTCATATTGTGAGCACTGGCCTGATTTGACAATTTTGTATTTTTCTCTTCAACTTGTTTTTCTGTTTTGCACATTATTTTCTCTGAACTTGGATTTGCTTTTGCAATTATGTTTTCAAAACCACTGCCATAATTTTTAATCTCCCAAATCTGATGTTGTCTGTCTTTCAGGTGGCAATTCACTCTGTGCTTGAAAAACTTTTCAGAAGCATCTGGAGTTTACCCAACAGCAGAGCCCCATTTGCTATAAAATACTTTTTTGACTTCTTGGATGCCCAGGCTGAAAACAAAAAAATCACAGATCCTGATGTCGTACATATTTGGAAAACAAACAGGTGGGAATGTAGGTGATTACTGTTTTCAAGAATCTGGAACAGAACATTAACTAAAAGAAAGAGATAGTTACAGGAGGATTCATTTATCCGTATATCAGAATCTTTGGGCTTGGTAAGCTATCATGTCAAAGTATTTTCTTATTCTGTTATTATTTTAAACAATAAAGGAAACCACTCACATGCCAAGAATCCTATTCTTGAATAGGAACTCTGTTATCTTTGGTGCATGATAAAGACTTTGCCAAACAAATTTAAGTTGACTAGCAAAGAATGAGAAATTAATATTTGTGGTTTTATATCATTTTTGCATTAGAGAAAATGTTATAAATCATTTTTTGTTCCTAATCAATTACTTTGCAGTCTCCAAGCTATCTGTCCATACTCTGATGCTGTACAGAAACTTATCAAGTGCAGTACTCAGATACAATGAGAATTAGCCAATGGTTTTATATTTGACTATTTTACCATAAGCACAGGCAAGGCATCCATATTTGTTCTGAATCCCTCCTCAGTAAAGAAATGTAGTTCATGATTTCTCTTTGAAATGCTGCAAGAGCTGGATAAGACTCAGAGTATAAGACTCAGAGTTATCATGAAGTAGAACTTTTCAGTGAAAGCTCAAGGCTTTCCAGGCACTGAGGACAGCTAGGTCACTTTAAATAAGTATCAAAAGCTGAAGTTCCAGAGCTCTAGGTCTAATCTCCTATTTAATCCAGATCTATCCCAAATCTCTACGCTGGCTTACTCTCTTCTCTTCCCATGTTCTAGCTTCTTGTTTTGAGACAGGGTCTTACTCTTGTTGCCCAGGCTGGAGTGCAGTGGTAGAATCTCGGCACACTGCAACCTCTGCCTACTGGGCTCAAGCAATTCTCCCACTACAGCTTCCCAAGTAGCTGGAATTACAGGAGCATGCCACCGCATCCAGCTAATTTTTAAAACTTTTTGTGAGATGAAGTCTCACTACATTGCCCAGGTTGGTCTCAAGCCATCCTCCAGCCTCCAAAAGTGTTGAGATTACAGGTGTGAGCCACTGTCCCTGGCCTGTTCTAGCCTCTTATCTCCAGTCCCTGCCACTCCCAGCCACTCCCATATCAAGCCTGGGAGCTGAGGGCCACCATTGCACCTTGAAGATTGTGGCATCTGAGCAGGGGCAGCAGCCAGGACAGTAAAGCTGATGGGAGACCCAGCAGCATATGGTGGAGGTAATGAGCTAGGTCAGAGTTGAAAAGGAGATAATGGAAGGACTTTGAACCAGTCCCAAGTTCATGTTCAGGTATTTATTTGAATACCTACGATGGGCCAAGGAGTTAGGTACTGGAGATAATAGTAGCAAAACAGATGGAAGTCCATGTCCCACTCTACTAAATGAAGACAGACACTAAATGCAATATGTAAACAGTAGTACAGTAGCATATGATAAGTGCAGTGGAGAAAGTAAGAAAGGAGGCTAGTTAGTATGTGTCAGGACTGGGTGATCAGAGAAGGCCTCACAGAGATGGTGACACTTGAGCCAAGTATTGAAAGAGGAGAGGACATAAACGATGAGACTAGCAGAGGCAAAAAAGTTTCAGGCAGACGCCAAGAGCACAAGTTGTAAGATGTGCTTGCTTGGCACATGTGAAGAACAGCAAGGAGTACAGTGGAGTTGGAATGAGTGTGGGGAGGAGCGGTGGGATAGGAGGGCAGAGGGCCAGGTCATGCAGGGTGTTATCCAGAGGGAGATGGAGAGCCTCAGAAGGTTGGAGCAGAGAAGAGACATGGTCTAATTGTGTGTTGAGAGGACAGCTAATGAACAAACTACTATCAGGAAATGGGAAATAATCCAGGAGAGAGAGAGAGAATACACACACACACACTCATTCAAGAGCTATCTAGAGAAAATTCTTGTCCATGGCCACTTTCAAACTTACCCTCCTCTATCCTTTTCAGTAGCTCTGTCAGTTAACCCTTTCTTGTTCTCTCAGAGTGATTCTTCTGTCTGTTGCTTGGTATGTTTGGCTAAGCAGAGTTGTATACTTCAGTAATAAGGATGAAAACACCTGTTTACAAACTGTGATAAACAGGCTATTGGCTTCATGAATGGCCCTATTTGACAAGAGGATTATTCTCTCTCTGAACAGCCTTCCTCTTCGCTTCTGGGTAAACATCCTGAAGAACCCTCAGTTTGTCTTTGACATTAAGAAGACGCCACACATAGATGGCTGTTTGTCAGTGATTGCCCAGGCATTCATGGATGCATTTTCTCTCACAGAACAGCAACTAGGGAAGGTAAGGCCCAGCTTGAGTATTTCTTGTATGTAGTCTTACGAGTTTGATGCACTTGTCTTCCTGATAAGCACTCAAATAATAAACAATTGGTCTAAACTACACCAGTTAAAGAGAAATAGTAAGGGCCACTGTAAATTTGCTGTTCTTTAAAAATCTAATTATTTCTAGTCTAATTTTTAAAAAGTGAAAACCAAAATAATTAGCCCCACCAGACTGCAGAATTCTGCCTGTGAAAAACTTTACCACAAAGTATGCATTTTGTTTCCTAGAAACACATTCTATAGATACTGATAATTAACCCAAAATATGAAACTATTGAAATTTGCCTAAATCAATTCCATCTGAATATACATAAAATGACTATTTGAATGTAACACGTTGCTTATGGGATAGAAAATCCTGCCTGAGATTTCTAACAATACCAGTTTGTCAGTTTATAATCAAAGCATGAGTACTGTCTTCCTATGGTTTTCTTTGCTGATCAAAAGCCCCAAGAATGCAAAGAAAGATAATACAGAGCAAACTTTGAAAGAAATGTTTTGGTCTTAAATTTGAGTGCTCCAAAATATACTAAACTGAGCAATATCTGTGCCTACTGGATCTCTGAACACTGAGGAGGAGCTCTTTGGTAGGGCTTTAAGAGTACCTGGTATGAATGGAAACTGATGTTCCGTAGGTGCCTCAGACTCCCAGTCGTAATCTAAACTCTTTATCACCAATATTTCTGCAAAACAAACCGTTTACTTTTGTCTTGCCTAGTCTCTCAAGGTAGAATCCTCAACATTATCTCTGACTCCTCCTCCTTCCAACCTCTATCCCCAACTATTGGTTACCATTCACTTCTGTCTCAAATGTCTGTCCCTCCCTCCTCCTTCAGCCTTATTACTTCATCCTGTCCCTACTAGGATAAATGCTTCCTGATCGGTGTCCCTGCCCCCTGCTGTCCGCCTGTCCCTAAACTTTTCCTTTTCACTGTCTCTCAGGTAATCTTCCTAAAACATATATCTGATGTCAGTCTGGTTCTTAAAAATTGCAAATATGGCCAGGTGCGATGGCTCACTCCCATAATCCCAGCCTTGGGAGGCCAAGGCAGGTGGATCACAAGGTCAAGAGATCAAGATCATCCTGCCCAACATGATGAAACCCCATCTCTACTAAAAATACCAAAATTAGCCAGGCGTGGTGGCAGGCACCTGTAGTCTCAGCTACTTGGGAGGCTGAGGCAGAAGAATTGCTTGAACCCAGGAGGCAGAGGTTGCAGTGAGTCGAGATTGTGCCACTGCACTCCAGCCTGGCAACAGAGTTAGACTGTCTCAGAGAAAAAAAAAAAGGAAATATTTCCCATTACCTACCAGCTAAAGTCTTCACAGTGCCCCACAGTGCCTCCTGATGGGCTTCAGGCCTCTTTGCTAGCCTCAATACTGTCTTCCACACTCCACACACCCACCACTGTGCTATGGCTTTTACTTTTCCCCAGTTCACACCATGAACTTGTTCTCACATCCCTTTGCTCGTCTTTCCTGTCTCACAATCCCTCTGTCTAGTAAAATCCAACTCATTCATTCATCATAAACATTTATTCAACAAACATGATTTCCTAATGAGGACCAGAAACTGTAAAAGACTCAGATCGGTCTAAATACACCTACTTTGTGAACTTTCCCCAGTGTATTTCCTATAGCACTTTCTTCATTTGACTAATACAGTTCATTTTAACATGCAGCACACTGAAAGGCACTTAAATGTTTATTCACACTAAAAACAGGTGCTTATGAATTATGTTCTTAACATTTCACTTAATCCTCACAAGTACGGAATAAGGTAGTTATTATTACCCTTATTTTATAAATGTGAAAATTGATGTTCTGGGAGGTTACACATCTTGCCTGGGACCACAAAAAGTAGCAGAATTGTCAGAAATTTTCTGTCTCTTTTTGTCAACTCCTGCTGCTAATTATTTGTATCATAGTAAGCACTTTGTAAACCTGATTGTGCAACTAAATTGTAAGCTTCTCAAGGGCAGCCACTGGTCTTTATCACTGTACACCCAATGCCCACCCCAGTGCTTAATAGTGTTTACTGAATGGATGAGTGATAGCATGATTTCTGGGTTCCATTTAAATTTGACACAAGAAAACCTCTATACTATCTCCATCTCTAGGCATCCTTCAGAATGGTTCATCAAGCCATTGATTCAGCCTCATGGGCTCTTTAAAATGTACTGGGACATCAGCCCTATCATTAACTTACCTATCTTCCCTGAGTAGAATTTTTTAAACTTTTGTGAAAAATAATGACTTTTTAAAATAAAGTCATATTTAATTTTTAAATACCATTATTATTACATAGAAACATTCAAACTGCCAGGGAAACTGCAAAATCACATATCAGAGCCACTAATACTAATGACCATGTGCTTCCTTAAAGAAACTGGAAGATCTTTATAATGTGAAATAAAAGGGACAAGCTACAAAATCTGCTACTGCCAATTACTTACCAGTTTCATGGTTATATAAAAGGCTCAATCAGACCTACAATCAAGTCTTTTATAAATGCCAAATTCACTGGTGGGTGAGGATGAGAGCAAATGTTTTAATTCAGGCTTTTTACAACCATTAGTAATGAACTGTGATTGAAATAAGTTCTATTGTTACAGTAACTCAAAATCATGCAAAAATAATAATTTTGGTTCTTTTATGAGAGGAAGGCAGAATATATTAGCATTTAATCTGCCTGAAAATAACAGTGACTCACCAGAACTATCTAGATAGCAGTCAGTCATTCAGTCAACAACACTGAAGGCCTACTGCATGAAGCCTTGTTATCAAGAGGTAAAACTGGTGGTGTGGGTTCAGCTACATTGGTGTATTATAAATTTGTCCCCCACCTCTTTTTTTTTTTCAGGAAGCACCAACTAATAAGCTTCTCTATGCCAAGGATATCCCAACCTACAAAGAAGAAGTAAAATCTTATTACAAAGCAATCAGGGATTTGCCTCCATTGTCATCCTCAGAAATGGAAGAATTTTTAACTCAGGAATCTAAGGTATTGTTAGAAAGCGGGAAAAAAAGCTTGTATTTGGTTTAAGTCATTTCAGAATTTTTCAAGTTTTTTTTTTTTTTTTTTTTTTTAGAAACACGAAAATGAATTTAATGAAGAAGTGGCCTTGACAGAAATTTACAAATACATCGTAAAATATTTTGATGAGGTAAGATTTTAAATAACATTGTTATAAACCTATGAGTCAGGCACCAGGATGTGGTTATAGCATTCTTTCAGTTTCAGAACAGCTCTGGCATCCCAAAAGGCCAGAAAGGGATGCCAGGAAGCCTGTCTGAGATGGGGGATCCTGGCACTGAGCCAGACCCTACACATGGCTGCCCCTCTTAGTTTTATCATGCTGCCCACATTTGGACCAGCCTAAATTTACCTTTGAGTTCATGGGGCCTATAGCCACACTGACTGAAGTTAACACTGATGAGTAAGTAGTGGCCCTATTAAATGGGGTCAGCTTATGCTTGATTGTAATCTGCTAAAAATGAAAGCTAAGCTTGTTAAATCTCCTAGATTCTGTATTCAGTAGTTATATGAAATTACGACATATTTCTAACTTAAGGAACTATTTCAATAAACCATTCTCCTTTATGATTAATTCTCCTTAATCTGGGTTTTTTTCTTTGGAAATTCACACAGACACATTCATCAGATGCTTTGTTTCCAAACATATGTTAACTCCCCCTTCCCTGATTCCCCCCCAATCAGTCATGCTGGGACAGGCTATCCATGTCAATGGTGAGAATAGCTCACCAATTCCATTTGCTACTTGAAGATCAAGTGAAGCGCTAAGGTAGGGTAGAGGCAATGAGTTCCTTAAACATGATAAGCATCCCTCTTTCCAGGGGTCAGGGGAGAG
Source organism: Saimiri boliviensis (assembly GCF_048565385.1). Lineage (NCBI taxonomy): Eukaryota > Metazoa > Chordata > Mammalia > Primates > Cebidae > Saimiri > Saimiri boliviensis. The sequence continues at coordinate 38,557,539 of NC_133455.1, read as the reverse complement.
AAGGGAAGCACTGGGGAAGGGAGGGAAGAGGAGGGACTACACTGCCCAGATGGGAGGGAAGGGAAGGATCTGTCTCTGACCAGGATGTCCCTGCCTGCTGCATTTAAGGAGAAATACTTGCCTGCATGTTGGCTGCCCAGGAATGCTTGCTGTGCTTGGAATGGCTGTGACATAATGCATAAAGCAGGGCCTTGGAAGCCTGGCCCCATATTTGTAAGCAAATAGTTGGTATTTCTTGCGAGCTTCTATTTTAAGCCAAGGTATTGTTGATCCTGTGACAATGACTTAGCAAAACAACTTGCAAAGTGAGTACGTAAATGATGGAAGAAAATGTTGGCATCTGTTTCATACAGATTTTACCACTCATAGCATCAGGTATGCAAAAAACATAATTGTAATGCTAAAACCACAATATCTAAAATAACTGTTCTAATTGTCAACAGATTCTAAATAAACTAGAAAGAGAACGAGGGCTGGAAGAAGCTCAGAAACAACTCTTGCATGTAAAAGTCTTATTTGATGAAAAGAAGAAATGCAAGTGGATGTAAGCACTCTGGGCCCTGGCTTAATCTGACAAAGTTCTTCAGACGACTTGGGAGCAAAATGGCTGCTTGAGCTACTCTGTGTCGTTAATTTCTTGTTTGCACATAGGTTCCACTTTGAGCACTGTCTTTTTAAGAGACCAAGGCACATGCACAGCTTTTAGAAAGCATACCAACCATTGTGCCTGTGTGTATACTGTGGGAACCCTTCTGTAAATAGAGTTGAAGTGGTTGTTGCAAACAGCCTCCTTGTTTACAGAGAATACAGGGCCAGTAAGCAAGGGTCAGTATTGTAACTACAGTCTCCACTTAAGCACAATGATACAAGTGGTTTTATTTGAAAACTCCAGCTATGTAGCACTTGGGCTACACTGCACCTCTGCACTGTAAAGGGATACTGCCAGTGCTCAAAACAAAATGTGAAATGAGTCATCTGGAAACAAGGTGGGGGTGTTAAGGCAACCTCGAGGATTTGCAGCATTGAAACTTTCCCCAGTAGTTCTTGGAAAAGGCGACCGCAGAATTTGGTAGTGTACACTTAGCATTTGTGAGTGTGTGTGTGTGTGTTTAAACCAAAAACTAACAGTGTTGCAACATTGTTGAAAGGGCTCGTGTTTTTCAGTGGTCATCAACTGCACTCCATCAGACTCACCTCCATTTCACCAAGGACCTCTAAAGTAAGGAGAGTGAGTGGGCTTTATTTAAATGAACAGCATTTTAACCAGATACTTTGTCCTAATGTATGTTCCCTTTTTTTCTCATCTCTTTTTTCATACTAAATGTATTTGATAGTGGACATGTTGGATATTATACAAAAAAATCATTAATTCATTGTTTCAAAACCTTTGATCAGAACAATCTGTGGAAAAGTAACTCCATTTCTATATGAGTGTCTCCTTGCTTTAGATTTCTGGTGAACCCTGTGGTTATAAATACTTGTGTGTGATTTAAAAAAGATACATTTTACATTTCATCAAATTGCTGTTCACACTGGAGTATTATATATAAATATATATATTTGAGGCCCAAGGCCTGAAAAATATTAGTATACAACTTGGTATCTTAGTCTTACTATGTACTTTTTGAAAGTATTCCTCACAGGAGAAAGAATTTAAAATGCCCATTTATTCATGCCTTTTTTTTTTTTTTTAAAGAATTCTCTATCCAGTTATACTGTAGTCTTTTTAGTGCTGATTTTTTATTCCTGAATTTTTGCTGCTCATGACCAATTTTAATACCACTGTGTTTTCCTTCTATTAAACCAGAAGAAGTAAACAGCATAATTGGCAACTCTTGAGCTTTTCTTGTGGCAGGCACCTTTTACCCTTGGTGCTCCAAATTCCCCCTCTAGGAAAGAAAGTTTTTCAAGTCAAATAACATTGATCACATATTCCTTGAAATCATTTACCAACAATTTATGGAGCATCAGGATTTAAATATGGATTTGTCTTAGATAAATGCAATTCCTTTTTGCTCCTGAATTATCTGGAAAAGCATGAGAGCGGTGACACCTCTACAAACTGATCAGGAAAATAAGCAGTTAGTTACTACCCCTGATAGGCACCTTCCCGATCCTGTTGCTTTTGACCATTGTCTGTCCGATGGACACACCTCAAACAAAACTACCAAATAGGTTACATATCAGAATAAAGGTGAGAGGTCTGGTCCCCATCTAAGGCTGCTACAGGCTTCAAACAGGCGAAGGAGTTCATAAGAGAACAAAAGTAGGAGAGTTGAGAGCCAAGAGTAGGAGAGTTGCCCAAAAGACTTCCCCTACTTTAGGGTACTAAAAACTCAAAGGATCAGCTACAGCTTTATCTAAGTATTTACTAAATGCTACATGAGGGTGTCCCTGTCCAGCTTTCTGGCACATGAGTCCTGTGTGGAGAGTTACCTCCTCTTCCAGGGACTGTGCTGTTGGGAACTTTGGGCAAGTCACTTACCTCTTTGTGCCTCAATTTCTGTATAATATTTCTAAACTACCTCACTGAGGTGGTATGAAGATTCACTAATGTATGTAGCGTGTTTGTCAATCCTCCAGTGAAAAGCACTATCTAGATCACATTTTGGATCACATTAGCCAAATGCAGTAAATGGCCAAATTAGATGTGTGCTGAAGACAATCAGTCACTGGGTCTATATTAAACAGCAACCAGAGCAACAAATGGCAAACAATTTCTATTTTCAAGTTTCTTTGCATATTTTTTTGGTGCAAAACAATTCATTTATAAACTTTTTTTTCTAACAAACACTAGTGTCTACAGCAGCATTTAAAAAATTCTGTTACCTTTTCTGTATTAGGATTTAAAGTCTATTTCTTATTGTATACCTGATTGAAGCTGTTCTTCGAGATGAATGTTTTAAATGTCTATATCCAAAAAATAAACATTTTGATGTAACTGTGGACTGTCTTTCTTCAATTTTCTAGTTAGAATAAAAATCTACTATAAGTGGCTCCATGGATATTATTTTCCAGAGACAAGGTATCACTGTATACACTGTGAATAAGCAGCTATATTATGTAGTAAGTAACTAGTTTCTTGCTAAATGGTGCTATCAACCTGGACTTTTGGATAATGAACATTCCACTTAATTTGGGAGACTTGAGCTTTCGCCTCATTAACATGGAATTATTCCAGCAGAATTCCCCTAAAAGATGTCACATTTAAAAAGCTTCCAATGGGTGTAGAGTTAAAAAAAAAAAAAATAAGGGCATACTTAGGGACACAAATAAAACACATAATTATTTGGTTAGATCCACAGCAGTGGGGAAGTAAAGTTAAATTCCAGCATTCCTTATAAAGGCACCTACCTGGGTTCAAGTTTTACAATCAATGGCCCACTTGTTAATAGTGCCATAGGATTTAATTATTTGCACTTACTCTCTATTCTAATGAAGCCAAAATCAGTAGACTGTCATCATATTGCTAAATATATGCTATATGGTTGATGTAAAGTTAAACACAAGACAATATATAGATTAAAAAATATTAAGCTCTTTAATTATGTGCACACAGCTTTTAGAAAAGGTAGCCTTTTGTAATGTATATAGATACCTTTACATTCTTTATGCGACTTTTAAATTGTCATCTTTTTTCAACTACAGTTTTTGTATATCGTAAACCAGAAGATGTGTATGGACCCAGTTATTGCCAAGCATTTTGAAGAGGGAATTAATGATACTGTTCTACATTCTCAAACCATTGTCAAATATTCTAAATATATCTGAGACTTTTAATGCTTCACTTGTAGAATTCTAAAATCTGTATGATAGTCATGCAATACAGCATGTAGTAGGTACCTTTTCTTGAGGCACATTCAAGTGTTTTGGCAAACAGTAAAATGTATCTAAATGCCACAGGTTAAAACGTCAAGTTTTACTGAGTCACCAACTTCACCTCTTTTGATCTGCCTGTTCTGCAAGAACATCATTCTCCAGAAGATCCAAGTTCCTCTAATTGTTTTCTTTGTGTTGTTTCCAGTTCTTCTAGTCTTTTGCGAAGTAGAGAGAGTTCCCTTTGATGTTGTTCCTCCTTAAAATGATGTAGAGAAAGCATAGCAAAAGAAACTATTAAACAAACTAGTATAAAAGTAACTGTTAGGCAGCAGCCTTGGTCTGCCTCTTTTACATATGCCTATAGTATCTGGCAAGGAAGTGCTGACCACTGTAGCAGCCTAAAAAAAAGTAGCATGGGCTAAACTACCACCCATTTTGCTTCCCTCCTGCCTCAGGCTCTAGCCTTAAGCAAAACCCATAGTCTGTTCTTCAATAGGTGTAAAATTCACCAGGGAGTGAATTAGAAAATATTAATGCAGGGCCCAGGTATACTTACATGACAACTTTCCAACAACACTGGTGTTTAACAGAACTTTATTGTAAACAAAGTACTTGGCCTGAGATTCAATTCAGTGATTAAAATCTTCTGTGCTTACAATGTTATAAAACATAATTACTTATTAATAGTCCATATTCTGAAAACAAATCAAACAATCTGATTTCTTCAGGGGCCTGATACAATAGAAATAACCCAGGTTTTGGATTCAATGGGTTTAGGTTTGAAATTTAGTCACTTATTAGCTATGACCTTACGCAAGTCACTTCACTCTTAGTTCCCTTATCTATGAATTAGGAATAGTAATATCTGCCCTCAAAGCATTTTTCGTTAGTATTAGACATTGCATGGAACATGCACAGTTCACACCGCATTAGTAAATGCTCAGTAGTCATTAGTATTAACATTATGAGTAAGCTACAAACTCTAGGTTACTCAAGGACTCAATCAAATTTCCTCTTTTCAATTGCCCAGTAAGATATTTCACTCCCAGCACCATCACTAAAGGATCATGATTGAAACAGAATTCAGCAAATTTATATGAAAAATGAAAGGGAAGAAGTTAAAACTGTTTTTAGATGTTTATGCCATTTTTGTGGTGAATTTTGAGCACTGACCAAAGTTATAATTTGAGGTTTATCATCACATTTAAATATAAAGACTACAAAAATGTATGACTGACTTTTTTTTTTCCCCCTAAAATAAATGCTCATACCTGCATATGAGGAGGAAATGGTAGTTCCAGGCTTGGAACCATGGCTGGTGACTGAAAGCTAACAGGATTGATAGATGCTGTTGGAGGCATGTTAGGAACCAAAATTAGACTTCGAAATTCATTATGTCTTCTCTGTATATCTTTTAGTCTTTTTTGAAGCCTTGTATAGTCTTCAAAAGGAACATTTTGTCTTAAAAAAAAAAAAAGTGTTTTTTTTTTTAATATGGTTATACCCTATTGAAGCACAGTATGATTCACAGAATATAATTTTAAACTGGAAGAGAAAGATTTCTAAATTATGAGATCTATCTATATATAATATATAGATAAAAAAATCTGTTTACCTAGAAAGATAAACAGAAACATGATATAACATCTTAATCATATGCAATCATTAGCATTGCAGGCTATCAACTCATTATAAAGTTTTATTTGCTAATTAAAGATCTAAAATCTTTTGATACTTTGGTACTCATTCCTCCAAATTCACCCTCCCACTCACCTCCATTCATGAATCCTGAATCTAAAGGGAGACTCTCTAAACCAAAAGAGTGCCTTATCTTGCAGAAAGAATCAAATAAAAACACAGTTCATCCCTCAGTATACACATGGGATTAGTCTTCATATATCAAAGCCTATGCATACTTGAGTCCTGCAGTCAGCCCTGCAGAACTCACATAATGGAAAAGTTGTATCTCTGAACTGGCAGGTTTCACATCCTGTGATTACTATATTTTTGATCCATGTTTGCCTGAAAAAAAATCTGCATATAAGTAGACTCATGCAATTCAAGCCTATGTTGTCAAGGGTCAAGTGTAAAGAAAATGCTGAATTGAACCTTACAAAATTGCCATTTTTATAGGTGAAATATGGACAAATAGAGAATTTCGCATACTTCAATCTGATTTTTAAAATGTCAGTGTGATACCATAGTAAGAAATACATATTTGGTCTTTGCCCTGGTTCCTGGCACACAGCTCCTGAAACTCTGGGAATCTCTGCAGTGATGAGTATCTTTTGTGTATTAATAAGATGACTGGTGGCTGGGGGCCCCTGAATAGCTTCACAATGGGGCAGGTCACCAGAAAAACCAAGGCATGATTAAGGGGTTGAAACTTTCAGCCCCACTCTCCAACCCTGCCCCGTAACATCTGGGAAGGTAGAGGGCTAAAAGGTTGAGTTGATCACCAATGGCCAATGATGTAATCAATCATGCCTATGTAATGAAGCCTCCATAAAAATCCAAAAGGACGGGGTCAGAGAGCTACTGGGCTGCTGAATACATGGAGTTCTCTGGAGGCAGGCATGCCCAGAGAGGGCATGGAAGCTCCACATCCCCTTCCTCGTACCTTTTCCTATGTATCTCTTTTAGATGGCTGCTCATCTGTATCTTTTGTAATATCCTAATAAACTGGTTAACATAAGTAAAGTCTGCTTGTGTTTTGTAAGCTGCTCTAGCAAATTAATTGAACACAATGAGCAGGTCATGGGAATCCCAATTTTTAGCCATTTTTAGCCTGTCAGTCCAAAGCACAGATTACAACCTGGAGTTTACGGCTCCATTCTGAAGTTGGGGGGCAGTCTTGTGGGACTGGGCCCTCTACTTGTGGGATCTCATGCTAAATCCAGGTATATAGTATCAGACCTATAATTACTGAATTATAGGACACCTAGTTCATGGCCATTGGATAACTGATTAATTCATATATAGGAAAAAAACTCAAACATCTGGTGTCAGAAGTGTGTTGACTGTGTGAAAATAGAAAAAACCAGTGTTTTTCCTATTATAATAGGTAATCACAAACGTGAAG